>NC_141338.1:16901637-17557470 GCF_037954235.1 Aulostomus chinensis | reverse complement strand
AGCCCCTCTGAATGGGTGATAGTCACACCCCCCAGGTGAAGCAGTCCAAATATGTCTGGCTGTTGCTCAAGAGTGATGACTAGGTAGTCCACGAGTCAGACGAGTGCCGGCAGAACCTGCTGTGCAGTGACAGAGGGATGTCAGGTTGTGATATCTCTGGGTTGAGAATATATTCAGCAAATCATTTCACCGCGCAAAGTTATGGTTTGTTCTCCATACAATCTACGGAGCACCTTCAATTAAGGGGATATAAAACACTTACTACTAACTACTCATCAATTCATTATGACTTCATAATAATGCTATCAGACGGAATCATCTCATCCTCAATGGAAACCGGCAGCTTGATAAATATTTATTGCAGAGTCTCACACATCAGCAGCACGAAAGCAAGTCATCATATAGCTCAGGTTGTGTGTGGGATCCAGAACTGGGAGAGTGAGATAGAAACTGATGAAGCAGTTCAGCAGAAGTCAGATACCAGTTGTGACTGAAGCGCCTTCAGGTCTCTGACAATACTGCGTGAATTCAATCATCTCATATCCAACTTTCTCACGCAATGCACAGAGATTATATTTTATAAATCAAATTCAAGTTTTGCAACAGAATGCATTGATTGGTTCCATTGTGGGAATCAGATTTTAAAGACTAAAGCTAAACTTTTTTTTTTTTTTAAAGAGAGGAATGAAACTGGCATGGTGAAATCCTCATTTGTTCTCTGACTCCAGTGAAGCCATCTGTGCCTAAATGCTGGGTGGAAGGAGGAGAGCTGGTCGGAAAGCCTTTATCTCTGCACTGCCAGTCTGCAAAAGGCTCCTCTCCCTTAGAATACACGTGGAGGAGGAGTAGTGGCGGCGGCGGCGGCAGCGGCGGCCCTGCTCCAGGCACGCAGAGTAAGTCTGACCCCTGTTGAAGTTGGGATGCAACTACAAATCAAAGAGACTGCAGGTGCTGGGATGGAGGGGGGAGGAGGGGAGGAAGGAAGGAAGTCAACACCTTTTTTCTTTTCAGTGAAAAAAATCTGTGCTATATTTATATATATATTGTATGTATGTATGTATATATATAAATATACACACATACATGTATACAATATATATATACACAATATATACGATATCTACACAATATATGTGTGTGTGTATATATATATATATATATATATATATATATATATATATATATATATATATATATAAACATGATGATGTGGGTGTTGCATCCAAAAGAGTATGGGATGTAAAGAATGTTGCTGCTTTACAACACACGTCTCTAACTGGTTTTTGAAAACTTAACTAATCATAGGTTTCATGTTGCTTATGGAGGTATTCTGCTGCCTAGCAACCACGTCAGACGTGACCCCCTTGAACGTGTAGAAAGTGCGGCATGTTTTTGATCTGTGTGTTTGTGTGTTTTCTCAGACCCTGCCACTGGGGAGCTGAAAATCAGCAACCACTCTCAGAGCTTTGTGGGAGTCTACTTTTGTGAGGCGAATAATGCTGTCGGAGCTGAGAGCTGCAGGATCAACTTGAAAGCCAGTAAACGTGAGGGAACACACCAGCAGCGGAATACTCCGTTCACAAACATCACACGTGACACGCCACATGTCATCAAGTACTACCTAGATGTACTCCTTTTAGTTCTCTGCTCTGATGGCAGTCGGCGGTCGCGCTGGCAGGAAATGACGTGGAACCATGCCAGCCTCCCTCCTCCCTTTTGAGGATGTCATCATACATCAGCCCACACGCAAACGCTTCTATGTATGAGCACACGTTCATGGGTGATAAGTTAGTTAGTGGCATTTGTAGAAAGACAATCGAAGTGTTAATATTAGCATCATCAACACATGTATTGTTACATTGTCAGACACAGGTTCACTTGTCTAATATGCTGTTCCTTTCTTTACCAGATTTATTCCATATTTTATAATTCAGAGATAAACGACGCAGCTTTTTCCGACGGCTGCATCTGAGGTGAGGCGCGTGTCTTGTTCAGGATAAAACAGAACTCTCTAGCTGTTTAAACTAAATATTTAATCGCTGTCAAGTGAATGCTAATCACGTCCCATTCTCTGAAGAATTAAAAAGCTAGTAAAGGTGATCCTGCGTCTCGAACAGTAAATGTGTTCATGATGCTACCACTAACACGTTCATCAGCTTATTAACACATACTAAGCACCTTATAAGGGCTTATTACCTATTAAGCAATGTTTTTCAAAAGCACCTCAGTATCAGCCTCATGATGTAACTTATCACATTTTGAAGTGGAAATGAAATAAGAAAACCTTTCATTTAAATGAGCAGAAAACTCCCTTTAAAGAGGAATTACAACAATCAAACAAAAAGGCAGTACAATAAAACCAACAATTACAGACGGAGTAATCTGAAGTAAAGTCAGTGTTCCAGTGGAAGGTTCTCTTATCCTGGATTCAAAGGTGTCTGAAGTGGGAGCTCCTCCGGCACTTTCTTCCAGACCTGAGTTGCACAGAACTGCAGCATGTTTAGCTGCGATTTTAGAGACGGGTTCATTGAGGTTCCTGCTGGGTCCGAGGCATCTCGGGACTGAAGCTCTCCCTGATTTAAGGACCAGCAGTGGACATTTCTGCCGGGCTCTGTGAGAAACAAGAGTTAAGAGCTTCCACAGGAGCAAATGTGCGTAAAAGTGAATTTCCAGTCTCACGCCTCAGATTTTAGCCTCAGGCAGGAAATCATTCAGGGTCCTTTCAGGTGCAGGGTGATCTCCCAGACCTGCTCCCCTCCCCGAGACGGACAACACGGCTCCCTTCTCCTCCATCGGAACTTTGTCTTCTGAGAAAATTCAATAGTTACTTTTAACTAGGAAATTCACTGAAGAGAGTAAAAGACAAAACAAACAAACAACTGAAGACATCTGGAGCCGGTCTCCCACTAGTGAGGAGCTGGAGAGACGTGAATGTGGCGGAGCTGCCGGCTCTGTGACTGATTGAGTCACGCAGCTCAGTGGCCTGGTCTGTCTGGGTGAGTCCTAGGATGGAGGCACGGCGAGGAAAACACCTGCGTCGTACGTGGAAAAACAAATTAAACTCTCCTGTTGAGTTCACTAGAAGAAAAGCATTTCACCTGTCTGTTCTTAACGAGTCTTCAAGAGAAGGCCTATTTATTAGCAGTAGAGGTAGTTTTAGTAGAAGTTGTAGCAGTAGTTGTTATAGTGGTAGTGAAACGTACAATAGTTCCAGTAAATGTGTACTTGTACTGTGCAAAGAGCAGCAAAGATCTTGGCTGTAGTACCAGGACAGTTCTTTAGCTTTTCTCATAGTTAGTCCTAATTTGTGTTGATTAATCAAAGCCAGTCCAGATGTATCATGAGAAAATATCCTCATTAAATCCATCCATCCTTTTTCTGCTGCTCTAAGGGCCGCGGGGGGGCAGCTGCCTTCGGGAGAGAGGCGGGGTTAATTCAATTCAGTTCTTTTAATTATTTAACCTACAACTAAATATCATAGAATAACGTTTTTGCTAAATAGAAAAACAACATTCATTTTTCATGAAAGTAGTTCTGCTTTGTTTTTTGAGTCGACCCACATGAGGTAACGATGACATTCTACAGTCAGACATGTTGCTGCCTCAGAGCGCCACAGAGAGTAAACCGCTTCCTGCTGATGTTCCAGCTCCCAACAGAGCAGCAGTGATCGTCGGAACCGTCGTGGGTTCCCTCCTCTTCGTCGTCATCCTGCTGGTCTTCCTCGGAATTCTCTACTGGAAGTTGTGCAGCAGACGTCAGTACGAGAAGGAGTTCTCCAATGAAATCAGGTACAGTTCTGCTCCTCCCAATGAAGTAGTTGTACTTCAGTATTGAACACTGGTGAGGTATGTGAACTTGACTTGAGGGTTCGACTGTGTACTTTTACTCCACTTAATTCATCCGTTTGACTTCTGAAGGTCAGGTAGGTGAAGGTTGTACCTGACCTCTAAAGGTCACATGACCACTGTACCTAACCCGTAAAGGTCACATGACCACTGTACCCGACCTCTAAAGGTCACATGACCATTGTACCCCACCTCTAAAGGTCACATGACCACTGCACCAGACCTCTAAAGGTTACATGACCACTGTTCCCAACCTCTAAAGGTCTCATGACCACTGCACCAGATCTCTAAAGGTCTCATGACCACTGTACCCAACCTCTAAAGGTCACATGACCATTGTACCCCACCTCTAAAGGTCTCATGACCACTGTACCCTACCTCTAAAGGTCACATGATCATTGTACCCCACCTCTAAATGTCTCATGACCACTGCACCAGACATCTTTGGGTCACATGCCCACTGTGCCTGACCTCTAAAGGTTACATGACCACTGTACCCAACCTGTAAAGATCACATGACCACTGTACCCGACCTCTAAAGGTCACATGACCATTGTACCCCACCTCTAGAGGTCTCATGACCACTGCACCAGACATCTTTGGGTCACATGACCACTGTGCCTGACCTCTAAAGGTCTCATGACCACTGCACCCGACCTCTAAAGGTTACATGACCACTGCACCAGACTTCTAAAGGTCTCATGACCACTGTACCCGACCTCTAAAGGTCTCATGACCACTGCACCCGACCTCTAAAGGTTACATGACCACTGCACCAGACCTCTAAAGGTCTCATGACCACTGTACCCGACCTCTAAAGGTCTCATGACCACTGCACCCGACCTCTAAAGGTCTCATGACCACTGCACCCGACCTCTAAAGGTTACATGACCACTGCACCAGACCTCTAAAGGTCTCATGACCACTGTACCCGACCTCTAAAGGTCTCATGACCACTGCACCCGACCTCTAAAGGTCTCATGACCACTGTACCAGACCTCGAAAGGTCTCATGACCACTGTACCCGACCTCTAAAGGTCTCATGACCACTGTACCCGACCTCTAAAGGTCTCATGACCACTGCACCCAACCTCTAAAGGTATCATGACCACTGTACCCGACCTCTAAAGGTCTCATGACCACTGCACCCGACCTCTAGAGGTCTCATGACCACTGTACCCGACCTCTAAAGGTCTCATGACCACTGCACCCGACCTCTAGAGGTCTCATGACCACTGTACCCGACCTCTAAAGGTCTCATGACCACTGCACCAGACCTCTAAAGATCTCATGACCAATACACCAGACATCTTTGGTCACATGACCACTGTGCTTGACCTCTAAAGGTCACATGACCATTGGACCTTAAATCTGATATCTCTACTTCTACTTCAGTAGGATTTTGCAGTGAGACTTTTCCCAGAGTACTACTTTATCTGAGTACTTCTACTACTTCAATAAAGAAAGTGTGTTCTTCTTATACCAATGCTGCTGATGATTGTAGACCTGAGCGTGAAAATGAGAGATAAGAAAACACACACTTTGGTCCCATAAGTAATAAATGTCTGCATCTCTAGAGTTTTATTATAATCTGCATGAATTAGTAACCATGTAAGTAAGTATTTCTTTAGTATTTAAGGCTTCAAAATGCAGCACGATACCTGAGGAAGGCAAAAATATCAGCACGTTTACAAGCCAGAGAGACACGGAGCAACATGGAGCTCTAAAAGAGGTCAGGTCTAAACGCGTCAGACGAGACCGCAGGCCAAACGGCATAAAGAAGCATGAAGGACATAATAATGAGAAGTGCATGTGAACCAAAAATGTAAAAAAACAGAACAACTGTGAGAGCAAAAAGTGGAATCACAACTAAATCAAAATATGAAACAAAACCAGATTAAGAACCAGATTAAAGGGAGGAAATGCGAGGTGAGCGGAAGCAGCGGAACACGTTGGTAACATCAAACCTGAGAAAAAGAATGACAAGAGGAAGGTGAAGATGATGAAACAACCATCAAACTCAGTTCTGACGGGAAAAAGACAACCAGTGTGGTCTAGTTAAATCACCTCCTGAGACAAACTCAGACTCCAGGCTCAGCCTAAGTGCCTTTGAGCCAACGAGAAGAACAGAAATAATAAAAACACGTGAATACAACAAAAACAGATGAAGGAGAAAATGTTGCCATCTAATTTCTCCGTCTGTATCGTGACCATCGTTGAGCTGCGCTGTCAGATTACGTTTCTCGGGTAACGCTGATCCTGACGTGCAGGTGAGCGAAGCGTCTGGACAAATAACGAAGCAGTCGTAGCACAGTGTCACGCCCTGGGGGAGCAGACGGACAAACTCTGATTTTCCTCAGCAAACACCAGCACTTCCACGCTCATGCAGGATTCATTAAAAGTTCCTCGCTCTTCCTCCCTCGTGTTCCTCGTTCTTCTTCCTCTCCAGTGTCAACAAACACTCGTGGGTGTTCTCTTCTTACACGAGCAGCTTTAATATCAACACTTTAATTAAATCTTGGAGCCACATTGCAAAGTAGCTTCTCTTTTTTTCCCCCCTTATTAATTATTCTCCTAAGAATAGGATTTTTTCCGGCACACTGGACGTTCACTTCCTTCAACTTAACGTTCAGCTTTTAGAGCACGAATTAAGAAAGCGGGCCAACACTTAGCAGCATCGGCGGCGTGCAGCTGCTCAACTGGGGAATTGATGTTTCTACAGTAAATCACGTGTTTCCCCGCCTTTGTTCAACAGCCTGCTTGTTATGAGAGCGTCATTTCTCTCCTACTCAGATTTCCTGCTCACGCTCCCTTGGTCTCCGCCGCTGCTCACTCCTGGCTGGATCTGATCGTTCACCCAAAATGTCTGCTTTGATTATCAATGCCTTTGGCTGCACGGCTTTTTAGTTGAACCCCAAATTCTAAACGAAAGGCAACTAAAACAGCCGAACTCCTCATAACAAACTCAGATTTAATCTTCAACCAGTCGTACACCAACAGTCTCCCATTCTTATGCAACACAAACATTTATAGTCGTTGACGACTAAAAGTGCGTTACTGTGCTTAATAATAGAGAACAAGTGAAAGGTGTGTTCAGAGTGGAGTGCAGTACGACAGTCAGGCCAGCAGGTGGGGCTTTCGATGGTGCTCTCTACCTATTTGCGGTATCTGTGCTCTGCCAGCAGAGGTCGTGCTTCACCACCAATCTTCTAGGGTGTCCGAATGGTGCCGCCATGTTTAGGTCGTAGGAGTAGGCTGTAGCGTAGGTTGTAGCAATAGGACGTAGGTTGCTACTTGGCTATTTGGACGCAGCCACTCACAGGGATGAATGAAGCTCCGCCCCTTTGATGCTGTTTACCTGTTTTCTCTACACATCCACGGAGCTGGAGAACAGGATCTCAGCTGCGTGGCGCTCCGGCTCAAGAGAACAGTTGCAGTTCCGTCGTTTTAGCTCGATTTGAAAGTGTTTGTGCAGTTTGGATTATACGACTGGATAAAGACAACCTGGGTTACCCTGCACACTAAATGCTGACGTGTTAGCACAGTTTAGCTGTTGTTAATCTTCAGTCTCCACGAAGTGTGTAGCTGTAGTGTTTTCTTGACCCACGAGGAGTGGAGCAGGAGGGAAACATCTCCATGAAGACATCGAAGAACGACGACCAACTTCTAAACAACACGTAGGATGAAGCAGCTCTTAAAAAACGAAGCCTAGAACAAATAATCACATGCGTGTTTATCTGCTTGGATGCTCCTTCAGTGACTGCACAAGTTCAAAGCAACTGTTCAGATGATCCCACTAAGAACCTGGCACCCACAACACTGAGCAAATATCAAAGCTTTCACCCAAAGACATGTTTAAATCCCCAAACCGCAGAGATCAAATCAAATGTTCTCTCACCACACACTCGCTGTGCTTCTATGGTGAGAGAAGAATCCAGCAGACTTCTATAAATACGGTGTAGCGATTGTGTTTATCTTCATTTGGGGCAGCCAGAGTTGAAGCTCTGATGATTGGCTGAGAAATGTTCCTGTTTATCACGACTGCTGCGTTTCCTTGGAAATACTTCAAATTGCTCGTGCTGGTCCGCCAGGTTTCGGTCGCTGCTGGAACGTCACATCTGCAAGTTGGTGGTGTTTTCTGGCCTGACTGGTCGCTCCGTGGGTTGGGTTTTTGCGTACACACCCGTCGGCGTCGTGTCTGGAAGGAGCCGCTCACGTGTGGGAGTCTCCTGAGCCGTGGAGGAAGAGATGCAGGGGTTGGACTGTGAATGTCTCCCCGGATACGTGACCTTAAATTCTCTCTGTTCTCAGTTGAAAAAGCTGATTTCACTCGGCGGTAAAACACAGTGGAGCAATTACAGATAATAATGAGCAGGTGAATGATCAAGAAGCACTAAAATAGCACCACTCAGAGCAATTCTCTGCAAATGATTTGCCTCGAGTCATTTTGTAAATCTCCTCATTAACATCAGATTTGGAAGAAAAATCCCACTTCACTCCAGTTTTTTTTATTAGCTTTTTTCTTTTGGACCTTCATTTTTTTTTTTTTTTGTACCTCTCCTGCTCGACAAAAGTGCAAACAGTGAAACTAATAGAGGAGGACACATTGTGAAGAGGATGCAGAATGACAATCTTCTCCAGGGGCGATGATCTGCAGCTGACCTCCCATCTTGACATTTCTGTGAGGATTTCTGCCTCTTCAAATAATCAGTGCCCCCCCCACCCCCCCCCCCTCAAAAAAAAGTTGGGAGTTATGGTTCACATGCAGTTGAGCGCAGCCCACGTGCTTTCAGAGGAGAGGTTGAAACGGGAGCAGCGTCGGTGTGGGAGGACATTGTTGTGTATAGGAGACAGCCAAACACCTCCAGCCACAAGCCTGACATGGTCTCTCACTTCCAGAGCTCCCAAGAACATGGCGACGTCTAGAGAAGCTGCCAGATGACAATTGCTGCTCTCATAGCTGTCATTTAGTAGATGAGGTAAACAGTGCAGTTTTACTGTGTGGAGAAGAGCACAGAGATGAGTCACACAGAGCATCAAATTACTTCAAGTAGTTTATCTGCTGCACGGAGAAATACAAAACACAATTGTAGCAGAAGGAGCAGAGGACGGCAAATGTGAACGAACTGTTCCAGAGCAATGTGGTGAGCACTCAGGTATTAGCTTGTATTGGTGTGTGAAGAACTTGAATCCAACAATGTGTTTGGCTCAGTGTTTTGGTTCGTATGCTAGCGTTGTTAGATAATTCTAGTTGTTTGATGATTTTTGAATTCCGTTCTAAGTTTAGCTGGCCGTTAGCTGTTAGCCTAGGTACCTGCTGCTCTCCCCGGGTTTCACCTAAAATACATAGAGCACTGAAAATAAAAAAAAGAAGGATCCTAAAAGCGATGATAATAGTACAAAAAAGGTAAGAACTTAGGGACAAAAATGTACCATCTCTGACTCCACCATCACCAGGCTAGCTCATGTTAGCTACCCCAGCAATAAGTGGCAGGAGAATACGACATCCCACATTCTCCCACAGACAGATATACACTGCATTTCTATCTGTGTCTACCTGTTTATACACCATGTGACCAAACGTGACCACTTTATATTGGACATTTGAAACTCTAGTCATGCTTAGTCCCTTGTGTACACACAAGAAAACTTCCAAGTTCACAAGCTTGTGTGAAGCACAAAACTTACTTCAGGCACTCCACTGCACACCATGAAACAGCTTGTAGCATAACGTTAGCTTTGTACTTCTAACAATTGCAATTATGCCTAAAAAAATCTTAAAAGCGGTATTTGTGAAGATTAAATTGCTTTCAGCAGTAGTCCCAAAGACAGATAAAGAATCCATGGCAACGCTAACGTGCAGGTTAGCCTACAAAAATATTGGTACAGCTGTATTTCTCTGCTCTTTTATATTGTGTGTGTGTGTGTGTGTGTGTGTGTGTGTGTGTACAATTGAATTAATTTTAAAGCCGCATGTTCTTGTGAATGTGAATTGTTTTAAATCTGAATAAATATGTAAGAAAGATACCGTGAACATCAGAGGCAGAACAAAACAAATGCATAAACGCTGTACATTACTCTCGTAATTGGTGTTTCAGTGGTACATGTATTTGATTTGTTTACACTGTGTACACAACAGTCCTGTCTTGTTTCACGGCAACACACACACCCACACACACAAGAACCTGAGCCCCATACACTTCATCATTTCATATTTCAAAATGGGAGTCCTTGGCCTCAGCAGGAAAAGAAAATGCCAAAGCTGATCAGCTTTCTTTGACAGACAAGAAAAATGTCTGCTGCTACTGCGAAGTTACTTAAACGCAGAATGCAAAGCAGCCTCTAAGCTTGAACGCTGGCAGCTGTGTTGACGAGGGAAGATTGTACCGTACGCCACTCGTGCGTTCGAATCGGCTTCCGAGTGAATTTTTCATCGTTCGCTTGAAAAGAAGCTGTCAAAGGAGGTTTCAGTTTGAGTGTCTGCACTTTTGGGAACAAGTTAAGAACACAAAGACCTGTGATCTCACCTACAGGGAAGAGGTGCGTCTCTGTCAATAAATGGATCAAAGGGTTTTTCCAAATGTTACTCCAAATATTTGCAGTTCAAGTGTCAGAATCTCTCAGTTCAGTGGGACTTGGACCTGAACACATCCTTCCAAATGCTTCTAACATGAGGAGAATCTTCCTCCCTGACCTCAGGTAACTCACTTGACCTGACTGCAGTACCTGTCTGCTCTGATATCTAACAGAGAGGATGTTCCGCCTCCTGAGAGCCGCCCGGTCAGTCGCCGTACGAGCCAGAACAGCCATCGGCACCCACAGGTGACTTACAGTCAGGTTGGTCTGACGGAGCTGAGCACTTTGGATGATGGGGACACAAAAACCCCGTCCATCAACAGCCACGAACGCGCACCGGTCGCACACAGGCCGGTGGAATATGACAGCCGGTACGGATACGCAATCTGACCATCAAAACCTGAGCCACTCTGAGAGGGATTTACTGTCCAGACTGCTGACGTGGAAGACAAGGCAGTGCAGTATGTTTGTTTTCATGACTGTAATGTTCACTTTTTAAGTGATATTTTGCCTTTCAAGTACTTACAAATACATACAGATGTTTTTTCCTTCCTGCGTCACTTCTTTGTGAATCCAGAAGGCAGAAGCAGCCAGTCGCCGCCGCTACGTTTAGCTCAAAAACAAGACAAGACAAAAACTTGGGTTTAACTGATACAGCTTCATGCTCACTCATCCCCTCTGACTCGAGATTTAAATAACCTCCAGTTCTGTGCGATTGTTAATAAACACAAACAAGTGCGAGCCTTTTGATTCAACTGAAAGCAGCAGCTGGTCACGCTCGGCGCCACCGTGAGCAGTGACGAACCACAGGCGTCACGCTGAGGTGGTTTCAAGTTCTCTGAGTTTACGGCAGGACGAAGACGACCTGGACTGCACCAGATGACGCACTTGAGTTTGTCAACCGCCATTTTTGGAGCGTTAGTTAGCCGTTACTCCATTAGCTTCAAGCTAAGTACACGTGGCTGGCTCTTTCTGCTCTTTGTAGTCACACAGAAGCAATGCAGGAGGGAAAACTCCTGTTTGTGAGTTCTTGAATGGCAAACTACATTTTTGGGTTGAGTTTCACTCTTGTTTTTGAACGCCACGACCCGGGACCTACATGTGGGTAACAGGGGAATCGTTGCATCCCTTCATGAGCAGTGACACAATAAAAGTGAATGCAAATCAGAGTATTGATCATTATTGTGATCCTTCGTTTGTTTTTCGTGTGGCGTTACTGGAGACGAGGACGAGGGAGGAGAAATGTTGATGAAAAGGCTTCTGACCATGACACCTGACGGTCATCTGATTCTCATCAATCACCCACCCAATCGCCCTACTGGACATTTTTCCACCTGAAAATCATTTTATAATCTGATCTGTATTTTAAAAAGATGACAACAGAAGCTGTTCTTGAACAAAAGTCTTGAGAACGGGCCACATCCCAGTAGGGTCCCCCTGTTGCTTCATTTTCATCGCGTCAGTCTTGATAAATCCAACCTCGTGAATATTTCTGCAAATATTGTTTCATATGAAGAAGCAATGTAATGTGATTGAAGCTCCCAGTGGGCTTGCTGACGCCATCGCTCTGCGTCTCTCTGCAAGTCTCTAACTCAGATGTTCTCATTCCGCTCATCTGGCTCCTTTCTTCTTCCTTCATAAGCAATGCTAAAAAAAAATGACCCGTCTCCAACTTTAAACCAAAAGCGAAATATTTATTTCATGATAGACCTCATTTGAAGATATTTAACAATTCAAAAAAAAAAATGTACACGATTAAGTACATATTTTCTTGGAGGATGTACTGACAGGAGTTGAAATATCAACAGTCACATGCAACGGGTTTTTGTCCACCACAGAAACGGCGACTGGATCCCAGCGGAGGCGCGTCCCCCGCACACAGTGGTAGGACTTGTGTCTCTCGGGCCTTTGCAATGACACACATCTTAGACAGTGGAACGTTCGGAGACTAAACAGGTCTTGATGAAGCGCCGGGAGCCGAAGCGCTCAGTGTTCGACCTTTACTACCCAGTAGAGTGTCTTCAGATGCTTGAGATCTTTCAGCTTTTTAGCCAGAAGACGTTTGAGTGACAGCTACGGGACACGGCTTCCACCGTCAGTAAAGCTCTGCGGTGGAGAAGCGGGTGGAGCGTCTAAAGCCTACAGGACCAGAGAACAGAAACAGTCCATCAAAACTGAACACTAAATATTTTTGTTTCCTTCAAAAGGCAGCTGAGCTCAATAAATACCAGGAGACCGGAACATTGTCTGAATAAATAAAGAGGGCTGTAAATCTTTGACACCTTTATGGAAGGTAAAGGAAACACCGAGCGCTGCACCTCCGAAGGGCTCCTTCTCTCCTCCTTGGAATTAAAACTCTTCTATTTCTCGTAGTTCTGCACAGCACCGGAATCGGTTTCACGCATGAAAATTGATTAACACTTAGACGGGGGTTGGGGGGGGGGGGGCAATAAAAGACAGCAAAATCCCGTCACCTGATCATCTGTAAAAATAAGGCAAGGTACAAAATAAAATAACAACTGATGAAACTCCATGCAGACATTAAAACATGGCTGAATTTGGCTTCAAACTATAAAACAGTTGGTCCAGTTCTCAAAACTTAAACAATCTTGTGCAAATAAAATTCAAAAGAAACGATGAACAACAAGATTTAGAAGTGGTTGTCTCGTGGAATGTCTTGATGTTTCCCTTTCACGTCCAGACGGATGAAGTGTGGATTTGACTGTTTGCTATAAAAACCCTCCGTCTTTCTCTCTCTGGAATGAGTTCAACGCTCCGCTTCACCATCAGGGGGCGACGTGGCCCCGCTACTCTCTACAAGTGCCTCGCCCCTTCGGCAGTAACGTCCTGTGGGTCATTTTGGGGATGGCGATGTTCTTGACTGGCTGAGGTTCAGTGAGCAATGACCGTTCTTCAAAGGCACCGTACTGTACATTGGTCTGTGTGTATGTGTGTGTGTGTGTGCGCATGTGTGTGTGTGTGTGTGTGCGTGCGCGCGCGCGCGTGTGTGTGTATTTGTGTGGGCCACACACGGGCACATGCATACATGAGAAGCCAGTCAGTCGATTCCCTCCACTGGTGGGAGCCCACAAGGCATCACCATGACAACTAAGGCAAAATTTCTCAACATGAAAAAAAGAAAAAGAAAAAAAGAGCACGTCTTTTTTCTTTATTTCACTTTTCTCGTCTGATTCTTTGCAACTTCTGCACAATATTCATTAGTAATGATAATAATCTCTATTCAATAAATTATCTATACTGTACAATTCTTTCACCTCGCATAGACCTGCAACAAAGGGGAGCCTTTTCAAAGTAAAGCTATCCACAGTCACTTTCTGCTGGACAGGGTCGTTCCGTTTTTGATTTTTCCTCGTTGCTGTGCAGAAATTAAATAGGACATCCTGCAAAAAGAAAAAAAAACACAAAGAAAAGCAAAGCTGAGGCATACTTGAAGATGGGGGCAAGAAACGCTGCTGCTGAATGGGCAGTCAGAGAAAACAATCGACAAAAAAAAGTTGTTTTTTTTCCTGGAGAACGTGAGTGAGTGAGAGAGTGAGTGAGAGAGTGAGTGCTTTTCTCTGAGAACAGTAGATAGGAGATGGTTCCTGATTTAAAGGCAGCCTGGCAGGCGACATCCAGGCTTTACTGTACTCCCTCTTCATCCACGTAGGTTGAGGGAAACCAGCCAATCTGAAACGTAAAAGAGTCGACATCAACTTCTGTGTGAGATGATGCGACCACGCGTGTGACCTGAGTTGTTGTTACGGGCTGAAAGAGGGAGACTTTTAGCTGACCTATTATACGTGTGGAGGATATGCATAATTGTCTTATAAGTGCAGACCTCAGATGCAGCAGTCTCATCCATCATACTTCGGCTGTTGCTAAGCAACAACTTTTAGTGCCTGTTGGATTAGGACGGCGAGCACTGAGCAAGCAGTTGAAGCTCAAGTCATTAAAAAACGAAATGTTAAACTTGTTGATGAGCGCGAGGCCGAGGAGCTGCCGGCTTGGCCGCAGGTGGAGAACTATGGCTGCTGAACTCCAGAGCAGGTCGGGTTGATCACGGATGTTTTTGATTCTATCGTTCATCCACGTTCACGTTAGCAGAGCTAGCGACCGTGCAGTTTCAGCTTGTCCAGTGTATCTTGGCTACATGACAGAAGAGGCTCTACGTCAGTGGTTCCCAAACTTTTTAATGTCCTGTAACTAAAACTTTCTTCCTCCTGCTGTGGCCCCCTCGACCTCCACAGATGGCTCTAACACCAGCGGTAGCTAGGCTAGCACTGCTAACATCCACCACTCTAGCTCTGTCAGAGTTGATACTGGAAGCTCTTGAGAAGATGGCTTCGACAGCCGTTGCACCCTGTCCTGGCTGCTCCCATGGGTGCGGGCCAAGGCATTTCTCCATGTTTGAGTAAGTCAGGCAACATGTTAAAGGCCTCAGGAAGACATGGACTTAGCCCACCCCCGACCCCACTTTGCCTCTTATTCGCTAGTGCCTAGTTTAGATGTGTAGAGAGATGGATCAGTGTCAGCCAATCAGAGGAAGAGTTGGGGGGTGGGGGGTGGGGGGTGTCTTCGCCAAATGCACTGTTTTATTTTGAGACAGGATTTTAGAGGCTACGCAGGATTTCATGGAAGCGTGTACTCCCCAGTTTTAAATTGGCTCTTAGTGTGTTTGTAAAAAACTCAACATTACTGCACACACAGTTGGTAAACTGAACTACGACCTGGTTTAACTTTCCCTCCTGCAGGTTGTGGAGTGGCTAAAAGCCTCATGTTACTATGAAGCAGACACACACAGACCCTCAACACCCCGCAGCGGTTAAGTGGACACACTCACTGGGGTCCACAGCCACACATTAACACCATCACATTTAAAACCCAAAAGAGAGCATCCCTAAAATAAAAAAAAAGCTGACATCACATCCCCTTTTAATGGCAGCCTATTAGACTGGCACTTTTCCCAGCAGCGCCACAGCCACCGCCGGCTGGAGAGCTTTTAATAGGAAGCCTGTAATTGTTAAATTCAGACACCCAGAAAGCCCTCATCACGCCTTCTTTTGGAGGCAGAGTGCAGATCATGTGGCATCTTCTGAATACACTTCACAATGCTAAACCTCCAGATACAACTCTCACACACCACATGAGCACAAACCAACTGAACACACCAAAGTCTCATGAAAATACACACAAGAGGATTGTGGAGTTAACAAAAATGGAGGTGAGGGAGCTCGCATTTCTCCAGGCCATGGAGTCCAGGCTAGGCTATGTAGGCTAACGCTAGGAGAAACAAATATGGTGGTCGCGATAATAACAACTACGGATGTGCAGAGGTAATCGATGAGCAATAATTGATTGTTAAGAATTTGGTCAATCACATAGGAGGCTGTGCTGAGCAGTATAATTTCACTGTTGGAGCGGTGAGATATCTCACCATCGGGGGGCGATAGTGGGCTAGTTTTACCCCTCACCCAGCATTTTTACCAATCAAATTCCATGAATTTTCAGTAGCTTTCCAAGATTTATTAAATTAACCAGTATGTTTTGACCTAAAATTTCAAACAAGCAAATGGTTTGATGCAACATGAACGCTCAAAAACATATTTTAATCAAAAGAGATGATAAAATGATGAAAATGATCTCCTGTTCTGTGAGGGGGGAGCTTATTTCCGTGACTTTTCCAAAAATGTCTGATCAAACAGACGAAAACAAAACAAAAGCGTCTCCTGGTTGACTCACTCGTCCGTTAGCTTCTCCCTTCCACCAGCCCTGGTCTCCACCGATCTTGCTGTAAATTTTGACGATGTCTCCCTCTCGCAGTGACAGTTCTCTCATGTCTCGTGCTGCAAAGTTGTACCTGGCCACTGCTGTGCTGACCACACGAGGAGTAAAGACTGAAAATGGGAAAAACAAGAGGGCTCAATGCACGTCCAAGTAGCTTGTTTCACAAACAAAGCCAAACGATTCTGTTTTGCTTTTCCAGTCCTCACAAAGCACCGTGACCCCAGCCAGCCACGAATATTCAGCTTGACGCTCGTGCTAAAACCAAACAGCACTTCTGAACTGTTTTTAGTGTATTGCTGAGCGCACATCTGGATGAGGAGGATGTAGGTTGTACTGGATGATGCACTTGAGTTTGTAAACGGACACATTTGGACAGTCATGCTGTTGTTTTGCGGCCGTATCTTGTCACCTGTCAGCGTCATTTTAAATATACATGGCTGACTCTTTTTGCATTGTAGAGGCACAAAGAAGGAATGAAACATTCTTGTGAACGATTTATTTGTGAGAGCTTGAAAGGCAAAACACACTTTTTAGGTGACGTGGGATTTTTTGGGGGTCGTCTCTGTGTAGGAGGGAGGTGAAGGGTGAGCGGAAGACAGATGACCAGTGTTCAACGTAACGCAATAAAGGAACACATGAACATGACGAGTAACAACACCACAATGCTATGGGGGAGAAAAGAAGATCTCTTTTTCCTTGATTTAATGAGGGGATGTCATCTGGGAAGAACGGTCTCATTAATGGGATGAGCGCCACAGAAAAGCAGTAATGGGGTTTTCGAGCAAAGAAGCTTATTATGACATTCAAGCTGACAAGGTGCAGCTAGAAAAGAGAGAAAGTGAGTACCTGACCAAAAAGGTGCGGGGCTTTGAGGAGAGGAGAAGTTGAGGCCCTGTGGACTGAGGAAGGAGAAGTTGTAGGAGGCGCAGGTGGCTGCTGAGAGGAGGAGGAGGAGGAGGAGGAGGAGGAGAGAAGAGAGGAGGAAGCAAAGTGTGCCGAGCCAGAAAAGCAGAGTTAAAAATAAAGAAGCTTAAAAGGGAGCACGTTGAAGTTGTGTCTTTCTGAGTGTTCTCATTATCTTTAATCTTGACAATTGCGGTGTTGTGATTTGACTGCTTTAGTGGGTCGACGAAAACAAGAATTTGCAAAACTCTACAATTATTTGTGGATTGTGAACAGAATCATTGTGGGAACTGTCAGCTTGTGCGCTGATGTAAAGGCTTAAAGAAGAACTCCAGTTTTGTTCCCCGTGTGGCAGTAATGACTCAGTCGTTGTTACCACAGAGCAACGACAAACCACACCGAAAGGAACTCGAAAAGTGACTGAAGTGAAAAGAAATACTTGCAACTAATTTTTCTGCTTTTTACCCTAGAAAAATACTTGTACAATATGATCATGTACGTGAGTGAGTGGTTATTGCGTGACCTTTCTTATCCCAAAAATATCCTTACTGTCTGAGTGTAATGTGTGAAACGTGAAATGAATTCCAGTGACATCCCCGGCGAATATTCTTTCGCGGTTCTTGTCCGGCAATTTAGTCCATTAGCAGACTGTCAGTACACTGCTTCAGAGAGCTGTGAGTGTAACGGGGATGAGAGAGTCTGATGTGATGGGCTGTGATTGCCGCCAACTCCTAACAAACCAAACATGCAAGCTGCGCTGTGATGACAAATGTTTCCGTACAGCCGAGCAGCAGCCGCACGTTTTCCCGTGCAAAGACCCAACTCAGAAATCAGGAGGGCCGTAGTGATAGCGCCTCGCTGGTGTCGTCCAGGAGAGCTGATAACGCCAGAGCGGATAGTGCCAGAGCGAGGAAGGACGAGCGCCAGTGCAGAGCCACAGCCAGGATTCCCACCCTCTTACGGCTGGAGAGGGCAGCCAGGGTCAGCCTCTGGGTTAGCACACAACCCCCCCCCCCCCTTTGTCTCCCACTCTTTATCTATTTTTTGCAGTTTGTCTTCCTTTTCTACCTCCATTCTTCTCTGGATGAGTCAGGAGAGTCACTGGCCTGGGGAGAGAGTGGGAGGCAGCCTGTCTTATTTATTCTTCCCCTCCACAGCCGAGGTGGCGAGGGATCTGATTTGTGAGCTGGACCTGCACATGATCACATCTTTATGGAGTCAAATTAACACTGTCGTACTCATTCATCATGGGAGCGGGCAGCTATATATTGTTAACAAAAAATACTCTGTCAGACTGCTGCTGATCCAGTTCTGGGTCACGGTGGCTGCGAGCTGAGCCCACGGGTCCCTCTAGCCGCCAACGCCTCCACCTCTCCCTGATGTATTGTGAGGCATTCCCACATCAGATTAGCTATGTCAACCCTCCGGCGTGTACGGTGTCGGCCCAAGTGTCCTTAAAGTGGACTGAACCACCATATTACCACAGGGAGACACCACAACACTGCCTTCACTGACTCCAGGTCAATGACAGAGTGGTTTGATGTGCGCTGGTTCTCCAGCCACCACCAACTATTCTACTTGCCAGATCTTTGATGGCGTTCTATTGCTTGTTAGCCGAGGCTCAAGATAATTAATTCGAGATCTTCTGGGAGACCAAGTGGTTCAGTTGCATCCGACCCAGAGGTGAGGAACTTCACTAGACTACAACTGATCAGCATTCATACAACTGAAGCCCAGTAAACATAAACGACGCTGGCATAGTGCACTCCTCCACCACGGGGAACTCAGTCAAACCCAGAACCGGTTGAGCCCCTGGAACTTTCAGGCCTGAATGAAAGGTGAAAGCAGGGCTGAGCAGGCCCTCACACCCCCGCACACACCAGGAGTGTGTTGCATGTGTGTGCTCCTGGCGTGTGTTCCATAGCATGAGAGGGAGGTGAAACCTGATAACACTGCCATAGGCACTTTAGTGAAAATACCACTTCTTTTGTCCACAAAGGGGCACTAGAGAGCAAACTCACTGAGCATTATGTTGCCTGACATCATCAGTAAGTTTGATGTAAATCAAATCATCAGGTTCAGTTCCTAAACCCCTTGGTGTGGCGAAGACTAAAATTCATATTCCTCTTGTGGATCGATCAACTGAGGGACGTTTGGTAAAGATCTGACCACGTAGAGTTCAGTTACATCAGTTAATAACACTGTTGAAGGAGATCCCAGTCCTCCCAGTATCCCATCACCACGTTCTGAAGCTGTTTCTGACCAAATCCAAAATGGACCTACTAGAAGGAGAACATCGATTCAAAACAAAGCTGTTGTTTCCTGACGCCACCAATCTGCTCCAAACGGTAACAGGTTCTTCCTGACCGACCCAATCAAAGCGTCATGTTTCTGTTCATTTCACAAAAATGACCTAGCAATCAAGGATGCAGGATGTGAGTGTGTGTGTGTGTGTGTGTGTGTGTGTGTGTGTGTGTGTGGTCATCAGCTGCGTGTGAAGGTTCCCTCTGGTCATACCTGTGTGCTCTGACGTACCTGGTGAGCGCGTGCTGGCCCGTGTAAGCGAGCGTTCTCTCGACTTGTACGGGTATCGCAGAGTGGTGTCTAACAACTTGAAGCTCTCTTTGAGTGAATGTGACTGGTAGTACTCCACCAGCTCCTGTTACACCAGGAAAGAAACAACATCAGCGTTTGGTTTGACGCTTTTTCCACCGCAAAGCACTCTGGGTATTTCTGAGTAACTTACCAAGAGACTCTCAAACTTCTTGGCCTCGGTGATGTGGATCCAGCTGTCTTTTTCAATGACTTTGATGTGTTTGACTTCATCGTTAAATCTGTAAAGTCAAACGCTACACTGGCTCAAGAATCCTTTTCTACTTATTCAATGTATCAAATATTGGGTTGCTCTGTGTTCCAGAAGGTCTGACGCACTAAATTTATCATTTTAAAGGTCAACAAGACGAGAACTCATGTATTATTCCTCTTTGGGGTGGATTTTCTCATTTGTTATGCACAAAAAAAACAGGAATTAAATGAAGAAAAAAAAAAAGAGGCAGTTACTGAGTGGTTAGTAGCTGGAGCAAAAGGAGGCAGAGAGAATGCTGACAGGGACAATCCCAGGAGAGTTTCTGTTCCTCCAGTTGTGGATAAAAGTCTTCCCTTGAGATCTGTCCCTCCTGTAAACTGCGGAACACTCACTTGATGCTGATGGCGAACCTCTCGGCCTCGGCCGTCCTCTCTCTGATAAGGTAGGTCCCGCTGTTGTGGGACTTCAAAAGGTTGTCGGCCTGCTGGCGCTCCATGTTTCCAGCGAACCTGCAGAGGAGCACAGAACCAGAGGTTTGACCAACTGATGCACAGTTCTGTAATCACACGACACGGTGGGGGATTGAGGCGGAATAAGCCTGAAGTAATTGGTCTTTAGTAGTTTGGCAATAAGCGGCTCCGTCAGGGTCACACTGAAGGAACCCACATGGACGAAGACCTCAACACAGATAGAATGAAATGTTGCTTAAAAGAGTGAACGGCTTCATTAAATCTTGATTTTGAACGAGTCGAAAAATACCAGTTAAACACAGGTTCAAAAAGAGGAAAAATTCTATAAATCGGGGACAAAGTTCCATTACACATGAACAAGAAAGAAGATTTCAAGGAAACAAAATAAGTGTGAGTGCTAGAGCTCGAAAGCTCATTAAATCATAGCAATGATGTCATTCCTAATTACATATAGTATTATTATTATAAGCCATTTGAGTATACGGGCAGTAATTTACATAAACACATACAAGGAATACACACAAATTGTAACATATGAATAAATGCAACATGTCTGGATGGTCCTACCAGGGGTATCCATAGTAGTCTGCTTCCCTGGACGACTGTCGGCTGGAAAAAGACTGGAACGGCTGTCACACACAACACACACTGAATATTCAAGAACCAGCAATTACATACGACAGCAATATTCCCTTCCCGCCGCACCTGGGTGACTCACCTTTGGGTCCAGACAGGGTTTCACACATGAACTGGGGAAGAAGCCACTCTTTTGTGTTTGTATCAGTTTTCCCTGGAAGATGAAGGGAAGCTGTTAGTGGTGAAGCTGCAGTGAAAGCTCTCCCCCAGCATCACAGCCCTGCCATGCAGCACGTATCACATTACATATTGATGCAGGCCTGACACCGGTCCAGCCATCAGTGTCAGTCAGCTGAATGATAGATGAACCTTCGCTGTGTGCTACCTGAAGCAAACCACACCCTCCGAGAGATTTACCTGTCACGGTGTAGATGAATAACCAAAAACTCAGAGAATTAATGCCTCCACCCCCCCCCCCGTGCCCCGGCTCACTTCTGATACCAGACGCTGGAGCGTGTGTGAGAGTGAGTGATTGAGGAGGAATGTCAAAAGCGCCCGGAGCATGTCGCTGCTGACATCCAGTCTGATTCAGAGCAGAGGAGCCTGCAGCTCAGCAGGTTCACAGCGTCTGAGTTCACTTAAAAGTGTTTCATAGTCTAAGAGGACTTCGGATGCCTGGACGAGGACTGACTCTCCTGAGTCAGAGAGAAGAATCATCAGACGCTGACCGTCCAAATGAGCTGACACTGCCACGAAGAAGAGTTTGGTTCTGCAGGAGAAAAACTTCCAATTATGAATATCTATATACATAAATGATTCACCATGTGAGTCATCCTGCTGGTTCTAATTTTCAAAGATGCATACGGCACTAGATATCACCCAGAGAATACCTCTGCCAAGGAGGCTGTAGAACATGACAGGCGCTTGGAGACGAAAGACCTCAGCCAAAGCTGAGGTAAAAATAACATGGATGTGTCCCAAAAATGCAATGGGTTCTTTCTTGGCTGATATTACATCCCTGCACTAAGTTTGGTGAGAATCTGCCTCGTAGTTTGTATATGACAGACGGAGAAACCGCAGCGATCACACAACCTCCTTGATGTTGGTGCTAATCATCCAGCCAGGAGTTTGTTGCTGAATATATGTGTGTGTGTGTGTGTGTGTGTGTGTGTGTGTGTGTGTGTGTGTGTGTGTAAAACCATTAACCATCGAATTTCAACAGAAACAAAACATCCAGCAAACTGAAGACTGTAGTTGTTTGAGGAACATTCAAAGTCTCTTTCTCACCGCAGCAAGAACCGGCTCATCGTCAACAGACACACATTTGATCTGACCTGACTTGGTGAAGCTGATCTCAGTCGTAGTGCCATCACCTGGTCAACCAGTCAACATTAGACACTGTTAGCATTAACTGGCCGTTATTAGCTGATAACAAGGCTCTATTAGCCAATATGAACTGATATTAGTTGAAGTGAACACTTCTCTTGGAGCAGATGCAACTATACAGGCTTCATGCAGCAACCATGTCCTTCTACCATCTGTCCAGTAGAGGGCACTCTTCTCCAGTGCTAAATGACTATAAATGTTTTTCAATGTTAAACAGGGAAATAGTTTTCCTCCACTAAATATCTTTGCATGTGTTTGAAGATGTAGTGTATGTACAGCCCACGGTTTAAATATATATGCATAGAGTTTTGCACACTTGTCAGTTATCAGAGATTTCTGCTCCCTCTGATCAGTCCTGAAAGGATCAGCGATTGTTGAGGGACAAAAGTGACTCTTGAACCTTTCAGCCTTTCATTCCCTTCCATTCTTCTCAGTGCTTGAGTCAGAACAGTTTCAATGTACTTTAAATATTAAAGAACGACAATAGAATGTAACTAGACGAGCAGATTAAAGCAGCACTGAGGAGACGTCACTCCTCAGAGCGGCTACCGAGCTCTAGAGGGAGCGTTTTTACTGAAATTGGGAGTGAGCTTTGTTTGGTAGAGGATAACTTCATGAGATGAAGGGTTCCATCAATCCAAACACAACACTACAAGAGCAGTGAGTTCTATTCTATTCTCGCCCCTCAGACGTGGTGAACCTCATCGTTGGCGCGGCATCTCACATCCACTGAACCAACACATCTAGTCTGCATGATGACATCATGTGACTGACGGCTGCTGTACCTCCCACCAGGTGGTGTCGGGGTCACCCTTCAGCAGCTCGATGAAATCCCCCGTTTGGAAACAGAGAGGCGTCTTCCCCGTCGGTGCTGGTGTGCCGTGGTAGTTCCTCACTGCAACCATCTTGGGACCTGCCAGTTTCCACAGGAGGGAAGTGCATTTGTCTCAAGGCCACGTCAACTTTGACACTGTTGTATCTGCTTAAAATGGGGCTTTTTAAAAAACCAGATTGTACATTTTATAACTCAAACTCTGGTACGGTTCACATTCAAGAGGAACTTCCTTTCGGAAAAATCTAGAATTCATAAGGAAATAATTTATGATTTTTCAGATGATGGATCTCTTCTGACTTTTCTGACAAAAGAAGACAATTCTAAACAGATGAAAGGAGACAAGGGGCAATAAAAAGAGGCAGAGATCTCAGCAGGTTTTCACCAAGTAAATTTCTTCCTCATCATTTTGTCAAGTGCTGCTCATCTCAGGCTGTCCTTCATAGTGAGACCAACCAAACAGCAAATCACTTAGAGACTCAGAGAACAAACAGTTGGTGTTTGTTTTTAACTGATGAATTTGTCCCTCTGCGAACCTGAGAAACGTCAACATACAGATGGAGTTTTCTCTGGTGACTGCAGCCGGACCTGTGGATCACGACAACACCACCAAAAGCTGGAACCCTGTTCTCAGTCTCTATGAGTGACGCACTGAGTCTGCCAGCCACACTGAAACTCAGGATCTTTGTCGTAGCACCGTAGTTTCTCTCTTCATTCGCCACCTTTGTGACTTGTCTGCTGTAACAACTCTGCCTTGAGCTCCATTACTACGAAGCTTATACATGTTTCAGTTGGTTTTATGCATTCAGAGCGTTACAAAGTCTACTTTATGTTTATTACTGAAACTGGGTGGGAAGGTGGTGCATTGGAGGCATTATACTACAAGAACAACCCACTGGAAACATCTGCCATTATAATGTAGTCAACCACAACCTCGCTAATAAACATGGAGTCAAGTCATGTGAAGATGTAGCCAGGGATCCTACGCCTCCTTGACCTCAAACTAGACAGAACACGGATGTGCTGCTCGGATGAAGTAGTGGCCTCCTCCACTGGATGGCAGTAGAGAGCCTTGTGTCTCAACAGAGGCGTATTTGCTCTACACTGAGCTTCTAACAGCTTCATCAACTCTGCTATGACAGGAAGAGCTCTTACCTGAAGACATTCCAGGTTCCTAGAGGAAAAACACAATCATTAAAAGTAAGTATTGAACAACAACAACAACAACAACAAAAAATACATATATATTTGCATGATGTAAAGATGCATCATGAAATGACGGATCTACTCACCATATCATGAGGATCTGGGAGGAAAGACAGATGATACGGACACAGTCAGAGAGGATAGACACACAGAGGAGCAGGAGGTAAGCTGCACATTTTTATAATATGTGTAAAATCGTCATGTAGAACACTGGTTTTTGATTCTCTGTATTTTCAACTTCTGGTAAAAGGAATTCAAGCAAGAGACAAAACATTCCCATATGGTCACATGCAAGTTTTTCAGATTGTCTGTTCCTGAGTTTTTGTGTTTTGTGTCTTTTTTGTAAAGGAGCCACAGGATGGTGTAAAGGCTTTTATACATTTAAGATATTATGATTCCACATTAAGCCTCATTTTACTGCACTGATCTGGCTCCGGTGTGTAGAAACAGGTCAATAATTTCACAAATTTATGTTGTGTAAGTCACAAACTGGCTGCCAGGGCAGCTCCAGAGACAGGCTACGTGAAAGTATCCTGCAGACGTTTCTCAGCTCTGCTGTGTTCTTCCTATCCGATTCCTTATTGGATCATCTGATGCTGTCCACATCAAACGGGAGCAGTGTTAGGATTTTTATGGAGACACCTACTAATTTTGCAGATGGTGATCACTTCCAGACACTCTTTGTGCGCTCCTGTTCCACAGCGAGAGCAGTAGTAACCCTGATAGAAGATGCCCCTGGAGGACACACAAATACATCAGCAACACAAACAGGAAGCGTCTCAGACACAAATTAACTTCCTCTATGAGGAACTTGGCTGCTTGTGCCTTGTAAAGCTGCTGTCGTGGTTACACATTCTCCATCTTTTCCTTTCAGTGATTCTTTAAAAAAAATAAAATAAATAGCAGAACAGATTTGCTCCATTTAAGACCATATAACAGTTTTTGTTCCTACACCACTGCATGAAACGCACACTGCCATGCTGAATAGTTGGTGCCATAAATCATGACGGGATCCGGTGGGGCTGCAGCACTAATTAGCATCTAGCGGCGAGAGAGAACGCTAGTCCCTGCTTCCACTGGCTCTGTGAATTTAGGTCAGTCAAGCCATGCAATTTGTGGGTCAATACACAGAGAGGAGTTTAGCCAGCTGAACTCTACTCTGGCGTCTCCCACTGTAATAGAGGGGAAAGTGGTGATTCAGTGACACAGGTTATCCCTGCCGCAGTCGTAGAGCTGCTCTCTCAAATGGCGGTGCTGTCAGGGACAGCGGGGGATGATGGTTAAGGGGAGCATTTACTAATATCCACTATCAGGCTCAGTTAGGATTACTGGAATATTTGACTGTCACTCTATTTTCCTTGCACTTGCACATATTTAACTTTATTTTCAAAATTTTTTGGGATCTGAATTCAGGTGATTCTTTTAAGACAACCAGAGAACCCCTCTTGAAATAGGTTTATAGACCCACACCGACCAATCAGACTGTGGCTTTCAAGAGTCGTGTCTGCGGGTGTAAGACTGTGTCGTCTCATATCGACCTGTGGTCCTTTCAGGTGAGGAAAAAAAGACTCCTGCTCTGTATTTGAAATGAGAGGAAGAAGCCAACGCCTATTCACAATGTGGTCCAGGTCCATGAATACAACTTTTTCCTGGTAGAACATTTATAATCACTGTACCTCTACTGCATTAAACAAGTACTCCAGGACTCTACAGTACTTAGAAATCCTTTTCATGTTTGTTACTTCTGTGCTTGATTTCTCTCTGCGTCCTTGTCCATCCACCTCTTTCTTCCTTTCTTTCTGTGTGTTTCTGCCTCCTATTCTCTTCTTGTTACGAGTCACAAGATAACTATTGTTGTGATATGCTCTATATAAATAAAACTGACTTGATTTAAGATCCCGCTGTTCCCCTCGCGATGGAGCTTTTGGGTTTCATCGGCAGATGAGGTTCACTCAGTTTTCATTTTGAATCAATCACTTCGTCCGGCGATGAGGACTACGTGATATGACTGAAAGCTCCAAAACAAACGAGTGGACCCTGAGTGGAAATTATTTTGTCAACCGCTTCAGTCTCCTTCGAATTTAAACACAGCAACAAACAGAGTCTCCTGGTATGATAATCTCACTGTGAAGGAGGCCTCACTGCATGATGGGTGCTTGTGTTGAACACGTTTCTTTCTGTACGTTTTAAAATGTATTGCAGGACGTTTACAGGTATTTTGTACTTTTGGTAAGGGATTTAAAACATGGATGGACTTGATCTGTGTGACAGTGTTACATAAACATCTTCAGGGTTTATAAAATATCTTTTTACAAAATGAGTCAGTGTTAAATTCTGCCCAGATTGGACAAACATAACTGACAAAGAGATGTCTGTTCATAGGGAAACTCGATAGTCCTTGGAAAGCCTGCTTGAGGATGCATTCATTATTCATCATGGGTATGACTGTGCAGTTATGCAAAACGACAGAGGGCTTTTTGTGGGTGCTACCTCAGCAGCATCTTGCAGGCTCGACAGTTGGTGTTCTTATCAAATGTGTGCATCTGGAAGTTGTGCTGATTGGCTGTGGCTCTCTCTGGCTTGATGTTGGACCTGGAAGGAAAGACGAAGTGGTATCACTTTTGCCATGTCATACTTAGATATGCTGAGATAGCAAAATATGCAGGGTTTTCTCCGTTAAGATTCAAGATGAGTTTCTGCAGATTATGCCCATGGTTCCCGCACTGGGGGGGTACACACAGTTATGTCCTACTCTTCCTTTAATTGGATCTGACCTCAACAACTGGACGCCAAATCCTAGCCAATCAGAGGCACAAAGAAAAGTCTGTAGTTGGGACTTCTGAGGTGTGTCCAGTTCCTCCTTGGTAATTAAAAAAAAAGGCCCTTTAGCACCAAATATGTTGCCTGACGTGATAAAATATGGATAAAATGTTGGGGGAAAAAATGCCCATGGGAGCAGCAGAAACTGGACGCACTAGAACAGCTGAGGATGATGGTGACTGGAGGCAGAGGGGCACAGCAGGCGCTTCCATGGTCCAGAGGGCACAGGACTTGGGGGCCAAACCTTCATACTCACATGGCCATTTCAAACTGCTCCATCCACTTCCTCTTTGTGTCCTCGGTTTTACAAAAGAACTGGAAGCCCTGCTTGCCTTGCAGGTGGATCAGGTAGAAACCGTAGGACCACTGAGGAGAAAAAGCGAGTGAGCAAAAGACGGAAGAGGTGTGTGGACGGCGATGGCAGAGACAGACAGACACACACACACACACACACACAAAAAAGCTATTTTTAAATGTGTACATGAATAAATAGGATCCCATTTAATTCACAACTAAAAGAAGCTCCACATGCTTTAGCGATGCATCTGGCCTAAAAGCTGGAGAGCCAATCACAGAGCAGGTGAGTGTGCATGCAATCACGGCATGTCACCCTGTACAAAGAGAACCATTACCAAATACTGGATGAGTTAAATGAAGGGGTCACTTGAGCTTACCATCTTTCCACTTGACTGGTAAGCATGCAAAAAGAAACACCAGAAAAAGACCCGGTTACACATGCAACAGGGACAGAAACATGCAGATTCAAACCAAAAAGCCATGTTAGACAGGTGGCACTGACCCCGAAATGACCTTCACTGCATTTACATGGTCTTTCAAGCATGGACGAACACATCGGACAATTTAAGAACTGCTGAGTTCTGCTATCTGAAATTGAAATCTTTCAGCTGAGGGGCCGTATTTGTCCTGATTACACAGGCCGTTTCCTCATTCGCACCATCATGGCTGCCATTAGAAATATCTCTTCTTCTCTGTGTGTTTTAAAACTCACCTTTTTCATGTCTCTGTTGTTCATGGGGTCGTCTGACATTTTATAGGACTGCAGTTCAATAATCTCTTTGAGTTCATAGCTATAGCCTTTCCTCTTGCAGACAATGACCACTTTATCAAACAGGAATATATACCTGAAGATATACACACATATCGATTGTTAATTTGGCACTTTTTTCTTTTTAAACGTTTCCAATGATTTTCCAGCGGAGGACAGACTCACCGGTCCTGTTTAGTTCTATTGACGATGGAGCAAACCTTCAGCTCTCCATCTATCTTTGGCCTCCCGTACTCCTCCAGTTTCACCTGCTGCTTAGGTCACACAGATACAGTCAGGGTCAATTCACTGCATACCATCACATATATATACATAAATTAATGAGAAACTATAAATAATTCAGCTGCGCCTGAATTTCTGAAGGAGCACAAATACACGTATGATAAATGGTACAACATTGAAACTCAATTAGGGTTCTGTTCTCCTCATTCCAGTACAGCAGCGAAGGATTTATTCAATACTTCTACTGATGGTCCCTCTGCACTTAGTGCATCCACGACACACTGCCGTATTATACTATCAATATTATAGAAGTATCATAACATAAAGTAAAAAAAACTCTTTCTGCATGTGGGTATGAGTGGATGAAAATGGGGTTACAGAGAAGATTCTGGGGAGCTTTGAAGCAGTCAGCTTTTTATGTGTATTTTCAAATCCAAATACAGGCTATGGAAACGGATTCACCAAAGAAACGATGATGAAAGGCTGGTCAGAGCTGCCACCAGAACTCTACCAGGAGCACTCGGCTGTCATATTAGGAGTTCAAAACTCCCCCATTTCATTTTCCTTCAATAAGATTTATATCCATCCCGTTTTTCTGTTTTTCTTAGTTGCCTTGCGTTCGACAAATTTCTGAAAATCTGGGTAAAAATTGCTATGCAATCGGATGGAAACCAACGAGAGACCGAAATGGCAGGTAGAATGACTGAGATCAGAGCCAGAGATCAAAGTGTTGGCCCTGCGAAAAGAGGTGGAGAGTAGCCCCCTCAAACTATGGGATTAAGGGGCGGGAGGAGTCATCGCAATGTCAATCGTAAATCAGAGATCAATCTCGGAGATTAAATTCCGAACCCCAAGATCAAAGTGAGAACTGAGACCAAATTTGGGGGTTAGTCACAGAGGCTTTATGACATCATACAACACATGGACCCTGAAACAAGGACGGCTGTGCCTGATGTGATAACACAGCCGTTACCATGTGAACTAAATGGACTGACAGAAAATAATGAGAGCAGGTTACAGAAAACAAGGAGGTGCACTTTGTGACACGGAAAAACACAACAGCATCCGACTGGAATTTACATCCTTTCTCTTTTCCACGCTCTACACCGGTCATGATAGCTGAGGATCATGACCGGTGGAGGCTGGGTGATGCAAGTGCTCTCTGCACATGAAAGAAAAAAAATGGATGTTTTCAAGAATGAGTAAAGCGCTCTTTGATGCCCAGTGACGAATCGCTCTGACAAACTTTATATTCAAGCCTGGTGATAAGATTAGGGATGGTGCATTAAGGGTCTTTTTTAAAACATAAAAACAGCTTCTGTTTAACATTACAAATTCAGAAGGGAAGCCAGAAAATTGAAACATAACCAACTTTGACAGATGAAAGGGTGTTCTCGCAGGATGCCATCACAGAGAGTAAAACGCTGATTTGGAGAATGTGTTTTCGCTGACCTTTCTGTAAACTTGAACGAACTCCAACCTCATCTGCAGCAAAATGATTTGACGGAGAACTTTTAAGTACTTACAAGATTTTCTATAGAACTTTGGAATTCGCTGATTTTCTTCAGTGTCTCGTTGTCCCTTTTGACTTCATTGATGTACATGGCCAGGTCCTGAGACGAGGCAAACATTCTTTCAGCCATAAACCAAAAAAACAAACAAAACAAAATCCCAAAACATTTTATGTCTGTCATATCTTGGTAGATGAACTCTTTGATACAGCGTTGTCTTCAGGCACTGGGCAGTTACTGTGTAATATTCTTTAAACCCTTAAAAATGCGTGCCACAGACCTGCATAGCCTCCAGAGCCTCCTTGAGTTGTTGCCTCTCTGGTCTGTCAGTTGAGCGATTCAAAAGTTCCTATGGGGGGAAATGGGTATCGTCATTTTGTTTGGAAAACTCTACAAAAAAAAGACTTCTAATGTCTCCAACACACACTTAAACCCTTTTTATTATGATTATGGAAGTGACACTGATGTGGCTGAGAATTAGACACAGCTGAGACCCGTCAACAGTGATACGACGACGAAAACAAGAGGCGAGGACGGTAACTAGCCTCCAGTTCTGACTGTTCTCTGTGGTAACAAGATAATAGTAAACATCTTTTCCCTTGAAAATGCTGCTGTCCTCCTCCCAGCCGCTCACGCTGCAGCATTTAAATCGGTGATCGCCTTCTTTCTCTTCCGTCATGGAAAGAGCTGCAGTGGGATGCATTCATGAAATGATATCCACATGTTGTTTCCTTTGTTTGTTTTTTTAAATTTGACTCAAAATTGTATCTTGTCAATATTTGGTCGATTCTGATACAAGTTGCACAAGAACTTAAATCAAGCCCCCGCCTGTATTAATACTAAGAGGTGTTCGAATCAAGCTGTTTTCTTCTGCCGTTAGCTTGCTTGTAATAGTTTCTGTGATATTTTCCTCCTTCTTGGCAGGATTGGGAGTGGGCCGGCCTACAAGTGTGTCAGACACTTACTGAGGGACTGTCTGAGAACGTGAGAGACAGATTCTCCGGCGTGCGTGTGCGAGTGTCGAGCGGGGCCCAAGATGTCAGGAGGCAAGTGTTAAAAGTCAGATAGCAGCTTGAACCGTAGAAAGGACACTGTCAGCTCAATTTGGACGGTGCCGACTGGCATTTAACTTTAATTCTCACTAAAGTTGGGACTTCGTCTGTGCTCTGCTGAAGAGAGAAACACACCTCATTCATTAACACACCTGTGAGGACACTTGATATCTCAGTAATGACTTCAGTTTAACCTAAAAGATGGTATGAAATAAATCGGTACACTGTAAAACCATCAGGGTAAAAACCTGCTCCTCTTTTGACCATGAACCTTTGTCAGTGACTGATAAAGAATCTGTTAGTATATCTGTAATCATTTACATCTTCATAATCCTCTTCCTCTTTAGTCGACGATATGAACCAGTTAATTACAGCTGGCATGCGCAGGTTCATCCGCTCCTGCCCTCATTACCATCAAGTTAGTTTCCCTCCATTGTTATATTCAAAGTGCAGGTGCGTATGCTCACTGATTTTTATCTTCATTTTTCATCAGTATACTTGATACCCCTCTTACATGTATCCAGCTTCCCGAGTCTTGTTTAGTTTAATAATCTGAAAGCTCAGTAGATTTTTTGAATGATGGCTGGGACATGCACAAACATCAAATCTGTAATTACAGTACAACTCACAATGCTGAGCTTGGGACCAAACAGGCTGCGGATCTTTATTACTGGTATTTATTTCCCTCTATGACACATCCAATTGTCTATCTTGAAAAGTGCGTATCTTTCCAGCACTCCAGGTTAAAAGAATCATTTGTAGGAGGATGAATTAACGTGCAGGTCTGCCTTTACTCTGCTATTATCACGATCTCTCTGGAACGCTCCGCTCGGTGCTATTCAGACACCGTGGGAGGGAGGCAGTGGTCTCATTCTTTCATTCACTACCCAAAGCTGGTGACCGTAGCAGAGGGTTGGGATGTAAATTCCCTGCTAATTCACTGTGAGTTTCACCCCACAATAGGAGTGGGCACCTCATCTTTTGGGTAATATGTTGCCATGTATTTGAGAAGTGATATATACAGCACTATCTCACATTACTGCTCTGACATGACCTCCATGACCAATTGTGTCACCAGCAGTCTCTTTTTGCCTGCCAAGCAGATGTATGCAACCTGAACAACCAGTAGCAGTCACACAAAAACCCTTGTTGGCTTCGGACCAGAGAACCAACACAACCAAGAGCACGTCCCATTATTGGGCCCTGTTGAAGCTACATCACATTTCCTCATCCAAGTGTGCTGCTGACTCTGCAGTCGAGCCTCTGCTGTCTGTTACTTCTGCAACAACTACACAGAGATTTCCAGAAAGCGACAACCGCTCTGCAGCACACACGCACACGCACACACAAGTTGACATGACATCATGTGACTTTACTGGAACTCTGAAAACACGTGAAATCTGCACAACCTGTTTGAGCAAGGTTTCTTCTGGGACCGTCATTGAAGGTACAGCCACAGTACATAAAGTATTTAGAAAAAACTATGGCTGTGATTACAGCTATGCAACAACGTCTGACCGTGACTGATATACACACACACACACACACACACACACACACACACACACACACACACACACAGAGAGAGGGAGAACTTGTGAGTGTGACATGCCCCGGGGCTTGAGCATATAGCAGTGGCTCACTGCAAAGCTGTGAAGAGAGGTGAAATGGGGTGCGTTTAATCCAAATTGTGCACGGTTGATTTGACCTCTGCGCCTGGCTGAGGCTCCTGCAGGGGTTTCAATACAAACAATCAGGGAAGACCACCGCGCTCTGTGGGTGGACCTTCAATCACCTGACGTAAGCACTCGCCTCCAGTCCATTATGCACCACATCATAAACTCATATGCTCATCCATAATTGAGATTCAAAGTCAATTAATCATGGGGAAGATTATACCGGCCAGCCTTTTATACACAAGCACCAGTAGGGGAGCTCAAGGGAAGCCAGTATATTATTCTGATTAATCAACTGCGATCAAATGTGGAAAACTGTCAAGTTTGAAGACCTTGAGGTTCAATATTTTGTCTTAACAGTTAAAAATGAGAGGAAAACTAAAGAGCATCACATCTGATGAGCAGAAATCCAACAAATGCTTGCTAATAATACACTGCTACAACCATGAACCATTTATTGAATTACTGATCTTGTACATTCACAATTTAATTAATCAACTAATTCTCCACACTAGGCCAGATTTAGCAGATTATCACTGAGACCTCTGAGATGTTCTGAATCATGGACCATCAAGGAGGCATCGGATCCTGCATCTAGTTAAACTGCTGCTGTCCATCACAAAAACGTGAGCCAGAGCATTTTCAGGGTCACATTACTGGCTCATGATAGAGGGTTAAGATATTTAAAGCAGCATTAATATCTGAATTCTTAAGTACAGCTGCATGTGTGTATATTCATTGATCTGATCAACCTTGTCAGTATGTGTTTAAACCTAATCTTGCATCTTGATGGACTGATTTTGACGCCAACTCCCAGGTTGGCCTGCAAAAATACCTCATCCCCGTGGCACTATATTCAGCTGTAGTTCTTATTTCCCTTATTTTAGTTTTTGCGTCCCTCTTCTTTTTACAGCTCTCATTGTTGTAGAATTCTGTGTGATCTTCTAGTACTTGAACGCAGCACTTGGAGCTTGAGTTTTTGTGCAGGAGCTCAGAGGAGGGATGAAAGAGACACAACTTTCCTCATCACAAGTTCGAGTAGTCTGAAATCTAAAATGTCCAAATGCTCCATAACGTCGCTTTAAACAATTAATCTCTTTAAGCATCTTTCACTGAAGAGATAAAGCTCCCCCTAAAGCGCAAAATACGCTGCTTTAGGGTGAGTACCCCCACCTACCTTCAGTAGTAAATGATACTTCAGCACCCTCTGCATGGGTACCACTAGAAGATCCTGCAGCTTGAATTTTCCCTCCTGGACTTTCATTGTACATTCCTGTGAGGCAACAACACAAACAAGAGGGAAATTATTACATATTGCATAACGTAGCATGACATATTTCCTAGTAAAATACATTCATTGGTGTTAAATAATTCATCGTGGCAGTAGCGTCGCTGCCTTTGCTTCCAAACATTCATGGAGGATTTCCATTAACAACGAGGTCAGTTTATTCTTTCGGGGCACAAAAGCTCAAGTCATGGCAGCTATTTGCGACATAATTACCTTTCATGCTGACTTAGAAATTCCTCTGACAAATGAATACATTTCCCTACACCCTGAATTGGCTTCTTAAGAAACTGTCTTTTGTTAGCATCATTCTCGAAGGTCCCCCAACAGTGGTGTGTGGGTGTGTCCTTATCCAGCTTCTAGACCTGCAGCAACAGCTCAACTCTCGTTAAAAATGTGAGAGTGTGTGTGTGTGTGTGTGTGTGTGTGTGCTGTATAAATGAGAAGCATTTTAACCTAACACAAAGCTCTCCTATTTTGAGAGGGAGAGCATTTGAGAGTCAACTATTGCAGCTGTAATAATTCCTTTTTGTCTACAGCAGCAAGATTCATGTCTCTGGGTGTTAGCATTCTGTTAGCATTGTGCTATTAAAAGTTTAATCTCCCACAAAATTTAGTGATGTACAGTTTGGGGTAACCTTAAATTGACAAAAAACGACTCTAAATATAAGTGAAGTCCAGTTAATGTTGATTTTTACACATAAAAGAGTCAGATTTCTATCGTTTTTGTAGATATTTGCACAATCTTGTTTAGAATTGCTGGGTTAGAAGAAGAATCTATATTTTTTTTAAATGAAAAAAGCCTAAAAAAAAGAATACAAATTAAAAATTAGACTTAAAGTGTTCGTTGCAATCACAAAATCAAATGTGTGTTTCAAAGTATACCAGTAATTACCATAACTGTGACAGATGAAAGACGAAATATTGCTATCATGTAAATGATGCACATATGATATTATTGAAAATTACCCGGTGCCAGATACGCTCTCATTCATAGTAGGAGGTGGTGTTGCTCCTCCTATGCTCTTATTTTGTGTCAAATTCATTTGCAAACATAAACACAGAAACATTGATGTCAATGACCTGATATTGCCTGAATAATTATCTCCACAGCTTGTTGTGTAGATCTGGAGCTGACCGGCTGGCAGTCAGAGGAGGGTATAATTTGGAGTCTTCATGTAACCTAACAAGGACAGTTCTGGTCTGTGGGAGGACGCTGGAGCAGCGTTGTGGCAACAGTGCTAACCACCGCACCACCATGCAACCACTTGACTCTGCTTTACCGCGCAGGACCACCGCACCGTACTGCCTCCTCTCATTCAGTCCAACTTGCTTGTGTGCTGTTTTTGCGCATATGCACCAAATCAGGAGGTCATCAGGTGCTACAGGTGTGTGCTTAAGGTCATTACCTCAACTTTAACCTTGACGTCCTCGCGGGTTGCTATTAGTTCATCCAGTGTCTTCTGGGCGTTCTCCATTTGGCTGCAGTACTGACCGTAGATCAACAACCTGTAGAGGGACACAAATAAACCAAAACAGTGCCACAACTGGTCTGTAGATGAACAATCCTTATAAAGGATCCTGGATGACATCAACATTACCAGATGTACAGTCACTATCATACATTGTGTATTTTGTACACAGTCATGTATTTTGTACACAGTCAAAGCAAAAATACACATCATATAGATTAACTGAATACTTTCATGACACTCTGTAGCTCTGATCTGTCACATTCATTACCAGAACCATCAGCTCTGTCCTCCTGCAGCTCTTCTACATCTTTCCAGCTAACATTACTTATTGAGAAGTTCTCCTCCGCTGCGTCAGAGTCACTCTATCATGACTCACATTCTATCAGTTCAATAATTGTGTGTGTGTGTGTGTGTGTGCTTTCATACACAGGGAATACGTCGAAACATATACATTTTGCGTAGTAAGGAATATATTATAGCAAAAACATGACTTGGCTGTTTACATAAGTATTCACAAGACAAGCCGTAGACATTCTGCTTACGTTCATTTCACTTTCAAGCCTCATGCTACGATGCCTGAAGAACTACTGCAGCTGAACACGCGTTCCAGCACCAGATGATAAAATATTAATGGCAGAAATGTACTGCTGAGATATAGATATAGTTTCTCCTCTGCTGCTGTAAAACATTTCTAAGAGATGTGGGCTCGATTACCTGTTCAAAGCCCAGTGTTGGGTTAACCATCTTAAAAAAGAAAATGAGACTAATTAGGACTAACGAGGCTGCTCGTGATTTTCAAAAGGAATGGGAAAAAAATGAAATCACAGAGACAAATGACATCTCTGCTTCGGTCGAAAATTAGCTGAGAACTGCTCTTGTCTTGGAGGGTTAATGCAACGGACTACACATTCATTTTAAGATTAATAACACAATTTGAGATATCAGCCAGAGAGTAACTTTGCACTGCAGGGGGCAGATAAATGAATATGTGAAGAAATGTATTATGATTAGACTATATGTGAATACAATGAATAAGTAATTACTGGATTCTAATCTCAGAGCAATATTTGGTAAGGGGGGGGGGGGGCTTCTTTTAGCCAATAAGCTGTATTCACACAGCGCCAATGAAAGATGGTGTTTTATATCAGTTACTTCGCAGAGTTCCTCTTATCAGCGTGTGATGTGAAAACTCTTAATTCTGAGGATATGAAGACAGCGTTCATTAGAAATTACAATGGGATGGTGACACAGATCTGTGGGTTCAGCTGGGAGGGACTTCAAAGTCATCTAGCCTGAAGGATGCAACTGCACGTGGCACACATTCCTCTCACTCACTCACTGAGTCAAAGTAGGGCATTGGCAAAGCTGGTAATGCTACCCCCCCCACCCCACCCCCACCCCACCCCACCCCACCACCACCAGCAGAACTGGCACTCCAGTCTCTTAATCTAAATCTTGAGTGGGGCGCGGCAGTGCAGAGAGCTGGCACCCTGACGTCTAATCAAGCCTCTGATAGATCTGTGACACAGACAAGAGCAGCACTGCAAACGGACCCCACCCAGGAAAGTTTGAATGTTCGTGGTGAGCTGCACAACGACAGCACGAGCCCAGTATCACCACGGGACTGCTGCTCTTTCACTTGTATTCTCTGTGCTTTCAGTTGCAGATTTTAACATTTGTTTATGCTCCATTAATGCAATAACTCGGGAACGCATTAGGAGAATGTTTTCAAAGGTGACACAGACATCCCACTGGGACTCAAGAATCAAAGGTCAAAGGTCAAGCTCACTGTTTCTGTTCGCTTAAGACACAGAGATGTTGTCACATTTCAAGAAGATACTACTTTCAGTAACTGAAATTATAAGCCAAACAAATAAAAATCAAGACAACTTGGTGGTGCACTTAAAGTCCACGTTTTACTAGACGTACAGTATAGTTTAAGTAGTGCAGACTAGTCAGGAATTTAACTAAGGGTTGACTTTTCAAATTGAAACATCATCTGTTACAGAGATGGGATTGAATAACAGCCAGAGAAGTGTTTTCGTAGAACATTATGATGTCACATAGGAGTTGATCGTGTTCATCTTTGATAGGACCACTGAAACCAATGCACATTTGGAACAAATTTAAACAGATTCCCTCACTGAGACATAACAGTCACGAGACAGTAATGCCTCCAGCCACAGCTCTCTCAACGGCATGGGGACACAAATGCTTTAACTGGTGAAAAGAATGTTTGTGATGCAAACGGCCATCTCACAGTTTCCCTTCTTCTCATCCACTGCAAACATGTGAATCGCCCTCATAACAGCAGCTATTTATGAATAATTCTGCTTGTGTGGCTGTAAATGTGTGATTCAGTGTTATCCTTCCACACCAACCAACATCTTCACCTTCGAAGCAGCCCTTCTATTACACCAATTCATCAGCTGATCATCATCTGCTCCTTGGAGATCCACCACTGATGATCACTGGAGCATCAGCGAATCCCAGGCACAGCCTCTCCAGTACGGCTCCTACCCTGCAGGGAGGCTCCTTCCCTGGTTAAACTGGCCCCGAGCTAACAAGCACCTGATTAGAACTTGATCCACATCCTGGGAGACGGCTCCGTTCAGCTGCAGCTTCTCCAGCATGAGAAAATGATTGAGATTAATGGAGGCTCTTGATCAATTATAGGACAGCAGGCAGATTGTGCAGTGTAGCGAGGGTCCTCATGCATGCACCCGTCATATAATAAGTTATCTGGACAAAGTGTGATGTGAAAGCTGATGACAAGTCTGCCAAGAGCTCCAGTTTACTCGTGTGAACGTGGGTAGTGGAGCAGCAATTTAACATGTTAATTGATGTTGGACGTTACTGGCAATCATGACTAGCTTTTGAGGGGGTAATGTGATGGAAAACATGCCAAAGAAAAACAAGGTAAAGCGACTTATGGGGTGATGAAAACAGGCAATTCTCTCTTCTCAAGGGGCTGAGAGTGTGTTTGCATGTGAACCGTAGAGTGTGTGGCCTTATTAATTAACATTCTCTTCAAGGGAACAACATTATTAGTTTTCATCACAGCAGTGGAAAGAGCTTAATGCATGAGAACGATTTAAAATGTGATTAGTTTGCTCATCTGGCTGCTCTTAAAAGACGGCAACTGCATGTGTGTGTGCGCGTGCGTGTGTGTGTGTGTGTGCGTGCGCGCATGCAAGATTGTCAAATTTCTTTTAATGTGTGCTCTGAGTGTGCGTGGAGTGAGCAGTTTGTTCTCTGCCAGGGGATTGAAAACTTAAACTTACAGAACACAAACACATCTGGGCTTTAATAAGTTTTTAATAAGGAAAAGTTGTTTTAGCCTCTTCTAGCTAATAGTTTTGAGGTTAGAGCATCAATGTGGTGTGAGGTCTCAGTTCCTTCATCCGCCTTTTTATCTGTTTTAACTTGTGTTGTTTGCAAATAGCCAAAGAAGTCTGATGATCAAAAGATGATATAATACTGGAATCGCAGGCTGCAGGAGGGAGGACAATACAGGTTTTAGCTGTCAGGTTTCACTAACACTTTAAATCAAGGACAAGAGGGATACATCAGTTTGAGTACTTCATGTTGTACAGTTAGACTCATTCTGATGTTTTCCAAAAGAGTGGACAGTACTTTCAGAAAAGTATTTGTATCGATGGAAATGTTCTTAAATGGGAACTAAAAACCATCAGATGAAAAAAATAGGAAAACTTGCACCTCAAGAGCATACAAATATCACAACGAAGAACACTAAATCATGCAAACACACCAAATCAGGATATTTAGTCTCCATGTTGTATGGAAACAGCTTCTATATTTATAATTTAATGACAGCCTTTCTTCTGAGACTTGAAGGCCAAATCAGAGGCTTTGTCCTCCCAGGCAAGAGAGAAAAATGGCTAATGGCTTACAAGCACACTGCAGCATGCACCCACTCTTTGCAGAGTCATCCATTATTAGTCAGTCAAACAGGGAGGGGGAGAGAGAGAGAGAGAGAGAGAGAGAGAGAGAGAGAGAGAGAGAGCACAGAAAAGCAGGCTCAGGAAACGCGTGGTTCAAGGAAACTACTCATCGAATTTATCTTTGCACTACTATTTGCATTCTAAAATGTTGCATTATATGAGTAGAAAAGTTGCGCATGAATCCATCACTCCATTACTCATCCTGAATACTTAACAAGGTTTACAAGCCACTTTAAACCGAACCGGAACTACAGATTTTAAGACTAAAGAAGCCTTTATAGTCACCTCTAAACACCAGGAGACAAATATTATGACAGAATCATTTCATTTCGGTCATTGATGGAATTTTGGTCTCGATGAGTCCTGAGTCAGTAAGTCATTCTTAAACAGTAAGAAAATTCCCCCAAAACTACAGCACCCATAAACCCAATCTGACACAAAATCAGGTTTCGTCTGTTCCACACGGAGATCTTTTAATAAGTGTTACACTCTTTCGCCTTCGTTCACTGAGCCTCCCCTGAAACTGTCTGGAGGCCCTCCTCACACTCTAATACCCTCTGGTGAAGGGAACACGCCAAATTATGTTGAAAATTCAGCCTTTCCTAAAGGGAGGATAAAGATTTAAGTATACTCCTGAACTTGATTTTCTTAGCTGTCAAGACTTTGTAAAAACCGTGATGACGAGATTCCAAAGTTCTACAGTGGATTTTTTTTTTCTCCTTCTTTTGAAGAAACATCAAGCGCCCTAGTGAAAATACAAAGTTGAATTAGATTAATTCAAAGTCCAAAACCCAGCAGGGTCGACCGTTTTAAGTTTGAACTGGCAAATCAAAAAAGACATTTCTTTCCCCCGGTAGTTTTCTCTGGTGCTTCTATAAAGCCTCAAGCTATTAGAAATTGAAATCGACATTTGCAAACAGACTTGAGAACAACACCCAACAGCTATTTGAGAGAGTTGTTCTTCGGGTTGGAGAGCTCGCTGGTGCTGGTGTTTTATATTCTTTTCGGGGCTACTGGTATTGCCCTGCTGTGTTAGCCCTTTTTTCATAATGAGGATGCTGTTGTGCATGTTATTTCATGGAAAATGCAATTTTGAGGAACTGTGCCCTGGGCCTCACCCCCACTGTTGCGGAGCCCTGCGAGTCGAGTAAAGAGACCGAGAAAATCTCCCAGCAAACCAGAAGTGACAAGCTGTGGAACCGGCTAATATTCTTTGACACACAGCATTGGGACCCCCTCACCTCCATTCAGTAAATCCAGCACACAGGAAATGGAGAACTTAAAGCAAAAATACCCAATAAAGAGCCTCATAGGGCAGCCATGATTAGGCAATGCAAGGATATCAGGGAGCCAGATTACTCCGGAAATGAGTTGGGGAATGTCACAAGTGAGGATATCAACAAGAGGCTGCTTAGATGGCCATTTAGTTTATAGACCTTTTTACTGCACCTTTCCACTCAGCCAACACCTCTCGCTGTTGAAGAAATGAGCGGTAGTCGAGATAAACCTGTGACATTTTCAGCGGCGCATTCAGCTCGATGACAAATAGGAAAAGAGGCTTTTCATCTTTTTGCGCCGACATGAGAGAAGATGATACAAGCACATTGTTGTAAAGGTCACTCGGACTTACATACAGATAACTAAATTAATTATGCCGAGCCAGGTCCGCAGGAAAATGGCCAAGATGCCTGATGAGAAGGGTTCTGTGAGAGATCAAGTCCCTTGGTCACTGTTGTTTATCGCCTCAGAGAGACGAGACGCTGCAGTGGTCCATAATGAGGCAGGTGTACATGTCAATCACACGCAGCCAGTCGAAGCCTGTGACGCCCAGAATCTGCAAATCTAATGAACTGTTGTCTTAAAATAACCCTGCCTCGCATTTCTGAGAATGTCACAAAATGGAAATATTGACAATGTCATCAGCCAATTTGTTTATGAATAGAGGATAAACAGAAGATTTGCTGGTCTGAGATTAAACTCCAGGTTAAATTCCGTTACAAACAGGTAGAATATATTTTAATGCCAGAACCCATCGTCTACATCTGACTATTTAGCCTCTAGGGACAAGGACCAGTATTTCAGGTTTCAAGTGTTGAAAGATGATGAATACTAGCAGATTGGTTCAAAAGCAGTCAGTTCACACTCAGCTGACTTTTAAAAATCATTACAACAGCTTTGTTAACTCAGACTGAGGCCATTTTACGACTTCGCATTTCGACTAATGCGTCGAGCGGTCCACCTTGTTGATGCGCATGTGACTTCGCAGGAGCAAATTGCAGCAGCAAGGCTTGACAAGTGGAGGCTGGCAAGTGTCTCGCTTTGGGCAAGGTGATATGTTATCTTGGGTATTCAAAAATAGCAAATGTCCATTTCTCTGCTGTCATGGACAAATTCCACTGCACAAGAATGTGTAGAGTTTAATCGAGCAGCTGTAAAGGAGCCATAGCTGCCCCCTCCCCCCAGAACTCTCTCCCAGAAGCTATCAGAATTCAAATCTAATACAGAGGTTGCGATTATTCCACTTATTTTAGCCCCTGTCATAATTTAATACATGTTTTGTTTTTTTTGTTCGGGCAGAGTGTCTTTGAGTTCCTTGGAATGTGCTCTTTAATTTAAATGTATTATCATTGATAAAAAGTGTTACGGAATTTCACCTGGTGTCCTCTGTTCTAACTTTCTTAGGCCTCGTCCCTGTACTTCGACTGTAAGGTCAAGATCTGATCCGACTCCTGGGCCTTGACCCGAGGCTGGGAGTGAACCTGTGGTACCTTTCATAGTTCTTTTATAATCGTAAATTTGTTGTTAAAATAGTTACACATAGTGAGGCTGACGCTTACGGCCCCAGCGTTATCCTGTTGCTTAGCTGTGTTTAGACCGCGTGAAGCTCACATTGTGCCGGATGCTTCAACTAGGTGTTACTGGTAGCGTCTGACATCACTCGTACGACTGTTTACGAGGGTGGGACTCATCTCGCAGCCAACCTTCTACATCTGGGGTGGACGTCTAGGAAAGTGTCAGGCGTAAGCCGTCTCTGAGTCTCCAGCCTGTTTCTTGCGTCTGATGAATTCTTTCATCACATAAAACTCCTCTAAAAAAAAAAAAAAAGGATCATTATTCTCGGATTTCATCATCTGCACTCAGTTCCAGCTGGCTCGATATTTACATGAGCAAAGTGGGACAGACACAGATAATCATTGCGGACTCCCACTGGATACTGTTCCGTGGATAATAAAGGTTTCAATTGTAGGGTCAGTGTGTAACAACAGAGAATACACAAAGCCACTGGATAATGTGAAATGACATTTGTGTGTTAATGGATGTAGTAATGTGTTTCTATTGGATTGGACTGGAACTTTGCCATCGGTGCAAGAACATTTATTGCTGTATTATTGTCGAGCAGTGGATTTTTACGAGCCTCCAAAGATGCATTGCCTCAGATTTAAAGTTGTTTGCCTGAAAAAAAGCGTTGGTACACGCTGTTGTGTTTATATCTGGAACTGCATCTCACAAGAACGATTGATGAGTAGGTTCTTGAGTCCTAGCATGATGGACTTTTTGTATTCCTCTTTTATGAAACGTGCAGCTCTCTTGCATGGAGCTTTTATATGTATTTCCCTGGAGATTCGACACAAGAAGACGGGTACAGAACAAAAAGTGCAATGGTGCTTAACGTTTTCTGGTCCATGACGTATTTGCTTTTGTTCAATATTTCACTGTTTCCAGGAATCTTGGGGCACAGATGTATTACGTGAAGGTTCCGCAACTCAATTTCCAAATGAATGTTCATCTTAATTCTACGATTTCTACATAACATTACATTTGATAACGGACAATCTCGTTTTAGGCTTTAGAGAATAATAATTCTAGACTAGATAAGAAAACAAGATATATTTTGTGTGATTGAAAGATAAGTCGACACATCTTTAATCGTTCATCAGCAACCTTCCTGCCTCTTGTAGAGACCTCGGGCTGGCTGGACTTCCTCTTGGATTGCGTGCAAAGGAAGCGTTCCAACTAAAGCTCAATCAGATCAGTGAGGGAGGAGATATTGTAGGAGTGTGTGCATGCATGTGTGAGATAGAGGGAGACAGTATGGAGCTGCCTCTGTCCATGAGAAGGACGAGAGTCTCATGTCACACTGACTTTGTGTAATATGGTCCCCCAGGCTTAAGGACAATGGCCGCTATGAGTCTGTGCAACCCTATGCAACCGACGCCGCCCCAAGAAATACTGCAGCTATATGTTTCAGGTTGGAGGGAAGAAAACCACAAAAAATTCTATGATGCAGATCTCAATGTACGACAAAGGGACACACACACACACACAAACACACACACAAAACCAGTGAAGTGTGTGACTCACTTCTCCAATAATAATGGCTGTATCATTCAAGGAGAGTGGCACATCCACGTCTGTGTGTGGAATCCTGACCAGGGCCGGAGCCTATCAGAGCTATCATTGCCATTACCTGTGCAGAAGCCCCACTCAGCACAGCAGGGAGGAGATCACTGCTCCCCCCGGGGGATGCAAATTACCCACGCGGCTCAGCAGCTGGGCACGAGGAAACCCGATAAACTGCGTCTGTCACTGTTGGATATATATTCTATACTTTCTATGATGCATAACTTCATTCAAGCGATTTCAATATAGTCTTTGGATCTTTGATAATGAAGTATTCTGCAGGCCCAAAGGACAACTAATGACAAAGAAAAGGCTTTGCAGAGAAAACAGAAATGAATACAACAAGCAAATGGTGTGGCGTGTTAGAACTGACAACTATTCAACTGGTTATTTGTTTTCCAAAATTCTCCCTCCACCATTTTTGGTCTTCAATGGACTGGAATCTCCTTTAAATCGGTTTACTAGAACAGATTAATGCGTCTTTCTTGGAGCTTTTTTTTCTTTTAAAGAACTGACACAACATCCAAAGATCAGTTGACTGACCTTTCCTTGAAATCCAGGAAGATCTTCCCCAGGCCGTTTCCTCCACTGACCATGTTCAGGTCGATGGCTCTCAGGAGGGCAAAGTGCACTCTGATGACATCCTGAGCGAAGAGAATTATTCCACTCATATATTGGTTGCTTGGTCATATGTATGTGTATATATATATATATATATATATATGTATGTGTATATATATATATATATATATATATATATATATATGTATGTGTATATATATATATATACACACATACATACACATATACATATACACATATATAGTTGCACAAATATACAGTGAATTGTGTACCTGCCGCCATTCTCTCGTGGACACTTTTGGGTTCAGATATAAAGCCAGACTGAGTTAAACATGGCTACCAAGTTACAATCTCATTTTTCAGATACCAACTCACCAAAGTATGTTTCTGAGAACATTTGAGGCAAAACATTGGCAACACGGTAACAGACTTAATCTCTTAATTACAACAGGTCTTTTATTGGCTGTTGAGTGATTACTTTTTTTTAGTCTAGATCATTAAAACATGGATACAATTAACCTAGCTGGATCATTAAAGTGTGTGCTGATCATTTTACCATCAGCGATGACCGTTAGAAATAAGATTTGATCATTTTTTTAAGCGGCCCTTTGCCTTCATTAAACAGGCTTCCAGCTCCTGTGCAGTGCTACGGTTCAAACAGGCGGGCAGACCTCACTGTAACACCGGTGTGTAACTGTCCTCCACAGCTGAGATGGCGAGGCTAACAAATACCCACAAATACAAATACGCCAACAAAAAATAACAGAAAGCATTTAACTTCCATCCACCCGACCGCCCTACTGTTTTCATGCAGACTTAAAAGAAACGAACAAAAATCTTATGATGTGGAATCTGCACCCCTCCTCTATCCAGCCATCCGTTGATGTTGAATAACTCGCCGGCGTGCAGCACACCCACACGTGCTGTACGGGCCTCGTGTTCTTTGCTTGAGCAGTTACTCACCTCTAGGTTGATAAAGATAGCCCCCATGTCCTGCGGACTCAAAAGTTGACTCAATGGAATCATATAATTCTTTGAAAGAAGCACACAGAAAAAGAAGAAGAAAAAAAAAGATTAGAGGATTACTGTTTTTAAGAGTGAATTTCATTAAATTTCCAAATCAAATTAAATCCAGGGTGCTCTCTCTCTATAAGGAATTGTGACTTATTTGAAGCAGATTTGTAGGCAGATTACCGCGACAAAATAAATCAATGTGCAGTGTGGTGTGAGACGTCACTGCACGGTTAAACATGTCAGCCGTACTTACGCGACATGGCTACACTTATACTTAGAGACAAAGAACCTGCCCATTCTCACGCTAACATTTTATGCTTGTCACATTCCATCATCATAATAATAACAAATAGATCAACTAAGAAGCAATGAAGACATGACAGGCTTTATTAAGCCCAACTCAATTAAGCTTAACGATTGCTCTGGTCATAAGGAGGTTGTTTATTCTCATTTAGTCTGGAGTTGGTCTGACGCGGGAAACACAAGATACACATTCAGTTTAATGAAATTAGAGGAGCAGATGATTTGTTGCGCCTCATCAAATCGTGAATTAAATCTGTCAACATAGAAACTGATGTGTTAGCAGCCCTGTTCTCAAAAATGCTTTTTTATTACACCTAGAGAGGTAAGGCCTTTCACACTCACTGTGTGTGTGTGTGTGTGTGTGTTCTTTACAGGAAAGGACATTGAGTTTTAGCAGTACAGTATGTGAGTGTTCAAATATGTGTCTTTGTGCCTGTGATGCAGTCTATGCTTAAAGCCCCGGGGATCAGTGTCTCCTGTGGCGGGAGAGCCAGTAATAACTGTTATCGATCAGCCCCTGTGACATTTGCGCTCCCCAATGAAGCTGCTGATAGCTGACATTTCCATGTGGCGAGCAGGCCCTCGCGCCCACAAGGAACTGGGACAAAAGAAAACAACATACTGGTGCCAGGATAAAGATGTAGGCACTGGCATCCGCGAGTCCTCACTCACCTTCTCTATGTCCTCTAAAGTCTTGTAGTATCTGGCCTCCGTCTCCTGGATCTCTACTAAGCAGCAGTTTCTCTTGTCATCTTCCGTCATGCCCATTTTCTACGGTGAGAATAAAAAGATTTATGACAATTCATTTCACCGTGTGGTTCTGGATGGCTCCTTGTTCATATGGAAATCATTTGGCTTTAATATATTTTCTAATTGTCAAACAAAATTGTGTTTTCATGACACATTCTTTGACACTTTGACACTAACATGGTGACCCTTTACCTCCTGTACATAGAAAATCTAAAAATATAACACAGTGAACAAAATCATATTCAAAAGCATGATATTAATTTAAAAAAAAAGCCAAAGCATTAACGATTAATCACAATTAATGGCAAAAAAGTCTGAATGAAAACAAAATTCTAAATGATTAAAAATAGCTTGCTTTTGCCAAAAAAAAATAAAAATAGTTACTTATTTAAAATAAAAATCCAACTTTGGATGTATTTGTTTGGCTAATTAGAGCACGTGCACGCATCATTGATATGCTGGGGGTTGAGGGCTAAAATCATCTGAAACCCCTGTTTTCCACGGTCACCTCACAGCTGTCCAGTTTGCAGTTTTGCTGTTTAAAACTGCAATTATGTATTTATAAGATTCATTTCCAAACGGTGTATTAGAATCTTTATATATATATATGTATATATATATATATATATATATATATATATATATATATATATATATATATATATATATATATATAAAAACATTTTCCTGCGAAGTTACACTAAAATATCTTGTGATATTCATGTAAAACTGACGACAGCGAGCAGGAAGCCTTGTGAGGCTGGGGTGATGAATTGGGGGAGAAATGGAGGTTTGTGAGCTTCTGTGTTTCTATGCATTCATGGGCTGGATGGCATGTATACTGAATGTAATGACAGGGCTAGAGCCATGCAAGCAGGTGTGCTGGGGATGGGGGGGTGGGAAAGAAAGATAAGCAGGAATCTCATGAGACCTCATGTGTACACATAACGTGTTGATTCTTTGAAAGAACAATACACAGTGATGCATAATGTGAGTCATCCCTAATGACTGTGGTAAACACACGCACGCGCACACACACACACCACACACACACACACACACACACCTTTACTTTTGGGGTAATTGCACAGACTACATTTAACCACTACTTTCCTAAAACGAAACTCTAACACAAACAGCAGGCATTTTACCATCTCAGGACACTTGTAACCACTAAAGTGCTGCAGGATGAGGTTTTCTTTACGCTGACCTGGAACTTAGCATCTCCATGTCTCCCTTAGCCAAAAGCTAAAGCACGTTTTACCTTGGATTTTGTATTTGTTCTGGATTTTGTATTAGTGCAGATACACATTTTGTTCAGCAAGGTAGTCTCACAACTTTGATGATTTTTGACGCATAAATGCAAGCAAGAGAAGTACACAGCAAATGCTAGGGCTAGGAGAAAATTACACCCCACAGCTCTGTGGCCTTGTTTAGCCACCTGTTATTAATGGCCATTTGTAAGACGCATACTGCTTCAGAAATCACATGTGCCGTGTTTACTGATGTTGAGTTCGTGTGAACCACAGACCTTATGTCAGGCATTCAACGAAAAACAGATTTGAAGATCAAGTTGACCCCAAGACGAGGAACTGCAAGTTAAACAACTTATTCCTGGGGTTTGGGACTCATTCCTGCCGTGCACTACTGCGCATGTTGTCCTGGATTACTTGGTTTGTATCCCTTAAAGTCTGCTGATAACTCAAACCCATCACCAGAGCTGATATCTCAAAATCTGGGAATAACCATTCAGAACCGGCAAACAGGATCATGTTTATTCTCTCAGCTTGAGGTTAAATAAAGGTCATCCTCACTGACGTCAGTTTACAGTGGTCACTAGCTGAAGTCACTGCGTTCTCCCATGAGTCAAAGACCGGACCAGGCCTGAGCCCCTAGGTTTGAATCACTGCTCTAATTGGCCCGTCACCCTCTTGGGACGCTGTGACTTTGTTAGTAAATGGAGTAGTAGGGGAAGTTAGCGGACCAGATGAGGTGAGTCACAAGCACAGCTGCACTCACCTGCATGTATCGGATCTGCAGCATGAGGAAGGTAAAGCAGTGCAAGTCAGAGGTCAAATGGATCATTAGTTATGAGAGCTCTAAGTGAGACATGATGTCATGCAAAAAACAGAACGAAACAAAAGAAACAGCCCCCGAAAAACACATGACAATGCAGATCAATGCCATAACGTAAGGTGGAGGTGGATGGAAACTTTGGGTTACACCTCGGAGCACTTATTCGGTTCCTAGTGGTGATTTAAGTGAATGAACTGTTAGAGTGGAGTGTAACTAAAGTTCTCACCATGGGTTGTCGTACTTCCACCTTAATGATGTCCTCATAGATGTCATCCCCATCGTCCTCACACGGCACACAATCATAGATGTCATCCTCACCCAGATCATGTTCACTGGGGAAACACACACACACACACACACACACACACACACACACACACACACACACACACACACACACACACACAAAGATTAACAGCTTAATCAAAAACACAACCTAAACTCAGACAATCAATATTTCTAAGAAAAGAACACATGTTCAATTTGCTCTGGCAGCTGAAAGGTACTCGATCTGTTTCCCGAGCCCTCACCGAGGAGCCCAGTGTTCACAAACCTCTCCTGAGTTGTGTTTTTGAGTGGCATTTCCCTTTTAATGTGTTTATGTTGCTTTGGCACCAAACTGGCTGAGTGACCTTTAATTAGGCCAGCAGCCAGCTGAGCATGGACAGTTACTGTTGAGAAAGTGCCTTCTGGGAAGGAGCCTCATGCTCGGGGAGCTCGCAGCATATCCCTCTTTTATTCTGAGAAAGCAGATACTTTATTGAGGGAATACAGTCCAGCTGTGCCAATGGGTCCATATTGATGTCGTTAATTAACATTGGGCTTGAAATAACCAGACAGAGAATGAATGACTAAACACTATAAATACATGTGTAACGAGTTGCATGAAAAACATCACATTTTGAGCACTATAATTAGTAAACTGAGCTAAAACCATGTTCACTGCCAGGGCAGAGAGACAAAGATACTTGTGTATTTTTTCTGGACACAAAAATAACACTTCCAGACAAATAATATGCTTTAAATCCTCTGGGACATAAAATCATTACTTATAAGTTCGGTCCCTAAATATTTAGCTCTTTTCCCCCCTTTCACTCAATTCATATCTGAATTCATCTTTAAATAATATTCAGCGGACACAAAGCTGATAAAGTTACCACAAAGCTCGTGGCAAGATAAGGTACAGCAGACGCAGCTGAGCTAACGTTAAACATGTCTGCTAACGTTAAGTTCCACATTACTAAAAGATTTAATCAGATACGTAAACGATGTTGCGGTCAATCATCAACCTTTGCCTGACTTCACAAATGTTACAAGGCGGTTCATTTGTTTGTCCTTGGAAAGAATTTGTCACACAATTTCTGACAGAATTGTTTTTTTGTTTTTTTAATGCCGCGCTATCTGTGAGGCTAACTCGCAAAATAAAAGACTTTTCACGAGCCCTAAAGCCTGAGTCTGAGCAAGTCTAGATTCCTTGAGTCCAAGCCTTAGATTGGCGTCTTGTATCTATTGTCCTGTGTGTGGAATCAGGTTTTATGCCAGATTATTGGGCTGATCAATCAGGCTCTGAACACAGAAATACATTTAATTTTTACGGGAAAGAATGATATGAAATGAATGTTCTTGGACATCATTTCGTAAAACCATCATACATTAGACATTTGTAGGCACAGGTTGTTGAATTTTTCAGTTGTGGGGCTGCACATGCCCTTCTGGTTTTGCCATGATGGCTAAAATATCCTCCCTCTCGCTGTCTGTGTGATTAGGAGAGACCGAATTGCCCTTAATCAAATATTCAGCGTTGTCGTCATGCTCACACAGGGGCTGTTTGAAGTTTTAATTGAGGTGGCTTGGTTCAGTCTTAGCAGTGAGCTTGCTCTTCATTAAGAGAAAGTAGCTGATGCTGAATACTGAGAAGTCTGTGTGGGAGGACAACGGCCAGACGCCGCCGTCACACCGCTGAGACTTATGTGTGATACGGCAGGGGAGTTTTCGGGAAAGCAGATATTGCACTTTGTTTGCCTCCAATCCCTCAGTGACAGAATTATTCCAGAAAGGTCCAGTTCAGTGACATGAATTTGGCTTATGGAGAGATCTAAGCGGGGCAGCGTCCCCAGGGAGCACAGAGGAAGAACTGGAGGGCCGAGTTCGTCTTTTATATTAAGTTGTTTACTAAAATTCCCCACTGGAGGTTTTGTCATTGTGAAATGAGAATTTTGGTCAAATTGCTAACCTGATTTAATGTTTATTTATCGAATATTTTCATTTAAAACTTGATTTTAAATATATTTTGGACCTTTTCACATCATTTCCTTCAAAAGCATCGTGTACCTTATTCATGTTTCATGAAGATTTTCTGGAAAAACCAATGTTTTAGCAGCGCCAGGACAGAGTTTGCTGGCACTGTTTAAACTCAACTGGGGAAAAACCTGTATCGACATCAACGACAGCCACAGACATCAGCATTCTAATGAGTATCAACCCTCTATCTCTGGGGTCTCTCGATTCTCAGACAGCCTCCTATTTCTAATTGGTGATGATAAATTAACTTCTTAACTGATTGTCTGTGTTCACTGTCGATGAGTATTGATCCAAAAGTTAAATAATGAACCCTGAGAAAAGGACTTAATGAAGGAACCTTTCAGCCTGAGCTACATATGTTATGTGTTTCTTCAAAGCCGCAAGGTTGCTGCTAATAAAAACGTGACACAAACACTCATTTCTTAAAGGATCCGGGAGCTTGTTAGCGTGTTTTTCCCATGTAACACGTTTTATAAGCTGACAATAACGCCTCAAAACAGAAGAACCCAATACCTGTAGATATCAGGGAAGCTGCGGCACTTTTTAATGAACTCCGTCGTGTTAACTATTATTTGTAATTCCCTCTTGTTCATGTTTTTACCGTGATTTTATTTTCCGGCTTATGATATGTATTCTGTTTTTTTTAAATTTTCATTCTCCTCTCTTTTAGCAATGTTCTACTCTCTTTGCTGTAAAGCACTTTGAGTTGTTTTAAAGGTGCTCTACAAACAAAGCCTCTACTATTATTATCATTATTATTATTGTTATTATTGTTGTTATGGGGTCAGGGAAAGACCGAGGGCACAGCATAGGTTGTGTTTAAGAAAACAGAAATAAACATTCTCAGACTGAACCATTATCTTCCTCTTCGGCTCAAGGTTACAGGGCGAGAGGGATGCGGTTTGGTCTGTGGCACTGCTGGTTGAGGGTACGAGGCGTGAGCTTCTCTGCGTGTGTGTGACTGTAGGAAAAGACTGGGAAATATTTCTGGCCAGTAAGTAGACATGTGTCTGTGCATGTGTGTGCATTTATCATTGCGATAGCGTGGGAGTGGAGTCCTGAGCACTCTTGAATTAGGTCTAATTTTCTTTCTGATTAGGCAGTGACAGGCTTCAGGGTGTCCAGTGTGTTTGTGCAGCATCAGCCCAGCAGCCTCGGCTGAAAGATCTCACTGACAGAGTTGGAGGGGAGGAAGGAGAGCAAACACTAGATCTCAGCGACTGACTGTATGTCCCCTAAGGCTTGGCAAGATATTTTGTTTTCTTTAAAATAGCATTATCTTGTTGTTTGTTTTTCCAGTGAGACATGTTTTCGTTCAGCTGTGTGGGGAGGCTCCTGCATCAAGGAGTTGCCACACAGCAACTACGCACAGTAGCTGATGAATCGAGTGCAAAGGGGGCATGCGGGCTTTGAGTCGGGCACCACCACCAGAGCAGAGCCATGGGGAGGTGACTAAGGTAGCGTTCTACAGGCGGAAGATCCAGAGGCAGAGGTGGACACCTGGATGAGAGACAATCTCCCCTCAGTGGACACTAATACACTTGACTGATGGAAATCAGACGTGCTAGAAAGCTGCTGCATTCACAGGAAATCAGCATAAATCCGAGGGTATTCCATGGGGGGGTAACAGAGTAACTTGATGCTACTTCTGAATAAAAATGTGCTGAGGACTGAGCGGGGACTGGCTGCAACCTGATGGCTGACGGGAGAGTGGAGGAAGTTTTCTAAACTGTGTTTAAGGCTTCAGAATGTGTTTTAATCTGTTTATACACGATGAAAAAGACTCCATTGTGGGTTATTTATGCTTCTCCCTGGTAAGAAGTTACCTAATATTTCTCTACATGGGGGAGCTCAGCTATCATGCTGGTTATATTCTCACTCTGGCCTCGATGGTACTTGGTTCGCTGCAGGCATCTGATGATGTGAGGATGTGTGAATCCTTGAGTGGTTTAAGCTACCACTTACATTTACATATAAAGCACCTGGCAGCTATTCCTGATGGGTGTCTATTGATCATGACAGCTGATGTGGAGGTGTGGTAGGAAGTACGCTCTATCGATTTTCAATCTATTGACTCTTGCCCAAGGGATTAGAGGCCAGCCCCCCCCCCCCCCCCCAAAAAAAAAACAAAAAAACAAAAGGTGGAAAAGAGTGACACACACAGAGGGTCTGATCCATTGTTTGCTCCAGAATGGAAATGTATGTATGCCTTTCACAGAGGGAAAAGTCCCTCGGCGGCTGTGTCCGATCCACCAACCATTTCATGCTTAGTCAATTCCAGGATGGAGTCATTCCAAACAGGGAAGACAGTCTGACATCACAAAGCCAGTGGGAGGAAGCACGGCCCGGGTTTACCACATTAACCCAGGAGACCTCAATTAGGACTTCCACCTGACTCAGAAACGCCTGCAAACAGATAAACTGCAGGATTCACAAACACGCACTCGCAACAGAATATGCATGCAGTTCTTTTAGGGTGGTCATTTCCGGGTGAGCTGATCGTAAATCCTGAATCCTCACTTGATATGAATTTTACTGACATGATATTGTAAATATGGAAATCATGCCAGCAAGGTAAGTGACCTCTTCTCAACCTCTACAGACAGATACACACACACACACACGCTTCAGGCTGAGCTACCTGCCTGCAACAACTTTTCCTTTAAACACATCTTACAAAACATACATGAGCGATCGAGGATCAAACCTCCTGCACCCAGCAGAGGCCTTTGAGGTCGACCACCACTTCAAATACCTCGGCTGCTGCAGCACTCATGTTAATACATGAGCCGCTTTTCATGTTTCTGTTTTACAATCTCCCCTTTTTTATTGAACATTTCCTGCAATAATCAGAAGCCTTTGGGGTCAGCTGTCTTGTACAGCATTGATTTTTTTAACTGCCACAGTATCACTTACTTTTCATGGCAGCATTTGATTCTGTACGTGCTGTCTTTTATGCGATTGTATTTGTTTCTCTCTCCTAGTGGCACTTGAAAACTATTGCATTAATGAAAATGATGATTATTACAGTGGAAGGATGGTCATCATACCCTCTCCCTCCCTCTTGTGGCAGTGTGGCCCTTCACTTACGGCTAATCGTGCGTGCATCAATATTTCAGGCTAATTAATAAGTCTTAGAGTGCAGGGTTATTGCTAGCGCGGCGTATGTGCTGAGTGTGTCTAAGCGTGTTAGGTGCGGACCTGCTGATGAATCAATTATGTGTGCGTCTATCGATGAAAGGAAATGCATACATTGTCGCTGTAAAAGGTCAAAAGCAGCACAGTGGAGTCAATACGACCCTGCAGCCTCTGTACCTGCAGGTTACAGGAGCACTGACCGCACTGCTGACATGGTTACAGGGGCTTGGTCCTGTTTGAGGACACATGAACGTTCGCGGGAGGGACTCTGGTGTCCACTCATATTTAGAAATAAAGCAGTTAATGAGGCTAAATATATGTATATATATATATATATATATATATATATATATATATATATATCTCTTATTTCATTCTTGCAGGAAGATGGTGGCTTCAGTGGCACTTCTTGTTGCCAAGGATACGGTGCTCTCACCATCACCACATGGTACTTCCCCAGCTTTACAAATTTAACTGTTACTTTATATGGAGGGTATTTCTTTTCAATGGCATTAAATGAGCAATAAGGAAGCTAAATGTAAGCCCTTTCTCGGACTAATTCGAGGATTCACAGTTGGTTTTGTAGATTTCCTGAATATTGATAAGAAAACGCAATCATCCTTTTTGTTTTTGCGCAAGACTGAGCTCAGTTTAAAAGGTACCAAGATTGCAGGGCTGTTTGTCGGGTTAAGCAGCACTCTAATCCAGTATTAGCCTGTTTGGCTGGCACTCTTCTCCTGTAAAGAAGGTCACAGTCATACATTCAGAGGGCATTTGTCTATAGTTCACATGCTTTCTCTTCTATCTCCTTCTCTCCTCTGTCATTCAGTGATGAATGACACCCATCTCGGAGCAGTTGACTAATTATTCTCCATTCATCTGAGTCGAACAGCTTCTGTCACCGCTGAAACCGCTGCCAACTCCGAGACGGTATACCACTCGCTTTCACAGCCAGCACAACCCACCCGCCCCCCATAACGCATGATCAAACCAGGCAGCCAGCCACCGAAGCAGGCACGGAGGCAGCCAGGCCGGAAGCCAGAACACTGCTGGTGTCACCATGGCAACAGGCAGAGTGACAGAGGGCGCCACGCTTATTTAATTAGGGGTTAGAGCAAATTGGAAGAAGTGGCAATCACAGTTCAGTTTCAAACATCACAAGAAGTGGAGTGCATCTGTGGTAGAAAGCTGATATTTCTCATATATGCAGGACTTAATCTGTATCTTATTACAAAAAGAAATGCCTGGAATCCATTGAATTATGTTAATCACACTAAAATCCTGTGATTGGTCACAGTGAATCGCAAGATTATTTGTTGGGGGTGGGGTACATGGGCCATACCGGAATAAAGAAATACATGAAAAATGTTTGGAGGAATCATTTTTTAACTTTATTAACATCTCGGCATGGAAGATGTCTAAATGATGACCTCTTATTTAGTGGAGAACTCAAGTCGTATTTGTTGTGTTTGATGATCTCCGTCATGAGGAGAGCTGCTGAGAGCTGTGTTTTCAGTCCCAATGCATCGCCACACCCGCTGTCACAGAGAGACGCTGTGATGACCCCAACGAGAATTATTTAAAGACAATTAAGCATAATAAATCATCTTTGTGCTCTTTTTGGAGAAAATTCATGGCGAACATGGAGATTTACTTTAACCTCCCCTCATTTTTCCATCCATCTGTGCTAAAAATTTTAAAAAATTAGCACCGTTAGCAAAGGCTTACCAGGCGCATGACTAACTGTTAACTGACAGTAAACTACACTTAAGTCAAATTTAAATAAGCATTATACAACACTGTTAATGAACAATTAATGTAAAGCGTTACCCAGCAGTCTTATCTGGATGCACCGAAGACATTGGTAGGTGAGAGTTTGTCATTTTGTTGTTTAATTTTCAAACAAGAATCTATGTTGACAGTCACATATTGAGAATAAAGGCGCGTTTCCACTGGCTCCCTTCGGCTCGGCTCGGCTTGGCCCCGTTTCCACTGGCCTCAACACGGTATTAACTGTTACCATTTTGGTCCCTGTTCCGCTGGGGTTCCAAGCGAGCTGAGTGGGGACTAAAATGTGACGTAAACACATAGCGGCACGCTGATTGGATTACTTACCCGCTTACGTCCTCTACTTCGTATCATCTTAGCCTCAGAGGAAAACTGGTCAGTCGCTTGGTGAAATCTTTTATGCTTTTCTTGGGTGTTCTGTTTCGCTGCTTGAAGCCTTGTCGTCCCTCACTTTTAGTTTAAGTAAAAACCACTGACCGAGCAACAGGCGTAACGCTGCCTCCGTGTCATCCATTGTTGTTGTTGTTGTGTCGCACACAAATCACACCGGGAAACTCTCCATGCTGATGTGGTACCAAGCCGTACTGACCTGACCCCACCTGACCTGAGCCGAAGTGGGCCAGTAGAAACGCGCCCTAAGACTAACAAGACTAACAATTACTTTTTAGAGTTTAAACCTGGTATTAGCTTCATATGAGCATTAGGCTGAGGTTAATAGGCTCTGAGTAAAACATGTGGTTCTTTATGGGAGGGTCAGGAGGGGTTTTCAGAGGATTAATACTCATTTTCCCTAATGAACATAAACAAGTAAACAAGTTGTTGGTGTGTGTGTGTGTGTGTGTGTGTGCACGTGTGTTTTTTTTGTTGTGAAGCGCTTATACTCACTCTGCCAGCTCCTCCAGGCTCCGGTACACATCATCCTCATTCAGGGCTGTGTCCTCTGTAGGGAATGGCCTGATGAATGCACACACACACACACACACACACACACACACACGCACACACACACGCACACACACACAGATGGCAGGTGAGAAAGTGTACTTAATCAATGTCCTTGGTAATCCGTGTGTTCTCTCTGTCAGGTTGTCACTCATCTCTCCAGCAACCGGACACTTTCAACACAAGGGTCCATCAGTGACAAACAACACTGTCAAAACACATCAGCACAGCGCCACTGTCATCATTCTACAGTCCTCTGGAATTCAGGAAGAGACTTCTCTCAGACAATTGGCCAGGTGTCTTCCCCTCAGGGCCTTGAAGGAGCTTTCAAGGACCCTAGGGAACAATGTAGAGCAACATAAAGCACGGCAACGAGTATGAAATGACGTTTAATGGTGTCATTTTTCTACAAGTTGTTTTTCTCTGGGGTTTTAGACATGAAAAACAGCCAGCGAACACAACATAGATAAGAGCATCAAGCCTTATTAGGATAACTGAATGATGCACCGTGGTCCTCTTCTTAAACGCCTCTTTATTACTGTGACAGTGATAAGAAAATGCTCCTAGGAAGTGGCAGGGCATGAAAAAGAGATGACTAATCAATTACCTCCTTAAACAGAGTGGATTTATTTCTTTTTGTTTTTTGAAGATGTCTACTTCCTGCAGTATTGGGAGGTCCGTAAGTAGCTCTTGATTATCCTCTCGAGTGCCCAGTGTTACAAAGTGAAAGGAGCCAGGAACGTTGATCCCGGACATGTCAGTCCCTTAAAATATCTAGTATTTATTTAAATAAATGTCTCTGTTGTGAAGATAAAATGTTAAATATATAACAGAGAAAAAGTTAAGAACTCGTACTCGTAGAGCTTTCCTTTTTAAGTCCTGGTTTTTCTTTTGTCTGCATGACATAGCTCCTCTGCCCTTGAGCAATAACTCCCAGCAGCTTCTGCAACAGTAAACCGGCCTGTGAGGTTGACCTTGACTTTTTCTGTATAATGCAACTACTGAACACATGATTTGTTATCCTGCTGTCAAAGGTCTCCACCATTATTCAAGAAAAGGATGGAGGGGGGCGCGAGAGAGGACGTGACGGGAGTGAAAGGTTCCTGGGGACAGTGAGGTTCAAGCTACGTGTTCTAGTTTCAACACAGGAAACCACTGTCTCATATTTGTTGTGGGCCATAGAACCAGGCTGCACGGTAACTCTGGAGGTTAAAAATAGCCTGCCAAAATATCCATTAATATCAAGCAAAAGCCTCCGATACACAAAACTCTGTAACTTGGGACTGAACGACAAGAAAAAAAGAGGGTATTTTTGAAATGGCGATTCTACAACACTGGAAACAATTCAAACAGCAGACGTATTTTTTAAATACAGGAGAAGCAGAGGCAGATATTTCTCCAGTATGGCTCAAGCTCCAGCGACAGTGGATCCTACAACTGTCTCTTAAACTCCTGACACAGCCCTCCCTCATAGATGCAACCCTTTTAAGACAAAAGAGTGCCGTTGTTTAGTTGAGCAAACAGACATAGACGCACAGATCAGCCAGAACATTAACACCACCGACAGGTTCTGTATTGAGTAAAATGAAACAGCCCTGTTATAAATCTGAACCTGAGCAGACATGTTCACTGATCATTTTGGAGGTACTGATCCAGTAATTTAACAGTCGTGGAGGTTGTAATTGGTGGTGCTGTTGAACAGTACTGCCTCCTACTGGGATCTGTCCCTAATATTCTGTCACCTTGAATCATATAAATGGGGCAAAATATTGAATGCACCCACCAGTGAGACCCAGTAACAGCAACCTTCAAAGTGACTGTTGAAATAAATCAACTCAAACAGACTGGATAAAAAGGGAACATCACCACCAGGCGGATTTATCTACGCTATCCAAAGTGTCTCGGTATCGTCGTGGACATGTGATGATTTCTAACACAAGGTGTTCCAAGCAAAAAGTGTAGTTTTGTTCCTCCAGTGGAAGAGAGCAGCAGAGCAGAGGGGAGAGAAGTGTGAACTGCAGTTACCATTGACCCCCGCTGACGGGAAACCAGAATGACTAAAGTTCTCAAGTTGCGGTGGCTCCAGCGCGTTTCCAACCCGATGCGCAGAGGTGTTTTGGATTTGTGGGGAAATGAGAAAGGAGAAAAGGCGACAGAAGGACAAGCATGAAAGAAACTACACGCAGGAGCCACTTGGCTACGCATCAGCCTGAAAAGATCTGTGAGGAAGGAAGCGTTCACAACAGAACGTCCCCACAACAGCGAGAACTCAACACATCAAACCTTGTGCCAATCGAAGGCATTGTTGGTGGTGGATGACGAAGGATACAACACACACAGGAGCCCAAGTGTAACATCCCTCCTGATCCAGGGGCTTCGTGTTTACCAAGTCCAGCTGGTGAAATGATTTAATTCATGTAGAAGGGACATTATGGTCTCTGGTAATGTTCAGTGTTAAATCATTATTCAGCCTTAAACAAGCCTTTGGCACATTCCACATATTGTATGTTCCATGTCAAACTGTTGGGAAATTAATATCTACTGCATTTATTTGTCTTTTACCACCAAATGGAAATGTTCTTATTTGGTTTTGATTGAAGTAAGGCTACATAATGCTGCCAGATGGTAGCGGTAGAGTCGACGCTGCGCTTGGCTGCAGCTGAAATAAACAAAGTAGAAGAAGAAGAGGAGCGTTTACAGGTGACAGGTGTAGAGGTCTTGAGGAATTACACAGCGATGGAGGGAACTTTAGGGAATATTGGCAACTAGGATGCTGTCAAGTGACTCAAAGGTTTGATACGTCAGAGATTATTTGTGCGAGTCACAACAGCAATATCCTCCGTGTTACTGAGGCAGTACAACGGGAGAGTGTGGCAGTCATCAGGTTAATGAACGCTCAGCTAGGTAGTCAAAGGTCAGCTCGTCACCTGCAGGCACGGACACACACGCACACACATAACAAACATGCGAAGGCTCCTGCAACCCCGAGCCTTCTCTGAATAATTGACTCCCCCACTTTCCTCATGTTTAATGTGCTGTAACTTCATTAAACCTCCCGTATTTCCAAGCTCATTGGTAGAACTGTTATGAAATAATAATAATAATAAAACAAAAACTTCTCCACGTGATTGATGTTACTTTCATAATCACTGTTATGAGCGGGAGCGCAGCACAGACGGTGGTTCCTCCTGAGCGCAGTAACACACCCACATCTGACGGCCCCCTCCAATGAAATGTGCATTATATTATAAGTTATTAATGGAGTCCCGTAGGGCTAAATTTAATTACATAGTAGTTTGTGGAGATGAGCGCCGGTTTCTATCACCTCAGTGTTGTTTTGCGGAGCCAAGCAGAGTCCAATGCTGCCGTTTTCATTTCGCCTAAATGGTACAACGAGGTGTAATTGAACCATGTTTATAATTTCATCAGAACTCCTCTGATGGCTCCTCTCTTGGCTATTCAATTCTGCCCTGTTGTCTTTCCTGCACAAGTACTTCATGTTCTTCGAGTCTGTGTACTCTGCAGTGTGTATTACTATATTTACTAAGGTAAGCCTTTGCCCATCAAGCTGAATATTTGTTGATGCGCTCATGTTGTCTGCGACCCTCCTGGTTTAATCAAGTGTTCTCTGTCTTTATCAGTGTCTTTAATACAAAAAAAGGGTTTTGTGGGAAATTGTTTTAATTCTTCATTCGTTTTTTTCCCCTTCGGAGGGGACATTCATTTCATCAGATTTGTGAAATGGTGATATAACGTGACATCATGTCATTTCTATCCCATTTACCGCTTTTCAAAGAGGAATGTAATGATGCCAGTTAGTATGGAACTTTGATACTTCGGTGGTATCGAACGAATCATCGAAATTCGATCAAAAGATGCCTTCAATCATTAATGTTGATATTCATTTTTTTCCCCCTTTTTCAATTTTTGGGATTCAACTATTTCCTGAGGAAAAATGTCAACGTGCTGAAAGATGAATAAGTGCATCAAAAGAATTAAGACGAATCGAGATTTGGTACATTGGTTTATACTTTGAAGAGTTTTGAGTTTGCCAAAGTGCCAAGAAGCTGAAACGCGAGATTTTTCATTTGATTTTGTTCAAATTAATTTCAATCTGTACTTTTTGGAGCACTGCTCAAGAACGGGTATTGAAGTCAAGGTATCAGTAAAGGTACCAGCACTTAAAAATTTCGGATGATTTATTTTGGCGTCCCAGGAAACCAAACAGTGAACTTGCTGTGAATTTGATACACAGTTGTAATTTTTTCAAATGAATCATGAATAAGTGTTGGATCTATATTTGACGGAGGGGACTTTACCTTGCAATACAGGCTAAATTATGTACAAGTAGTTCTTATGCAGGCTTAAATATGAAGATTTACTCACTTCTTGTTTTCATTGACAACAGAAAACGAAGAGTCTTTTTGGACAGTCGGGTGGGAAAACGCAACAATTTGAACACGGCGCTTTAGGAAATTGTAATGAGATGATTCATCAATTAATTACAAAAAGAATCTGCAGGTGAATCTGCGGAAAGAATCGATCGCTGCAGCCCAAGATGGATAATCTCGAAAAGTCAGGTCAAGAAATGTAAACAATGAATCAATATTAAAATCTAAGCCTTGAATTTGTATTTTATGATGTTACTAAACCCAATATCTCGCTCCGGCTTCACTTCTTTTCAAACAACCTCTCCTTCCTTCCTAAAGCCCTTTCTAGATTAAGACCATAAATTCAAGGAGGCCCTAACCATGTCGTGTCCCTTCCTCGCTGTCCATAAAGCTAATGCTGGCATAAAGGGAATTGTTGGCACATGTGTGCTGGACAAAGCCGCAGAGAGCCGGTCCCATTGATCAAGTCCTGTCAGACAGCAGAACAAGCGTGTAGTTGTTAGATGGGAATGCAGCTCAAATGATCGGTGTTGGAGGCAGTTTCATATCCCAGGACACGGCTTTGTTTCTGCGGGGGTCGATAAATCGCTGGAGCTCAAGCAAGCTGGTGCACTTTGCCACTTATGGCCTGTCGTGTTCCTCCTTTAAATCTGCCTCTGCAGTTTTATTCAAACTCACCAAGCAGCCTGGGGAGGGTGTGCATGTATAAAGTAACATATGAGCCTTTGTGTATCATAATTTCCATCTGAAATTAGCTCACTTGATGTGTGGAAAAGGAAACCAGTGAGAAATGAGGGATGGGTGTGCACTGTGACAGCTACACACACATGATTGTCTGCGCTTCAGAGGCGTGAGGGAGGAAAGACGGATCGTAAGCGGGCTTAGATCATCCTACGGAGCAGAAGCAGGAGAACCGTCTTCAAAAACAAAAGACATGTCCAATAGTCAGAGTCTCACAAGACTCATAACACTGTCAGATGCTCCTTTTATGAGTACATGACGGCAAAATAAATCAATATGGGAGCTACGTTTCACTTTTGCTTTCACTGTGACAGGTCACTTAATTCAATTTAGATGTTTTACACATCCACAAATTTCACTATTGTTGTCCAGAACGTAAGCAGGTTTGTCTCGTTTCACACGGTTTAACAATTCAGACTCACACATTCTGCTCCAGGTGACAGAAGGAAACTACAGAGGTAGCTATTAGAAGTGGCGCTGTGTGATTTGGTGACAAGGAGGTCTTACCACTCTTGTGTACAACAGTGGGATTTGCCAATTAAATCTAACAAAGAAACGATATCATGAGTCAACTTGCTAGGTTATCGGAAAAAAAGAACCCCGCAATTTACTGACGATTTTGAAATGTGTATTTCTCAAATTAGAGATACGACTTAAAGTGGCATAAATGATAAAACAAACATTTGTGAGGTCACGTTTTCACAGTAACAAAGGTTGAGGAATTAGCAAGAACAAAATATTAAAAATATAAAGCCATTTGTGCAACATTTGTGCAGTACGTTTCAAAACAATAATTGCATTTCGGGGGTTTTTTTTGGTTGTTTTTTTTTCTTCCAGGAGTAAATTGCACCGGCTGACTTGCGTCTTTGATCCCACTAAGTACTCACAGCAGCAGTACTCATTTTAACTCATTGAAATTCTCATATTTTTGACACCTTTATTGCATTCAGTCGTCTCTAGTCTTTCAGGATATATAAATCAGATCTTCAAATAATACTCAAATAATTCCTGGTAAATACTGAACATTATTTTTGTGACGTGCACAACCCTAAAGCTCTGTTTTAACTCGTGTGACTGTTAAAGCTCGTATTCGGAGCACGCAGCTGGACAGGCTGGTTTAAAACTGAGTCCAGACTCTGTCAGCTGAAACTGGGGCCGATAGAAATATGCCACTCCTTTTTGATTTGTTAGGAGAAAACTACTCATCACCAAAGCAGAAAACAGATGAAACAAGCACAATGTCAGACAGGCATGACATGGAAATTGAGTCTGCTTATCAGGCAAGAACTGCAACATCTAAACCAGAGAACACCCATAGAACATCCTCCCTTCCTCCTCTTCTGCTTGCTTTTGTGATGCTTTGCTCCCCAGAGCCCAAAAAAAACTGACAGCAGGGCTCAGTGGTGAAGTAGGACACTGAAGTGAGATGGCTATGAAGGTCAAAGTAGGGCTGGAGAAGGAAAGTCGAGATAAAGCAGGAAAGGACACAGAACAACAGGACAGAAGATGACGCAGGCTTAAGCTGCAGATAAGCAGTAACAAACACGAGGCCAGCGCACAAAGAGACAACAACTTACATTCCTTTCCTTTCTTATAGTTTACGCAGTGAGTCGTTGAACAGTAAGACAAACGTATACTGTACGTATCATTAAAGACTTAAATTGTGATGCAATCTTCAATATAGTCCAAGCACCATTTGGCCTCATTCATGAAACAAAATAGGAATAATCCTACAAACAAGGACTTTCTTAGCCCTCAATTAAGTCTTACAGACATAAAGCAACCCCTGAAGTGAAGGAGGCCTGATGTCTTTTGCATTATAAAATGAGGTCTGCACATAGATTTTCTGAGAATATTCAAATAATCCATATATCACGCCAAATTTGTTCAAAGGAGTTCAGAAGTGTTTCTCTAAAGCGTCCCTAGAAAACATCCCGGCGAGCTCCACCAATCAGAACGCAGCCCAGGTCTTTCTCCGGTGGTGAACCACTCAAATCTTCACGCAGGTTTTCCTGCCATCAATTCAGTTTGCAGATGGCACTGTAATTTTACAAGGTTGTTCTCTGAAGCAGCACATCTGCTCTTTTCCCCGCGTCCTTGTAGACACTGCAAAACTTAAATTGCAATATTTTCACATTCCTACCAGCTGTGGTCTGAATCTGCCAATGCAGACAACGTGTCACATGTGAACGTTTTACCGCATTCCAAACCAGTCACCACGTCAACGTGCACCGGCGGGGGCGTTCAAACGCACGTCTGCGTGCTATCTAATGATACCTTAATTTGAGAGTGGGGCTGACACAGTGACAGAGACATGAACCAAAGCCTCAGTGGAGCCGACTGACATCAAAGACCAGATCAATGGCCTCAAAACAGAATGTCGATGGACACGTCTGTGGCGCAGTCACCCAGGGATTTAAAAACAGTGAGGAGCTCGCCGGCCCTTTTAAAGCTCAATGGAGAACTCAATGTGGTGTCTGTACTTCAATGAGCTGAGACCGCGGAGTGACTGTCCCGCCATCAAAACCTCAAACCTGAGGAACTTCAATTGGAAGAGACTGAGAATATTTCCTTTACTTCAAAGTCTGAGCCCTTTTATATGAATGCTTTTGGTAAATGGCATGAGGCAGCAAGATACCAGAAATGAGAAATAAAGAAAAACTCTGGGCTGAATAAAATAAAATTCCATTATTGTGTTATATTAAATGACTTGATCACAAATTGGATACTTGGCTTCTTGATATTACTCTGTAGAGAAGTCTGAGACCCTCACAGTGATGTGTTTGTTGAATGAGTCGGTTCGTACAGCCGGATCTTTAAAGTGAGCGCTGGGAGCTGGCTCCTGTCAGACAGCTGAATTCATTAATTTATACGACACAGGATAATTGGACGATTCTGCTCAGTCACAAAATCATGCACTGACTGAATATTAAGTTGATGTGTGTGTGTGTGTGTGTGTGTGTGTTCTTCTACTTGCTACCAATGGAGAATATGTATTTAACCAACAGAGTGAGGACATTTTTGAAAAGTGAGGATATTTTAGCCGGTCCTCACATCTTCAATGGGCCGTTTGAAGGTCAACACTTGGTTTTAGGGTCCAGGTTAGGGTCAGGTTCTGGTTAGGTTTAGGGTGAGGGGCTAGGGAATGTATTATGTCAATGAAAGTCCTCACAAAGATACAAGTACAAGGGTGTGTGTGTGTGTGTGTCTCTCATCACAAGTGAAGTCAGGCACACGTCATACCAACACAACAGGTTGCAGGTGGGGGCGGGGCCAAAAGGCAGGAGTGGAGAGAAGTTTAGAGGGCAGCTCAACAGAGAAGACATGTAAGACAGTAGAGGAAGACAAGTCCCAAACTAAATTACTCTTTAAATATCAAATTAAAATTAAATATTCTCCTTAATGAAGGGCTGCAAGAGCTGGATCTTTCTGCAGAACTGACCCAAAGGAGCTGGCTAGAAGAACATGGAAAAAAGGTGCAAAGGAATGTTCTTGCTGAAGCCAGTTTGCTTCATGTTTTATCACTGTTGCTATTCCAATCAGTTGCTCTGAAATGACACCCCCCCCCCCCCCAGTGCATTACATTATCCCTCTGTTTTGTGTGTTGGAATGAGTTACAGCTGATGTCTCGCCCGTCCGCGCTTGACAGGCGCGCTGAAGCAAGACAGAAGAGGTCTGACAGGTCCTTGGACCTTGGAAAGCAGCTGACCTTGCCTTCAGCGGAGGGACCGGGGGGGGGGGGGGGGGGGGGGTTGTGTGAGGAGACCTTTTAAAAAGGGCCAAGTGGAGTCACTGAACATCAACATGTTGTGTACACGTTTTTTTGTAATGGCAGCATCCTGTTCATGCGAGGTCATGGAGTACACTTGGACCTCAAGGTGCATTTTTCATACGCAGATTGTCCATCCAAGAAAAACAACAGGGTGAACAGTTAATAGGAGCGCACTCGCCTGACAGATTTATATTCAGGTGACAGGAACCCTCTGGTGCCTGTATTTATGACCAAGGAGGGAACCGCGTGATGTAAATATGTATCGCTACTGTACGGAAGAGGTCAAGCTATATAGGCGGGTCAGACTATGTGGAAAAGGAGAATAACACAAAGCTTTATTTGTCATTTGAAAAATTAATTATTATCTGTGAGTAACGGTTGGGATACAGCAACATAAGTTTGCCCCTGGTAATTCCAACACGCGGCAGCATTATTGACCTGCACGGTTCAGAGAACGCATTTCTGTGTAACATTTAACAGTTTTAATCAAGGCTTTGCTGTTTAGGTCAGGAGGTAAATGTGACCTTTATTAAAACAGCCATTGATTCACATTTGGAAGCTGCGTTCTCAATTATCTCACTGCAAATGAGGTTAATGGGCCGTCCACACCAGGAGCCACAATTACAACTCGACTAAAAACATACGGTTCTAAAAATCAGCGCGCACACTGCACCCACGACGACAGAGTGGTGGAGGACACGGTTTTCATCGTCAGTAAAAAATCTCACGCACGATTCTGTTGATGCTCGTGGTGGAAAAAGTCAACAAAAGCAAAAGAAGCAACTGATCAATAAAAACGTGCCGCTGTCACACAACATTGTGCAGAAACTTTTCAGGTGATGTGCGACAGGAAACCCTTTTTCATGGTCTCTCAATTTGTTATGGACGATGAAACTGATGCTGACTCAGTAAAAGTCGTTTTCAAACCCTAAACTCTGGCGACAGTGTTGGATTCGTATCCGTTATTATATTGTGCAACGTCCAGGAACATCACCATCAAACACACCACGCTGCTCCACAAGCAGCATTATCATTCACTGCTGTGGATGCTCGCGTGGTTAGCATTCTGAGCATGGACGGGGCCCCAGAGAGGGTCAGAGGGAATTCAGAACTTTGCTCAAGGACACTCGTAATAAGTGCATCTGTTTTAAGAAGATCAGATTTGTCAAAGCCTCACATTGATGTTGTCACAACGCAACATCGTCCAGGTCCTGAGGTCTGACCGGCAGTTTCACAGCACAAGCTGTAAATATTTCACTGTGCCATTAATATTCATACTTGACGAATTTAAGCAACTCAGGACTGTAAACTGGGAGTTATACGGAGGTCAAATGGGCATTGATTTTGAAGACTCACAGCCAAATGGTCAGTGTGGAAAGGCAGCAAATTAGCCGACGGTCAGCAGGTTGTCTTGTCTTTATTAATGGCAAGGGGCCTCTCTCTCTTTCTCTCTCTGTCTCTCTCTCTCTCTCTCGCCTTCTCTTCTTTTCCTGGCATGGCTCCTAATGGGCACACACCATCAACTCATTACTCCGACGGATGAAATGGCTTTTTATGAGACACTGGTGAGCCACCGAGCTCCGAGCAGATTGAGCAAATGAAGAGAAATCAAGAAGCTCATTTTAGGCCTGATAAAGCGGCGCGGCGGGTTTTTCCACAGAACTGCAACACAGTGACGGACGGAAAGGTATAGTGGATCATTTTGTGCCCTGAAAGATAACAGTGGCTAAAAACAGCAGCTAATAGACAGTAATACACATCGTAAAGTCCTCACCATCACCACCATGGTTAAACACAAGTTACATCTCTTCATTCTGTTGGATGAAGTATCAGGAACATACCTGATGCCTTTGATTTGTGAAATGCTGTGGTGGGAAATCCTTGAGAGAGTGGAAATGACCTGAAATAAAGAAAGAGACAAACATTAAATGGCATTTTAACACTTTTTTCTCCAAAAGAGTTCACTTCGTGTTTATTTCTGGTTCCGTATCGTTCTCTTGATTAATCAGAGCTGATATTCTTCTGTGATTAGCAGGTTGACGAATCAGTTTAGCCATTTAAAGCTGGACTTTATGGGTTAAAAACAAAATCAACACACTAACTAGGGTTATCAGGTAAAGAAATACCAAAACTAGCACTTCAGTCTGGAACTGGTTTGGTTTCACAAAGTCAGAGGAAGATAATACTAATATATAGATACTGACTATTTGAAATAGATGGATTTAATACTAATTTTCAGCAGAATGGATACCAAGGAGTTTTTATTTCTTAAATTTCTGTTCAATAATCATGTCTAAAATTTTATGCACTCGTTAGGTATGTTTTTATTAGGTAATTTAATTGAAAATAAAAATAAAATTCCACTTCTTTTACATGATAAGCACTTTAGAGTTCAAAAGCATTTAATTCACATTATTTAGAAAAAAAAAAGGCTGCATGGAGACATGAACATCAACTGAATGGAAATGTAAAAAAAAAAAAAAAAAACTTGCTCCAATGGACATTCCAGACATGTCCATAAAGCTTGAATTAACTTTATTTTCTTGTGCTAAATTTTCAGGAAATTTTTGCCTAAATCTGTAGCAGACTTCAGTGGAAACTTGTTTATCAGGTCATCTACGCAGCCTAACACGGACAAAAATAAATGAATACAACACTGAATAACAAACCCAAAGTGTAGCAACACCACAGTAATTAATCCATAAACTGCCACATGCAACAATTAGATGTAAAAGAAGTTAAAAAGGAACAAACAATCCATCGGCGGATGAAAATGACAGATCAACAGCCTGTGAAAACAACTAGCTGAGTGATACAAGCATAATTAAATTACATCACACAAAATGTGCCAGCGGCACCCTGGTGCAGTTGTTAGAGCCCCGGCTCCAGCACAGGATCTTTCTGTGTGAGTCTCCATGTTCTCCCTGTTCCTGTGTGGGTTCTCTCTGGTACTCCAGCTTCCTCCCACAGTCCAAAGACATCAAGAGGGGACGAGGCTGATTGATACTCTAAATTGACTGTAGGTGTGACTGTGAGTGTGAATGGTTGTCTGTCTCTATGTGTTGGTGCTGTGATGGCCTGGTGACCTGTCCAGGGTGAAAAGTTTTGATACTTTTGTTTTCTACTACAAGGTTATTTCAGTACTTAAGCTGATTTAATGCTGCTTATGAGTCACATGCAAGTAGTCTTATGGCTGAGCACTACAGATGGCGTGCTTGCACGGCCTACAGAGGCTAGTTCAAGATGATGAGGGGAACCACCACCCAGACACACACACACACACACACACACACACACACACACACACACACACACACACACACACACACACACACACACAAACAAGCTCAAACCCGGTCTCCTACGCCTCATTACCCACTCCTGGGTGTATTTCGGCTTACAACACCGTGGCAATGCCAGATGTCTCCTCAACAGGGAGGAGAAAATTGTTATCTCAACCCCCCCCCCCCTCTTTTTTTTCCTGGGCAGGTGTGTGTCCTCTCTCCAGCCTCTCACCAGAATCACTCTTCTCTAAACACACAATGCCTCACCTCTGAGCTCCATCATTAAAGACGAGCAGATGCTGATGGCTGCCATCAAGAGAGGAACGCCACTTTAGTTGAAGCACTGTTGACCCAAAAACCCTTCGGTCTCTCTGTTCACGTTGTTCTAACAGGAGCGGCTCTGGTGCTGATCAGGCTGCGGTGGAGCGTGTGTACATTCATTTACATCCAAGCTCTCTATAGAGGGAAACCTCAGCGGAGCTATTGATCGACAGGATGATAGGGGGTAATTTATCTGTGTCGCTAAAGACCCGTGTAATAGTCATGTTCAGGCTTAATGGTTCCAATATGGGACCAGTCTACCATTACACACCTCCTTAACATATTTTCAAGAGATAGAGACAAAGCGAGAGAGAGAGAGAGACAGACAGACAGACAGACAGACAAAGAGGGGGAGAAGAATAGATCTCAAGTGTTGATCGAGTCATTGTGCAGCTGGTTGGATGGATGGATGGATGGATGGATGGATGGATGGCATTCTGCCCACCTGGCAATGCTGCAACCTGGGGATGGGGGGGGGGGGGGGGGGCACATATGGCACCAGACACCATTATTTGTTCAGGCTTTTTTCCCCATCTTATTGGCCTAAAATCGAGGACTAAATTAGGAGTGGGATTCCAGAGTCCTGCAGGACCGAGCACTGATCCTTTGTTTTTTAATTATTCTGTCTTTTTTCCAATGAACAATGCATGAACAAAAGGTGAAGAGTTATACACAAAACACTTACAAATGTAAAGTAGAATACGTAATAACACAGACATGCACATCCACACAAACACGGTCAAACACTTGAGTCTTACGAGACAGTACAGCAGGTAGAGTACATACCGAACAGTGCCAATGGATGTACTGAACCCTCGTTTTCTCATTTGTTCCAATACCTTTGTTATTATGACTTTCAATTGAGTAAGAAATTAATTCTTTTTTTATGAACAACAACAACTTCTAAAATTGAAAAACATGTGAAACTAAATAGTAACAGATGTATAATACATCACATAATAACACTTTTGGAAAACTATGTAGAAATGTCACGAAAATCATCATTAAAATGTTTCATGGGTTAAATGGTGTCAGCAACTGTAATGCTCATTATTGATCCACTGAGGCCACAGTCAGGACAGGACCAGCCCACCATGGGACAACGTGACCCAGCACAGGTCTTACAGGAGAGGGCGGTTTTACTTTAGCTGAGGGTGGCCCACACAATAAATCAAACTCCACGCTGGCGGACAAATGAAACTGAAAAGGAGATAAAAGGCGGCTTGTCCTGAAGCAAAGCACACCCAGGCAGGTCGGACTATATTCTGTTTGAGCTCCTACCAAACAAAAGTCACAGCTACGTCACATACAGCACGTCTGTTTGTAGCTGAAACCACGCTGAAACACAGGAGGGAGAGGAGTGTCTATGTGAGCCTCTCATGCGTACTTCAAAGGCAAAATACACTTTTATTTATTTTAATACTACACAGTAAAATACCAGGTTTTGCCTGAGGGACAGGATAAGACAAAAATCAATGGAACTCTATTATTGCAGGACTGGGCACACACGTGGCTGTCAGGCGCAGGAGTGTGACACACATACTGCAGGGGGGGTGGAGGGGGTTTAATGACCTCTCAGGACTCCCACGTTGTCTTTGTGATATAATTTATACATGAAAACAACTGGACAGCACAATATAAATGTAAAACTCCTAATTAGACAGACAGGCACATGCTCAGCTGTGGTCAGGTCTGCTGGGACCCAGCTGGACAGTACAGCTGCTGGCACAGACCCAGACAGGTTTGAGCCCAGCTGAGGCCTGCTTGGCCGACAGGGCTGAGACTACACGGGGCGGCCAGTGGAGTCTATTCAATGTACGTCTGGAGTTTCCTCAACATTATGGAGTTTGTCCTTTTTTCCCCCTCCCATTTCAAGTTAGAATTAACATGACGTCAGAAACGTGTCTGTGGCGTGTTAGCAATTCGTGATCCCCGCCCCCCACCCCCCGCCCTCACAGGCGTCAGTGGCACATGCTAATTTGCAATCTGTTTTCAGAGAGCTGAGAAAGTCAAAATGCGTTCTCACATTGTGACAAGTGCTTCAATGTCAGTCTCTTATTTATCTCTTCAGAGTGGAGCGGCTTAATTGCAGACAAAGTAGATGTGATTACATAACAGCGTTGGGTTTCATTGAACTGCTCGGAGGAAGACTCACACATCCAGGCAAGTGATACTGAAATGAGTTTCTCATCCGATATTCACTGAAATGTACTTTTACTGTAACTACTGAGATGTTATAAACCCCCTTTTTTGGAGCCAAATATCTTCATCTGCCTCCCTCCCCGCCAGTGTTTCTGCAGCCCTTCCTGCTCCTTCTGCTCCTCTAATGTACTCTCTTCACCCCTCTTCTGATCTTTCGCTTCTGTCAAAGCCTTTGAGTCTTTACACATTATTAATTTCCCTCTCATCTCCTACTCCCCCCGGGGGTCTTAATGCTGGGGCCAGCCAGAGAATAAAGCTTCTTTCACCCCTTTTGGTATATGAAGGAGTCTCTCTCTCTCTCTCTCTCTCTCTCACACACACACACACACACAGAGTAGTGTGACTTGCCTTTTGTGAGAATTTGGGTTTCTAAAGCTCCAAAGAAATACTTTACCTTAGTCACCACCACCCCCCCCCCGAGCCCCTGGCTACCCCTCATCTGACCCTCTCTTTCAGACAGAAGTGTGTAAGTGAACACACATGTCAAGCCAGACGGCCTCGCTGATGCTCTCAATTTCTGCACGCGAGTAGCATGCAACATTCATGGCCCATTTACTACACAACATGTTTATGTGCGTGCGTGCGTGCGTGCGTGCGTGCGCGTGCGTGTGGGGATAAGCAGCACACCCATGGATTAACTATGAAGGAGGCCAAGTGTTTGCAAACATTCACCACCCTTACACATCCCCAGACTCACCACATGTGGCCTCCGTCCCAGCTGGGGACAATTTAAGTGTCACCTCCGGGTGCAGCCAACCAGAAGCTGGGCCAGGACCTGGTTACCCTCGGCAACAGGGGCGTTCCTGAATATGCATGTTCATCAGTTCTGAGTCAAATCAAATCAGCAGCGGCAGGAGGGCAGGGCTGTGATGTGATTAGGATCTGAATCCAGGAGATCTATCGACAGTCCCTCTCAAAAACACACCCAAGCAAATCAGTCCTGACTGCTTCTAATCAATGCTGAACGTCCTCCAACAAAAATCCCTAAATTACTTCCTATGCATGTTTCTCTCCAGGTTCCTCCTCCGACAGTCAACTCCCACGTTGGGTGATATATTTATGAAGTTTTCACACTTTGATAGGACAACATTGGTTTGCTTGTGCCAGCCTGCCAAAGTAGTGGGCATGAAGCAAAAGAGGCACGGAGCTCAGAACAGATGGCTGAGTGGGAACCCTGCGTGCCCAACATCAATAATAGACAGACAGAGGAGGAACGGCTGAGCTTCTGTGTGTGTGTGTGTGTGTGTGTGTGTGTGTGTGTGTGTGTGTGTGTGTGTGTGTGTGTGTGTGTTTATCCCACTGCCCCACTGCCTCCGGGAGTTCCTGCCTTTTACAGGCCTTCTCTTATTCTCTGCCTTTGGTCTCAGCCGCTTGTTTCAAATGCACCGTTCACAGTTTCTCTTTCTGTATCCAACACACAAGTCCAAAATACTTACATATACTACAAAGGCTATAAAGCAGGTACAGTCACATGATTCATCCAGCCAGCAATGTTTTTGAATCTCACCATTCATTCAAACTTGATCCATGCATGGTCTTGGCAAATGCTCACAAATACAAAGAAACAGCAACTTTGGTAAAACTTTATAACAAAAAAGAAACTACTGCCAGATACTTGCCGGCACTGCAAATTTAGTTAAAGTTTAACTTGCAGCATAAAGTTGATCAAAGTAGTACCTAGAAAGAACGTATACTTCTGCTAAGGCAAACGCTCAGCCCCTGGTACTAGGATGGGACCCTGCAGTCTAAATTTTGCATGAATTAGCAGACTTCTGCATACACCGCGGTCCAAATATCACTTCCTGCATCCAGGCTGGGTCTGACCATGTGGAGTCCAGTTGAACAGTTTAGTGTTCGTAGCGAAATATCAAAATTGGCCGCTTCGTCGTGGTAATACCATTCCAAAAACTCAGCGTCTTTACCATAACCCATCAACAAGGTTAAGAGTTTGGACCCACTAGGAGCGGCATATTGAAACAAAAATCAACGTGCCGTTTCCTGTTGCCACCAGGAGGAGCAATAACTAAAAGATTCCCAAATGTGATGGATTATTCTCTGGGCCAATATGCATCACACGCCCACCGGGTTTGTTGAAAATTGTCAACGCCATTTTCTTCAACCACACAAACAAAAACAGAAGACAAGAGCTGTTTTGCCAAAGTACCAATGATCAAGCTTGTGCTTATTTGTGTCCTTGAGTACTTCAAACATTCTACATTTCTTTGTTGAACTCGTTGAAATGAGTGCAATGAAAAATAAAGGAGAAGAAATTAATCCAATAAGCACGAGTCATATGTGAGGAAGTGAAAGAGAGAGCAGAGCAAATCTAATAGCATGTGTTGCTTCCTGACACTTTGTATGGCACGAGTAGGCTGCTGTGCAAGAACCCACATGAATGACTGTGATTAGTCTCCAAGCATCAGCTCACGTTAACGTTACGGAGTGCCATCAGGAGCAGAGGCCGCTTAAATCCTGATTGCAGTCAGATTGGCACCTGCCACATTCTGCTAAATCCTCTCGACAAGGACCTTCCAGCTGCTTGATTACACAAGATTTCACTGCATACGTCCAGCAAAAGCAGCCTTCAGTCAGGCCTGAGGGCCGGAGAGAGGACTGCTGACCCCAAGATCCCATTTACCATCAGCACTAGACTAAATAGCTGTTAGCCTACAGAGGGCACTCAGCCCACACACAAAACGTTCAGAGGTGTGTCACAAAAATTAACTGAACAGAAGACAGATGATGCTGAAGCTTTTTTAACTGTTGTGATTTCCTGGCGTTTGCAACGAGCATCAATCACTCTGAATTATTGACGTGATTATGAGCCTACAGGTCAATTTGAAGCTTGTTTAGCTTCAGGACCTTGAACATTGATTTGATGTGAACCTGCGCTGCTTCAGGCAAGAAGGGCATCAGTGCCTAATATGTGCAAATTGTACTCCATAGATCGCATCGACCTAGACAACATCTGCCCGTGTGCTGCCTCCATGTCCATGACCTGTCCCATTTCACGCCAAATCACCATACACAGACAGGCCTGCTCACTTATGTGTGACTTTGCCTGTGGCATTGAGCCATGTGTGTATTAACACACACACACACACACACACACACACACACACACACACACACACATTTACATGTGCTGTGCATGAGAGTACATGATTCAGCAGGTGCAGACGGACACCTCACAGATCAATGGAGCATTCCAGCCTACGGGACACGTAATATTGGTGAGGAGATGTGGGGTTGAGGCTTGAAAGAAGTTAATCCCGGGCTGAAGAGGCTGACAAGAGCGTGATGATGAAATAAGAAAAACAAGGTCTGATTGGGATCAGAAATGCCTCTGATATTGACTAAGAACGCAGGATCTCAACTGCATGCATGAGATAAATTCAAACACACACAGTGGTTTAGTTACAGGTTGACAGATCATCTACACGAATATCTCGCCATCACAGCTGAGTAAATCTACATTTAAACTGTCAGAGCCAAGCAGCATTAAGAGGCCTTATAAATTGGCCCAGAGCAAACAAGTAACCAACCATTTTGGGCTGATGTGCGTATTTGTTGTGGAGCCGGTCCATTCATTATGAATGTGGAGAGATGTGGACTGTGTGTAGGGCTCCAGGCTGGGCAGGGATGCGGGAGTTCCTCCCACTCTGTGGCTCTGCTTCGCTGAGACACAACAGAGATCTCACTATAGCCACACAGAGATTCCACAACAGCACTGGAAGAACGACTGCCCGATCTACACAGAACCTCACAAAACCAGGCATAATGCCCTGGTAGAGTGTGAATTTATGTGAAATCCTGGCGTTCCACAACGGACGGGTGGAGTGTAATCTCCACCGTGTCCTGGTGTGAATGAGCGGTTCCTCTGTTCCAGGATCACAGCTGCAAGATCACAGGCAAAACAATCTGCTGCGCTGCTCTTCAGCAACTCTGTACACTTACAAAAATATAGGTTTCTTTGCTTTCGATCCATTCTTCTCCTCGATTGTAGCAACTGACCTGTTGTTAAGACCCGCCCATGAATGCATCACAGCTGGTAGATGCCACGCAACACTCATCCTGACATCCTCAACTCAAATGCAATAGACAAGCATTTTTAACTTTGACCTGCATCCAGGTTGACTTTGTGTATAAGTTAAAAAAAACAGTAAAATCATGCACATGGGATAAATGCCACTCTGAAACATTACAACAGAGCCTCAGTGTCTCGATTATGTTCTGACAGCATCCATAGTTCTTGGGTCACTGCGCCAATTTGTCTAAGTGATCAGAGTACCACGAAGGGGGTGGGATTTAGTGATAGCTGAATACACCCTACCAGGCTGTGCCAGTTGTTTCACCCCCTCTACTGCTCTCGGCTTGACCGTATGATTCACGTTTAACGTCATCAACCCGATCTTTTCACCTGACAGCAAGGAGTTTCACCAGGGGAACATAGTGCACTGAAGAAGTGCTCTGGTTGACCAGAAGAGGCGCTAGCGCAGCGGCCAGGACCCACACCTTCATCCGACCTACTCCCGACAGACACGGCCAATCCGGTCTATATGGATGCGCACCAAATTGACCAGGCACTAGTGTGTCCCAAGTGTCACAATAGTCCCGTATTGAAAGTGCTGTGTAGAAGGTGCTGATGACAACAGCTAGAATTGAGATGCTGACTTTAACTGACTTCAGCGAAACAGGCAGTTTTTTTTTTCAGTATTTGCTTTTTATCCGTTTGCCTCTTTAACAGCTGTGCAAACATGAGTATTTGCAGCTTTTCTTTGTTTTATATTGTAATTCAATACGTTCATTTAATCATCACTTAGCCGGCTCATGAATGTTATCAGAACTGACGTGTATGTGTGTGTCTCGTGAATGTCAAAATAATTTCCCATTAAGTGTTTAGGTGAGAGTTCATCGAGAGGTTAATAGAAAGCTCGCCATTTGCTTATGGCGCCTATGGTAAACGTGTGAGTGACAGAAGCGTGGACCACACCAAAGTCAAAGGGTTTGATCGCAGGAGTCAATGGGAAAAAAATCCTCTCTCTCAATCCTCCCTCAAACTGGACGGCGGTTACACCTGACCTGCCGGGGGGGGGGGGGGGGTGTTACGTGAGCTCTGCGCTGAGCAAATTGCGAGATGATGCCTCAATTTACACGCATTTGAGCAAAACAGCTCTTTAGGGACGAGGTGGCAGCTGACAAAACAGTTTGACCGAGTGATGCAAAGCAACTTCTCCCCTGGAGCCTGAGCTGACACATTCAACTGAGTACACACGGAGGAGGAGAGGGCATTGAAATGATCTCACAATGAGCTGAACATGTGATTGAAAGTGAGAGCTGAACCGTCACCTTCATCTCCAAGGCATGTTTTCATTAGTGAGCCATTAAGGCGGCGATGGCGGGTTATCAGTTTGAGAGCGTCGGCTGCAGACGTGTTTACTTTCCGCTGCTGCTTCGGTCCTCTCCTCATGCTGCCGCAATCTCAGCAGAGAAAGTCACACCCCTCCTCCAAATGTCAAAAATAGAGATGGAAATAAGAGAGTGTGAAAGTGAGTGCACACGCATCTCTGTGACAGAGCACCTGGAGTTTTTGTGCTCCCTCCTAAACATGTGTTTGACATTTGCATGCTACAATGACTGAACCTCCCGTGGTGATGAAATGAGAGGGTTGTGTCACGTTTCCTTGCTGCAGCGTGTTATCCCCTGGACCACTGCTGACAGTTCCATCAGTGGCACATGCAAAGATGTTCTTCCTTTCATCCATTTTCTATACCGCTTCTCTGTTAAGGGTCGGGGGCTGGAGCCTATCCCAGCTGACATTGGGTGAGAGGCGGGGCTCCCCCTGGACAGGTCACCAGGAGTATATAGTATCAGTATCTTGCTCAAGGATACTTGGACATGGTCACCGGGGGGAGTGAGGATCGAAGCAGCGTCCCTCCGGTTGCTAGACGGCCGCTCTACCTCTGAGAAATGCTGCCCCCATACGTGCAAAGGTGTCTGTAAGGCAATCCATGTTAAAATGTCGTTTTAGAATATAATGCTGTTGTGTCATTCACGATTAAACTGAGCATCTGGAGGAAAGCAAGAGAGATGTAACACGTGCAGTCAAGCAAAGTGTGTCAATTAGAACTAAATTACCAACAATCAAACAAACAGAAAATGAGAGCAACTGGAATTCCAAATGTGTTCAGTGGTCTCAGAGGAGAATGAAAGCATGAATTTTAAAGCTCATTCCAAACTATAACGTGTAATTTAGACATACATACGATAGGTTATCATTCACTCTCTCATTTTATTTATTTTTTTGTGAATTTCCCCATCGTGGACTAATAAAATAAGATCTTATATGTTTAGTGATGTATTGTTAGGCGTCCTTCGACGTTTTGGAAGGCGCCTATGAATAAATTCTACGTTATTATTGTTACAATTACTATGCAGGCTTGTAGAAGCTGTTCAGCCATAATTTAATTTAATTTATGAAAATCATGATGATTTCAATTCACTCATAGTACAACCTATTGTTTGTTGGGTGATGTATGTTTACTCTTTTTCATTCTATGTGGATTTCCTTGTTGTGGGACTAATAAAGGACTACAGTATATGTATATATGTGCGAAAGCTGATATATTATCATGTCTTTTGTTATCCTTGAGTGCGATGGTGGTACAACTCAAAAACCCAGCCTCTAGTAGAGATGCAAGCGATCACAGGTTCCAAAATAAAGCCCCTTTTTAAGCACAAGAATTTTGGCCCAGGGAACCTGTGGAGGAACACGGCAGAAATCAGGGTCTAGATTTAGCCCTGGGGGTTTTATCTCACAGCCAAAATAGTCTGACTTCAGGAGGAGGTTCTGATGTTCCAGGTACTATGAGGGGGGGGTCTTTTTCTTTTTAGTATTTAAAAACCGGTTCATTTAATTTAAAACGTGCAAAATTACAAACAAAACAGCTGACACACAGTAGGCAACGCGAAGGTGAGTTTTTACATGTCAGCTGACTCATTTGCCAAATCTTCACGGGTTTTTTTGGGTTCTAACACAGACAACAATGGACCGAGGGAACCTTTTTTAGCTGCGGGATAAACGGTTTCTCTAAAAGGGTTCATTATGAAGCAGTGAGCTAAATTAGTTTACTGTACCTTGAGGGTCTGACACAAATTCAGCTGTTCTCCTGTAGTTTTCTACATATGTATAAGTATGTGTCAGACTTTTCTTTATGCATGTGCGCACATGCCCCTGACATATGAATATTTGTACAGACGCGCGTGTGCGTGTGCGCGCGCGTGCGTGCGTGCGCGTGTGGCTTGTATCTGTGTGTGAACGTCCCAGGGTGGAGGCAGCTCATTGTCAGAGCCCTAACTAGTTCTGTCTGCCTGCTGTTTGCTGCTGAGGTTGCTGTACAACAACGTCTGGCTCACGGTTCAGCAGCTGTAGAGGGTCAACACAGCAAGACCAGTACGAGCACGCTTCTAAAACTGCATCTGGTTGAGCTGTACAGTTTCTGCTCGGCCAAGCAGAATAAATGAATTACCCACGCAATTGAAATGAACACAGAGTTCTACAAATGAATTGAGTCTTGATAATGATGCGTGATTTTATCGGCGCGTTATCGATATCCACTGACACGATGAACCGGTGACATTAGAACGATCCTCGTACATAGACGGCATTTTTACTTGTGAGGAAGATCGTACGACGATATGACTCTGGTCTTGTTCAGCTGCTATCATTTTTTTTTTTTTTTTACAAATATCCATCTTAATAGATTTATGCAAAATATTGGGCCATAAAATAAGAGTATGTGCTTGAATAAGTTGTTATCTAAATAACTGATGTTGACACAACCTGATGATCTCTGCATGTAGGCAGGAAAACTGTGGATACACAAGTTATCATCATCATTGTATCAGTTATTGAAAAATCATCTTATATCTGATATTTATATATATATATAAATATCCTGGTCTCATCTTACGCGCAGGACCAGCTGGTCTCCTCTGCAGTCAAAGCTTGGACATTATTGGGTTTTTTGCACCTTTGAGACTCGGGTCCTTCAGGAACCGGGTCCTCTCAACCCACATGCTGATGGATGAGTGGTTAAAAACAAGGCCGACACGCTTGAGTTTTTTTCCTTTGTTAGTTTTTGAGGTTTGGAGTTATTTAGATCTCGCTTCTTTCACGGGTTTATTTTCAATACGCAGGCCGCCGTACGCACCCAAGCCACGGTGTTGTGCCGGTCCCCGTCAGATGAGTCATTCTCACACGGGTGTTCAGATTTGTCCGCAGCAGTGTGAACATGGGAGATGATCCTGACACAAAGCTGCTGGGGAGTGTGTTGCGACACAAAGGCGTTGGAGCAGGTTGGGATGATAAGGACCAACTGGGGACGATGGAAGGAAACTGGATTTCCTGTGTACTGGTAGGAGCTGGTTGATGAGCCTTTTAACTCTACATCAACCTTATCACACACAAGCACCTGAGCTTGCGTGTGTGTGTGTGTACGTGTACGTGTGTGTGTGTGTGTGTGTCTAGGATGGTCCAGTGCATGTGGGTCTAACAGAGAGCATTGAGAGAATGAATGGGATTAGACCAAAACACATAATCCAGCTGGCCTATGGGAGGGAGGTCTACCCACACCCCTCTGCTGAAGCAGATAAGGAAGGGTGTGTGTGTGTGTGTGTGTGTGTGTGCGTGCATGTGTGTGTGTGTGCGTGCATGTGGGTGTGGGTGTGCGGAATCACAAAGAATTCTTATACATTTTCATTTTTTTAATTTTTTTTCGCAGTTCTGCTTGGTTTAAATTTTTGAGTTAAATAATCGTGTTAAAATCTTCAAAATAAAATCGAATTCTCCAAATCACGAGTTGAAATCTAAATGCAGAAGTCATATCAACTGTTTTTGATTCTTTCTATATTTCAACATCTCTCACCATAGTTGCTATGTATTGTTTTAATGGCAAACAACTACTCTCTCACTGCCAGTGACATAGATTTAGGGATACCAATACTGGTCCAGTGACATTTGAAATAGTTTTGAAATACACTAATATTTCAAAAACAACAGCTGTGTCTGTATCATTGACCAATCATTTGGTCCGTGCACATGCCAGCAGTAGGCGCTGGTGCACAGTTCCCCTCCAAATTCTTGGAGTTCCCGGCTCTCCAGAGTGAAGAGCTTATCCGTGTCTTTTTTCTATCACGAGTGGATGACTTCCCCGCGTCTGATTGCAAGTCTTGCTCCGCTCTCTTTGGAGAAGTAGTATTTCTGGAAGATGACTCCAGCAGTGGCCAGCTGGGTCTCGATACTCCAGCCGGCTGTAGCTGAATACAGAGATACAGATGATTTTGGTCCCCTCTTGCCTTCAACTCTGCCAATACTCCCTTCTCTCTAAAACCCTTATCACGCAGCACAGTGTTTACACAGAGGGAGAGATGCACGTCGCCGGGCCCATTTGTGTTCACCTCATAGAATGTTAAGTGGGAGGTATTCATAACCACTTCAGGGATGCGATAAGCTGGGAAGTCAGGCATCCAAAACATGGAATTTTAAAAGAGAGAACCTTTTATTCTTGGGTTTACTAAAGCATATCTTGCTGCTGCAAAAGTTCAGCTTTTCTCTCACTTTGGTAGACATGAGGGACGGTGTCACAAATACCAGTTTCACGTGTTTGGACCTGATACAAAAGCCTATTTGGCCTTGACTTTTTACACCACACAAAAAAGCACAGTCCTCAATTATGCTCACTGCTCGCCGCCTGGAACGTTTCTAATCTTTTTTAACTGCGGAGCACAAGAGAGAAAAAAAGAAAATGCAATTCATTTTAATCGGTGAGCAAATAAAGGCAATATGGTCTCACAAACAGGTGACAAATTGAATAAGATGAACTTGTGAATACATTAGCATATTTCAATTAAAAAGAAATCACAGGCCATATGTGACGTGCGGCGCTCAGCCCTTATTAGTCTATAATTACAGAATAAAAGAGCATTCACCTCATATTTAGGTTTATTGCTGCCCACTCGGTCATGTCTAAGGGTTGAACACAATTCTTCAGACATTTAAATGTCCAAACAAACACGCTTAAATCGTCACGTGTGACATTAATACACTCAGAAAGGAAAGCACCTGGACGGGAATGAAAACAGGAGATCGAATATGAAAAGCACATTAAAAGACGTCATCCTGTAATGTCCACACAAATAATCTTTTCCTCCGTGATACATAATTCATGCGATCTACACAACAACTGAAAATGGCGTGTGTGTGTGTGTGTGTGTTGCCTTCTGCAGCCATTTAATGTGCGTAGAAACATACACACACACACACACACACACACACACACACACACACACACACACACACCTTCCTTGTACAGCTGTGTGTAGGTCAGTTGGACATGAATTATTAACACTCTGTCTGTGCTGGAAGGATCAACATGTCCACACGTATGAAGAATGTGTCAATCGCAGCCTGGACCAGAGGTGTCAGAGTCCGGCTTTGATGGAGCCAGAGATCACAAGGAAGTCAGTCAAAGGAACAGGCTACCGTGTTATGGATCTGTAATATACATAAATACGGTACATAGATGGTGACAGCCATGGATATAGAGACAGTGTTTCTGTCTGCTCCTGGAGATGCTTTCAGATATATATACACACACATACTGTATATAGTGAAATTACTGTTTTTTGTTCAATGAAAACCAACAGGGGTTGTTCACCCTGCTTCAGACAAAACAATCAAAAGGCTGAAGTGCATAGAAGAAGAGGAGGAGGAGCGGCATATTTTCTGCCGGTCGAACATGTTCCTGGCAAGGATGAGAGGAAGTTGGAGGGTGTGAAATAAGCCGGGGGTATGGGGGAGAAGTCTGACTTCATCTATCACACTGATGGAGTAGTGTGACACACTGCCAGGCTCCAGGCGTCTGCAGGCAATTCTCCAAATCTAGAGGCTTCCAACAATTCAACAGTGTTTTTGATTTTTGTCGTTGGGATTGCTGAGTGGTTGTTGTACAATCCAAATTGCTACGTGATGATAGCATATAAGATATCAACATGTTTGTGCTTTCAACTTGGTGTAGCATCAGCTTCAGAAAAGCTTTAGCGTCCAAGTTTCAGCTGTAAAACCTTGGATGAAATGTTTTGACTGTCACTCTGCGCTTGCAAAAATGACTCATTAATCATCACGCCAAAGAAATCATTTGTCCATATTCAAGTTAGCAGAGGCCTAACCACATGTAGCTGGCTTGGCCATGTCACTGTTGAGCTTCGTAAATGTGATGGATGAATTAATAGATGCACTGTTTGACATACTGGAACCATCTCACTGTCTTTTGCTGTCCACAGATTGTAATTGATATCTTCTAGTGACCTCGCAGATGTATTCTTCTGCTAACAACTCCAATTGCAGCTTAAATTTGTTTTTTCCAAAAGTCCAGAATATTTTGCTTATAGCGCCGTCTTGAAAGGAATTTTAAAGGTAGAACTTACCATTCAGTATCAAAAGAACATTCTGACGGAACATTAAAGTACCTTTTGGATATGAAACTTGGTCACATCATCATTTTAGACATTTAATGAGTGTGGACTCTTGACTTGACGCCAAAAATACTGTTTTGTTCAGGTGCGGTGACCTCAACCTTTGACCAAAATCAGTCGGTTCAGCCTTGAGTCCTAGTGGAGCCTGAGTTCAACTGTCTGGATGAAACAGACAGACCGTCTGAAAACATAATGCTTTGTTTCAACTCTCATCAGCATGAAGACATAAAAATAAAACGCTTTCATATCCCCCTGCACCCAAAAACATCTTTATTTTTCTTGCAAACTTCCTCCGATCACCTCAGCTTGGAGTACAATAGTTCCCTCTACAACACATCTAAAGAACCCATTCCAATAATCTATGGGAAAAAAAATAAGAGGAATCAAAGCGTAAAACACATAAATAAATTAATGAACTGAATTCCCCTGTATGGTTTTAAATATTCAAAATATGTCTTTATAGTTGGCAATGAAACAACAGCAGAGCTCGTGACCTGGCAGTAACCCTTCACCCTCTAATCACACTGTGGAGGCATGGAAGCCAAACCACTGCATCACACCAGGGGTGTCACAGCAGGAGGCTGGGGGGGGCGGCGCACATTACCAGAGGTGCTTAACCAGCAGATCCACACTATAGCTGCTGTATGTCAATAACAACTCTGGGTGTGACAAACACACAGAGAGAGAAAAACATTCATGTCCGTTTTGTAGATGGGGGTCACTGTGACAGCTATGATGCTGCACGCTGACCAGACAACCGCCATGAAACCCAAAACGTACACAAATACAACAGCTTCACTAACAAAGACCCGTTCACAATGAAGGCAACTACAAAGGATTACATGCGCATGTTTCCAAGATCACACCTGAACCCTTACACACCTCGGTGTGTGTGTGTGTGTTTGTGTGTGTGTGTGTGTGTGTGTGTGTGTGTTAAAAGGTGGGAGGAAGAGGTGTTATTCTTGGGGATGATCATGTCAGTTCAGATCTGACAGCCCACAGTCGCGCTTCAAAAAGAACTCATTTCTTATTAATGTCCCCTCTGAAGGAAGACTACGCAATTTTGCTAGTGGTGTGTGAAAGTGTGTGTGTGTGTGTGTGTGTGTGTGTGTGTGTGCGCACGTGCGTGCATGCGTGCGACCAAATGTGTGTGTGGTGCATATGTATGAAAATGTGTTGATGTGTGTGTTCCCTCATGCATGCATGTTTCGGCATGTATGTGACAGATCAAAAGAGGGGAAAAAATTCACAATATAATAAATGGTCTCTTCTCTCTTTGCCCCCCCCCCCCCCCCCCCATCCATGGCCTCCAGTTTATGAGCCATGAAAGAACAACACATCAAACTGGGCAATGAGAGAGAAGAGTGACAAGTCACATCGGGCAGAGCATGAGGTTGGTGCCCGTTAACCTTTCTGGATGGCCAAACGTATCTGCCAACACTGGGGGACTGTGTGTGCCTGTGTGTGTGGTGACGCCCATACCCACACCACTTCTCTTAAGTCTTAAACCCCCCCCCCCCACACACACACACACACACACACACACACACAAACATGCATTCCCCAGCCCGAAAACATTGTTTACAGCCTGTGTGACAGCAAGCCAGCGTGGGAGCAGGGAAAATGTGTGTAGTTTATGTGTGATGTGGTTTGAGCTCTGGGCGATGCTAAACCGAACTGTGCTCATCAGCCACACACACACACACACACACACACACACACACACACACACACACACACACACACAAAAGAGGAATAATGCATGCTGATGAGCGGTGATGCAGGGACTGGGTTGAGGCTTGAAAGTTAGGTGGCCACCATTGTGCTGCTTCCCACTGGTGAATAATTCTCTCTCATGGTGCTGGATAATGTGTGTTGCTTCGCCAGTGTGTCACTCGGGGATGCCGCGGCATTTTGTTGTTGCCATAGTGGAGCTTAGATCTCCATCATACTTTACAATCAGACACTAAATCTGAAGTGCACCCTAGTCTGGACAGGGGTTGAGGTGATTACTTGAGGAAATTGCAATATTAGAAGTAATTCAAAGACTTGTAGTTTTGTTTCCCCTGTGAACCAGGAGCTGCTGACTAACAGGCGAGTGAGACTGACAAAGAGTATTTTGGCTTATAATTGAACATGTCCTTCAGCATATCGCTGCCAGGCTGCACTAGCAAGAAGATAACCAGCTATTGTGAGGGACTGTGCTCTCGTGAGCGGTAGAAAATGTTCATACATGATCACATATACCACTTAAATCCTCATCAGCGTATGACATTTCTGTGTCTACAAAGCACTAGTGAATACTTATGAATATAAAAAGGGATGATCATTCACGTGTGCTGTTTTTTTCCCTTTTTTCTGTCACCAAGTGCATAAAATACAAAAAAGAAGATAAGGGAGGAAAACAAATATTTAACCTTACTAAACATCGAGTGAACATACCTAAATATGAATAAAATGCATTAAAAGTATTCAAATAAATCAGCAGGTCAACATGCTGCTGCTATTATTGCGTTTATTCTTATTGCAGATAAGAGTTGGCCACTTTTGCTTCTGCTGTTTATTGATATTTAACTAATTCCTGGCAAATGAAACAATCCATTAAAAGCATTATAATGAAAGTATTTTAAGCAGAGGATTAATTATGCAGGGATTGTATAGAAAATGTAAAACAGTTTTATAATATTATGCAGCACTGTATCTATTAAATAGCATTTAAATTGAAAATGTGTATCAATATATTCATACATTTTGACCTGAATGAACCTGGGAACTCGAGTAACACCAAAATTAGAGGGTAATACATTATTAGCCGCTGAGTACTTGGTTGTTGCAGAGTTGTAAAAGGCAAACTAGATGTAAACCTATTTTTAAAAATGCAATATTTGGTTCTACTGTATCATTGGCAGTGGACAGTCACACTGAGCCAGACAACATCAGAGGTTTACTTATCATTTTTACCTATCTTTAATAAACATCCAGAGAAATAAGAGATTGAAATAAGACTGATCCCTTATTGCATCAGTCAGCAACTGCAAACACTCGTGTGAACAGCAGTGCTTGTTTGAATCAAGCCATCTTTCTCCAAACACAAGCAGGTGTCATAAGTCTTGTCCGTAAGTGACCACCATGGAAGGCACGGTGCCTGCCTGGCCCGTCACGCTCACACATGCAACAGTGTCACTTGTTGTTGGTGCAGCAGAGCCGTGCACTGGTTAAACGTTTGTGTGCCGCATGCTCCACCACGGAGGGGTATTGATGTGGCGCTTGTGAGCCGGGGGGAGGCCACACAGTGGGGGCTTTGTTTTGATGTGTAGGTTGAGGGGAGTTGAGATAAATCCAGCTCCTATGGCCTCCTCTTCCTCTCCCAGCAAGGCAGCGTCCCCCTGCTGAGGTAGCTTCACCCTGCTGCACAGCGGATGGATGGAACCCGATGATATTCACTGTTTCTAAGATTCATTCTGACGTGAACAGGCTAAAAAGATTCCACAGACATCCAGCTGCTTGTCCAGGTAACAACCTCCTCCTGTCTGTTGCAGGCTGAGGGGCCTGAACAAGACTCACCCTCATTGTTATGCAATGAGGTCCATCCACCGCAGCATTCAAGGATCGCTAAAGTAGGCGAGAGCTGATCCAATATTTCTCTAATTCATGTCTGCATCGGCTATTCATTAAATAATCAATCATCAGATATTTCTTTCAGCCATGACATGAATCACTGGGGAGCAAAGAGATGCTTGGTCCCCCACAAGCCCACTTTGGGACATTGAGGGCACTAATCTAGAACTGTGGAGGCAGCATTTGAGTACAAGACACACTGAGCTGCAGGGAAAATAAAGTGGTTCGCATCACATCGTACTGTAACCGTAACAAATAATTGAGATCCATTCCCAAAAATCTAATGGAATATTATATATATACAGCTTTTCCAGATTTACAGCAGTGGTTAAGTGTGTCAGGTGCACCGGTTGCAAGCTCGGCTCAAATGCCACCACACTCAACCAATCAAAGCTGTGCTATCAGAGCAGGAGAGTCAAACCACACACTGTGATGGCAACAATATTCTGACATATCCAGGAAGCGAAAAGACGCCAGCAAAGAGAACCTTTAATGCAGAATGGACCGACTCTGTATTCATTCCATTTCACAGGCAGATCAAAGTGTCTCAATTATTAAAAGCGTCAAAGTGAAGCACCACTACGAGACAAAACGCAAACCTCTGAGCCACCATATCACTTAACTGAAGGCAAAGAGAATCACCACACGGCCACATGAGACATGTTCGGTAGCAGTGCCCACCATAATATAGAGCTCCCGCCAACACTGTCATTCACACCCTGGTTTGAGAGGACTTAGTGTAATTATCTGTAATTATCATATTATCTCATCTTTCTTGAACGTATGGTTGATTTCAGCTCATCTTTATTTCAGAAGTCCCTCAGATATTGAGTGTGTGGTCGTCACTCTCTAAGTCACATCATACACTGTGTGACCAAAACTGGATTAAAACAAGACACCTCCCTCCAGTCTGGAGAAAAAAAGAGCCTCTTAGATACTTCCTCAAAGAATTTGGACAAAAAACACTGACTTGCAAAGCGTACGGCACTAAAAAAACAGCACCCAAATAATTGTGGGTTCTTGTTAGTTTTGCTAAGACAGTTGCTTACTCCGACGCGACAGCTACTCCATGTCTGGACTAATTGGAAGAAGTTCAGCAAAGACTTCCATCCACCTCCATTCAGCGGCTGCAAAAAGAAATACAGCATCTACTATATCTGCCACACTCAGTTTGATGGGTGTTTGTTTGCGAGGTGGGGGGGGGGGGGGGCGCGTTACCACTTAGACACTAGCAGGTTAAGCAGAGTTTGGTAAGGAGATTCGCAGGAATCTGAAGCTTCACACAGTGTTTGTGGTCACAATGCAAACACTTGCTATCCATCAGGAAATGGAAACCTTTTATTTATGCTGTTTTTGCATCTCTGCATGTGTGTGCACTCCAGCATAACTGCGTGACAGCATGTCTGCTTGTACATTTCCATACGAGCACGCACGAGTGCAACGGAGGGAAAGGTTTCTAAAGGGATTCACCACAGGCTGACTGGGTGGGGCGGCAGCTCCTAAAAGGAGAAGAATGATGTGCTTGGTGTTTGCGAAAGACAATGTTTATAATTTGTCTTAACCATGATTATAGAAATAAATTTCCTTGATATGTCAGAACAAGTGTGTACAGAAATACATCGGATTCACTTGCAGTGTGTTCAGGCGAGGATCACTAAAAGGCGTATGAATTAGCATTCATGCCATTCTTCAGTCATTTGGTGAACTACCATGACACATCTTGTGCTTTCTACGTGCCATCAAACATATTTCAGTAAGTGCTTTTTGTGCCTGAACCAAACCCCTCCTTAAACACAGCACTTTCAAACTGATAGCAAGATATTGGACTTTTCGCTAAAAAGGATTTGATTGCTGTTGTAATTGCTGTGATTTGCTAAGCTCAGCTGAAATGTTCAGCATGGCGTCGGCGGGCGTGGGACTGAGTTGACCTCTCTGTCAGGACTTTAGCGAGGGAGACAGATGCGTTCGCAATGACCCGAAACCTGTGTCTACTATTGTCTGTCACAACCACGTATGTTACAGTCTGTTACAACATGAATGAAGATTCAGTTACTGCATGGCTTTTTCTCATGCAAAATGGGTAGCAAAATGAGATAGACAGGATAGTTTGTTTGTACTTCGTCGCCATGTTGGAAGACACATCCATCGTCTCTTCACAGTGGAAGTTTACGAGGTGTTAAAAAAAGAAAGTTAAGATTGCACAGAAGTGATACTCGACACATCCTTAAGTGTGACATGTTATATGTATTTGTAATCCCGTCCTAACCCTGAGACCATGTCGTGAGAACAGTCATACTCTGGCTGAGGGAGCTCCAGGTTTGTTTCCCCTTGTTGCGGGAGAGAAGAGGCAGAGCAGACAAAGCAGGTAAGAACAGAACAAAGAGTAACAGGACAACCTCAGAATGCTTCATGTGCCAGACACCATCACGAAAACACATTTAAGAGAGAACAATAAACAAGTAATCTGATAATATTCTGTGTTTGTGTTTAATTTCATGCATATTTGGTTTGGTTGCCTGCCGCTCGCTAACAATGGCTCCACTGTGAGCAGACTACAATCCCTCCTGTTGTTACTACATGGAAATAATAATCCTTGGACAGTAATGACATACACTTGAGTTGGAGCAGATATAACAGGCCAAGGGCATTATGATAAGCTCTTCAAACAGAAAAATCCATTCACCACACATCCCGTACTGCTCTGGGTCTTGGAATTCTAATCATTCTGTTTGATCAATAAACAGTGTATAGCTCATCATACAGCAAACGCGCACAGCCTCATTGTACAAAACCAACAGTCCTGCTGGTCGATGGGTCATTGTACTGAACTTACGGTATCATTAGTCAGCTCAGCAAAACTCTGAGCTCTTCACTGGATTTCTACCTTCTAAAACAGCACAAACAAGCTGCTCACTGCAACCCCGGGATCCCTCAAGTGTCCAACTTCAACACTATAAAAAGATGCCAGGTTTGTTTTAATTGGTTCAGGTTTACTAGGTCGATCTCAGTTCGTACTCACTTAGATAGTCCCTCTGAGACCACTACAGTCAGCTATGGTGTTCCACAAGGGTCTGTGCTTGGACCAGTCACTGTTATGCAGACGACACGCAGCTGTACTTCTCAATGCATCGACATGAAACAAATCAGCTGACTAAACTGGAGGCCTGTCTAGAGGAAATAAAAACATGGATGACCTTAGCAACATCTTATTAACGGGTAGGTGGTATAGAAAATGGATGGATGGATGGATGGATGGATGGATGGATGGATGGATGGATGGATGGATGGATGGATGGATGGATGACCTTGAAGGACAAGTGGTTCAGAGCAACTCTCATAATTGTATATATATTTTTACTAGAGAGTCAACTTGGGACAACTTGAAGTATTAGGAAAAATGTCCCTTTCATAACCAAGCAAAAGAGTTATTGAAACTGAAATATCTCTAAAGGAAATGATCAGGAATCAGATCAGTTTGAACAAGTGTGAGCAAACAACTGTTGGTATTTCAATGCTGCTCCTTGTAACTTTGACCCATTAATATCTGGGTCTTGCATGGGAGCAAGCAGGAAGTATTCTCACCACCAAGGTGAGCTCGCTGAAGAAAAACATGCTTTGCGCAAGTGCAGCGTGGTGTTGCAGTCCTAAGCACGTGTCCCACCGCCCAGCCAGGTCTCTCTGTGTGAAGTTTGCATGTTCTACCCGAGCCTGTGTGGGTGCTCTCCAGGTCCTCCAGCTTCCAAAAAAAAAAGCGCAAGTTAAGTGATATAGGGACCCCAATTTGCCCGAAGGTGTCTGTCGAGCATGTCCAGGGTCTACCTGCCAGCTCCAGCTGCACAAATGGTATACATGACAACCAGAGTATAGTCCTCCTTAATTGCTGCACCAGTCTCATTGAACCACATCAATTACAGCTCTCACACGTATCTACTCGCTACGTCAGCTCTAGAAAAAGCTCATGGATAAGCAGGTGTGAAAACGCCCTTCAATTTTACAGAGGCAAGCTCACTTCTTCCACTGAAAGAGGGATTTTAACCAGTGATCTTGGAGGAATTATCTTGTCTCCTTGATATTTTAAAATGCCACCAACCATTTAAACATTTCTCAGTATCAAGTGCAGTCAATAAAAAGCAGCAGCAGCAGCAGCAGCAGCCAGGTTTTAACATCGTGCTCCCTCAGATGTAGAAGCAGACGTTAAATCTGGAGATTTCCGGCTGTCGTACCTGCTGCTGCCAGACACATGTTCTCGTCTCACCAACTGCCACGCTTCTAATGCTGAGAACAACAACTCGGCTTTGCTCTGAGGGAATCGAAGAGTCTGATTCAAGCAACGTGCAGCAATGCATCAAATAGCCTTCAAACGTGACTGAGACACGACAAGCCAAATTGTTAACTCATTAAACAGGCTCTCTTTTCTTTCTCACTAAAAGTAAAAAAATAAAAATAAAACAATGTTCTCATGTTGGTGTCGATGGCCACAGGACCTCAGTGAGGGAGGTCTGAAACACTGCCAGCCCCTCATGGCAGTTGGAAACCTTGTAGGGAGGAATCCCTTTATCCTGCACACAGACGTCTAGAGAGAGAGAGAGAGAGAGAGAGAGAGAGAGAGAGAGAGAATCCCGACACCAGCGCCACATCACACACCTCAGACAGCAGCAAAAAGATGCTCATTATGGTTCTCAATCCAACATCTCTCACCGGGGGCAGCATTGGGATAAGGGGGGAGGGGAGGACACAGAAACAAGGATTTGTGATGCAGAGATGCGTGGTGGTGGTGGTGGTGGTGGGGGGGGGGGGGGTCAGTCAACACTCAGCAAGAAGATACAGTAGAGGAATGTTTGTGTTTTTTTATTTGCACGCTGAATACCAAAGAACTCTTCTGCACTGTGTGAACATCCAACAATACACACATTCAGTCTCAACCCGCTCTGACAGATACAGATTCTTCTATAATTGCATGGAGAGAAACCAACCAAAAACTGTTTTGTTTTGGGTTTTTTTTAAATGTCTTTCAACAACAAATCAAACTCGGGTTTTCTTTTTTGGCAAAGTCGAGTAAAAACGCAGATGTTTAGATCGTGGTCATGGTTTAGAGCAAAGACGTGTCTCCATGTGACCACAGTCATTCAGCCCAAGCTTCTCCGTCTGAGGTTTTACAACTGTTTAACAATGTCATGCTACTTCCCCGTTACAACTGAAATTAAAAGGACATCGTTGCATTATTTTAAGAGGTCACTGGTTGGGACAATGAACACGTGAGAGTGAGAGGCCGGGGCTCAAAAAATATATGTAGCTATCAGAAACGCAACGATCTACAGAACGGGTGAGTATATCGTCTTCAACACGCCCCTAAACTGAAGCCAGGATTTCAAAACATAGGTATTATAATGACAACTATTAAGTGCCTTTAATTTTATCAATACAACGTATTTTAGTTAATAGCAGTTTTTTTCTTCTCTTCCAGCTCTCACCCATGTTACCATTTTGGGCAGAATACAGGCGCACTTCAAACTTCAAGGATGGCCGACGACGTTAAACTTACAGAGCTACAAACGATGGATCCATTCGCTTGGCCGCTTGATGTGAAATTGTTCTGGACTCTGACTTTACGAACTATCCCTCTATCTATTACGCTTTATCACCTAGTTTGCCTTTGATTGTTCTGAGCAGTGCAGTGAAGTCTGTAAAATCAAAAACCAAAAGAATGAAATCCATTAAAGGCACGGTTGTTAACCCCAAAGTGGCCTCTCTAATAATCCTACGAGAGTCACCTTCCAAAATGACAATGGAATGACACTCAACAGGACCCAGCCTTCTCTCACCTTTTCACCTGACACTGCTTTAGAGGAACACGAACAGGACAGCGGCTTCACCACGCTGTCACTCGCTTTGTTTCTCCCTACAGTCAGATTGGAGGGATTTTTAAACCAGACTTTCAAACTAGAGAAATCCATTGAGTTTTATTTGTAGAGATGGAGGAAAAGCACTGCACTCACCCCACCTGTGTAATTTCATGGCTAAATCGTGCTTTTTTTTCCCATAAGGCCAGTGCCATTAGAGGGCATGAGAACAGCTGCGGCCATTTTCTCAACATCTCGCCTCTTCCGCTGTACCATTTAAGAGCAATAAAGAGGTGTACATGTCTCAATTATTTAAGAGTCTCTGCAGCACGGCCACCAGGAGAAAATGACCTCCTGTTGGTTAGAAAGCTCTCTCATGAAATAGACATTCTACACTTTAATGCTTCAAATGCAGCTTCTTGCATCGGATGCATTCAAATTCTTTCTATTCCTATTGGTGTACGAACGCTGGCTGCAGTTTTATTGAGCACACCTTCTATCTGCCACTGGAACATGCCATTCCATATCTTTCTCAAAATCCCAAATAATAAATCAAGCACACACGTGAGCACAGAGCAATATCCTGCGCTTCAACTCTGCCACCTTAATGGCGTTACTGGTGTCGGGAGTGTCACGGAGAGGGTGGCTCCCGCACACTGAACAATTGAGGTTGACAGTGAGGTTTTATTATTGATGGGACGGCACTGACCTGTCTGTCACTTAGATGCAAAGTCAAATCACAACAATATTGAGTGGACAGGACAGTGGCACGCAAATGTTTTCACACACACACACACACACACACACACACACACACACACGCACGCATGCGCGTGCACACACGCGTGCACACGCGTGCACACACACACACACACACACATGCACACACAAGGACAAAAGTTGCCATAAGCACACATTAACACGCAGGCCTACAAACATACATGCACATGCTCACACACACACACACACACACACACACACACACACACCCTGAACACAAACAGAAAGAGACAGTGACACTCTCAATAACTCTGGATGAGGGAAATTCTGACAAGCGGCCGTGCCAGTGATGGGGAGGTTGCTGGCCACTCAGGCCCGAGGCTATAACCAGTATCTTCATTCAGCGTCTGAAGAAAACAACCACATCACAACAAGGAGAAATGCACCTTTCATCTATTCAGTCTTACCCAAGCAGGAAACTACAAATGGATTTCTCTGTGTCAGTGTGTGCTCACACACGTATTCAATAAGTATATCACTGCTGCAGGGGACAAAAGCTTCTAAGAGCACTCAGGATGAAGCAATCTGGTCATGAGGCCGCTGACATGACACCAGCAGACAGATCTGGCAACCGCAACAGACGTTAATCCAGCACAAAGTGGGCCAGACACACCAACAGAGTCCTCTGAAACCACTGCTCCTAAAACCAGCGGGCATGAAGGAAACCACGAAGCTCAGAGAGGGTCAACAAGTTAGTGTGTGTAGTCTGCACAGAGGAAGTGACGCGATAATGGCCTCATCCAGGGAAGAAGTCGTTTCACTCAATGAGCGTCATTAACAGAGAGTATAACCTTTTCTATTTATACAGGTCTAAGAATATCTGCCTCAGGCGCTACGAGGTCCACCTCTCCTGCTCAAGTAAGCTGCTGCTACTGCTACTATCCATCCATCCATCCATTTTCTATACTGCCTATCTGTTAAGGGTTGGAGGGGGGGGGCTGGAGCCTATCCCAGCTGACATTGGGCGAGAGGCGGGGTTACACCCTGGACTGGTCGCCAGTCTGTCGCAGGGCACTACTACGACAAAGACATTTTTTGTCTTTGCTTTGGTCACAGATAGCTTTTTCTCTTCAAGGTAAACGTAGTTATTCAGTCCCTCCATTGGGTCAGTATCCAGACATGTCAGCAACTATTATCTGGTTGTATCAGTGGGTAATGAGGGACAGCAAACTCAGACGCAGTTGCTGATTTTCCCACATTTGAGCCAGGAAGGTTCTTTCTAACACTCAAGTATTGGGATCTACCTTCACGTGAGGTTACAGCCAGACCCTGCTCTTTAGACCTCAGCTAAATGAGTCGAAGCGAAGCCAAACTCCTCCACCCATCATTCCCTTGAACCTTCCAGCCTCCAGTAGGGACGACCAAAGCCGGTCACGATGAGATGAATTATGCAGATGGCATGAAAGATGGATTGTATTGTGACAAGAGCATGTTCAAGTGCGTGCAGCCTCCTGGCGTAAATTCGCTCTCAGTAGTGAGTCAGCTGGTTTCATCTGTGTATCTCTGGGTGCTGAGGCAGAAGCTGCAGTCCTAATACTAGCTGGGCATCTCGAGGGGTGAGAGAGCTTTCACATATTTCGCTTGGGAAGTGTTTTTTTTTTTTTTTTTTGCAATAGAGTTGGACAACCTGCATGGAAATAACACGCTGAATATAAGAGAAATAAAGGGAATTCATGGCAATAAAGGGAACATTTTAGTTTTTTTTTTTTAAATCCTAACAGTTTTTAACCATACAGGTTCAAATTATTAGCATCTTACATGTAAGTGCGGGGGCTTTTGAGACCACACCAAAATGACTCCATCAGGGCAGGGATGTTTTGATATTACTCAGCTAAATATAACTAATCCGAGACATTCAAGTTAACTAGCAGATAAAACGTCTTTATATAGTTTGTACTGCCGTTTGCTAGCTAGTTATCTTTTCAATTTAGCATGCTGAATGGCAAGAGAGTTCATCGACACCATCTGCTGACGTCTAGATTTGTATCAGTGTATGGTAAAGTAAATACATTTCATTTGAAGAACCCCAACATTTCAAGTTAATATTTCTGAGTTACGGGACTAAAGATTTCCCTGAAAAAGGATACTGGTATTTTCTTGCAGTAGAGGACACAGTTTGCAATATGTAAATATGCAACACCTTTGTTTTCCCATCAGAAAATAAATAAATACAAAATGTTAATCTTTAAAATTCAAAAGACACAAAATACTTCAGAATACAATATTAGCTGAGGGAGATTTTTGTCCCTCTTTTGTGGGTACCGTTGCTTGTTGTATTTATTCATGAAGTTTCCTGCATCACATTATCACTACTATCCAAACACCGCAAGCTTCTACAACAAGAGATTTCACCTTCCCGAAGAAAATCTGTTATAGTAAAAGGAATCAAAGGTAATTGGTTTAATCTCAGAGCCAGAAGGAGCAAAAACAGGGCTGAAAGGCTGCGAGAGCCATTACAATAATGTGTTTTACTCCTCGGCGCCACTAGTGCAGCCCTGGATCCCCACAGGCGTCTGCAAAGGTGGTTTTTGAGTCAAAGGTGACCATTAACACCGGTGGGAAGGTTTTGGTTCAGGTGTTTCACCAGAGTAACTCCTGCCTTGACCACTGATGGAAGTAATGAGATTGTTTCAATGACTTACATATCTGATACGGTCAAGGACATGATGACCATGCATGATTTTTTTTTTATCCCTTATTTCATTAAATGGTACATTAGCTTAAATGCACCTGAGAGGGGGGGGGGGTGTATTGGAGAAAACATGGACGTGTCATAGGAGGAAGCGCAGATGGAAGGAAACATAAAAGCAATAATACACAGTTTCCAGACCGCTGGGCTACAAGCTGCTTCAATTACTTTTTTCTCATCCTATTTTCTCCATTCTTCTCTCTCTCTCGTCCATCATAGCCTCCCTCTCTCTCCCCCCACCAGGACAGATACAAGCACAAGGTGGGTTTTGTTTGTTTTACACCCACAGATAATGGAAGATGCTGCATCCTGATTAGACAGACTCCCCCCACCTCCCACCCGGGGGACGGGATTCGTCATACACGCACCAGACAGAGCTGACAGAGGCAGACATGTGGAAGCACACCGTTCTACGTGCTTCAGCTCTGGGCAGTGAATGTAATAGTATTCTTGTTTATTCATTACTTCCTGGACCTCAGAGAGAACTGGGAAATCTGCAGGGAAAGAGCGACGCCAGAGATGATTGCTGTTTTTCTTGCTTGGTGACATTTCTGTTCTTCAGAATACACAGTGCTGCTCCAGGCAGACCAATCACATGGTTAAAAGTTTGGGCTTCAATGGGAGACACTTGGCACACTTGGTGACACTTCATAGGGGTTTTTTTGTCTTTGGAAAGAACTTGCAAAGGGAAGGACGGTGGCTTTATTCAAACTGTAACAGAGGAAACAAACAAAGGGGGATCTTGTCTTCCTGCAGATTAGAATTCCAGTCAGATTATAACACAATATACATGACTATTCTGCTCACATTGAGGTCACAGGGCACCGGGAGTAGGAGAGGGTGACAGAGGAGTGGATTTTAACCCCTTGTACGTCCCAGATCTTATCCTACCACATCCTATCACTTTGTGTTCTTTTACATGGTTTCATGAGCTCATATCTGCCAGTAAAGTAAGCACTCACTCTCCTTTGTTTGTTTCTGGTAGCACACAAGGGTTTTGGTCACCTTGCTAGCAAATCTGCCCCCCCGGTGTCGTCGTCATGGGTACCGTGGACTGCCGCTCTGGTCTATGTAAATGTCAAGCTAAATGATATTTTACAATAGTTTTGATAACACTGTATTTAAGGTCTGGTTAGGTGGAGGCACAAAAAAAACACTAAGTTAGGGTTTAGGAAAAGTTAGTTTTGGTTAAAACGACAAATAAATAAATTAAAAAACAAAAACATTTTGACCTCTCGCTAAAAACACCTGGTTCAACCACCAGGAGCGCAGCTGCTGCTGCTCCTTCCTCTGGCTCCTGGCGTACGGTGACGACATGGAGCTTTACTTCTCACAGGTATACCAGTGAATAAGGACAGTCTGTGCCAGTCAGTGCTATGGCACGCGATGCCAGCCCATTAACAGACAGGTCAGCCGGCGCAAGGCCATGGATGAATCAATACACTGCACACAGCTCTTCTATGAAATAAGATTTCAGCCTTTTTAAATACTAACAACAGCCGAAAATCAATATGTGGCGGTAAATGTTGATACTGGGGTGGAGAGATCGATGTATTTGAAGTGCTGCCACTAACTCTTGGCAGTGTAAGACTATGACATCACGATTCCTCTCCCACAGTCCCGTCCCAGTCTAATGATCAATCATGAAACTGATTCCCAGAACAGTTCTGTGACACGCAGGACTTTCACAAAATTCTCAGCCACCAGTCCAGCACTTTGATGAGGGAGAAGCACCGTCCATCCTTCATGCCTGCGCTTATTGGAACACCAAAATCCAAACCCTCCAATCAGCATGTCCCCTACATGTGTGGCCTAAGCCTTGAGCCCTTTTTCAATAAACAATATAACTTTCTCTGCCAAAAACAATAAAAGTGGAATAATCCTTTCATGTGACAAAGAAGGACCAGGTCTGCAATGTACGCCCGCACATGGAGGTGGCTACGCAGATCAATTTTACCAGACTGCACCGCAGCAAGCAGTCCACTCTTGTTAGTGATGTTGAAAGTGACACACGAGGGGAAAAAGAACAAACACGGTAAACCTGTTAACTGGCAGTATTAGCAGCTTCTCCTGTGTTTAGAAAACTTGCACAGACACATGAATGTTGGTGCGAAAAGTAGTGCGGTGATTCCCTCTTGACACAAAAAGCTAACATGCTGAGAAAAATGGGTAATGATAGCTCATTTTTTTCCCCTATCGCCTGTTTTTTGTTGTCGTTGTTGTTGTGAAGTCAAAACATGTCTTAAATCAACCAGCAGTTTCTGGGGTTTCAGAAAAGACTCAGACAGAAACTCTTGTTTGCTCTTTCACACTGAGACAATGACAACCACATCAAGAACAACAGCGTAACTGTGTGACTCTGCTAGTTAAATATTGGTTTTCATGTGCATGTACAGTATTTACAGGTGTGACTGCTCCCCAGCTGGTGCAGCGATTCATCCTTTCACACCCATAAGAACGCTACCCTCCATATCTGAAGCCTCCTGCATACACCCAGCCTTCCTCTGTTCTCACTACCACCAGTAGAAACCCTGCAGGGGTGCAACCGTGCTGGAGAAAAAGCACGTGCCTGTGTGTGTGTGTGTGTGTTTGGGGGGGGGGGGGGGGGGGGGTTAGGACTTGCTGTGAATCCTAAGAGTGTAGTAAGTGGTTCTGTGGAGCAGAGAGTTTGGAGAGGCCCGACCTAATTGGCAGGTCCAAGCACTCAGCAGTGTGCTCATAAAGCCCGGCCTCTTCCTGTGGAAAAGGCTTATTTTGAGGCAGGCAGGGAGCACGCAGCAGGGCTGAGGACAGAGCAGAAACTGTCTCCAGTCCAACTTCACACAGCAATGCATTGGGTGCCCCTGACTGCAAACACACACACACACACACACACACACACACACACACACACACACACACAGGAGTGTGTAACAGCTGGGAGAGGTCCTCGCTTCCCTCTGTGTGCCAGTGAGAGCGACTTCACGTTCATGTATGTGAGTGAGCGATGATAAAAACATTTGTGTACACATGCAACCATGTGTGCATGACATCTTTATGTTCCCAGAGAAAACAGCAGATAGAGGCACCTTTATGTATGTGTGTGTGTGTATGTGTGTGTGTGTATGAGATGTATCGACTCCATATACCGTCAATTTCCAGCTGTACCAGTTGCTGTCTCACTGGGACTCCTTACTGGATCTACAACGGACTTCTGTGCCAGTCTATCACACACCAGCCTCCGACCAGCTCATCAGGACAGGAAGCTGTTGTTTCATTCACTGACTTAAGGTCATTTGCCTGCCGTGCTGTGTTCTTCGTGTCATACCACACGCAAACAGGAATCTAAGCTGTTTTCCATGACACGATACCCCAGCTTGAATCAGCTGTTGGAGGACATCTGTTTCCACTGCACTTCCAGTGCTGCTCACTGTGCTAAGATACTTTGTTCAGTATCGTATGAGAAGTAACTAAACAAACAAACACATCATGACTGTTTTTATATATATATATACGTGTGTGTGTGTGTGTGTGTGTGTGTGTGTGTGTGTGTGTGTGTGTGTGTGTGTGTGTGTGTGTGTATTTTAAACATACCAGTCTGGTGCTGCTGATGGATGGGATCCATCTGATAAAACTGCTTTTCTGGGGTTTTTCAGAATTTTGGCGTGACTATTTCTTAACAGGGCAGAAGTTGGTGAATGATTTTCAAGGATATTTTTTTTTGTGCCGCTGTATTTGAGCCTTTTTCCCCACTGAACTGGTGCAGGTAAGACGCTTAGCGGAGCTAAACAGACGAGATACATGAGCTCAGAACACAGGAAACCCAAACAAACAAACAAAAATACACCACTGGATGCCACGTTACTAATCACCACTCCGGTTGAGACGGTGTCACAACAAAGATATCACAAGAAAGTATATATTTGATCTGGTTTGGTAACAGAACTGAAGTGGTTCCATCGGTGAGAAAGGCCTGTAGATGGTCCCTGCAGGCTCCTCTCACAGCAGGTTTGTTTGATGAAAATCAGTTGATGTCCACCTCACTGGAGAGAGGCGTTGCTTCTGACTCACTGATTCTGGACGATCAACTCTATGAATGGATTTCCCAGTGTGACACACCTCCTACTCTTCCTCCTACTCTTCCTCCTACTCTTCCTCGGGCCAACAGCAGCAACAGAATCAAACACCTTCCCATCCTCATTCCAGGAGTCAAATCAGCTCATGGTGCATTCAGTCACAACAGTCTGACTCACTGGAACTCTGTTCTTCATGAACTATGGTGTGTGTGTGTGTGTGTGTGTGTCTTTAAACAAGCTTTGAGCAAGGTTTTGAATGACGGTTTTACAGATAACGCTTCATGATGGGATTGTTAATATTATTCCCTTTTACCAATAACAACACCGTTGACTTGATTCCATTTTAGTGTGCAACCTTTCTGTCTTGTATCATGTGTCTCATCATGTGTGACTTCAAACACTTTGAGCTCGTGCTGATATGAAATGTGCAAATCAGTCCATTTCATCATATTACAGTTTGTGTCGTAAATACGAGACGCGCTTCTGTGGTTCTGCTGCTCCTCTCCTGCAGGCCTGAGCAGTGAGTGGAGAAAGTAGGAGAGAGGGGTTCTGTTGTCTGATCGGGATGAAGAATGTTGCCTTAATCTGAAGCCTATCCTTAGCCACGAATAGCAGCCACCTCTCTCCACTGCTGCTGCTGCAGAGACACACAACTCACTGGAGACACTGTGCCGTCAGAGCAGCTTTAGCAGTCAGGAGGCCATGTTTAATGAAAGGCCGACCTCAACTAGCAGCCATTTACCCTTGCCACCAGGGTAGCCCCCCAGAGGAAGACCAGCCATGTGATAGAGGAGGAGGGCTCACCAGTCTACAGCCTGAAGCATCCAGCCATTAAAAATAAATGAAAAGTACACTGAGATGTGCCACCTGTGGAGTGGAGAGTTTACCCGGAAAACACAGAGAGACCTCCTCTGTTTGAACAAATCAAACTGATCAAACAGTTTGCAGAGAGGAGGAGACAAAAGAAGGAAAATACTCCATGACTGGATTTATTCTCATGTGGAGATTCTTGTCGTGATGCAATGGAAACACAGAGGCTTTGTTTTTGCTGATGGAACTGCAGTTGTGCAATAGAGGAATAAAACACGTCAGAAGAGGAGGCTGGTGGCAGCTGCACTCACTGTTTGTACAATAAAAAAATGGATACACAAGATCTATGAAATGTTGCTGTCCATGACAAGTTTAAATTCAGTGGCTTTTAACTTGTGTAGAGAAATCAATTCAGAAGGTGTGGCCAGGTTCCTTCATTAAAGTCAGTCCGTGTCAAAATACCAACCACCAATGGGGCAGAGAAGACCGAGCAGAGAGAGTCAGATGACCCGCGTGCTGCATTTATGAGCTCCTACAGAGGAGGAAGAAATGATTTCAGAAGCAATTTATCCCAGAGCATGTAGGGAGAAGCGCCTCCTCAGTGGGAGAGGACGGGATCTCACTGCTGGAGCAGATGGAGTTCAAGCAAAACCCATCACTCAGGGAGATGCTCCATTTCAGACTGGGAGGAAGAGGTGAATTGAATCCGTTAGAAAAATATTGGATTTTATTTTGTTTGACAGAACATAAACTAGAATTGGATTTATAAATTTTGCAATTCTTTTGCCCACTCAACTGCATCTCTTTGCAAACTTTTTGATGAAATATAACCCCAGCTCGGGAGATCGTTTATTTATTAAAAAAAATAAATAAAAAAGGTAATAAACCCAAGAAGACTGAATAAAGAGAGACAAGCTAGGAATTATGTTATTTTTTCAGTTTTATAAAGAACATAAGCAGTATTTCAAGTGTCACTATGAAACCTCTGAAAGCTGATGAAGCCACCTGATGTGTGGGTCAGTGGTTTCCAGCATCTGTGTGAGTGGCAGGGAATCCAAACAGCCGTGAGGGCTGTCTGGCCCGTGTCCATCTCATGGTTCTGTCTATCTGACTGCTTCTCTCACTGCTTCTCTCCGTCCCTCGCTGGTCCCCAGCTGCTCCACAGGCCGTGTCAAGACTGAGCCATTCCCTCAGGACTGATGCGCTCTTGTGCAGACTGCTGGCTCGGCATTAAACAAAGATGCGGCCGTCGCATCAGAACAGAGCGCGTAATCAAGACACAACTGTCCGCGGGGGAACAGCAGTTTCTCCCAACCTCAACTGCTGTCATTAGAACTGATGCAGGTGTCGTTGCAAATGCAGGTAAAGTGAGGCCAAGCTGTTTGGTCTGAGCATACTGTCTTTTTTAAAACTTGAAATGTAAGATTGCTGACATGAAATTGTTTAAGAAGCTGTCATGCTGAAGTGCAGAACTTTCAATGCTCACATCAGAAGCTCAGTCGATACCGTTGTGATAATCAAACGGAGGATAAATCGTCTTGAGCGTCACAACCACATGAAAAGCCTCGTCTCAATGTAAGAATTTAGACTGTTTGGCCTGCTAACATTTCTAGACATTTATAAAAATAAATTATGAAGCTTTGCTGCTTTTATTTTAAAGGCAAAATCACTACTGATTATTTCTGTTGGCAGCTGATCTGAAATTATGCCTGACAAGGTAACAACAATAACGTCCCATGTACTGCTGTGGTTGTTGGCATGAGTGTTGAGAGCTGGTCAATGTTTAGTGTGCACTCAGTTGGAATTGTATTTTGAATTAATTTTCATGTATTTGCAATATCAACTAAACATTCATTTTTTTATTCGGATAATCAGCTGAATCATTTGTATAAATATAAGCACATTGGGCATCTTGCACCAATATCGTGCATCTGTCTGTAAAAGACATTAATTGACAAGTAAAAGTGCTAAACTGTAGATTCAATTAAATGCCAAACAATCACATATGGATTTAATGCCACTTTAAATATTTAGTGCTAAACGAGTTTGTCTTGCAGCAAAAATAAAAAACCGCTACATTGTGCAAGTCTGGTTGAGTGTTCCCCTACACACTGGCAGAAGCTTTTCTCCCTAGCTGCAGTTGGAGAATCCAAAAAATGGCTTTGGGCATCGAAAGCATGTTAATTTCACATTCAGCCAGAGAAATTCATGTATGAAAAGACCCTGATACCTGAAGCGCTGTGTGTAGTTTATCAAGCTGCCTCTTGATAAGAAAGAAGCGGCCGGACAGTCGCTTTCTTAGAGCCGTCTACTGTCTCTTCACTGCCACTCACACAGGGCCAGAAAATGGGTCCTTATCTGCTGTGTGTGTGTGTGTGTGTGTGGGCTCTGAGTGTGTCTGTACACACACACACACAAACACACTTGGGAGCAGTGTAACAAGAAGAACAGTCAGAGAGATAAGCCACTGAGATCCCATACAGGCGTGCAGGAATCCATTAATAGTCAAGTGAGATGAACCATGCAATATTAATCAGAGCATTATCAAACATCATCTCAGATTGACTCTCACATGCTGAGGAGCTGCAGAGGAATCACACACACACACACACACACACACACACACACACACACACACACACACACACACACACACACACACACACACACACACGCACACAGAGTGGGTTTCCAAGGGAGGTAATTGACTTTAATTGGGGGAGAATGAAGGGAACTTATAGATGCTGGAAGTTTGTTGGTATATGCAGCAGTGGGAAAGTATGGTGAAAGCGTAATTCCCTCGAGCCTTGGAGAGTCATGTCCCACGAATGTGTCAACACCGGAGCAATCTGGGAGGTGAGAGGAGAGCAGCGTCTAAGAGCTTAAATGAAGCAAGACCGAAACAGCATGCTTCCATAACACCTCGCCATACACGCACAGAGACACAAGAGCTGTAGGTCGTGCAGTAGCAGAGGGACTGAGGTGACATTGCTCAGGCTGTGAAGAGGATGAAGGACGAAGGTCTGGGTTGTAAAAGTAGAGCTCAGCAAAAGAGGAGCCTTCGATTTTCCAGAGGGAAAAGTTTTAAGTGGCGACGACACCTGCAGTCCAGGATGGATTCAAAGCAGGAAAAACTGTAGCGGCGGAGGAGGAATCTTTGTTTTGCATTCAGGATTTAGAAGAAATGCAAAATAGACAAGCATTGTAATTGAAAGAATTACAGTCCACCAAGGATCAAGCAGCAGGAACAGCTACTTTCTGCCATGACAACAGGACAAACCAGAGCTGGGTGACACGACACGGCTACACTGCCAGTTGTAGCTTCCTACTTCTTATTAGTAACTTGTAAAAAAGAAACATCTGAGCAGCAGGATTAAAATTTTCCATCAACATCAATATTGAGAGTTTATACATCTCAAACAGCTGAGAGGCCCAGCGTTCTGTTGGCTGCTTGTATGTACAAAAAAAGCTATTTCAGGGTGGTGTTTGTTAGCCTTGGCGCTTTATCTCACTGTGATGATAGCAGTAGTTTGTGTTACAGGGATAAACAATTCTGTTTTTAAATGAGCAGTTCCAATTCTAAAAACAAAAAACAAAACAAAAAAAACAAGATTATTTGGCCTTTCATATCTTTTTTTGAGGAGTATTTTCTGTTGACTTGATCTGATACTCTATTTTCCACATCATCACACTAAACAGCGAAGTAGAGAAATTTCAACCGCATCGCCAAACCTAAATATAATTTATGGCAGGAGTTTTAAAGAGTCAAAGTGTATTCTGGCGTGATGCTATCAGGGTCAACGCAGCCTGGTCTCCAGCAGCAGAATCAAGCCGTCAAAGTGTAAAAACAGAAAATACACCAGTTCAGGAGCCTGGTGATGTCATGACTCTCTGGTCGTAACGGATGTTGAAGCCCTTTTCCCTCTGCTGATCCCTGCGGTGACCTCACGCCTGAGCTGGAATCTGTCGAGCTCATGTCAGGTATGTGAGTGAGTGGGTGGCAGCAGCACCCACAACAGCAGGCTACACCTTCCACCCCAGTGTGTGTGTGCGTGTGTGAGAGAGAGAAAGAGACAAGCAAGCATCAGCTTGGACAGATGGCAGCAGAATCAAGGAATTACAACAAGGCAGCTGTTCCGCATCCTATTTGCCTGGGGGGGGGACACGAGCTGAGTTTTGGAGTATGAGTGAATATGAAAGATGGTTTACAGCAGAAAAGTAGTTTTACATGATGCTCTGTGCCATCTCCTTAATAGCAGCCACAACAAAAAACATGCAACTTGACATTCTGTGCAAACATGTCAGTTCTGATCTCAGAGAGTTGTTTTTAAGAAGTATCAAAGGAACCTGGGATTGATCAGACTAGCTTCTATCCATTTCTTAAGAAAAAAAAGAGGAAATAGACACCTTCTTGTCCCCTTTCTTAAAGAGCCCCAGAGGGTGTGTTCCAACTATCAGGGGATCACATTCCTCAGCCTCCCTGGAAAAGTCTAAGCCAGGGTACTAGAGAGGAGGTTCAGGGCAACTTCCAGTTCACAGACGAATGTGAAGCGGCTGGGATGAGAATCAGCACCTCCAAGTCTGAGCCCATGGTCCTCAGCCGGAAAAGGGTGGTCGGGGGGGAAGTCCTGCCTCAGGTGGAGGAGTTTAAGTATCTCGGGGGTTTGTTCATTCGTGAGGGTAGGATGGAGCGGGAGATTGACAGGCGGATTGGGAGCTGAGCCAAAAGGCGAGGCTCTGGATTTACCGGTCAGTCTACATTCCAACCCTCACCTATGGTCATGAGCTTTGGGTAATGACCAGGTCTCACTTTTTCAAACTCTCAAGTTTGGCTGCGGGTTGTGGTCTCTTCAGGTCTAGCATGCATTTGTTGTTACGACTCAAACAACCTCCATTGCTTTATTTAGTTCAACACTAGTTGTCTTAATGCATCCTAAACAACAAACAAAAGTTTCAGTGCTTTTATAAATATCTGCATGGAGAAGAAAGAAATTAGAAACACTTGACTTTGTGCTTAGCAAAAGGTTGATGTTAATGGTTAAAGTGAAACTTTCTAAGTACACCTGGCAAAACCACACAACACTGGATTAGCAGTTAGCTAACGCCAGTTAGCTAAGGCTCGCACGAACATCAACCAGCAGTTCAGCCATGAAAGGCAGCTGGGCTCCATCAAGCACCGATCAAATCACAGCATGGACGGTTCAGACGCCATTCCGACTGACCTAGTAGCAGTGATAAGGAGTTCATGTGTTTGTTCAAGATGACATGACATCAGCAGACATGTTCAGCCAATGTCATGTGCAACTCCTTTGTACCTTGAACAGCACTGCGTACTTGTACACAGTACCACACCGGCCTACCTTCACCCCTGCATCTACCACACAGAAATTCCACCCATGTGTATCCTACTAAACCGGCTTGTTTGTATACTAACTGAGTCAAAATTCATTAGTCCTCCTAACCAGATGTGTCTGGGAGGGGTTCTTCAAATAGAAGTTAACCTAGATTTATGTTGTCATGACGTCAAGCCGATTAACTCAACAGATTCTGAATGAACCCCCTAAAAAAAGAGCAAAGGACCTAAAATGCAAACAAATAGGACCGCGATCCTCTTAGTCACACACACGCCTGTCAGGCGTGTTTCTACGCATGAGGTGAAGAAAAAGACTGCTTCTTTTTACACGCGCTTGGATGACTTCATTGAGCCTCAAAATGCAACAAATCACGAATCCAAAAGAAGCACTCTGAGGGGAGAACGTAGCAGGGAAACTCGAGACTACTGTTTATTAATCGAACTGTAGAATGCATTGTTTTTAAGCAGCGTGGTGTTAGTGTGGTAAGTTGGATAGAAACGTGTCCAAAAACCAAACTCAAAGCCTTGGAACAAAAACTCTCCATGTGGCGGTGACTTCTAAAATCTTTAACTACATCAGAGCTTCACATCATGGAGGATGGGGAAGTCCAACTCAATGCCAGTCCTTTACGTGAGGCCTTTAAGGCAAACAGGAGAGTAATATTTGTACTGTGAGAGTTAGATGACGCTAAGTGAAGGTCATATGTGGGGGCCTCTGGGAATACTTTGTTTACTCTTCTTCTTCCCATCAGTGTACAACAAACAGACAACATATCGAGCTCTGTGACAAACTAATGGATGATGAAAACAGTAGGTCTAAGCTACATCCTTGTTATTTTCTCCTCTGTGCAAATCCATCTGCTCCTATCAGCTCTCACAGGGCTCTAAAGACTCATTTCTCCAGTCTGTCAGAGGCCTCAGCTTGAAACTGCCATTTATACAGTATATAAATTCCATATTCATTCCTCTAGACTTATCGTTTTCTTTTACTTCTCCATCACATATACAGAGGAAGTAATTTGGTGATGGAATATGGAGAGTGTCGGCTAGTGGGAGATAAAGACGCCCGTTCCCTCTCCCTGGGGGGGGGGGGGGGGGGGGGGGGGGCAGAGAGAGAAAAAAGATGGTATAGCGTTTTCACAGGCAGGTTGTGTTTACCACGGAGAGACGCTGCTGTTGGTTGCTCAGCCATATGCTGCTGGAAGTATTAAAGCACCCTATATCCCAACTCAGAGGCTGACATGGTGGAGCTGCTGGCTGTTACACAGCCTGAACAACAGAACAACACACACGCACCTGTCAGGGGACGATGCAGCGCCGCAAAACACTACAGTTATGCAAACTAAACGTGAACACAAGTAGGTATCAATTCATGCTAATTGGGTAGAGTAAGATTAGAGTGTTTTAGCTACAGATCACATTTTAGCCCACAGGCTCTCGATGGACAAGCGGGGATTAGAGGACTAACTAGGGTGAAGTCATGAAGAAACATGCTGCTTAATCTGAGCTAATTTGACTGCTGGACGGCTGTGAAGAGCATGATTGATTGATTCATTCATTCAAAGCTGAGATGATGTAAAAGCTGTCTAGACTCCTCAGGCTGACCTCTAGGACCCGGCAGGAACTCCTGGTTATTCAGATTTTCCTAAAATTGATGTCTTCTCTCCTCTCAACTGAATACTCAAAAAGTACAGCAGCAGTTTAACGCTAGTAAAGATCAGGATTTCAAGCCTCAGCCAGAAACTGACCTGTATGTTCACAGTTGAGGCGATCTGATGGCGAATAAATGTTAAAACTCCTCCAGACCAAGCCCATGGTCCAGGTTTAGTTTGTCAACTCCTCAGCTCAAGTTTTGCAGGTTAGCCTGCAGCTAGCAACAACCTCCCCTCAGGCTGGACCAGCAGCTGCTATTCTGTTAACAAGTGAGCTTCGGCCCTGTGACCTCCACTCCCTGGGAAAGACGGTGGGTGCTGCAAACCCAAGGTCTGTTTTTGAGTGACAGTTTAAATTTCAGGACTGTTTTGTAAATTAAGAAGAAGAAAAACTTCCTCAGCCAATGACAGCAAAACAAAGAGAAACTCACACTGGGAAGTAAATTACCCAAGCGCTAGATTCTACCAGGCACTTTGTCAGGGAGCGCCATCTGATCTGTATGCACAATCTAATTTGATTTTTCTTGTGTAACCAAAATAGTGGGATTCATGTGCAAATTGAACCATAATTTGCTTGTGTATTGCATTTTGGGGTTGGAATCCCCGTTAACCAGCATGACATTTCTGGAACCGATACGTCCCTTCAGCGGAAAAGAAGTCATGTTTTGATATTTCGGACTTGTACAGGTCAGTCTTAACTTCAACTCTGACAAAAATCCATTTCTCAAGAGCTCATTCAATCCACCCTTCACCAAGACTTAGAAATACAAACACGAACACATCCGTCTTGGTTATATCTGATATTGTCCCTGAAACCAAGACTGTGTGATCTATGTGCTGTGGGTCTATGTCCATTATGACGTTGTTGGCTTTCACCTCCAGTTGAAGACAAACCTCCAAGCTGGGCAATAAACTACACTGTATCTTATGTTCTCATATAAATTTAAACAAGATCCAATTAGAGCAGCTCTCCTGCACCCAGGTGTTTTTCCTCTCCCTGACCACAGGGTTCTGATGATGTTCCTGCCGAGCAGCTAATTGATCTGATATGAGGTGATGGGCCCGTATGCGTCTGTGTTATTCTAAATGTGAGATAATCATGATCCATTTCCCAGTCGACTATCCAGGGCCAAGATGTTGCATCCTAATGTAATCCATCGAGCTGGGTTTTGTCCGGTCAGATAAGTGCTGTAATTAATTACATTAGAGAGGGAAACTTCATTAGCTAGCGAGACCTCGGCTTTGGCACACCTCAGCCTGAGGAGCTCGTGTATGATACAGCAACAACACTCATGCAGCTGCAAAAAGGTGCACAAACACACTCGGACTCAGGCTGCATGGAAGAGTGTGTATTTTTACTAAAAAGCCACAAAATAAGACTTGAACGTGAAAACCTCAAACAGGACTTCTTCAAGTTTGGCTTTTTCAAATGCAACCCATTCAGAATGAAACCTGCAATTTCAGTTGTTGTCTTTTCCTAAAATGAAATAATCATTTTGAGAATCAAATTCAAAAAGCAGCTCTACAATGGCATTGCTTGGACACGTCTGACTGAGCTACAAGAAGCTAATAAGAAGAAAAATAAATACCCCCAAAATTTCAGGGGACGTTCCAGGACGCGAGTGAGGGAGAATCTGATGGTTTAGTCCCAGTATGAAACAGCACATTAGCATGTCAAAAATCCATTTTTGGACCTAGAGGGTACTGGAATGTTGGCAGTTCTCATGTTAAGAGTAGAGGGTGCCACAAAAGATAAATTCCTGCAAGTCTGCAGGCTCCTTTAACCTTCTGAATGTTTTTTCCACCCCGAGATTCTTGGATTTTTCCCAGGTTTGGTACTTTTTGAAAGGCCCTTTGTCTAGGAGAGCAGGTAATGAAGAGTTTCCCTATTTTAAAGAGAACATATAATTGAGTTTTCACTGTATCCTACCCCCCCCGCCCCCCACACTATTTCATCTACATGAGGCTATAAACTCGGTACGGAAGGCTGCATGTCCTGATGTGAACATTAAAGCTATATTATAGAAATAAAAACATGATTGACGAGGAATCTGTGTAAGCAATAACCTTCGCAAATGTAAGTACGATGTTGCTAATAAACTAGCACAACTGCAATGTAATAAAAAAGTCCGTTTGTTTGAGCCTCAACTCCAGCATACAGACAGAAACTCGTATCCACTGCATGAGGGGTCATGCGTACCAAACCACAAGGCCTCTCTACCCCCTCAACTCTGGGGAATTCGGCCCTTTACGACCCTCATTTGGAACAACTTGGCACCTTCTCACCCGCAAATGATTAGGAAAGAACGCCCCGAGTCATGTTCGCAGCAGGACCCCCAGTTTTGACTTGCTTTTTCTTCTTGCAAAACATGACGACATCTTGCCATCCAACTGTGAGCACTTCACAGGAAAATAGTTTAAAAAAAAAATCAGGAATGGAGTCAGTGAGTAAAGCTAGTTGCTCGTGTACCTTTGGCAAGATCACAACTAAAGTATGTAATAATTAAAATGAATCAACGATTAGAAAAACAACCAGCCTACAAATATCTATATGTATGTACACACTTGTTTATTATAATAAATGATTCCCAATGACACACTGAGCTGCTTGTCCTGCAACACTGAACCTGCACCGCAGGACCGGAGGACAACAGCACAAACAGATCTTGCCAGGAGCTGCAAACCTAGTAAACAAATGTTGCCAGGCATTAATGCACCCTGATGAACTCGTAGGGCACGGGAGGCTTTGTTCTGCACACACTATATTAATGACATGAGTACACAAGACAGATCTACAGCTGGACTCATTGGAATCAATAAAATATTCGGCCGGTGGCTCCACACTCAGCTGAGCAGCAGAGACGCTCTAGTTGCTTATTCAGAGGAGCATCGGCTTGTTTGTCCATAATGAGCTTCCTCATTAAGGTATGGAAGGATGGATGGGGAACAGCGCAGGGTGTCAGAGGGCAGGTGTGTGTGTGTGTGTGTGTGTGTGTGTGTGTGTGTGCGTGCGTGCGTGTGGGTGGACAGGACGTGCTGTTGGTAGGACTACTCAATGTGTGCCTGCTATAGCAGCATTTGGAGAGTTTAGGATTTATTTGAATGATATATTTTTGCTATTGTTCTGAAAATGAAAAGAAAAGCTGAGCCTGAGCTGAAAAGTCACAGCCGTAGAGCTTTTCATTCATTTCATTTTGCTGTTTCAAAATGAATAACAGTCAACGTCTTTTTGTTGCGGTGAATGTTTCGAATTATGTTGTTGAAAAGATTGTGACAGATCATTGTTTTTCATAGAATTCATCACCTTCATTAATCAGTATTTGAATTCCTGTCTTCTCTACAAATGACTCGTCAACGACTTTTCCAATTTCATCTATTTGTGTGGTGTCATTATTCGAAATTCTCCCCCTCACACTCCCTCTCACTGTCTTTGTTAAAATGCATCTCTTTGTCTCACTCACTCTCTCTCTCTCTCTGCCCAACCCTCTCCTCTTGCTCTGACAGTCTGTCTTTTGGGGGACGGTGTAGGGGTTGAAGGATGGAGAGAGGGGGAATCCGGCTGTGTGGAGGAATCGATCGTTAAGTGGTGGGGAGCAGCAGAAACTAACTGATGCTATAGAACTACTTCAGCCTCACTGGGGGAGCTGTTGGATTCCTGTCCTGCTTGGTTCCGGTGCACACAAATACCACTCTACATTCAAGGACACGGCATAGGCAGAGAAGGGAGCAGGGTTGGGATTAAAAGTGAGAGAAAGAGGGTGGGGTGGGCTGGAGGGGGGGTTGGTAAATCCTCAAGCTATGATAGATTTTTCTTCTTAGCTTCCCTGAGCTAATATTCAATGCAGGTTTACCTCAGCTGGAGGCGAAGCAACACAGACGTGCTACAAGGTCAGATTCAGACTGAGAAAAACGACAAAGCCGGGAGATGCCCAAAATAGGAGTAAACAAGCAGGTCAGAGGTCAAGCCATTGGCAGGATGGGCAGAATCTGCTACAATCTTCAGAAGTATTTGCTTAAGAACTGAAAGTCGTCAAGTTTCTTGAGTGTAACTTGTGCCAAAATACTCCTAAAATGTCTCAAATTAGCTTTGAACATCAGGAGTAGGAGACAAACACGTGACAACGAATACATGTCCAACACGAAGCTAAACAAGAAACGGCCATCTTCCAAGAAGATATTTCCATGCAAACTGAAACCTTTTCATCAGAGGTGGAATCAAATACAGAAAGGATATAAAAGAAATCTGCTCCAATCAGGAAGAAGTTTTAAGTAATGTGGCTTCAAGCAGCTGACCAAAGAATTCAACCGCTGGAGTAGACAAACCTGCGTAATGTGGAGAAAAGGATGAACTACAGGAGGCTTGTATGTTTTCATCCAGGGAAAGAGGACGCAGAGCGGGAGGAGAAGTTCCAGATCTCCTCCAGTCTGGATGAGCGCAAGTGACACAGAGTCTTGTTCACAGGAGTCGATAGGAGGAACGGTGAGTTATACAGGCCGGTGGATGAGGTGGCAGCAGTCTTCACCAGTGGGGGAAGAGGACTGGGGTCACAAGGCTAAGCTCTCATCTCACCTGTCTATTTACAGCACAACCGTTGCCTATGGTTACAAGCTTTAGGTTGCAAGCAGAAGCTTGCAGATACAAGCCGCCAGAATGAGATTCCTCCACCTAAAGGCTGCGATGGCTTTGCCTTGGATATCGACTGACATCCAAAGGGAGCTCAGAGGCGGACCACTGCTCCTTAGCAGAGGTCGTTTGGGCATCTGATTAGACGCCTCCTGGAAGCCTCTCGCTGGAGGTAATCCAGGTACATCCAACCAGGTAAGAAGCCTAGTGGTGGACCCAGAACAAGTTGGTAGGATTATATATTTAATCTGGTTTTGGTAATGCCTACGGGGGTTCCCCAGGAGGGGTCGGGGAGGAATGTCTGGGCAAGTGACTCTCGGATGGATGGACGGACGAGTGGGAGGCAACCAAACCTGCTTCTCAAGCAAGACAGAGGCAGGTATGTCTCAATGAGAAGGAAAAAATAAGAAGTCTCACAAAAGATCAAACCAAACCCAGGAATTCCAAATTTAGAGTTATATATGCACTCTGTTTTCGATAAAGTCACATGTTTAAATAACAAGAACTATATGGATGAATCCTAGTGACACATTAAAGTATGGACAGAAGAGTTGGAAGTAGGCTAGCGGGGTCTATAAGGGATTCCAGAGCTATCTATAGTGAGGGTGTCATGATAACTCACCATGCAATAATGCCTCAATTCCAGGAGGTCTAACAGGAGCGATTTCATGAGGGAAATTAGTCATTCTGACAACCACTTCATCAGCTTCTGCTCTCTTTTCGCCTCGACGACTGCCTTATCCTCTTTCTTAGTTTCACATGTGCAAAATGACCCTTTTGTCTTCCGTGTTTGGCATTCAACAACTGTCAGAAAGCACTTTACTTTTCAGACGCTTTATTAGATGCAACTTCAAAATATTTATTCAGCATCCCAAAACCCACAGGTATGAAACACTGTAAATCCTTTGGGGGGAAACTGTGATGAGGCGTTGGCTCCTGTTCTCTGGCCGGCCCCTCTGAGAGTTCTCCTACTGTCTCCTGCGTAACTTTAAAAGATGTACTTGTAATTTCTCTCAGTGGTTGAGAGAACCAAGCCAATCAGGAAGGAGGAAGGAGCAGTGCGTTCTTGGCCTTTAATTTGTTCTACCAACAAGAACAGTGAGTTAGACCGATTATAATTAAGGTGGTGGTCGTAATCAGCGCCAAGCATCCATTTTCGTGACGCTGAGGCTTCCTGGTGACATCAGGGGTTGCTGTGCTATTGATGGCCGCGGGGCAGAACATGGTGTTAGAAAGCTGACTCAGTCAACCTCTATCGCACACGGACCCATGTTTGGAACTAGAACCCACCAGAGATGGCGCATCAAACACTGAACCTGACATATTGTGCCAATGTTCAGTGCACGAATGTGGCTTTTTAACAAAGTCATAAAATCAGAGAGTAAAATGCAGTCGATGGGGTTGTGAGAGTTCTCCTCACACCAAATGCAAAGTCAAGCCAGAAACTTTCAACTGGAGTGAGAAACTCAAGCAACAGGATCAGGTCAGACGATAGATTTCTGCTCGTGGTCTTGTGAAGAGTAGTTTGCACTGTACTTGTTTTGAAGTGAAATGTATTTTTTAACGCATTTATTGCACTCACTTTGAAGCACAATACACATCAAAGTGGCAGTTATCCTGATTTAGTGCCTGGTGACAGCTTAGTGAAGCCCAGCGCTGTACTCTGTGTATTCGTGTGTGTGTGTGTGTGTGTGTGTTTCTTGCACGTCGTCTCCACTGCAGCTCACAGTGAATCACACATTCCTCATTTTAACTGCAGCTCTCCAGTCCGCCTCGGACAACATGACAGCTTGGCTTTTTTGTGGCGGGACTTCCGCTGATTTAGAGCATCAATATTTCAGTCACTGATGATGATGAGCAGAAATAAAAGCCTGTAGTAACACGTTAGTCGCCTCTCCAGCTATATTCACACCATGATTCCTTACTCATGTGTCAACTAAGGCCAGAAAACGTGTTTCTGCCCTTGATTCACCACACACGGTGTTATATCATATAAATACAAATAATAATAAATTTTGGGTGTTTTTTTTGTCTTAAATTACAGTTTTGCCTCTTAGTCTACATCCTTTCACCAGTTTGCTAGTGTCCGAACTGATACCGACACCTGAGCTGCCTCATGAAAACTTCGACAGAAAAACATCCTTCCTGAGATTCTGCCTTCATGATAAAGCGCTGCCTCCAGCACACCGTCACTTAACTGTTTATATATATTTTTTTATCAAAAATAAAGTTTTTTCTTCTTTTTTAATGTTTCAACTCAAACTAATTGTTTCCTAGCTGCCTGAAATTAAACACACCAGCAGCCTCATCTGAATTCCAAATTTTCAGCTCATAATAATCCCAGATGGGATTCATTTCCTTCCAGATATTTTCAACATGATTCCTACAAAGCTGTTGACAGCAGGAGGAGAGTTGTTTCTGGTATATTTAACTAATAAAGGCAAGAGTTAGAATAAATATTCACTCCCAGGAGATGCTCATTTAATGTTTGTGCGCAGTTACTTCACTGAAAAACAATACTGACAGAATGTTTGAATAATTGCAATTCTAGATTTAATATACCTGTGAGTGTGTGTGTGTGTGTGTGTGTGTGTCCATCCATTTTCTACACCACTTACCCGACAGGTCACCAGTCCGTCGTAGGTCCATCAGGAGCAATTAGGGGTTAAGTATCTTGCTCAAGGATACCTGGACATGGTCACTGGGGGAAGTGAGGATCGAACCGGCAACCCTTCCGTTGCTAGACGGCCACTCCACCTCTGAGGCATGCCGCCCCTCTGTGTGTGTGTGTGTGTGTGTGTGTGTGTATTTCAAAGCAAAGTTTGGAGATGAGGGCAACAGAAGGTCAAACTTTCTGGTTCAAGAATCCTCGTGAGTCCCAGTGGAAGCAGCACAGGGGACACTGGAGCTTCAGGAGCTGACAGGACACCATATGGGAAGCAGCGCAGCTCTGTTCTGTATCCTAGAGGGTGGATGTCAGGCGTGAACTCTCACTAAATTTATATGGCACACATAGATACTGTGTGTCAGCGTTTTGATGTTTTTTTAAAAAATCAAGCATCTCAGGAAAAACATAGATCACAAATTTGAAATCTTTGTGTGAAGGTGTGTGGGTCTCTTCCCGTTCTCTTCTCCTACGTTGAAGTTATTTTCATCTGATTCGCCCACACGCTAAACTCAATTAGCTACTGTGGAAGGAGGTCATTAAACACACAGATGCTGTGAGGTGAGCCGCTCATCGCTGCTCGGCTTCAAGAGGAAACGCGATACTTCCATATCGCTCACAACGTCAACAGACAAAGAGGAAACGAGAGCAAAGATAGATAAAAGAAAAAGAAAGAATAATTTCTGCAACAGGTGTTGTCTGATTCTGCTTGTTGTCACCCGGCAGCGACACAGACGCAGCATCCTGCCCTCAGGGTGAGACGGCGTGTGTGTGAGGCAAATAAAACTGCCGCCCTGTCAGAGGAGAACCCGCTTTCTTTCTTCCTCTTCCACACCCAACAAACGGCTGTGGTTGATATAATGACAGAAACATCCAAGGATCCGCCGTGTGCGTTGCAGGTTGCGTCTTGCAGGAACTGATCAAAGAGGGCATGGACATCATACAGAGTAATAAGTCAGCGTCCTGCCTGCTGATCCGCAGCTGTCCCGTGAATCATCCTGTCCTCCTGATGTGTTGTGTCTGGGATGTGATGACGTGATGCTGCATTAGCTTCAATGCTCAATTAGGTTGATGTCATGTCTTGTCCTCTATGCTGCATTACAGCAGGCCAACCTCAAGTGATTCAATACCTCTTCCTGCCTGTCACTATTAAGAAATGTTTTTTCCTACAGAAACAGAACAATGCGCATCAAAGGTTTCTAAATATATCCGGGGAGGGCCTCACGCTCTCCAGCTAAACCAAGAATTACAAGAGCAGTCTGTTCTCATTCAGTTTAACAATTTTATCATTATAAGCTACTCAAAATGAAAGCCTAGTGCACCCAAAGTGGTCAAGATGCAGCATCGCACTGTTGTCAGATGAGACCAGCGCCCTCACACAAACATAGAAACACAAGAACACATACCATAGCAGAAGTAGCAGTCGTCGTGGTATGACAGCTAAGAAGTGGTTCAGGAGCAGTCACATGACGTGCCATTTAAAAAAAAAAAAAAAGATTAAACTGATTTAAGATGGCAACTTTTTTTATTCCAAGTGCAACATCAACACATCAGACTGGACGTCATCTTAGATTCTGGACATTGTAGCATGACAGAGCGATAATAGTTTTCTCTCTCTCTGTTCTGTAATGACAATGCAGTATTTTAATTTTCTGAGTGTGTCTTGACCCATGTGGGAAGAGTATCTACAGTAATGATGATTACTCATCAAACATTTCACAGTGTTCCTATTCTGTAAGAGAACCGACAGACATCCCTACATCACTGATATTGAGGTATATGTACTGTTGCTTTTGTCCGTCCCACTCAGCCCTACCCACAATGCACCTTGAGTTATGATATCTGGTAGCTACTAGCATCTAATGTAGCACTGGAGTTGCTAATTTTGAGCAGAGATGAGAAGTGAGCTACTGAGAGCTTTAAAAAATACATACACACACACACACACACACACACACACACACACCAACCAAGATGTAGCTAAGAACTCTGAGGTGTTCAACGCAGCAGCCGCAGGTACAAATGTGTCAACAGGACCACGATAAAAATCTGGAGTTACTTTCATTTTAGTCATTTCAATGAGCAGTCACAACTTTTGCTTTCAACCCTAAATCAGAGCAGCTAATAGTACGACTCAGCTGTGACTCCAGCACATTTAGCCAGTTCATTGATTTCTAAAGCGACCGGACAGTCTTAGAAGAAAAGCTGCCAAAGATCCTTTTCTTTCTCAGGAACAGTTGAGGTTCATTCCATTCCCTCCCTGAGATTCCTTCGCTCCTGACTGTGCCAAACAGGTTTAAATTAATTACAGAGTGTTCTTGTTCTGACCGTGTTCACTTATTCAATGTAATCACCTGAGGGCATATTTCTTCAATAATTTGATACTAAATTAAGGTTTAAGCAGGTTGCAGTGTTAGAACGAAGAGAGAAAAGAACAATAATCTGGATTTTCATCACCACTTTTTCCGGCAACGGGTCTGAGCGGCAAAATCAATACGGAGTAACAAAATGATCCACTTTTTTTCCACAGTCATCGTGTTATCTGTTCTGCCATGGTAATCTCTTAATACCTTTGTAAAACCTGTACTGAGGAAAAAAAATAATGGCCTCCAGACATGAGCGCTGATCCAAAGAGCCACAAACGGTAATAGTAGCAGGTAATGAAGCTGAAAGGTGTCTGCATCAAACACGGCTGCCTCATTTCTCCCCAGTTTCACTTTGTGTCCTCTACTTTTAGATGATATTAGCATTCATTAATGAGCCGGTTCATACCTCCGCGGCCGGGGCCTCTTCTCTTCCTGGTGTGTGTTAACATTTCTACTGCCACCTCTGCTTTCATTAAAGATCAAATCAAAAGTGTTCCTCTTCAATAAATTCACACATGGTGAAAATATTCTCCTCATTTGTGAGGGGAGGACAGACTCAGATAAGTGAGAGCTGCTGAATTTGATGCAGAGTCTTTGTTGGTGGTGGCGGTGTTTGGGTGTGTGTGTGTGTGTGTGTGTGTGTGTGTGTGTGTGTGTGTGTGTGTGTGCGCAGGCGTACTCTGGAGTGCTGTTTGACTGACTTGAAGAGATTGATCTTCTTCAGACTGGTATGTACAGCGGAGCAAGTGATACTAGCTCGTTAATCTATAATGGATCCAAAGAAAAATGGAAAATTGACTTCGACGTCTGCGTGGTAGATTTAAAGGATCATTCCTGATTCAGCCAATAAACCTGCACACCTTAAGATTTGTAACCTGATGTTCAAGCAGTCATTTCCTCTCAATAAAAAAACAGGGTTGTCACATTTCAGCTGGAACTAAGAATCCATCACAGCGAATGTTTCGATGCTGTTTTTCAATGTCACTGATGCATGTTAGAATAGTTGAAGGCAAAGAAAATAAAAAAATAGCTTTGCTCTGGGATTTAAGTCCACGTCTGACATTTGGTGGAAAGCACAGCATTCACAGCTTATTTCACTAATGGAACCTCTCATTATTTCCTTTTTCTTTAGCTAATAAAAAGGTCAGAAGATGGTGGAAAACCCCCACAGATTCTGTATGATCAACAAGTCCAGAGGTACGGAGCTCGGCGACATTAACAGAGACGAGGTGGTTCAGAAGCTGGAAAGCGCACACGTTTTGATGTCGTTGCTTGGTAAATGACACAAACGGTTCATTCAGCTAATGTGAGGATGCAGTTCTACTGGCCACTCCAATACAACCCAGCAAACGCTAAAAGAAGGGAAGGGAATTCTTCTGTTTCTTTCATTAAAAGACAATCAATTCAATCAAGCACTGAGAGCAACGACGCAAGAGTTCAAAAACAGCAAGCGCAACAAAGTGTCTTTAAATCAGGCGCTTCGTAGATTATTTGCATTCATTATTTCCGAGTAATGTTCTAACTTTGCTATATCTGCTGAAAAAAAAATAACATGTCAGATGAAAAAGGGTGTGGAACAAAAGAAAATCAAATCAGCAGCAACATGCAGGAGAAGAAACTGCTGAAATGGGATTAGGACTCCATGTCCTACCAGCGGCTGTATTAAAGAGAAACACTCAGCAGTCTGCAGGCAGGCTGTTCTGTTCTTAATGGGTTCTGAATGTGTTCGCTGGTGAAGAATCAGCACTCCAGTCGCAGTGCAAAAACTGCGCAACTATTCAGCAAAATAAAGATGCGTAATATTAGTCAAACGAGCAGAGTCTCGCCGAGATGTGGAGGAGCAATAATATCACTGAATGTACAAGTGGGAAGTGAATCACAACCAAAAAGAAATCATCAACGCCCAAAACGATGATGGCGATTGGTTGTTGCAGCGTTTTCTCCAGCGAACATCGCATTGATTAACATTCATCTCTGCATGAGTGTGTGGAGACAGCAGACAGCTTGCACTGCATCTTACAAACCCTTAATGATCAATACGCCAACATGATGATGGACAGGAGAGAAAAACACAGAGACGTGGAGGAGGGATATTAAATTGTGAGAGAGAGAGAGAGAGAGAGAGAGAGAGGGAGAGGCAGGAGAGCCAGATGAAGAAAAAGGAAAGGTAAGAGGAAAGCGGTGAAAGAGGAACTTGGGAGTGAAATGGGGAAGTTGGAGATGAGAAACTCCAGAAGTTTATAACGGCGGCGCGCGGAGACGCAGCAGGCTAACCTCTCTATTAGCACCTACGCTGATGCACTGATGGCTGTGAAGACAGATGATGCAGATAGGCTGGAGGTGCGGTGGAACAAGCCACTGGTTACCCTGGAGAAGACCGCAGACTTCCGGTAGCAGCTGCTGGAAGAGGAAGCAGCACCGGAAGAACTGAACTCAGAAGCAGTGAACCGAACATGCAAATTAGCCTCCCTTCAATTTAGCAAGCAGCTACACAAACAACCTCCAGACAACAGTTGCTAGCATATTTACTTTGGTGTGCACTTCTGCACTGAGGTTATTTTCATGTTACGAGTGGAAAAAAAACAAACAAAACATTTCATGGTGAAATGTTGAAGAGGGTTATTCGGTTACTCCTGGAGTGATGGATGATAAAAGTGGTGCGTTACTTTTTCAACACAAGAGCCAGGCAATGTTAGCGTAGCATCAGTTAAGCATAGAACAGAGAGGAACAGACAGCAGTTGGTGCAGCTCCATTCAAGGCTCAAAAACCTGTTCACTGTTCACAAAGCTTTTAACACGGCACTGATGATATTTCTCTGAATATCTGCCTTATTAACAACCACAGGGTGTAAGAAAACATCTGAGCGATCGATCATCGAACTGGGGGTATCAAAACTTTATTTGTTAGCTATTGTAGGGGCTGGAGGCAACGTTACTGGACAGTACCAACAAATGCAGTGACGACAACAAGTTTAAGAGCAGTGCAACAGGTCTGCTGTAAAATGAATGTATGGAGGTGGCTGGTAATGCAGTGTTAGCGAATGTGTGTGGTCCAGAGAGAGAGAAAGAGAGTGTGTGTGTGTGTGTGTGTGTGTGTGTGTGTGTGTGTGTGTGTGTGTGTGTGTGTGTCTGTGTGCAGTCAAGTTCAGGCTGTGAACGCAGCAGTGCAGTGTTTACCTGCAGCAGTAATGAGCTACAATTAGCAGTGTAGCAGGAAGGATGGTGATAGCAAAGTGGAATTAAAAGTTTTTCAGTAGCAAAGTTCTTGAATTGATGAAGTGGTGCACGAGCGTTTCTGAAGCTTGAGGGGAACACGTGATATCACAGTTTGAGGCGAGATGCTGATGAATAAAAGCCACAACTCCTGCTGCTGAGTTTGCCGCCCTCTAAAATGGAAGAAGGTGAGTCCTGCAAAATAAGGGAGAAAACATCAAAAGGGGTAAACTTCCACTTATTATCATTATTATTATTATCATTATTATTATTATTATTGGAAGGTTGGACCTTTTAGTAACTCTATAATTTGTGTAGACGCAATGGTGAGACAGTTGGATGCTGAGTAATTATCAGATGGCCTCATTAGCCCTGAAAATGTAACACAAATCTGCAGTTTTTAATCCAGCAATCCCACAAGCCTAATAATACATTTCCCAAAAACATAGCAGTTGCCCATCACAAACATAATACCTCTTCCCTCATAAACGCGGGGATTTGCTACATTTGTTGGAGGATGAAAATCCTCTGCTGTTAACGTTGTAATAACATCCAACAAACAAAATCAACCACAAATGTAGTACAAATCTGGAGCTTGCACTGTAAATGTTCCGTAATCACAGCATTATTCCAATGTTGAAGTTTAGCAATTCAACAATTTGCTGTGGACCTCCAGGAACCAACTCAATGACCCCCCGGTGGTCCCCAGACCCCATGTTGATCACTTATCTAAAGGACGACTTGACATGAGAAGGAAATGCCACTGGCTGTTAAAGACATTTTTCGTTCGCAACAAGTATCAGCTGCAGTTTCAGATCAAATGAGTGATGAGGTTGCCACAGAATGCAACAACAAACGAAACAGAGCTGTTACGTTTACGGCAGGCAACTGTTCTTACATTTGTGAAATTATCATAACGAAGCTGCAGATGTGTGTTGTGTTTGTAAATTGCTGTGTGTGGGTGCTAACAGGCCCCTCCACTTCCATTACATCGCCATGATGGTGACCATTGAAAGTGCCTTGAGAACAGCATCTGGGAACTTATGGCTCACTATGTGTTGAGATAATTGTCGATTTGAACGCACTTAAAACACTCAAACTGCTAATTGTAAGCAGTGAAGTATCTAAAAAGAGACCCACGACTTGTATGTTTGTTTACTTACAAATACTGGAGTGTTAAAAAAAAAATGTCTGGCTGTGGTTTTATCTTGTTTAAAAAGTGTATTTCCCCTGTCTGCTGGTTGCCAAACAGCTTCAATGTGATGACAGGACTCCGGGAAGTTCCCACTCCTTCAGCAGCGCCCCAATAAAACTGCAAATTATCCCGTTTACACTTCACTTCCAAAATCTAGTTGAAAGCCTCGCCAGCCGAGCGGGGAATGTTCAACACGCACAAATGTCAGTAACTGTTGCGATTGCAGTGGCCGCTCACTTAATTGTTTGGTCTTTAAACTGTCAGAAAAGGCGAGAAGTCAAACCCAAGGCAGACGTTTGCATGTGAGGGACGTCAGAAACAGAGCAGCGCGGGGCGACTGCCTCCTGGCCTCGCTGCTCACGTGTCATTAGCTCATCTGCTCCACCATCTCTAACTGGGCCTTGCCACTCTTTCATCCTCCTTTCATGTGAGCTGTCAGTCTCTCAGGCTAACGCTAATCAAACATACATGCCTGTTTTATGCTTCATCATTAGTTAAAATTTCGCCCCCCCCCCAAATGGCTCCCCACACGCAATTTGACTTGATTTAGGTGAGAACCATGAGCTCGGGACAGACAGTTCAAAGAGGAGTTGTCAATGTTGCTGTAAATCTGTTATTGGTACATTCAATTACAGCGGTGCAGGGAGAACATCATAGTCACACCATAATACTCAGCTGTAATTAATGGACTCATTATTTTAAAGAAAGTATTCTGAGCAGCTGCAGCACGGTGGCTTGTATTCATTGCTTGTCACCATGGTGATAAAACATCTGAGGAACATGATCGTGTGACTTTCTATACGACGAGCCTCCTAATTAATGAGCCTAAACCGCCAGCGTCTTACAGGTGCATCCCTTATTTTTGCATAAATGCGTGCAGCAGACAGGAAGTTTAAATGATGCAATTAAAACAAATTCTAAACTGCCGTCATGCGTGACTTAAACCCTGAAAAATGTGCCCAGAGGCAATTTGTTTTGGGGAGAGCTTCACAGGTGTGTGTGTGTGTGTGTGTGTGTGTGTGTGTGTGTGTGTGTAGGTGTGTGTGTGTAGGTGTGTGAGTGTGAGAGTGAGTGTGTGTGTGTGTGTGTGTGTGTGTGTGTGCCTGAGGCATGCCTTAACTTGGCCATTTGTCAGCCAGTGGAGGGATTATCGTCGCTGTACCTGACATGGTATCGTCTCTGTTATGATAGGCTGGGGACTCATGACTGGAGAGCTCAGGACAAATTGGCCTCACTCAGTATTTCCTGCTCAGGCTCTCCAGCACAGAAAAGACTAGGGATCAGGTTTATATCGCAGTGGCTGTGTGTGAGTGTGTGTTTAATTGGGGAAATAGTTACTCCTCACTGACTGCCGAGGACCTGCCAGAAAGAGTACTTGCTGCGGTGGGTGAGATGTGGGACAGGTAGAGTGTTGAGGAAATAAGACATACAGTCATTAAACTGGAGGTGTGCATGGTGGCCTATCGTATCCACTTGATTATGAGGGCGACAGGCATGTCAGCGCTGAGTGATAACCCGTTATCAAGCAGTCATTTTAGAATAGGAGGAAGAAGCAGAGGTGCAGGTAGGTGTGTAGGTGTGCTCTACTTCTCCTTTGTTCCTACCAGACACCCTCGCTTCTGATGTACTCTAAGAACCGATGAGCTCTAAATACTCCATTTTCATCTGGATGCACAGGAATATGCACAGGATGTGGAAGTCTATATTTATACTGGCCTAGTTTGTAAAAGTCTCTTCTTTTTCATCATCTGTTGCTTTGATGAGGAAACAGTGAGTTAAATAAGTGATTTATGAGCTCTTTCAAATGTTTCGGAAATAAATAAAAACCATGACATTTCAAATCCCCACTGTTTGTGTTTTTTCTAACATGTACTCAACAAAGTTATCATTTGAACTTGTTTTTAATATCGTCAGGGATACAAAATAGCTTGTGCCAAATCAGTCGCCCAAAAAAATGTGCCAGTTGGATATCCGCAAAAAAAGTTGAATGTCGTGCATCCCTCGATGATCCAGGATCAGTTACCTCCCACAGTCCCTTCAGATGCAATGATCTGCCTGTCAGAATAAAAGCAGCAATGCTTTATTAGTGATATAATTTTGTTGGAGCTGCATTTTTAAAAAAATTCTGATTGTCAGTGGCGTGCATGTGTTAGTATCTTGTTGTTAGAAGCTAGCTTGTTCGTGCCACCTGCTGGCCTCCCTACTCATTTTTTGTTGTTTCTCAGTCAGTTCTTCATGTGCTCCTTTATAGAATCCGGCTAGATAGCAGGATTAGTAATCCCTGCATTTTAGATTCTCTAGGTTTGACAATAAGAGTAGTTCTTGTTTACAGACAAACATCTTTCAGGAGAAAAAAAAACATACCTCTGACATGCCGACTAGCAAACAAACGGGATCAAATTGGCTTCAGCAACGCTAACCACCTTCTATTGTTTATCGGGAGGAGAATATCACCTCCTTGCTAGCTTACATTTGATAGTTGACACTGCAGGTTTATAAATATTCTTATTTCATAATGGCTTTTGTTAAATTTTCTTATTGTGTCTCCATCCCAAGTGATAACTGTGCTCAGTTTGCCTCAGACACTGCACTCTGCTGCTCCCTGAGTTCTAAGAATAGATACCCGAGTAATCGATCCTCCCTCGAGTCATTCATGCCATTGCTTCAGATTGGAAAACATTACTCGTGCTGATCCCTACTCCCTAGCTTTTCACTTTTATGAAGCACTTGTTTTCTTTCGGGCCACCAAACTATAAATTTGTGTATTCACAACGCTATAAAAACACCAAAATATTTTTTTCGCTGGCTGACATACAGCACAACAAAGGCCCATTTCCATTCCAATCCGCCTTGATTGTGTTGAATATCTGTATCTATATGTCTTCTGCGGCTACATTCTATTGCATCATTATTCGTGACCTACAGTTTTATAGTGCTTATGTGATCAACATAATCTCCTGCGACATGCCATTGACTAAAGCTATTAGTATTATCGTGTGACACTTTAATGGCTTTACAGTGTAATCTTTAGATTTTTGTTTTTGTCTCTCAAACATTGTGTCATTATGCAATTATTGAAACATTTGCTGACACACACACACACACACACACACAAACACTCAGCAGTCAGCACGCAGGGTAAATGAATTCTCTGTTTAAATAAGCATGCAACAAAGCAAATAACCCCTGCAAATCACTTTAAGTGGGCTGTGTTTGTGTGTGTGTGTGTGTGTGTGTGTGTGTGTGTGTGTGTGTGTGTGTGTGTGTGTGTGTGTGTGTGTGTGTGTGACTGCCTGTGTGAGCATTTATGTGCGTGTATTTGTTTTATGGCTGTATTACTCTAATAGGTCACAGAGATTAATACGTTATTACAGCTCATTTACATGGTCATTTATGTGTTAAATCCTGAATCAACACGAGACCAAACAGACTGACGAGGGGCTGAATTCCGTTTCAGGCTGCAGGCGTTTCTCGCTCGAACAAAACACTGCAGCTCATTGATCAGCAGGAACATCCTGTGTTTTATCAGTTTTGAGCACATTTGTCACATCTTTCACGTGGTTCATAACTTACTCTGCAGTATTTGTTTGGAGAAAAACACAGATTTGGTTTGTCTTCAGCGCAATTACTTACTCTAATGAAGACGCATGCAGCTAAACGCAATTGTCTTTACGACAGCCTGCAACAGGAGATCATTCGCTGGAAGCTGCGTCGATACTTTGCATTTGGTCTGCCAGGAGGGCGTGGTCACCTCTCAGCAGCACTGCAGACAAATCAGACGGCACGGCACCAAGACGGAGAGAAATGCTGCCAGTTACCCATAAGAGGTCGTTCAGAGAGAACACTTTTTGCCAGATCTCACAAAAAGTGCATAGAGGTCTGAAAGTTAAACAGTAAAATATGTTTTCTACAGATTTGTCCAACTACAAAATGCTGTTTGAGCTGAGGGCGTGAGGGGGGAAAAAAATGGCTTGTAAAAAAAATGGTTGCTTACTTTCGTGACTATGGGGCAAAAAATGTCATGAAACTTACGTGACACAGATACATGAAAACCCCGCATGGCCTATTTTTAATCTTTCAGTGGAGCATTTGATTCAAAGACCTTTTTGTTGCATTGTCTTTAGGTGGCCTGTAGAAATCCTTGGAACTGCTTTCAATCCGAAGTATTTGGAGCCGGGAATCTCCTCGGAGGTGCCAGACACAGCCTCCTTTCAAGCCTGCAGCAGAGTTTAAAGCCAAACACTGAGCTTTTCATTCCTGTTCCTTCAAGATGAGATTAAATCCTGCTCAGAAATTCACTCCTCTCTGGTGCCACAGAAGTTACCAGTCAGGTTTATATTCTCTTCAATGTGTGATAAAGTGGGCACATCTAGACTCCTAGCAAGAGGGTTAAGTGCTGAGGAGGCCCAAGGCTCAGAGTGAGTCACCCAGCCTACAATCATGGCACTGTCAGCTCTGGAAGAAAGAGGACATTCTGAGAGGGGAAAAAACTCATTTGGCTGCAGTGTGAGCCAGAGCATCAAAATCCAGCTGTCAACAAGCCGCCGCTGCTGCCATATGTGGTAGGATGATGGCACATTAGGGCCTCTGGGAAAAGGGCAGGATGAGAGATGACCATCACGGAGATGGGGGCGACAAGGGCACGGTAGATCTTAGAGCCCACGCCGTGCTGGCTTGTCTCCTTGGTGATAGCAGACTAAGAGTGGCTGAACTCTTTACTGGCTCCCTGACAAAGACATCCCCAAGAGGGGTCATATCCTGTCCACCTGGGGCCATACTGCGGTTATCCCAGACATAACTGGGGCACGGATAGAATGTTGGGAGGAGGAATACCTGGAAAAGATGAAATAAATAGGCTGCTGAGAATTACAGGAATCCAGGGGGGATCTGTGACACACAGAGGGTGCATTTGATGATGTATTATGGGTGTGAGGAGTTTAACACCCGACCGCGCTTCGTAGAACCCTGCAGTCAATGTACTTCTATTTGTCTAAAATAAACACTGCAGTCAACAGCAGTGTCCCAGACAATTCAGGAGGGCAATTATTTAAGGAGCAAAACACCACCCTGACATAACACATCATTTCAGGTCTTCAACCAACACTTTCTGGACAGTGATAGATGGTGCTCAACAAGCCAGATTTAACAATACCTCATCTAATACGTGAGCAACTTTCAATAAAACTCAGGAGCACACGCACACACATACTGGAATCAGTGGGCTGAAAGATTTGGGCAGAAGACAAAGAATTTTGCATCGAGTAGAAATCGCAATTTGACTGTTAAAACAGAAAATAAGGTGACAGTAGATTGAAGTTCTTGCCAGCACGACCACCTCAGCCTCCATCTCTTCATATCACACTCCCACATTCGTGCTTCCCTTAATACACTCTTTTTTCTTTCTAAATGCGTGGTGGAGACAGGCAATGTAAACTTTCAGGATTAAGCCCAGATCTGTGTGGGTGTAGAGAGCTTGCTCATCCCGGGATCCCCCGACCCCCCCCCCCCCCCCCCCCCCAATTTATGGCAGCTATGTGTACGATTTCTCAAGCCACTTGAGATAATGGAACTCATAAAAATCTATTGGGAGAGACAAGACAGAAGCAGGGAAATCACGTCCCACGGAGCAATGCCCTGAGATGAAAATACAAGTACTAGTAAGGTTTCTAATGATGCGTTTAAGGTGTTCAAGAATGACTTATTCTCTTTCATCTGCTCCTGACATCTGCTCCTCTTCACTCTTGTTCCTCTTTCGCAACACATTTCCATTTCTTATCTTTTTTCCTGTTCTCATTCTCTCCTCCTGGCTCCTCATCACACATCTTTCCTTCTTCTCTCCAAACTTTCTCTTTTCTCTCCGTCTCGCTCCCCTCACCGTCTCTCCTCCTCTTGGCCTCCTTCTGTCCTCACCTCCTCAGACTTTCAACCTGTGAAGGTTTTTTTTTTGTGTGTGTGTGTGTTTCACTCCAATGCTGCTGCGTTAAGTTCAGTTTGAAGGGAATAACAGCACACAGCAGTTTAAGCTCAGCCTAACTGAAATTGAGCGCCTCGCTGTTCTGCATGGGCTTCCATTGATGTCCCAGTCTGGATTGGGGATTTGAGAGAAGGTTGAATCCCTGCCTGCACTCTCCCCTTCGTCACAACCTTCATCCTGATAGCTCCTATGTATGAACTGATAAATATCAGCAGATTAACTGATGAACTGAGTGATACCAGCAGTGTGACAGTAGCGAGCGCTGCTGCCTTCAACATCAACTGTGAAAAATAACAGTGAAAGCAGGAGGGTTGGAGACCTATGACTATGGTCGATGTAGTAAAGAAAGGGGAAGGTTTTATTAGGTTTCCTTTCTCCTGCTCCTGCTTGGATTGTGAGAAAAGGTGGATACAGAGTAACTGTTATTTATGGTTAAATAAAGCATTATGAAATAAAATATGTTCAATTTCTGGCAGCCCTGCCATCTCCCTCTCAGCACTGAATCTTTTATCGGTACAAAAAAAACCGACCAGCCCTGACCCGTTCTAGGAAAATCTTATCATGTAACACACGTGGTCATGCATTTTGAATTAATCTCAACATGGTTCAAGAAAAGTGTCCGTGGCTGCTATATTCACGTGGGAGACAGAAGTATCTCGCCAGTAGTCAAGTCTTCCAACAGACGGCAGGAAAGAGGACAAGTCCAGCAGGATCTTTCCTCCAGGACGCAAATTATGTACCGTCATTGATTTCCACTTTATCACCCAGCACACATGATGGCCCGCCATCTCTGGACACATAAAATAAACAAAAACAAATTGTGTTGAGTTTAGGCCTGAGGTTATTACTTCACAGGAAGATATTTCTATTCATTTTTACCCAGGAGGTGCAATCTCACTGCATGCAAACCAAAAAAATCAGCCACACACACACACACACACACACACACACACACACACACACACACACACACATGCAGTGAGGAGAGAAACCTGCTGCTGTTTAAGTGATGGCCCTGCAGTAAAGCCCACACAAGCTGAAGGTTCTGTTGAAGACAAAAGCAGTCAGAAGCTTGGACCTCAACTCCTTCATGGAACTCACTGCAGTAAGTCAGACATCCAAGAGACGCTGGTCACAGTGGGATATGACAGGGACATGGGAGCCGAAGACTGCAGTCAGACAGTTGGTGAAATTCAAAGATGATGTTAACCTTGAAGGTGTTTCTTTGAAGCTCGAAACAGCCTTGGCGCTTGCATCTCACGTTATTTTAAGAGGAGCGTTTAAATCACGTATCTGTCATTTTGACCTGCATTCAAAACACCTCTGAGCTGAGGAAAAACACGCTTCCAGCTGGTAAAAAAATGGATGAACAAATTCTGGATCGCTTATGCCAGCGTCTTTTTTAAACCTCGGATTTCTCTGACTTTACATCACTTACAGCACTGAAGATGGCAGCTTTCATCCTTAATGGTAACAACATGATAGCTATAAAGATCATTTGAGTTTTCATGGCGCTTGGCAGCTTTCAGGTGCGCTATCATCACCCACTAATTGCTACGTTTCCTCTTTTTAACTGCAGCATAAACACAATGAAATTGAAGTTGGTGATTTCTGTGTTGACATTCCATAAACAGAGCTGTTGTCCTGATTGCAGCATTAGTGCTTTTGTCCTGTGGGAGAAATCACTGTCTTATATAACCGATTAGAGGTCATTTAAAATGGATAAATGCTTATTTCCTGTTCTCTAGCCAAAGTATGCTCTTCTTAACTTGAGTAAAAGACAAAATACGTGTGCAAACTACAGCTTATGGCATCACCCTAATTTGGTTTTCTCTTTAATTGTTTCTTTTTTATACATTTCAAAATGTGAAGAATCAGAAATGTCCTGTGAACTGAACACAACTGACACACCTCTCAATCCCCAGCGAGATTGAACCTGACAGGCCCTCAACTTCCTGCTACCGGTTCCGTCTCTCCACGCGTCCATGTCTTAGCTGGAGGCGAAACCCCAACCATCACTGTTCCGACCGATCTCGGAGCCCAAAGGGGTCCTGGCTGATAAAGTGAAGGAAATGTTGAGGACAGCTAAATTAGGATCTGTAACTGGCAATTTACTGGGACTGATGTTAGCTGACATATCTGACAGCTCGCTGTCAACCTGACAGAGCTTTGCTTTAATCAGCACCCGTCTTCCCTTGTAGCCGGTGACCTCCGAGACCTGCACCTGCTGAGCCTGAGTGTCTTGGAGAATCCCTGAAGGCTTTTCCTGGGTGGTCTTCTCGACACAGACTGACAGGCTGTGTGAAATAATCTACATTTTACTTTGAAATTATACTTATTGACAGCTACTTCGGTGTGTATACTGTACTACATATTGAGAGTATTCAAAACATCTCCAGGTGTAATTAACCAAGAGTCACATCAGATGTACATCACCCTGAAACAGCTTCACAATGTGAAAACTACAAAGTGGGAACAAATCCTTTTTTTCAGGCTCATTAAAAGGTCCCCACGCCAGCCTGTGATCAGCACTATGTGGATTAATAGTCTGCTGCTGCTGCAGGTAAATACCACAGCCGAGCCTTCGCCAGCCGCCTCTAGTCTGATTACCCCACAGAATTAGAGGGCCAATTACAGGGCATTACCTTGACAGCAGGATAGCCCGCTCCCTTCCACTCTTAGATTACACATTAAATTACCACGCAGCCGGATGCAAGGGACACATAGACGAGGGGGGGGGGGCTACACTGTTGTTAAATGTTCACGTTTTGTTTATTCTGATATCTGACGTGTGTTATATTTTCACTGTGGACACCATCAATGCCACCAGCTGCAGCAGGGATGATGCACTCTTGTTTGCCAACCGGGAGGTTTTTCTTCCGTCGACCAGCTCTTTTTCCTGTCAGACAGCTGAAGCACAATCAAATATGGCCAGAGATGTAGTAGACTCTGATTATGGTAAAGGTCACACCAGATGACCCAGCTCTTCATTAAATCCCCAGTACCAGGCAAAGATAGAGTGGGGGGAGGTGAATAAAGGAGGCTGATGGAGAGAGAGAAAGCAGTCACATCTCCTGGGAGGAGTATTAATATCCAGACGGATGAGGTGAACAAAGGAGAATGTAGCTGCCCTGGTCAGATGAGGTCACGGCGTGGACAACAAAGACATCCCGAGGTGTGACGCTGCCAAGTCTACAGACAAGCTTGACTGTAGTCTGACCTTTGACCGCTGCAGCCCAAAGCTTCAGAGCCGCCTGTGTCATGTAAGCTTTCCAGCAATATCGCCCTCGAGCTTTCTTATCGACTTCATACACTGGAGTCATCATTTTGAGCGGAATATTTTTGTTTTCTTCTGTTAAAATATTTTTACACGGTTCTTCCATTGCTTTGCAGGTCAGTTTGTCAGGAGCAAATGAAATAATTAGAACCAGGGGAACATGAATGCACCCGATCATCGGAAGCAAGAGCAGAACGTGGACCGCCAGCTGAAACATCAGATGAACGTCCCGTGCAAAGTAGCCCTCTCCTTTCATATTTTAGGAGTATTTTTACCTAACAATAAAAAAAAAGAAGACGGTATAAACAGAAATTAACTAAATAATTTTCAGAGATTTTCCAGTTTGTAATGATAAATTTTGACGTATCAAGGTTGTTGTGGTCATTTTGATAGTATTCATATGTATGTTTGTACTGCAGGTACACACATCATAGCTCATAGACAAACTGGTATTTATTGTGGAGGTGTGTCCAGCAGATGAATGAACCTGCAGCATGCTCCAGTTGGGTTTACCACGCCATGGTACGTCTTCATATTCATGCCACATCACATTACACAGCACACAAGTCCTAGAATTTGACTGCATGTAAAAAATCCAAGCAATCTTGTAAAAGTCAGCATCAATAAGACTAAAAATCTTAAGAAAGGGGAAAAAAACAAAAACACAAATTGTGTTGCTTAGCGGGGAAGACTTCAGAACATGGCCATGAGTGCGCTGGCACACACAACAATGGCTCCCTGCTACATTTAGAGTTGAATTGTACTGTCAGGTTTTATCAGCGATCCGTGACTTGCTCGAGCTGCGTTCTCTCTAGAATTTAAAACACCTCAGCGCCTGTTTTCCTCTCCGTCTGACCACAGCCACGCTTCACTAGTGCCCAAAATTAACTCTGATCTGATGTAAATGTGCTCCCATTCCCATCTTTTTCATTTTGGACTGATTTAAAACAAAAAAAAAGAAAAAAACCTAGGTTAAGTTCATCTGCTGCAGGCAGATAGAGTCGTATCATGGATCAAGCAGTGATGGAAAAGAATCAAGGTGCTTGGGAGTAGTTTTTGTTGGGGTGGGAGGCTGGGGGGGTTGGGAGTGGTCCTGCCTGCCTGCCTGCCTGTCAAGCCCTGATAAATGATTCTATGTGAAATATCTCCATTAAATCTGCCTTTATCAGGAATAGGAGCCTATTCAGCCCTGCCATTAGCATTGTAATTTATGGGACAGCTCCCAGGCTCAACAAATCAATCCCCAAGTGTACCTGGCCAATTCAGGCCAGATTAGTTGAAATTAGGCTGGGCATGTTTTAATAATGCATGCCATGATGACTGCAGCATTGAGATATCTGTGCTTTCCGCTGTGTTTCACAAACTCTGCTGCTCTTTAGTAGCTGGTAAACCAATGTCCCACTGTGACATTTCCTTTGTTTCATTGTTGGTGGCGTTTCAAAGCACAATAAAAGCACATAGCGACCACTAATGCTGCTGTGTCAGCATTATAGCTCCAGATTATCCTTTTTAAAATGCTTTCTATAAGAACCCAGGGATAACATTTGTGAAATGGACTATGCAATTTGTGGCAGAAGGGAACTCGATCTTGTTTTTCAGGACCATGTTTTTGTGAAGAGCTGTTAGTCTCCGCTAAAACAAAAAAACAAAACAAATAAAAACACATACGCCCCCCTCCACAAGACGCGAGAGCAGAAAACAACCCAAAGCTTTTGTTGATTCTGAATTTCCTTTTGTGTAAAGAACAAGCCACCATAGACCTTTGCTATGGGCGGGAGGCTTTTTTCGATCTCAAACCAAACACACACGTATGTCTGAGAGAAAGAATGAGAGTGTGTGTTTGTTATTCCTTTAATTTCCTCCTTCATCTGCTCCCCCTTGCTCCTCTCTTCCTGCTTCTTGATTGAATTTCCATTCACATTTGAGTGATGCGTCACCTGAAAAACTGGCTTTTTTGTACTCAGTGTCTTGAGTTTTTGCCAGAATCTCAACACTATTTTTGACCCCAGGATGCCAAGAGACACAACACATACATTTAGCGTGAAGCTAATGGCGACCGATTGTTTCCAAAAAAAAACGACAGCAATACCGTCAAACAACCCATATATTTACAAACTCTGGCCAGCAATATTTGGTATAATCCACCTTTTCTTTATCCAGCTGTTTGCTCAGTATTCCACAAATATACAGCCTCTGTAGCTTTTGTTAGCCATGAGTTGCCATTAGCTTCAAGCTAACTATGCAATGCTTGCTTCTCTCTGCATTCTGGAGTCATAAAGAAGCGACACAGCTTTGTGGGCTTAAGGCGCTTAATTTGTATCAGTTCAAAGGCAGAATAACACTTTTCGGGTGAAGAATCACTTTAAGCTGAATTGACAAAGCCTTTGCGCGTCTAGATGTGAGGATGAGGCTTGTGCATTTATGTTTTAAAAAAAAATCGTCTGCTGGCTTCTCGCTGTTTTATTTAGGAAAACAGACCCCACGGAGGATGGGGCAAAATGGATTCATAAATGAAACTCATTATCTAAATGCAGCTGGGACGAGACGAGAAGATGGGGGGGGGGGGGGGTTCCTATTAATCCCACATGATGCCAAGAGGCTCCAGTGAGCTGTGAGAAATGGTTGGCCTTAAAAAGGAGAGAGGTTAAACATTTCCTTGACCAAAAGAAGTCAAGTACAGGACAGTGGAGGCTGTGTAAACAGCAAACCCATCTTGGTACAGTATGAGTGGATGAGAGGAGGACAACATCCTGTTCAGGTCCTCGTGTGAGACGCTCGAAGAGCTGTAAACAAGTTGCCCCCAAACATCTTCTCTCCCTGCACATCCAGTCCTCATGATATGACATGTACACAGACCTAAAAAGGTCCTCACACGTCAGCTTGATTTGTAGTTACACGAGATATTTGCGTGAGCATGAGCAAGTATGTATTTTTGGGGGGTAAAAAAAAATTTGGTGCATGATTGTCTTCAGCCACAGGCTGGGTGCTGCTGTGCTTACTGGATTATGTATCTCCCAGTCATACAGGAAAGAAGTTGCAATTAAGGTCAGGGGCCTGGGGTGAAAGGATGATGAGGAGGAGGAGGAGAGGTGAAATAGAGGGAGAGGAATCCGTACCATAAAAATCTCAGGCGGTCAGAGATGTGGGCTGTCTCTTTGTCTCTTGTCACTGTCGCGGAGGTCTGTGTCACAGCCCTCTGCAGCGATCACGTCCTCGGCAAGGAAAAACTGCTCCCAGCAATCACCTCTATCCGCTGATAGCAACTGACATCATTACCACCGTGACTCAGCAGCGTGTCAGCAGGCAAATGCAACGACGCACTACTACAACATCGACAGACACTTTGTTAAGGTGAACAGAAATGTCCATTTACTACGAGCTGGTAAGTTCCTGTGGCGTGTGATGTATTACCAGCAACCAGGAGGAGAATCTAAATGTTCTTGCTAGCCGACATAACATGGATTGATAACATTATTTGAAGCTTGGGTTCAAACCTAAGATGAAGTGAAGACGTTAGGCATTTGTCCCTGTATTCCTGCTGCCCACGTATGAAAAATGTTGCGCGAGAACCTCCCTCTGCATGATACAGGAGGTCGTTGATGAGTTATTTCATTTTAAAACTGCCCAGGGAGTGAAAAATCATCCTCACGCACCTAAAATGCATGCAAGCGAAAAAGCATTTTGCTCATTTCTCAAACCTGTAGCAAATGACTTTTCAGCTCGGGAAAGTTCTTAAAAGTTATCTCTCGGCAAGAATCGATCAGTAGTTTGGAGAGAGGGCGAAGGACTCCAAAACACAGGATTTCATCAGTGAAGGCTGTGTGGGGATGTGACAGCAAACCCTTACTCACGCATGATTTTCTCCTTCTCACTTGGTAATTACGGCGCTGGATGTGATTCGACCCTGCTCTACACGAAGATACAATCATTCAGAGCTGCTATCAGTAAACAAATCATTACCAGGCTGTGCACCTCTGACATTTCAGTGACAGCGGATCTGCTTTCTCTACTTCGAGAGACACCAGTGGTCATTAACCGGGATCAACTATGATCTCAACAGGGAAAATAAGCCGCTTTTCTTTCTCTATTTTGTAAATACAAAAATCATGAAAAACACATTTGACAATGATGAAGGCGACTTGTGCAGCTTCATGCATCGAAACTCATGAAAAGTTCAGTCTGAAGGGTTGCGCCACGTCAAATGAAATCCTTCCTCATTCAGAAAACAATGGTTTTGAAAGTTGTTTGCTTAACATCTCCTGGAAAGCCAAATTATGAGTTATACGGCATAAATAATGCTTTGTAAATATTGGCAGCAAAACGATGTTATTTTGGCATTACTTTGATTCATTTATTGCAATTCAACCGTAATAAAATCTAAATTGGAAGCAGCAGCCGTCCAGATGCAGTTCCTGGAGCTCACTGGGCTCCACTACTCTGCACCACTGCTGCTTGCGCTGACTTTTCACGTCAGTCTCATCGTTGCTACAGGGGTGACACGCTTTTGTAGGCCAGCTCAGAAGTTACATCACAATGGGTTCTCTCAACCAAACGCTGACGGGGTCTTAAATCATTGCCAAAAATAAACTCTTTGGTTAAAAAAAAAAAGGGTTGTGAGAATTATATGTTTTGTTTCATGAGATCGTCTTCACAAATGAGCACCATATTCATTGTTTTTGTTCGACATAGAAATCTTAACATTTGCCTCTGAGCGAGCTCTACCACTGATCCATGACTTCAAGCCACTGAGACGAACAAAGCAAAACAACAACAACAACAACAACAACAGAATGAACACAGAGGATGTGGAGGTGACCTTCTAGTGTTGAGATGCTGGTCTACAGGAATCAAATCTAATCCATTCTTGTGTTCTGATATTGTTGAAGAGGCCTAGCTGTGGTTAACTATCGGATTACTAGAAAGACAAGTTGCTGTTGCGATGAGGAACAGAAGCAAGGTCATAGTGCAGCGTCCCCAATCTAAAATCCCTCCACGTGGGTAGAGCTGCAGGGAGTCCTGACATCTAGATGCTGGCTTCTGTCCGGCTCTGACAGGTTATTTTAGTTTATCTGACCTGGCTTGGTCTCCCTCTTCCTTCCAACCACCTCCATAATAACTTTACAGCAATATCCTGTCAGAGAGGGACTGCTGCAGCGTGTAGACACAATCGATCCATCTATATTTGACAGTGCTGACCAACATTCTTAGCATTTCAGGATCAGGAGCTAACGTGGTGGTTAAAATGAAATATAACAGTCTGTCTTATAAAGCATAAAGAGTTTACGCCTGCGTTAGAAAACCATCATAAATAAATCCTCAATCAACTATTTTCAGTAGAGGACTCGAGGAGAATAAAGGAACCAGAGGAGGGAGCGAAGACTGAGAAACAAGACATTAGGACTTTCAAAAAGCACAATGTGCTTCATTTCCTTGGGCTATATGGACCTCATTATGTTCCCCTGCACTGCCTTTGCAGTATCAAGTGAGATACAACTGCATTTGCATCAAAGTGCTGAGTAATACTAAAGTAACTGATGTGCTGTTTCGGGGAGAATGAAAAGGTTTTGTGGAATAGAGCCATGCTTTGAAGCGCGTCTACCAAGAAAACACACATGATTCTGTTTTTGTTGCTTTACGACAAAAAGCAGTTTGCGTGGAGCTCAGGGTCTGAGGCTGAGATCATGCTGGATCCTCGGCGAGGCTTTGGCACTGAAGAGGGTCTGTTGTTAGTCAAGTGTTCATGTCATGTTGATGGGAATGTAGTTTTGCAGATTTGTGATCGTAAATACGAGTAAAACCAGATTGTTGGCTGGATGATGGCACTATGATAAGTTACAGTGTCAGCAAAGCCACTAGAATGTGTCCTCTAAGGCTGTTAAATGTGAGTAACAAGACTCCAAATCCAAATTTCAAACATTTTTAGTTGAAAGTGGAGGTGAAAATTTAAATTCTGAACAGTAACAAATGAAACGAGCTCATTGGATCATTCTGAAGTAGTGTTCTTGTTATCCAGCAGAGGACCGATCAACATTTAAATAGTTTCAGTGAAGCGCTGATGTGTCCGCATCACAATGCGTTTTCTTCAGAGTGTTAAGTCCACATAGGAATTATCACTCCCTGATTCCAGCGCCCTCTTTTGCAGCAGTTCTAACGTTACTCCTAACCCAACAACCACAAACCTGCAGGCTAACCTGCGAATGTTAGCGTACCACAGAGGTAGGAGAGGCTCCACAGACGAGCAGAGCTGTGCCGAGTGTTCAGCCTCGTTTTGCATGTCAGATGCATGAACATGAGGAATATGAGTTTGCCCCTAGATGTGTTTACACAGTTTTTCTATGTGTGGTGCTGTACTCGTGTCGCCTGTGTGTTTAGAACTCCAAGCATCACCTTGCGTCTCAGCTCAGGCTACAACATGTGGAGTGTGGACACCCGGTGAGTACAATCAATGTGCACATACTTTCACTGAGTGAGAGGGAACATCCCCCCTCTCGGGTCAAGGACTTTCTGCACTAGAATGATTTTCCATTTCTGGAAGCTGGTCTCAAACCACAACAGCCTAAAAACAAACAAACAAACAAACAAACAAAAAAACAGGTGCTATTAAACACCCAGCAGTTCAGCACAGATTGAGCTCCCCTTTGAAAACAAGAGCAAGCACTTCTCTGTCTGGAGGAAACTTGACACAGCCAGAGCTTCAGGAAGCTTTACTATAATTATAGAGCTGCTTCATAATCTGCCCACTACTGCTGCAAGATTTAGTCATGTTGTGTTTGCTTTCCAGGGTTTCCTGAGGGAAATGCAGTTTAAAAGTTTCACAAACAAATGCAACAAGCGTCATACAAGAGTTCTCTTCTTCTAACGCTTGGCTTGTTGGAAGCTTGGTGTAACCAACGTTCTCGCGTTCAGCATGATTATACTCCAACGGTACGGTTCGCATTTATGAACTGTGCTGAGTGTGTACAACCATCACTCATGAATCACTGCTTCTCTCTGTGTCATGAATGCAGTCCAGTGTGACTACTACAGGCATGCGTCTGGACAATCCTGAAACCGCACACACATACACACACGCACACACACATACAACAGCCACACTGTTCTAGACAGGGTGGAAACATGCGGTACCAGGAAGCCTGAGTGTACCAGCCAGCTAACAAAGTCTCCAGTGTGTGTGTGTGAGACAGAGAGAGAGAGAGAGAGAGAGAGAGAGAGAGTGTGTCTGCCGTCCATACTGGCTGCAGGTGTTGGCCATTTGACCTTTAATGTTCACAGCTTGGCACCTTTTGCTGAACACAGCTAATCCCACTGGCCTTCACCTAACAACAAATGTTTCTATTTCCTAAAGGAAATAGGGTTTTCAGCCTAAATGAGGTTTTTTTTTAAGCAGCAACGGTCTGACTGCAAACTTGTAACTGATACTCCACCAGTGCTGCAGGTTCTTTGCCTGACATCGTGGGTTTCAAACTGTACCCTGCAGTCGATAGATTCATTAAGATCATCAACTTTCACAGTCCTTCATCACATAACTGCCAGCTCAAATGTAAAGACTTGCTGTTTTTATTTAAAAAGGTCATTTTACACGTTGGAAAATGTTTCTACCCTTCTGACATTTCATTAATTGATAATGACTACGAGCACAGGTCACAATGCGAATGTCCACTTATGATTCCTAAAGGCTGATAAATGTCAGAAAGGCTTTTAATTTCCTGTTTTGTTTGATCTTTGTTTAATTGATGTCTGACTGATGACTTTAAAGGAAATTATAGTGAAGGAATGAAAGAAACAAGCTGAAATTTGAAAGATTTTTTTTCTGCATACATGTTTAAATATTTCTGGAGTGTATGAAGAATAAAGAGTTTCACACAGACACACACACACACACACACACACACACACACACACACACACACACACACACACACACGTGTACATGCAGGCATCTCAGGGTGGCAGTGAGGGGATTGATTGTTGCCATTTAGGCCGGCGCAGACCCAGCCTGACATTTAGCTCGCCATCCTCCCAGACATTGACTGCAGCGAAACTACTCTCCTTCATCACAAATGGCACTCGGTGCCCAGCTGAGTGAGCGCACTTCCACCACAGTAGGAATGACAGCATTGTCACTCTCTCCATCTTTTCTTCATCTCCATTCATCCTCCTGAATCTTCTCTTTCGCTCTCATCTCTGTCTTCTACAATCACTCTCTGCTCTGATTTGCATCTCCTCTCCTCCGCCAACATGATTTCTCCTGTTAAACTCTCGACCTCTGCCTGTCTGTCTCAGCGTCGGCGTCCGTCCCCTCACCCACATCTAATACACACTCTTGACGATGTGTGACAGCCGTTTACTCACTTGAGTATTCATGTGAACATAAACTATAAGGAGATGTTCCGATACCAATTCCAATACCTGAACTTGGAGTACCTGCAGTATTTGCTAACACCCATGCCAGACATTTTGCCGGAATCTGCAGCATTTAAGATACCACTTACCAGGATCAGACCAACTCTGAACAACCAAGTCTCTCCTCTTCCCTGGTGTTTACCTCATGATTTCAGCCGGTGAGTTTTTGTGCCTGGTTTTAGCTCACAATCATTTCTCTCACACACACACACACACACACACACACACACACACACACACACACACACACACACACACATATTATAAATAAATAAATATATGTCTCCCTTCTCTCCAAATATTGGCTTCAGCCACTGGACAGAAAACTAACAGTGGACTTGTAGAGATGTCATTAGCCCGCATGAAGAAGGCCTCCTCTCTCCCCACATGGGTGCCAAGGTCAGGCTAAGATCAGTTTACTGTCCAGTCTCACACAATCGGCTCCAACAGGTGACATCTCCATACGTTTTTGGTGAATGAGTCCAAGGCGCTCGTGTCTTTCTCCTCAGTCCTCCTCATGCCTGAGGGGACCATCTAGCAGCAAACTAAATTTCCCTTCCCTGAAGCCGAGCTGCTCCTACCGAGCCCATCTCCCTGAACCCGCCTCCACCTCTTTGTCAATCTTTCACCCTAATCTCCATAATGCAGTCTCTGGCAGGAGCTGCTATACTCTGCTCTGTGTTTTTGTCCAGGCCTGGGCTCTGGCACCAGGATGATGAGCAGGTAGCTGTGGGCACTATGTACGGGTAATTGCAGCTGAGGCAGATGGAGCACAGCATGAGGGTAACGCATGCACGCACACACACACACACACACACACACACACACACACACACACACACACACACAAAAAGACAATCACAAGAGGCTGTCTCAGACATTGAAGCAAGTGTCAAAAACGGTCACTGTTTGCCTCCAGAACTTTGCTCAAAAAGTGTCACTCTCCACTGGATAAGAGTCAAGTATTTGAAAAATACTTTTTTCTTGGCGTTAAGAAAATATTTTGCTATTTCTATATTTATTTGCAGCACACATCATCTATTATTTCACCATGTGTCTGTACCTTTATTATGGCTTACTTTCATTGTCTGGATCCAGACCTTTGAATCCACCCACTGTACCCAGTGTAACTGTTTGACAATTATTTCTGATATCTGTTATTCTTAGCGCTTTCTTTCGATTTTGTTTTCACTGTCAGTTCCTGGAAGCATGTTCTGTTCTGTCCCTGTTTACTGTAAAACGCTTCCTCTTGCAACAGGAACTGGAGGGATGGGGGGGGGGGGCATTTATATTGATAAAAGGGTAATTAATGACCAGCTAAATGGAAAGAAAGTTTGGAAAACAGTTTATATAAGTCAATTTTATCCAAACACATGCAGACCTTCCCACATTAGTACTAGCATTATTCCAGAAATGGCTTATGTGTGTATGAGAGCCACATTTCATTTTCTGGGAAATCTCTCCCAGTAATTTCCCACCTTAGACCCAGTCACATTAGTGGGAATGTGCTGGAATGGCTGTGTTGCTCAAACCTCTACTAGCATTGCCATGAATGTGTCAATAAGTGCAAGATGAATGTTCTGGAATGGAGCTGCTTGTGAACAGTGAAAGCCTGTCTTTTTGCTTGTCTTAACAGACCTTTAGCATTTCTTTGGTGTTGGCATGGCGTTGAGTCCAGGAAGAGGGGCGCCGGAGTTGATTGGATTTCATGTTAACGGGTTACAAGGGGATATTCACTGTTATTCACTGTTATTCAGTGAATAACAAAGTTTATATAAATGTGAAATACCTGTATTCAGACTCAAACCTATCAAGTAAAAGCCAGCTTCTATAAATAACCTCAACAAGAAACACGAGTATTCAAGGTTTTCTTCTTTACCTTCACCCACACAGTCCTCTCCCCTGCCCACATTAGGCCTGTGCATCATTACTACCTGCTACGAGGCACCTGCAGGGAAATAAATGAATAGTAACACAGGAGGGCATCATTTGAGTGGCTGCTGCAGGGGGTGTTTATAACACCTGGCATGCTACCCGACACCACACAATAAGGAGCATGCCTGCTAGCTCTTTATCGACCATATCGAATTACCATGTGGCAAGCTGAGCGTGAGCTACAGCCACAGGTAAATATCACAATAATCCAAACAAAAAGGGGGTGATGGGTGAGAGATAAAGCAAAGTGAGGGGACACAAAATCTCACTGGGAGGAAGCAGGATGAGACGATGAAGTTAATGAGGTGGTGGCGCAGGGTTGAGAGGGTGGATGTAATGGTATGTAAGTGGGCTAAAGCCTCCTGCCAATATCAGACATCAGACTCCAATGTGTTGCTACAACTTTCTGTGTCGCAGGTAATGAGACACCATGTCATCCATTCAGTCTCATTTCCATTTTACAGCCCTTTGATAGGAGGAATCAGAGAGCACTGGCTCCAGCTGAGAGTTTACAGCTCAGGGCGTTACTGCGTGCGTGTGCGCGTGCGTGTGTGTGTGTGTGTGTGTGTGTGTGTGTGTGTGTATTGTCCTCCTCTGCCTGCACCCGTGTGCTCCTGTTGATGAACTGGACCATATAAAAAGCAATGACAAATTTAATGGCAGTCATAGACAGTGCAGTCAATGATCCAATTGACTAAAGTGGTAATTTCCACTTCTCTGGTCACACAGTCATTTTTGGTCAAAGCACATGATAATACTGAGTTAATGTGCTGGAGTGAACCTGCTGGATGGATGTGGACCTGCTCCCAGTATTTCAGCCCAGTGTAGGATCATAATACACACTTAGGACTTTACACAGTTTGCTCGTTCATAGGAAAGCACAGCCAAGATATCAGAGATCCGCCACAAGGCCTAAAAATTATGTTCAAACGTCAAAAATCTTGACTTTGAGGCAACTTTATGCTTGAGTAGCTGGTAGCATTGGCTAATAGGGATCCTTTTAAATAAATAAACGTGACATTAACACTTTTGCTCATACACCATCTTTGCTTGTAAAACATTCTGAAAAGCCCATTATTCATCATTGTTTCACCATGAACAACAACAAGGAAAAAGGAAGAGACTAATCTACGATGACATTGACATCAACGATCAGACAGATACTCATATGTTTCAATAAATTGCCAATATCTACCGATAAGGATGATATGTCAATATTATTGTGCATCCCGAACATCGACACAAGGTGGGATAGAAGCAGCCGAGGGTGGTGGGTGGCTCAGATGAACACATTATTTGTTTTTTCATGTAACTTCCAAGCAAATATCAAGCAAACTGTGAATATGTCAGAAAAAAGTAAGAGCACGTCAGCTGTGACTCCATCAACTGATTCTGAGCGAAAAACTATGACATTAGAAGATGGTGATCGTGGCTGTGGCTGATCAGGGGGCTCGAGGAATTCCTTTGGTACCAGGAAGTATGGGACATGTTGCATGATGTCTGAGGACAGTTAGAGAATATCCATGAGGGCAGAAACAGCTGGTCAGTCGCGAGGGTCGGAGATTTGCTACATAAGAGCTTATTTCAACCTTTTCTGATGTGAAGAGGTATCACAACGTGCCTGAGGGCAGATTTCTGACTTCCAGAGCTGTTGATAGACAAATTAGGTAAAGAAATCTGAGTTACCAAGGCCACTGGGGTGATATGCAAAGGGAGGTGAGTGAATGATTTTATACAGATTTAGGATTATTGTACAAAGACAATATCAAAATGCAGTTAAGCTTCTTTTAGCACTAGGGACACGGCTGTACAAATGTAATTTATTATTATCACCAATATTTAATTCCGAGAAATGTCAGTCTGTCGTTTTTTTGTTGGCTTCTTTGAAAGAATGCCAACTGGCTCGTCAACAAACACAGACATGACACACTCTGCCATTTGTTAACTCTCATGATTTAATCACGGTTTTTGAAAAGCAGCTTATTCGGATGATCCTGCCTTGATATTTGGAGCGCCAAATGTTTCCTAAAATATGATCCTACAGGAAACTGAGCCGCTCTTTACAGCTGGACTAAATGCAGGTTTGGGAAATTGCCTTAAACTTGAGAGCAAACATATTTTTATTACGTAACCCTAAAGTGCACGCACTGAAATACATTCAGGTTAAATAAGTTTGATTGAGGTTTTGAAATGAAATCAAATATTGAGGATGGACACGCCAGAGATTCCCCCGAGAAAGTACCTGCCCGTCATAGCTCCACATGCGGGGAGGAGAAATAATAACCAGCTTCAAAGATTTCAGAGAGTCCCGCTCTGTGGGGGGTGTTCCTTCTCATTCCCCCACTTCAGTCCTGCATCACTCCAAATACAGCCACCCAAACAACAGGGGCCCACCCTCCAGGGACCGCTGACCCACAACCTGAGGGCGAGAGACCGTTGTGATGGCACTTCAGCAGCAACTTCTGGCAGCTCGGATTTACTCAATCTGTGCTATGAAACTTCCAACAGCCAGGAACCTTGAGCCAGATCACATTGTCTCTCATCATTCTCTGCCAGCTAAAACAAAAGAGGCTCGTTATTTCCACAACAGAGTTTTAGACTGCAGCGGGTTTCTAAAGTTCAATAAAAGGTTTTTATAAAGCTCATCCCTTCTTGCTGCTTTGGTCTTTCTGAAATGGGACTGTTGTGCAACACTCTTGGAGAGAAAGAGGAAACAGAAACACAACGCCGCTTATTGTGAGCAACATTTCTCCACTGATTTGAGACGATTTCTTTGGTTTCTCTGATAGAACAGACAGCAAACACAATGAGGGAACAAAGACATTTTCTTGTTTCTTATTTGCATCTCAAGGAAACTGTTAACAGAGCTCGCCGGAGAAGTTCTGGAAGTGAAAGTATGTGAGCCATAAAGCAGCGAGCAGGTTGTGAAACGATGTCATCTGTTCCTGTAGAGGCTTCGAGGTTTTATGATATCAGCTTCATTTTTGGGAAAAAGAGACTTCATTGGCCATCTCACACAGAACTACTACACTACCCACAATCCTGAAGTGTATCAGTAACAGCGGAGTCGTTCCTGAACTGTTAAAATTAGGGCTTTGGCATGAAATAGATCCAGCAATATATAACAATATCAGCATTCTCATAACACCGTATGGATATTCCAGACTAATGACACTTTAATGCTATGCATCATGATAAAGTCATAGGGACCCATTCACTGTGATCAAAACTTTGATTTTCGTTGGGTTAAGTTTCATCTGGATGTGACTGAACTACCCTGCTGCTGGCACAGCAGGCTGTATCATCAGCTCTGTTTTGAAGTAGTCAGCAATTGTACGTAGAATATCACAATATGTGTCATATGGCTCATCTCAATATATCGTGACAAAACCCTGTTGTGAACGTGTGTCATGATACGCTGGTATTTTGGGGTCCTGGCAAACAGCCTCTCACACTGAAAGTCTCTCACCTCGGTCTTTTCCTGTGTAATTTTCTAGCGCCACATCAAATGTTCTATGGTCACGCTTCATCAGCTCGCTGGTTCGCCTGGTTCCAGGCCTCATACTTGTTACATCAGGATTTCATGAACAGTCAGTGGAGAAAATGAATGGGGAAAGTACTGCCTCCTTACAGTGGGCGGTCAACGTTGAGCTCTATGTCAGACGTTGGAAATTCTGAAGCACCATGAGGACAGTAGACAGACAATCGCAGGGCAAGTTCAAGATAATGTTACAAACATGTAGAAATCACTCAATAAAATAAAATGTTGAAGAGTTTTCCTGTTACTGTGTGTCCCTGCGTGATATTTCAATTCTTTGGGGGAGAGAGAGAAGGTCTCCACGACAACAGGTGGGCAAGGAACAGCTGGAGAGGCTCCAGATGGCACTGAGATTTCATTCAAATTACAGAGTTGAGCTTTTGACTCATCTGTCATGCAAAACAGAGCCCAGTGTGGAATGTCTCCAGGGCCAAATAACAGTCGTGGACCCTCCGTGTCACCAAACCATCACATCTCATCTGTACTGCTCTGGGCTCCGCTGCTCTGAACCTCCTCCAACAGTCACAACCCCAGGCCCGGGTACACATAGCCAGCGTATCCCAGACAACAACCTATTGCTCAGCAACCACCTGTTTCCACGGGAATCACAGTAACGAGCTGCAGGAATAATGAGGTCATAGGAGAGTGTGATGGAAGGGGGTCTAAACACAGGAGGGGGAGGAAGCTCCCATTTATAATTCATGTCAGAAGAATTATCATCAGTACCGTGGCATTTGGGATGAATTATTGATTATCTCCAGGAAGCTTTATATAAAAACTTGCAATTGGTGGTGGTGGTGGTGGTGGGGTGGGGGCATGATAGACAGGTTGTGAAGTAAGAGGGCACAGGGGGCGAGGAAGCAGCCACGAGCCAGGATGATGCATTCTCAGAGACTCTTCTAAAGATGAAGTCTCTCTTGAGGGAGTATTGGATGTCAAGTTAAAGAGGTAAAATCATGCACAGCAACAATAACTCAAGGTGTAAAAATAAATGTAGAAGAGAAAAAAAGATTAGCTCAACACTTGTGCGGATAATATCTGCTTGTTCTATCAACCGCAAACTATTTAGAACTCACAATATTCAGAGCAAATTACAGTGAATACTGGGACAACAGCTGCTGAGCGACACATGTTGCTACAAATCTGTGTACCATGTCCCTCCAGTGGGGTGCTGGGCCCCGACACTGGCTGCTGCCGTGGAGGAGGTCACACTGACCCACTGAGTGACCCTGGCTGCTTCACTCTTCCTGCTCCTTCTGCCACTTACAGCATTCTAGCCTCTCTGCCTGGCCTGCCCTCACTTAGAACCATTCCTTGTGATTCCCACAGTCTATCAGTATCAGCACCAACATGAGCGTCCAGAGTGAGCGGCCATATTTGTTCAGCCTTGTGTAATTTGTCTATGAATTCACTCATGAGTTCAGATCAACTTTGTGTAAAAATTCATCTCAAGTATAAGAACATGTATGGAGCCATAAGAATGGATGGAGTATATTTTCAATGTCAAGTAATGTTGTGCCGAGTTAAAGCATGTGGCAATCAGCCAGTAAACACGAGGAAAACCAAATAAAGTCCAAAAAAAAGTTCAAATATTTTCCGTTATCTCCATGTTTGCCGTCTCATAGTTACACCAAACAGGAGCTCAGCAGCAGGCGGAGGACTTGGCGCTGAGGTCAAATCCTACTTCAGTAAATAGCATTCAGGCAGGCGGCCCGACTGCGGCTGAGGCACGTTCCAGATGTTAGCAGCTCTGGGCGTGGATGCTAAGCAACTAGCTATTTTCAGCCTCAGAGCGCAGGAAGGAAATGAAAGCAGCAGAGTTCAGCGTGCAAAGGATTCCAGGCAGCAGAGAGGGTAATCAAACACTGCCGACCATTGGCAATCACGCCGTCCTGACACAATAGTGGCATGCCTGCCTGCTACTGGCTTAGTCTTATCACAACACAGTCACTCAGAGAGTGGGTGTGAGAAAAATGAGTGGGGAGAGGAGGAGAGTGGGGGAGGGAGATGGATGGGGGGAGTGAGTAGGACAGAAAAGCAGCTGAAAAAGAAAGCTGCAAATTAAATCAGATGGGAGAGCGCATGTGTGAGTGTGTGTGCACTCGCTTGCTACCCTGCACCTGTCTCAAGGTGTGTTTTAAAGTAAAGTGATAACAACAGGTTGTGATGCAGAACACATTTCTGAGATATCCTTCAATAAAATCTCTGACTTTATCTGAAAGAACTTGTGGTGCAAAGCTACAATAAAGCAGTAACTACTACTCCACATTCTTAGCAGCGGAGTTCAAATACAGACGGATTCTGTTTGCCGGTGACTTAACCAGCTGTCACCTGATTCCCTGATTCAAACCGAGGGTATGAAATCCATTCCGTCTATCTCCGGTGAATGCGAATGACTTTCCGACACTTCATGATTCAGTCAAGACTCTGAGGCATTCTAGACGAGACAGAAATGAATGTGGGCGACATTTGTCTGCATTTCAAATGAACGAATACATTCTATTTAATGAAGACGGCAAATCTGTCAAGACAGCTTCCCTCCTTCACTGCTTTCCAGTCGCAGACGGAAAATTACCAAACTGTTGATAGATGGTTAACAGGTGCAGCCTAATTATGCTAATCATGGCAACAGCCAAATAAACTGATTGCTATGTTCATTTAAATGACAGCAATGTTCCTTTGGAGGCTAATTAAAATAGGTTGGGAGAACGGAAAACGAGGCTGCTGGGTTCGGATGAAAAGGAGGTGTTTAAATAAAAACGTTCTCTGGGGTCTACTGTAATAAGCTGTATTTCATTGGTTTAATGGTGTCAGAATGAATTTCTAATGATGGGGGTGGGTTAGGGTGCAAAAGAGGGCGCTGTTAAGTCTAGAATGACATCATACACTTTCTAGTAACAAGGGAGTAGTAGCTGGTGTTCTTTGTGGTGTCTGGTATGGGGGAGGTTTTGAAGGGGCAATTACTTTTTTTTTTTTTTTTTGCACTGGACCCAGTTGGCCCCAGCTTCCATTTGCCTGTGACCCAGGAAAAGGCATCATTAGAAGGAGAGATGGTGATCAGAGGCCAGGGGAGATGAACTCTGGAGGGCTGTGGCAACCACAGAGGAACGGTGAAAGGTGGACGGGGGCTGATTAATGTTTATAGAGGCAGCTGCTATTAAAAAAAAAAAAACCTCCCCTCCATCTTCTCCCCACAGTCCTCCGTTTTGATTCCTCTCTTCCAGGAGAGATGAAAAAATCTCAAGTTTTGGCTCTATCTTTGCAAACACATAATTTATTTCCAAAGGAACGTCACTAGAGACGTACCCGAGTTCCACCTTTACAGCAGCCTGAGCGGTGCGCTAACCAAACACTTCCTCACCTTTACACACACCCAGTGATGAAGCTGGAGACTTTCAACAGAACATCCAATCACATCTGTAATAGATACTTTGATAAAAAGCAGATGTATTCATACTGACATGAGCAGTTCTTTATGGATTAACAAGACCTAAAAAATTTAAAAAAAAAAAACTACAGATCCCTGCAGTGAACAGCTCATAGCATCTGAGACCAGCCTGTCACAGCTCAAATGCTGGTATCAGGTTTTTGTTTTCTTGTTTTTTTCCCAGCGCTTTAGACCATCAGTCAGAGGGGGAGGGGCTGGAGGGTGCTGCTGCTGCATGGACCTGCAGTTTAACCTCTTCAGTACTAGGAGCTTGGACTATTTGCTGCAACAGCCCCCTGCTGTACATTATCCTGCCTTCAGATGGAAAGAAGCTGCAGCAAGCAGCGGGCAGCAGATCAGGCTAAGACGTGGGGCTCACCGCCTGGTTCCTAGGCGCGTTACTGCCAAACCCCCTGGACAGGAGGCTCGGGGCCAGGGCTGAGCAGGTAGGCCTTCTGTGCACAGCTTCAGTAAAATTCCTGCTTTTCTAAAGGCAGTAGGGGTCTGAGGAAGCTCGGAATCACGGGGACGTCTGCAGGACAACTCTGATTTTCTGATGAACGACAAATCAGGTGGTCTTTATTTTTTATTACTGAAACTTCACTCAAAGCAGAAAATCTTCAGAGGCGTGATGTTTTAACAGACTCCAGACCTGTCACGCTGACAAACAAGTGCCACTTATTAATAAAAAAGATTGCTGCTCCACCCTGGTGTCATCATATGGAGAAATACAGAGAAAGTGCAGCATTCACAGAGCAAACACCAACACTGCACTGGGCGCCACTACCTGATCATTCACCTTGTCAGTGACAAACCTGTTTCTAGAGCAGGCCCATTACTGGTCCAGCCAAAAATGTCCATGTAGAACTTATGAACCTCTCCGTCAGAAAGAGCCAACCAGGCAGTCTTTTAACTAAATTTCATTTCAGCAGAATGCTTCAGCCACACATTTCCATTTTTCTTGAGGTAACGTGCAGTCAAAGACGTGATGAACGAAGAGACGGAAAGAGGAGGTGGATGACAGCGCGCTGTGATATGATGAATGTTGGAACTTCTATTGTTTACGATCAGATAAGCAAACTTAACAAGAGGAGAAAATAGAAAAATATTGAGACTAACTGAGGAAATAAAACAGCCCTGTTACCTTTTGCCCGAGAGACATTTTCACGACTATTTACATGTATGCCACATTGGTAAGGATCTACTCTATTCAATATATTATAATGTGATGTTCGTCCTTAATGGAAAATCAATAGTGAGACAAGCCCGCCACCGCAGAGACCATACAAAAGCAATTTCCAAATTGACATATGGAGGGCCTGCGTGATTGATTCTGACTGCTGTTGGATTTTAATACCGTTCACTGTGAGCTCATTGACTCTCAGACATCGTCTTGTGGTTTATCTACAAACTGCCAAGAGTCCTTGTCTCCTTTTTGTCCTCTTATATTTTCTGTCTTTTCCTTTTTCCAGTCTGGCCCATGCAGGGGGGGGGGGGGGGGAGAGAGAGAGAGAGAGAGAGAGAGAGAGCAAGAGTGAGGGGCTATGTTGAATCAGATTATGTATGCTTTCCAAAGCAGCAATGACATTTCATAAATACATCCTCTTTGTGATCAATCATAACAACATGTGATCCACTTTATGCAGATCCAACCTCCTCAGAGTTCTAATTCAGTCACCTCCCAAGCTACAGTGCTCCCATTCCCCAATGTACTAACGCAATGACATCAGCCGTCATCATCAATTGAATGACATCACACATCCCTGCTGCTTCTTTTAATTACCTACCAGGCCAGAGGGATGCTAACTCCACCCAAGCCCTTCGCGGCCAAATGCATACACACACCACAGTTAAAGAGATTAGAAAGCAGAGAGAAACCATTCACTCTCTGAAGCTGCATCTGAGAGCAAGAGTCCATGCTGATCATGGATTAGCAGGCAATCCCTAACCTCTACCTCCTGGATCCCTCCCAGGAGCTTTCAGTCAAATGGAAAAAAAAAAAAAAAACATTACCCTGTGACCTATTTTCATTTGTTCTGCTGGAAAGTGTAGTGTTGTTGTTGTTTGTTTTTTTAAATTGAATCTATCCACTCATTCATCCATCAGTCAATTTTGCATATTTATCCATCACAGCTGCCCTGGCTGTTTGAACCTGACTACAGGACCAGGGGCCAATGGCATCTTCTGGTCACATCACATATACACTTGAACCGCCTGCCCTGTTCAGTACTGGGGTTTGTTATTAACATGACAACACCTGAATGCAACACACATAACATTAAGTTGTTTTCTATGGTTTCTGTCTTGTTGGTATCTTCCATAAATGTCCCATGTAGCCTGGCTAAATGATGGAGGACGTCACTGGCGAAGTTCAAAACTACAGAAAATCCCACAGGGTCATCAATGGTGTTTTGATTTAGTCTACCGGTAGACTCCACTCATGGATGACTGAACTTATCAGCTTATCCCTTAGAGAGACGCCAGCCACCCTCCGAGGGAAACCAATTACATATACATACCCAGTTATATAATCTCGTCCTTCTGGTCATGACCCATATTTCATGACTGTAGGTGGAGAGTAGAAGTGAAGGCTGAGCTGCAGACAGAGACCTTTGCCTTCTGGCTCTCCTCTCTTTTCATCACGCAGTGACAGAACCAACACAAAACAGCTCTCGCTGCAACACCAGACTGGGGTAACCAGGGCTGCCTGTCAGGTGTTCTGAAGCAGGCTGTACTGGCAATCACCCCAGTAAGGCATCCTGATCAGAAACTAAACCACCTCAACATGTAGTTCTTTTATTTTTCTTCCAGACGCCTGAGCAGCAAGAGCAAGTGCAGCAGACTTCTTTCTGTACATGATGTTCAAGTGTTTCAGAGAAACCACACATACGCACTGTCTTCTCAAAACAACCTGTGAGAGTTCACCGCTATTCACTCAGTGCTCATCCCTCAACTCAACCCCAGCGACTGTCAGATTTGACCGACCTTTAAACTCAAAGCAAAATCACATAAGTACGCTGCGCTCAGTCATTAAGTCATGAACTTATAACATGTCAGCCATCAATTCCTTAAGAATCTTATCATAGAGGAACACCTTCTACTTGAGTTAAAGCTGTCTGAAGACCTTATCAGAGACACAAGCAGCGTCATGTCTCCAATCAGAACAAAGCCTGCAGGCAGCACAACTCTGGAATGATTAAACTGTCAGCAGACGAGAGCATCGTTTCCAAGAACTCACCTTGCCGAAGTCCCTGACATCAAAGAGGTCAAAAGGGTCGAACAGCTCACTGTTGCGCAGGCCAAACTTGTCGTGGCACACCTTGAGAAAAGTCCGGATGTTCTTCAAACACAGGAACTGGAACAGAGAGAATTCACAACATAAATGCACACTCGACTGAATCCTGAGTACGCAGCCACAGTGAAGGGACAATATCTTGGACAAATATTCATAAACATGTTCCATCAGTCTGTTTAATATTCCATGTAAATACAACAGCATTTTGTAAATATTTAATTTCCTGCTTGATGTCTGGCCAGTCCTCTGTGTGTGAGAGATTATTCAGCAGCAGAAGGTGAGCTGGCTGATTGCTGCTCCTCAGGCTGACGCCTCGTCTCCCACATCCAGATAAGGAGAGCCAGAATGGAGCCAGTCTCCTGAAATCAGACAAGGCCACCAGCACAGACCTGCACTGTGACAAAGGCTGCCTTTGGGGCTGAAACGACGGCCTCGTGCTCGAAGGTCAAAGGTCTAAAGGCTGGTGTTCCTCAAGAAAATACGAGTGGAGTATTTTAGTTCATTCATCTGAAGTCATATATTAGGGACGAAAGGAGCAAGATATCTCCTTCAGCAACTTCCAGACACAGATGAAGTCATTCAGAAGCAAACTAGTGCTGCAAATATCAAGCGCTTGATGACAGAAAGAAAATGAATGGCCGACTAATTTGGTCTTAGATTATTTGCTTCTGTGTTTTTAAGCAAAAATGTCGAAAATTTACTGGTTCAAAGCTTCTTTTCTGCCACTGACAGGCAATGAGGGCTCCTCAAGGTTTGGACTGTTGGACTGGTAAACTAATCTATTTGAACATGTCACTTTGGGATTTGGCAAGAAATTCTAATGAGCCTTTTCAAGTTTTTCTTGACATTTATCAATTAAAATCATTAGCAGATTACTGACTTCATTTGTAAGTTGCAGCCCGACTGCTTAGTTGTTAGGGGTTTGCTTTAATTTGCCAGTACTGGTAAAGTTGAATTTATTACTCTCGATGGGAAAAGAGTACAGGATTAACGTCCACATTTACCATCTGCAGATGTACCATTCTGTTCCTTGCTACCATTTATGATACTTGGGTATCGCCTGACACGGAGTACTGACCCAATACCAGTGCCCGCTTTAAAAAAAAAAAAAGGCTATGCAGAGATACCAGCTATTTACTGTACCAACTGTATGGATGTGCTGTGATGTCATCATCACTGTGTGACCTGGCTCGAGTTAAACTCGCCTCTAAACTCCAGCCTTGATGATGAACACCTCGTTGTTTATTTAACTGGGTTTTTCACCTGTGAAATGTGGCTACGGTGCTGACACTTTGCTGGCTCCGTCCCACGAATGTAATGTCAGTCAATTCCTCTTCTAAAACAGAAGTTGGCAAAGGACTCCGCAGCACAACTTCCTCTGGAGGCTACCGTTTTAGAGCAGTGAGGAAGAATTGCTTTCCTGTTTGAAATCGTAGTGGGTCCTGTTTCAGGGCTTATAAATGATGTGTAGAAACACACACTGATCCTGAATTTTTACCCAGTATGGGAGGAATTTTTCATACTGGGAGGAGAATCAGAACAATGCTCTGCTAGAGAGTTGACAGATAAACCTGCCAAGACAATAAAACCTGTGATATTTGTTTACTGCAAATCCATAACCTGCTTTTTTCAGCGTCGCAGCTGCTGTCAGCATGCTCATAATGAGCTGGAAGATAAATACTCTCTGGTCACAAATATTGATGCCCCCACTAACTAAATTATACCGTCACAAAGAACTTGAGGGCTGCAATAAGGACAGGAATATTGAAGATGAATGATAAGCATAACTATAACTGCCTCCCATCTCCCACCTCTCTGTGTGTGAGGGGCACACATTACCTAGCATGCTAATCCAGCCGGATGCCGCTCTTATATTCCCTTTCATTTCTCTAACGATAGGAACTGATAGCCCGTGGAAGCAAGGACACACACACACACACACACAAACACACACACACACACACACACACACACACAAAAGAGTTCTGTTTGACTACCTGCTCTGCTAAAAGCTATAACAAAACACATTCTTGTAATTAGTGTTGCCTTTGACTAGTTAAACATGCAGTGGCGGCGGCGACAGCAGTCACACGCTTCATGTTGGGTTAATATTTGCATGCCTACAGTCAGTGGAGCAGAGGCTTCCCCTCCCCGAGCTTTGAAATGTGCACCATGTTCTCATTTCACCAGCTTAATGAGCTATAGTGCTTCCTGTTGCTACAATTGACCGTGTGGGACATCGTCCGCCCTCCTAATTAGCTTTGACCCAGCAGATAAACATCACAAAAATCCACTGGCTGCTCCCCTCCAGCCATTTCTCAGATTGGAAGCGGCTCCATCTGATATGGCTTTTTCCCTGATATTTGGTGGTATTTCAGTGGCCCTCTCCTGGCCACACCTGAGAGCCCCGCTGACTCATTCTCATTCATGTGTGCACATCTGCTCAGTCCCAGTGTCACGGGTGAGGACCCCATAAGAGAGCCGCCCCGGCCAGTGAAAAGGATTGTGATTGGTTGGCCAGCAGAAGTGACATTTGCAGTTCAGCCGCGAAGGTTATCGTACCCGCAAATCCTCACGTGCAGTTATGAGGAGGACAGAAAAAAAGGGTTATTTTCCGAAAGCCTGATATGAAAAGGTAACATTTGCTGGAGTGGTTCGGAGAGAGTGAGAGCGGGGAGGGGGCGGAATTTTATCAGGAAGAGGAAGCTGTGTCTGACATTCTAATATATGCTTAGAGATAAGGGAGCCTGGGATGGGAGGGGTGACTTGAATTACTATGATCTTGTTGGGGAAAATACACAATTTCTTGTGGAGTAGGGAGTGAAAGTGCGCCTGAAAATAAATGGGCCTGGGTCATCTCCTTAGGCTGGAGCTGCACTCAGGACAATCCGTCAGGAATTACCTCACTGTGGTTGGCGACACATTCAAGGATACAGGCAGGCACACATATTGCTCTATTTTTCACAGTTGGAAGATCATCCAGTAATCTCCGAGGGAGGAAGCTTGGTGAAAACTCTTCTTGCACTATTTGTCACATCACATTACACTGTTGCTTAAATCATTTTTTTTAATGTATATATATATATATATATATATATACATACAGCAAAGGTTTTCTCAAGTGTTTCAAGAGTAAACAGCAAATAGCAAACATTTTAATTTGACAGAAATCATTTAAACCTAGATAAGATCTCGCCTCGCTGTCTGGAAATGTATTTGTCACTATTTTATGAAATATTGAAGATCATAAATTTTGTTGATACAGAATGATTAGCAATAAATAATCCATATAGATAATCCCTGTGAAATTCAGTGCTGATATTGATACGCTTAACTAATACTTTGGCATACATGAAAACATTTTTGGTCACTGCTAAGACAGTAAGGTAGCAGGAAGTATTTTGTACCGGTAAAGGATCCCAGGTACTCTTGGAACAGCTCAAATGGGAAAGATAACCAATTATAGTCGCAGTTTTCAAAGTTTTATCCTAAAAAGTAACACAACTCTCATCTCAGTTGCTTTTTATTTTAATCTACCAGATTCAATTTATCTTTCTCTGTCCTGCAGACTGGATCATTGATGCGATACTGTTTTAATGCACTTCATTTATCCAGTCACTGCTGTTTCAATCAACAAACAGAAAATAACCTCCGCTCATGGTTTTACGAGTATCACATTACAATAAAAGTCAATTGCAAGTGACAAAAGCAAGCAGGTGTTTGCTCCCTTTTGGCAGCTACATCCTCGCCTCTTTTTTTCCCTCCTGTTTCATATAACAACAAAGTATTAAAACACGAGGTGGAAAAAAAAAAAAAAACCTCTGCCAGCACAGACGGTGCGGACACACGTGCATGCAGGAATGTACACAAGTGTGCTTACTGCTTTGAGTGTTTTCCATTTCAAGCCACAACTCACTATTCGTGGCTCACTTAATGCTCTGAATAGCTTGGTCCCAGAGGCGAGCTCAGAATTCATCATATCCATCCCTCAGTCTAAATATGTGTGCTAAATCCTGCTTTTGGACAAATAATAAAATATGCCTTGAAAGTAGAGAGGGAGGAAGAGTGTGGGCCGGGAGACATACAAAGTGAATGAGTAAGAGGGAGGTAAAATGTGGGGGAGGATGGCAGGAGATTGCCTGCAGGTGGTCTCAGCTGTAGCACAAGGGGGTGGGGAGGAGGAGGAGGAGGAATAGTGCTGGGGAGGCTGAGGAAACGCAAAGGGGAGAGAGCCAGGTAACAAAGACCTGTCACATGCCTGACAAGCCCTTCTACCGTATCACTGCACTACATCACACAGAGAATAATGCATTTCCTGTGGGAAGGTGGCCCTTATCTGCACACGCTCCGACATGCTCGTATCTGAGGAGGTACAAATTAGAGCCTCCTCGTAAACACTGAACCACAGCAAATCCAAGAAATGGGATGCAGGAAATGTGTGGGATGCTCTGGAAGAAGAGAGGGAGGAGGAAAGAAATGTGGGTTGTTGTTGCAAAAAAAGAGGAGGAGGATGAGGAGGATAAGAGGGAGATGAGAACCCACAGGGGAGAAATAGCAAAAGAATGAGTTGGTGATGCTGGTTTCACAATGGGAGAACTGGTCAAATCAGGAATGTTTGCTGGATTAAATTATCAGATGTCAATCCACAGATGTGACGCAAAAAGGAAAGAAAACAATAAAAAAAAAAGAGAAAATGGTCTTTTACATCACCTTTACTGTTGCTTGGTGAGATGATGCCAAGCAACAGGTACAAGTTTAGACTAATGTTCAGGCCCAGTAGTACATACTGCTGTTTACGACACAGGCCTTTCCCACTGACAGGAAACGAGTTCGAAAACCTTATTTTGAAATATTCTGAGTGCTTTTTTTTTTTTTTTTTTTTTACCAGCAACTAATTAATGATGAACTTCTAAATCATGTTTAAATAGAAAATACTTGTTTTTTTGTGCTAATCATGATACATCTCATCCACCTCTCTCCCTCCTTTCCGTCCTGACAGCGTGGCGATAAATGTGAGTCGTGAACACAAGTGACCATACGTGATATGTTTGGACCAGCGCCCAACTGGTGGTGTTGTGTCACCCACACATTAGCCAATGAAATGAAGGATTTTGGTTCAGATTCAGTTGTTCCTCTCTGTCTGTAACCAACCCCCTTTTCTTTAAACCACCTCAACTCTGGTTGGGACTCTGCTAGGTGCATGACTTCCATTGTGCAATGGTTCGGTTCAAAACCGGTGACAAAATGTCCGAAATTTCAACCCAGGTTCAGGAACCCGTACCTATTTGGTGGGAGCAGAACTTTCCGTTTCAGAATCAAAACCTAAACAAAGCCTCCAGCTCCAGCAGACAAAAGCAGCACTGAGCCTTTTTCCTGTATTTTAGCATTCCTGAGAAAGTAAACATGCTTCAGTATCAGGCCTGATGTTGGTCTCTTTTAACCTTCCTTCCTCCGGTGTTTGGGGAGAGGAGGAGAGGAGAGGAGAAGAGTGGTTTGGTTTTCAAGTCCCTTATAGAACCATCTCATGACTTACAATACAACAAAGCAAAAACTATAAAGAAACATATTTCTTTATCCAAAAATTAAAGAATAAATCTTCATCCTCCCCAACAAAGCATAACCCCCCCCCCCCCAACAGTCCATATCCTGTTGAAAACCAACACATTGTCAATCATCTTATAAAAGCCATATTCCACCCTCAGTCTGCGTTTTAACAAACCCTTCACAACCGGCACCGGCTCCACACAGCTGGCACCCTGAACTGTGTTATTTTGTGTCAGCCAGAAGGCTGACAGAACCGGTGAGAAAATTCATCATTGTGTGTTCAAACTTCTTTCTTGGACAGTATTTCGGACCAAATATAAACAAAGGAACAGAAAAAGCCTCCCCAAGCCCCCCAAACCAGCTCCCTAACACCTGAAACAGTGCTGACACCATGCACAACCCTCCACTATAGGTCTGCTGTCTGTTTTTCAATGGGCAGCTTGTACAAGGACCGCAAGCTACCTTTCGGAGAGAAGTCTGGGCCAAAAAACTCCGTCCATCTCAACTCCTCCTTAGGACCTTGAGGCAGATGTGATAGGCTGCCTTTCTCCCCACATCCTTGAAGCTGTCAAGATGAGGAGTTGCGAATGACAGCAGCCGACCTCCCTCCTGCCAATCCCCCACTGCTGGGGTGATCCTCAAAGAGGGCAAGCCGTACTCATCCTCCTCACTCCATTGTTCACACAGAGTCTGGTTTTGTGCAAATGCTCTCAGATGTAGTGGCAGGGAACACAGACTTCCTTCACCCCTTTTTGTATCAGCCTGGTAGAGGTGATACTGCTCCTCTCTGTCAGGGCGTTCATGGACTGAGCTGTCATCCTCATCAGATGGCCCAGTTTGGTGCATCCAGCTTCTCTGAGGCTGGCTTACAGGCTGGCAGACTCCAGTGTCCGAGCCATAACAAAATTGTTGAAAAATAAAGGTTCCTCAAACAGCCCCGTTCCTTGAGTCTCCTCCATGACCTGTGAAAAATCCAATATCTGCCAAGCCTGCAGGACAGAATGATAAAAAGGTGACAATCCACCAAGGTCCACATTTTCAAGCTGGACAATAAAAAGTTGCTTGTCATAACCCAAGCATCCAGCTCTCCTCAGCAACAGTCGAGCCATATCAAGCCAGCCTGGGTCAGAGTTGTAGAGAGCAGTCTGGAGATGAAACACAGCAATTTTTGACTGGATGTTAATCAGCCCATCCCCGTTCAGCCACAGGTAGACAGAGGGCTGCTGCCCGGACCAAGTGCTTGCCAGATCAGAAAAAGTCCACAATGGCTCTCTGAATGTCCTCAACCAGACTTTTCAGTGGTGTCAAGACAGTGAATTTATGCCAAAGAGCCGAGGCAACCAAGTTGTTGGCAACCAGAACTCTTCCCCTATGTGACAACTGGGGTATCACTTAGCCAACCGAGTGCACACTTTGTCCTCAATTCCCTCCCATTTTTTGTCTGAAAGCTCTCTGTCCCCAAAAACACTCCCAGCACTTTAAGCCCCTCCTTCCTCAATATAGGTCTCCAGGTAGGCTGGGTAATGCCTGATCCCGCCATCTCCCCATTCATTTTTAGCCCAATTCACCCCGGCAGAAGGGGCTCTAGACTGGAGAAGCCGACCTCTCAACCTGCACAGCAAAGGCTCCATTGCTAGGCTGTGAAATTGGCCTGAAATAGGACAACCCAGCATTATCCCTCGCTGCACAGGGATCAGACAACTCAGCCCTGCCCCTGTCCTCACCATGCATTGTGCACCACTATCTAGTAAACCTATCCAAGCCAAGAAATCATCACCAATACCGAATTATTTTTCCTGATCCAAACACACAATTCCAACATTGACATTCGTAACAGATCTCCAAAAATCAATGACATCTCAAACCAGGAAAACAGAAACATTGTACTGTCAGGTACACAATATGTTTGATCTGAGTCCACGAGTATTCCTAGAAAGTCTTTAAGTCTATTGGATGTGGCTGGAAAGCACCTTGTAGTCTGTACAGAGGAGGGCAACTGGCCTCCAGTTCTGAAGTAATGCCAAGTCTCCTTTCTTGGGAAACAGGGAAAGAACTCCTCGTTGACAGGAGACAGGAAGAGAGCCCGCTCTGAAACACTCCAGCGAAACAGCGTGCAAGTCAGATCCAAGAAAACAACAGATGCCAACTGGTCAACAGCAGTTGTCAGCTCCTCCAGAGTCAGCTCGCTGTCCAGAGCAGCTTTCTCCTCCCGGCTGAGCTGAGCCAGCCCATCCAGAGTCTCCTCACAACACTCCACGCTGCATTGTTCCGCCCCAAAAAGTTCAGTGTAGAACTCCACTGCATGTTTCCTTATCTGCCCAAGGTCTGTGGTCACTCTGCCCCCTAGAAGCTTGAGGCAGCTCATCTGCTTCCTCTGTGCCACTGAACTCTCCAGGTTGAAAAAGAAAGAACTCTGGCCATCCATATCATTCAGCTGCAGGAAGTGAGACCTGATGAGGGCGTCCTTCTCTCTCTCTTTCTATTTTTGTTTTTTGGTTATTACTTCCATCTCATTGTTGATATTGACTGGTTTAGCATGCCGGTATTGAAAGTGATTGGGCTACTAGTACTAGTCCAATAACATGAAGACCTTCCACTGCGGAGACTGGACATGATTCAGTTTTGGATCCTTACACCACAAGATCATGGTCTTATATTCACTGGCAAATTTGCCAAATCTACGGAGCTCGTTCTCTAACAAATCATTCGGAATGAACTGCGGGACACCGGACATTGTGATCCGCATGGAGGGCATTGACAGCAGGGACACCTGTACAAACAGATCCCCGATGATTACACCTCTCTCTACTACTCGGGGCACACGACGTTCCTGTTTTAGGAACACCACCACTGCTTTATTCATCAGTGACGCAAATAAAAGATTATCATGTCCTACTTGCTTGCCGACGGCCAGCAAACTTCCTCAATGGTAACATTAACTTCCAGAGGAACTATCCACACTCCCTGATGGACAGAGGCGGCGTCATGGCTGACGCCATTCCAAGGAGTGGAAATAAAACCCACAGCACCGACAATCACACAGCTAACACACAATACAAACATTGAAAAAACCTGATCATGCAGTTAGAAACAATGAAAGACCAATGGAAGAGCAGAACCCAAACACACTCCAACGCTGCGCCACAACCTCACCGCCACTCACACTCACCGGAAATGGAAACAGAGAGGAGAGGAGCAGAGAGGAGAGGGCTGAGCTGAGTCAGAGAGATGATCAGATACTCAGACAGCCAGTCAGATGATTGGAGTCAATAAAAGAGAGTGATGCCTGTCTGGGAAATGCCTGGGTGCCCCCAACACACAAACACACACGCACACACACACTACCACCGATTGTGTTGTGTCTAGGGCAGTGAGTCACTCTGCACCTTTAGAACAGCAACAGCGGTGATCTCAACAGGTGGGAGAGCAGCAACACAGTCGCCTCGTCGCGACAGGGAACCTGCATGACCAAAAGAAAAGGTTGGCTGAGACGTTCTCCACAGGACAGAAAGAAAGGATGATGGATTCTGTGAGCCTGGGGCCTGGTTAACGATCCCACAGACTGGGTGTTGAGGAAAGATTTATGCTCAGCAATGATAAGCAGTCGATCTCTGCTAATAAACCTTATCAGACTGTTCGACTCCATCCATCCATTTTCAATCCTGCTTATCTGTTAAGGGTGGTGGGGGGCTGGAGCCTATCCCATTGGGTGCGAGGCGGGGTTCAACCTGGACAGGTCACCAGTCCATCACAGGGTCGTCAGGAGCGCTTAGGGGTTCAGTATCTTGCTCAAGGGTACTTGGACATGGTCAACGGGGGAAGTGAGGATCGAACCAGCGACCCTTCAGTTGCAAGACGGCCTCTCTACCTCTGAGCCACGCCACCACCTGCTCGACTCTATAGATACAAACACACTCACAGAGCGGTGATACACTGAGTCATTCACTCACAATGGCTAATTTAATTTAGTAAAAGCTGCAGCAAAAAAAAATGTAAAAACACATGTAAAACACATTTTTCTTCATTACAGATACACTGATTTTATCTGCTGATTGCCTTTGCAACTGTATCAATGACACGTGATGTAAATACTGAGCATATGACTCTGTTTAATATTGGGAGCTTAAGCGTCCCAGGAGACACCAATGGGTGTAACTAAACTAAAAGTCACTGGATGAGACACTTTCTCCTCTCAGCCTGCCAAGCTGTGTCTTTTCCTTGAACATGCAACATGAAATTATCCAGAGGACCATCATGAGACCACCTTCTTACTGGATATCAATACCCACTTTGATGAACGCTTTAAGGGCAGAACACAAGCTGAGCAAGTTTAAAGCAGTAAATAAGAGAGTGATAGCAACTTTTAGCCTGGACTGCCCGCGCACATTTGTTCAAATCTGAAGTCGGACAACGTTTAATAAAAAACTCTGTTAGCAGTCTCTGCTAGCAGGGACTGCTACTCAAAGAGGTTAATTTCTCCAAAACCAAATATATATATATATATATATATATATATATATATATATATATATATATATATATATATTCATATATATGTTTAACCACTGAGCTGACGGTGAATTTCAGAATGATCTGGTGACATGGGATTGTTAACTGATCATTATTGAAATATCAGTTATAGTTTGCCATCAGCTTGAATGTTACGTTAGTGGTTAAACATGAGATGCTGTCAGAAACGTGAGCTCCCGTGTGCGGGCTGCGCTAACTATCAAGCAAGGAGCTGTGACCGGTCATGGCTCATGATCCACAGCTACAATGACCTAGGCAGGCAAATCTGAAGTCATAACTAGAATTTTATTTGTGTTAATTTTGTGTTTTTGCCTAAAAGAAGCTTCAAATGTACAGACATATTAATAAAACAACAGCAGCAGTAGCCTTCTCCTCTTTTCTTCGCAAAGAATACAAAGATTTCTGTTCTCGAGAGGTAAATAAACACAAATTTCTGTAGCCAAACTAAAGCAACTAAGCTGTAGCAAGACTGAGCTTCAGGAATCTGAGCCGAACCATTGAGTTTCAGGAGGCAGAGGAGATACGTTAAGGTGGCGCGTGCCGGATGACACCCTGAGGGGATTAATAAGCACTGGGGCTCCTGTGCCCTGCTTCCAGGTCACCCAGATGTTAAAGTCAGAGAGGAGAAAGGCCCTGCTCCTGCAAATTAGAGAGGGACACTGCATGAATAATGCATTTCAATAGCATGCAAATGTGTTAATCTTATCCTATTACTCCTAAAGGCCTGTAAGCAGGCATGGATTGACCACAGTTTTAAATCTTGTACAAGCCTCAGCAGACGGGGCAGAATTGCTTCATTAGCCAGGCTCATGTTAAAATATGGAAGTTAAAGAGGCTACGTGCATTTCTTTTTTTTTTTAACTGAGGTTAATCTCCATTACAAAAGAAGCTAATTCAGCTCCGAGGATAGACTCTGAAGGGACACGGTCACCACCGCTGTGATGACTACATAATTAAAATCACACCTTCACCTCTCCACTGGCCACTCGTATACACACAAGCACACACTCCTTAATTGTGTGTGAGATAAGAGACGAGATAGGAGGCAGCCTGCACGAGGGAGGGGAGAGCAACACGCCACACGGCTTCACACACCAACGCATATTGGGTCATTCGTGAGAGTAGAGACGCAGTCACCCTGAAGCTACAACTAAAAAGGGGACCTCATCCTGGGAAAGAAGAGCTTTTGTGTGGGAGAATGAAACAGAACAGTGAAAAGAAAGAGAGGCAATATGTCTTCAAGATACCGCTCCTTTCTCACCACGCTGGAGCGGACACAACCACAGCGAGGGACAAAGACTCTGCTCTCTAAAAGCAGTATAAGAGGAGAGGAGAGGATAGCTAGTGTGACTGTCGTCTACTCGTCTCTTGGTTTAATATTAATAACACAGTTTGATTTGTGGGAATATTTCAGAAGGTATTATATTTGGCTTGTTTATGTCACATGTGGCTGGGAATCTTTGAGGTTTTCCTCCTCAGGGGGATCCTTCTCCATGTTCTTGGGTTCAATTCAAGCACGTTTCTAGAAACACTTTTAAGCTTTTTCAGCTTGAATTGAATTTATACATTTTTATGTGGTGTTCCTCCAGGTTTTGGCGTCTTAATGTGGTAGCCTCAAAGGACTTCTGACAATATTCATTGATTGAGTGGTCAAAAATGACTCAAATGCGTCATTATTCTGTTAACACAAAATCTGCGGCAACAACATGTGAGACATAATTGCACACGGGAATGTCCATCATGTTTTTCCATCTTAGGAGATTTTCATAAATGAGAACAAGGCAAAATGAAAGCCTTTATAGATTTTGTTGAAAATATTTAATGGGATTAAAAAAAAAAAAAAATCTGTGTAAAATCTGTCCAAAAATCTGGTATAAGAAGAAGTCAGACTGAGGTTGGAGGGCAAGAATAACAGAAGTAAACGATTACCGATAACAATAACAGTGTCAATATTAAGTTAAAATGCCCTCTTAAACACAAACATACATTTAACCAAAACCAGATCTTTATTACACGCAAACCAGCCTGAGCTGCACGTCACAACGGTGGTTCAGATGACGTGCACCAGTTCTTTGTGGTAGATCCCGTCGACCTGCCCCCCCACACCACACCATAAAACTAAACCTATGGGTCTCCAAGGGTTAATAGAAACCACAACAAAGTTTAAAAATGAATCCCTGACCCAGAGGTTCACTAGGAAAGTAATGCAATCACTGTTTCAAACTAAACTCTTTACTCCAAGCACTTCTCAAATCTTGAGAATTCCACATTAAAATATCGGTGTATTCAGAGAATTCCAGCACCCGAAGTCAAGTTGAGGTCACTTGGTTGGTTGCGCCAACTCGAACTCAACAGGCTATCGTGGCAGCATTCACACAGGTGAGATTAATTAAACTAATTAAGTACAATAAGAGGAATTCAATTTGTTCCACCTAAATAGAACAGGGCCCTCGTTGATGTCATTAATTACGCTTTCGTTCCAGATCAACAGAGGACATGTCGACAGCTGTTTACAACAAAGTTTTTACTCTGTAAATATCAAAGTATAACCTGAGTCCAAATGTTCATAATGCAGTCCTCCAGGTTCACTCCACTCCTCATATAAATATGAATCTCTGTTGTATCCAAGCAACAGGCTTTGCTGCCGAGAGTCATGAAAGGTGTGTATGTCTCAGTGTGTGTGTGTGTGTGTGTGTGTGTGTGTTTCCATCTAGGCTTCTTGCAGACTCCTGGCTTGATGAATGTGAGAAGGCGGTCCACCGAGAATCCCAGACACCTATGGATCAATGACCAGGTAATTTATGGCATCAGACGCAGGAGGAGAAGACTGCATCTATCTTTTCCCCCAGCGAGTTTCCTTCACAGCTTAAGGCTCAATGTGGTGATTTAGATCCCCTATAAGATGTGTTGCCTTTCACTTCTCTGCATGCACAACTCTTGCATCACAACAGGGCCGTTACATTCCAGAAATCTGGTAGCCGGGACCAATTATCACTCAATTTCCATGTAATTTGATACCAAATTCATAATGAACCTGTTTTGCCGACCAGTTGCTGCTTAGTCGTTTTTGTACACAAGAATTACAAATGTCACCTTTTCGGGAATGTGGTATTGTACCAGAGTGAGTTTGTTTTAAATTTAAATCAAAGTTTTAGTTAGCTAAGAGTTTTTAAAAAGATATTTTGGACAGTTTTGCCTTTTTTTTTGTAGTTTGTGCCTATGAGGCACCATTTGCTCCAAGCTAAATATACGTGTCTGGCTCTTTCTGCAGTCTTGAATCAACTTGCCACTTCGACTTTAAAGATCACGTGTCGTTATGTTCGAAACTTTATCTGTTACCCCTCAACGGCAAAAAAATACTTAATTTATGGCCATGATCAATCAAATACATTCTTTTTTTAGAGCTATTCTTTAATATTTTACGCTTATCTTGAGTAGGAATAGTTGCACTGCAGCTGTGAGTCCATTAGTCGTGATGTGCCCCCACTAACATCCTCATGTAAACTGCGTAGCTGCTGACAATCCTATCAGGTTTGAGGAGCTTCAGCCAATTTCGCTGCATTCAACATGAGAGCCGAGCGCACTGGAGCAGTGGACAGACATGAATAGTGCTGCTCTGGGCCGAGCTGTCCTCTTTTTTTTTTTATTCACTTATTAATTTTGAGACAAGTTTCAAAAGTTAACAGCCTGCCATGTCGTTGCTTTGTAAGGAGATGGAGGCAAAACAGTTCTAAACAAGAGTCGACCCCTCGACCGACGAGTCGGTTGAGATGGTGGTCACCACGGGAGGCAAACCTGCTGCAAATTTTTGTCTTCCCTCCGGCAATTCACACCTTGAACCGACTCAGATTTATGAGATGGATGTTTCTTCTCTGTGTGAAATAGTCTTAACAGGGATCTTGTTTTTAGCGGCATCATTTACTCTGTGATTTATTCATTTACTATTACGATTGTATGCTACGTGCATGAATGAATGCGCAAGGTTGTGTATTTTAAAGCTTAGTAGAAGTAGCACTCCAGATTCTGTTGTGTCGTTTAACCATATAATGACAATGAAAGCCTTCTATCCTCAACACAACAACAGTTTCAGATTTGATTGCATCTGCCAACGCTGCCACGTGGTACATTCACAGACGTAAGTAAACAACAGAAGTCTTTTTGAAATGGCCTAAAGGTGAGAAGTAGAGGTAGGATGTTTGTCAGGCCTTTGTTTAAGGAGAGCTATCAGGTACACAGGAGGATGCAGCTCTGTGCTCTTGATGGCAGCGATTATCTCCAAGGTGACTAATGCTATTATCATGGAGAACAGCCTGTTAATTACCCAACTGGCTCTGGGGCCGCACTCAGCCCTCTTTAATCACCATCCCCACAGCTTGGATGAACAATCGTTCAATCATCACACGTCTCTGCCGCCACACACAATACAGCAATCAGCCCATTCAAAGATTAAATGATTGGATGGGTACATATACTCAGAGATACAGTTCAGCTCAGTGGTATCCTTCCAGTAGAAGGAGCTTTCCACTGACCAGCAATCACGGATAGAGCTGAACCACTCCGAGTTGCTCATTGATATTAATATGACAATAGTGATCATGTTTCTACATGGTGTCGGTCAACAGGCCCCATGTCAGACAAGACATGCACGAGTCAATATGTTAACTAGTATTACAGACTCTGTGTGCTGCAACTAAAAGCTACACAGTAGCTGCAACCGCTAATTACTCAAACCAACTCATGATGAGTTGAACTCTTGATTCTAGAATTTAGATTTGAGCTCAGCAGTAGGAATCACACACTCGGAATTTTGCTACAGCGCAGTAAAAATGGTCCCACTTTTGCTAAGCTTTACTGGTTAAACTCAGGATTAACTAAAGCTGGCGTAACATACAGTAGCACTCCAGAGATCACGTCCTCATGTCCTCCTGTCCTCCTGTTGTCAGACGGCGAGGCGTAACAGCAGCATGTTATTCGTGGCTTTGTCCAACATGGCATGGCAACTGTTTTCTTATTGCAATGTTCCGAAATTTAATTTAATTTCTGAGCATTGTCATGAAGAGATGAGGCAATGAGAAGTGTTACTATTTTTAATGATGATCTCATATAAAACAAAAAAATCCTACATGTAGAAGAAAAAAAATCTCTGAATGTCTTTGGCTTTTTAGACAAATTGAAATTTTTTTACGGGAGAAACATGGTCAAACAAAAAAAAAATGTTTACATCTTAATATATCCGCCTCATGGTTAAAAAAAATGACATCACTGTTATCCATGAATGCATTCTTGGAGTTTGAAATTTGAATCACAATAGTTTTGGCGTCAACATTGTCAACGGAATTTTGACTTGAGAATGAAAGTCTTCATTTGGATCAATATTTGCGTCTGTGCGACTTTCAAGACAGAGACGATGTGTTTGGCTCTATTTTCTTTTCATTTCATCTCACTAAACCGAAATGAATGAATGAATAACGGACACGCACTGGATTTCACGTCTGTGCTCGCTGTGAAATACACAAAATCCAACAGAACTTTTACTTCCTTGTTGAACCTTGTTTTGTGTCTTGAATGTTCATGTTGTAACCCACGGTGGAATATCGTGAAGATTTCCGTATCCATCCATACCTTCAGTTTCTATTTTCTGTCAGTTCAATCAGGTCGTATAAACGCTCCAGCGCGGACGCACGTGTGAGCTTGTCGTTTTGACACCATGACAGTCGAGTGCACTTTGAAGTGATGCGACCCGTGTTAGTAGAGATGAGCTGCATTTAGCTCAGCTGTTAGCCTTTGTTGAGGAGCTGTGATGATTTCTTGTTTGAGGATGAAACATGTCAACACATCTGCCCCAAAATGAAGCAACTCTGTTTACACCTAAATACGGCAGCTCAAGGTCAGTGGATAATGTGTCTCCTGTCACGTTCTATTAGGTTGTCCAAACTTTTTGGCACTTGTCAGCTTCTGAAGCCACAGCCTTCAACATCACGTATACTGGGAGTGCACTTCCTGTTTATGCTTCCCCTGTAGTGGACAGTGGACACCTTGTTGGCGCTGTCACCCGTAATCGCAAATGATATAAGAGCATTGTCACAGAGGAAAGAAAAGTGGAGGAGGTATGATCATGATTTACCAACACCTGTCTGATCTTCTCCTCCTGAAATCTGATTACCTCCTCTCCTACCTGACACCAAGGTAGACTAGACCTAACTGTGAGACATCAAATATCAGACAGCAGCAGCTTAGTTCTTATCTTTTATAAAGACAGTGAGAGTCAGGAACAGTGAAATCTAAAAGAAGAAGCTATCCAAAGAGTCTTGTTAGACAGATATAGCAGCAGTGGCGAGCGGGGCAGGATCAAACGTCCAGTTTCTGCCACTAATCCCTCTCGAAGGGAGAAGGAGGGGAGGTGGGAGATGGAGGCGGGAGAGGAGGAGAGGAGAGGCTGGTGCCACAGAAAGTAAATGTTACTGGCTTTTGCATCCAGCAGGCGAGGCGACGCCAGCCCCTCCACAACTCTCCAGACAGTCTGGCACACGGGCCACGGGAGGAAACCTTTGGAAAGATCAGAGCTCAGAGCCTGAAGCATGGAAAGAGTATGTGTATATGCTCTGGGTGTGTGTGAGAGACGCAAAGAGTGTGCGTGTGTGTGTGTGTGTGTTTGCCCATATGTAGCTGCTTATGCCTTTCAGATGTTACACTCTGCCTGTTCCATAATTGGAGGTTTTAGCCCACGTATGTGTGTAATCCACAACATGGCAGCAGTGCAGAGAAGCGCAGGGTTATCCTCCGTCTTCTACATCAAAGACGGAACTAAGAACATGTATCCTGTCAGATATTCAACAGATATGTCACATACAGAATCATCAGGCAGGCAAAAGTTATAAAACATTCACCATCAGCTCTAAAAAGTATATCAAGGTTCTATATTTAGTCACTGTACATAGACAGAATTGAATGGGAGAGTAATTGCAAAAGTCCATGCAAAAATATTGTATTAAATGATGCATTAATGATGAGTAAAAACTGGAAAATGTGCATTTTTTTCCTCTCTTAATAGAGAAAATGCTGTTCAGTTCCCTGAATAATTCACACGCCTGTTTTTCTTACTTCTTTTATTAATTTCACAGAAAAGATCAAACAGAAACAACATCTGCCAGGCCTCCATCTCCAAAACATTCCTCAGCAGGGCTTTACCTGCCATCAAGAGGCCTGATCTATTTCTACATCAACACTTTATTTCTAATGCCTGATTGTTATTGAGTTGCTGGGTTTTATATTGAGTGGGGATGCATCATTTGCCCATGCAGGAACTGGAATTGGCCGTTTTTCAGCGCCTGGCCTGGTGACCGGCCGGTATGTGCCACATCTTTTCGAATCCCAACAGGTCACTTGCCGGCGCACTGCTTCGCCAGAAAAAGCTGCAAGTCTATTTATGATGGACGGTACATCGATCTGCACTGAGCAGATCGAGCCAGACAGGAAATTTCCACATCAATGGCGTAGTATATCCTGTCAATTTTCAAAATAAAACACCATTTGCGGGCTTCCGATAAAAAAAAAAGAAATCAGACTTGAAAATAATATAATGTAATCTGAGAGAGAAACACAAACATCAAGAGGCAACAACCCAATCAGCAGAACCTGAGCAAATTCACAAAGCCAGCTGACATCTGGGTACTGCATCTGCGTGGAGGACTAATGTGATTGCTGTCAAAGCCAGAAGGCACTGCAGATCATGTTGGTTGAGATTCAGTGAGGAATGAAGATATAAAGTTCACTATTTGTGAAACATGTAAGGCCAATGAAAAACCATGAACTGCCTGGATGGCAGAGGTCAGAAGAGAATGACCAGGCTGGTTTGAGCTGCTGGAGAGACTACAGTAACTCAAATAACCACTCATCACAACCACGGTATGCAGAAGAGCATCTGTGACCAGAGCACACGTGGAACCTTGAAGCAGACGAGCTGCAGCAGCAGGAAAACCCACCAGGTGCCACTCCTGTCAGCAGAGAACAGGAAACTGAGGCTACAATCCCTCCTCGTCTGATGAGTCTCCATTTCGGCTGCAACATTTGGATGGTAACGTCTGCATTTTGCAAAAAATAACATGAGATCATGGATCCATCCTGCCTTGTATCAGCTGATCAGGCCGCTGGTGGTGGTCTAATGATGTGGCAGATGTTACCTGGCCCACTTAAAGCCCCTCAGTACCAACACAGCCTGCCTGAGTACCTGAGAATTTCTGCTGACTACGTCTACCCCTTCATGACCTCAGTGTGTCATCTTCTGATAAACACACACACACACACACACACACACACACACACACACACACACACACACATAAATATATGTGTGTGCCATAACCTCACTGACTACAAAAAGATCATCGAACATGAAGCAAACAGAAGAGTTTATTCTCAAAAGACAAATGAGCTGCAACTTGAGGGTTGGTGAAAGAGCAACAGCCAATCATCAACAGCCAAGAGACACTATGAGCTATAGTTTCCTGAGCATCCCACAGGGCGGAGGTGAGAAAATCCAAGAGGCAGAAGCAGCTTGATAAACCGGCTCTCTCTTCTCCATCTCCCACGCAGTTGGACACTGCCTGCAGCTCCGCTTTAAAAATAGGAGGGCGAAAACGCTGTCACTCTGGATTTAGCCTACTTTCCAACATGCCCATTAATTTCAAAGCAGATGGTTTAAAAAAAACAGAGAGAGGGTTGGAGGGAGGGGAGTCTACTAAGCTGCTGAATAACAGAGCGGAGAGTGTGGTGACCTAAGAAAACAGGGTTAGCAGTTATTTCAAAGCAGATTAGAGCCTTATCATTTATAAAGATGATTATTCGAAGGCATTTACAGCTATTAGATCTCAGTTTACACAGCTCAGGTTGGCGACATCAAAGGCTGACGCCGTGTTAAACAAGCTGGGAGATAAATACTGCTCCGCCATAACTTTTATCGATCTGTGTCTCCACACTTCCCTTGTAGGCACTTATCATCTGTCTGGGGGATTTAGGAGGGGAGAGGTCCAGGTATAAATCAGAGAGATTTTCAGAAATGAAATCAAAAGGAGGCAGAGATGGAGGAACAGGCCCAGGGATGGATGCATCTCTATACTGGGATGTAAAACATTCAGCGCAGACAGGAGAAAACTGCCGGCAGTAAACAGCGGTGCCATAAAGACCTTACAGCCCCACACAGCGCTGATAAAGCTGTTCCTATAAGATGGGCGCGAGGTGAGGCAATCAACTCAACTGCAATCTGTAATTAATTAACACGTCGGCCTATTGTGAGTTTAGCTAATGCACAGTACATTTGGTAAATCATATCGCAAACAAGCCGTCCTCAAGGACGATCATTAATCAGGAGATCAGCCATCATGACGAGCGTCCTTGAGGCATTTCTCTAACGTGTTAGCTGCTTTAAATTATAGGCTTAGCAGCTCCTCCGATAGTTTCCATATCGTGGTATCAACACGAACGCCCATGTGGGAATTTCCTCATGTATTTCATTTTCAAAAATGATTCAAGCGTGCCAGCTTTTACTGTCAGAAACAGCTGTGAAACAATTCCTCGGCGCTGGAGAAGAGGGTGCCGGGTGAAAGAGGAGGAAACGTACGTATTGATGTGCACCCGATGGCAAAGATGGAGGAGGAGAGAAATCTAGAAGGAGCAGAGTGAACTCCCCTCTCGAATTAATCGAACAGGACTGTGACATGATGTCACTGCGTCGTATGCCAGGACACAGTAATCCTCAGTGAAGAGGGGAAAACCGGCTGAACGAGGCAGGAGGCCATCAGGCTGTAAATGGATCCACATTGAAAAATCCAAAGTCATGCAAATCCCATAAAAGTACAGCTTCATTCATTCTGGAGTCATCCAAACTAAACTAATGTGTGGTTGGTTTCCTGCTGGATGATGACCTTGCTACGTCTGTCTATTTTAAACTCAGAGAAAAAACATTTAGACTTCCTGAGCGGAGCTGCTGCCGCTGCTGCTGTTGACATGTGGAGCCTTCTGACACGCGTGTGATTGACAGCTTTGGTGTGTTGCCAGGAAAAAATGTAAAACCTCCTGGTAAAAACGACAGAAAAGAACTGGGATCACACTAAGAGGTACAAGGGTGAGAACAATTGTGGTTCACCTGAGCGTGTTTTCATGTCATGAAGAATTAGTCAGTGACGGAGACGCAGAGTCAAGGAAACGATGTCTGATTAATGCTGAGTACCAGTGCGGAAACATTGTAGAGTTTAAGAGTATAATACCATTCAATTTATTCAATTTGTGAACAAGTAATACCACTTAATACTTTCAAACTGTTTGACATGTAAGGTTGCAGTCATATTTATGCAGGATTTATTTTGCATACCATTTGGAAACCTTCCATGGAAATGAACAGGAATAAACTGGACATTTCAGCAGATCTGTGTTTACCCGTGCACTGTGCAGTCTCTCACAGGTTATTAGCACCTTGTGCGTGACTCCAGGACTTTCAAGGCCACGCTCTCTGCATGCACTTTTTTTTTTCTCCAAATTTGCAACTTCCATCAACTTTTCCAGGTGCAGTACTTCTGCAATACAAAATATGCAATACAAGTTTTTAAAATGAAAATAGCTAGCTAGCTATTGTCCCTGACCTCTGACCTAGTAGGCCAGCCTGTAGAGGGATTATGAAGATCAATATGCACCAGCCTCTCCTCATGCACTCAATCAACACGGTCCTGGTCGGTTCCAGCTAGGAGCAGCCAACTCCCTCGAGAATTGTCTTCCAAGTATTCCACAAAACATAGCCCCAAAACACATGACAGCACAAAATGATACAAAGCCAGATTGTTACAGAAGAGAGGCAGCGTATCGTTGAGTAAAAATCATTACCGTATCAGCTCTGTGTACACATCAGGTGTCACAGGAGCGGCCAAGACTGGAGCTGGCTGCAGCGGGCAGATGTAGGGAGAGGGAGGTAATTATTTGGATACTCTTGCGAGAGCCTGGGAGTGCTGAGGGTCTAATACACTTTGGAAGCGATCTGGTCCACTCTATTACATGCATGGGGGGGGCTGGCAGAGTAATGGAATATTTGATCAGCACAGGCACGCAACAGCTCAAACACAGAGACTAATACCTGGATGTTGGACCATGCAACTGACTGTTTTTTATACTCTTGACACATTGGCTCAGATGAGCAAAACAAGCCTGACAGGGAGTATACAACGTGCATGCTGGCACACACAGTACAATATTTATCCCCAGCAAAGACTGACAGCAATGCCAAATCACTCCAGCCAAGATATCAGCAGCTACAAGTGAGCGTCTTCAACCGACAGGTGTGTCAAAATCGGGATCATCATCGTGTGAAGCCTTCAACCCTCCCCACAATGACTAACACCGCTACTGATTCCATTCTTGTTAGTAGGACAGAGGTAATAATTGTGACGAGGGTTGAAGGCGACCAAAGAAAACGAAAACTTTGGTCGGCCAAAATTGTGAAAAAGTCTTCAAAAAAGGATGATGCAGTCTATAGACGTGACAGGAGACGATGGACCGAGCGGATAGAAATTACACATTTCAGCACGCGCCTGTCGAACAGATGGTTTCATACCTACATGATACATGATTTGTGGCTTTTTATTCGTGAAGGTTTAACTTCTGGAACAAGTGTAGTTTTGGTTACCTCACTGTGGCCGCTCTGTGTGTGTGTGTGTGTGTGTGTGTGTGTGTGTGTGTGTACTCCTCAGTACTCCTTTGTAATGAAAGGAGTCACGAGACTTTTGAATATTAATGCATTTGATTTGACGTTTTGGTGCTCGGTAGAACCGACGTGATTCACTCAGTCCCAGTAAATTCAGACCTTCTTAATCCATCCCTGCTGCACCAGAATAATGGTTTAATCCTGGATGGCCCCTTTCTTTCCTTCTGAAAGTAACAAGATGATTGCTGGACCACTGAGGTACTGGACCAATGGGACAATAACAACCAAGAAATTTACCAGCCCACCATAAGAATACAGCCCTCATTTTGACAACAATTCTAAAGGGGAAAAAAACACCCAAATTGTGAGGCATTTAATGTCAGTTTGAAGATATATTTAAAAGAAACATCAACATTTCCTTGTTACACAAATAAAACCCATGATGCTGAGTTCATTTTCCCCCTAAAATGTATAACCCTTTTGGCCTCATTTAAATACCATTAAAAACATCATTATACAAGTATTTATCCAGTCAGAATGTCCCTTTTCGTGCATTCTATTATCTGGTTTGAATCACGGTAACATTCTACTCACACAGTTGATGAAGTCTCTGGGCTGACTGCCTAAATAGCTCCCACTATCTGGAAAACAACTTTGAATGTGTCTGGTTTTGTTGTGATTGTCTATGTACATGCACAGGCGTGTAAATGTGTATATTGTGTGTGTGTGTGTGTGTGTGTGTGTGTGTGTGTGTGTGTGTGTGTGTGTGCGTGTCCATTCTGATGTGGCTATGATAACGTGAGAGACAAACAGTCCATTTGGCCTTATCAAAGAAGTTATCATGCTGAGTATGAGAAAATACAGGCAAATAAACTCCAGATACTATCTAGTTGTAGCCGCACACACACACACACACACACACACACACACACACACTACACCAACACAAACTTTTATCCCCTCTACACACAGCCCCCCCCCCCCCCCCCCCCGGCACCTCCACTCTTTAATGACTCAATAGAACGGTCGATATAGCAGGCACATGTATACTCAGGTGAGCTGAGCTGGCATACTGAACACAAAGCTTTCTTTATAGCTCTCTATGTGATAGTTAATGGAGTAAAACCTGAGGTAGAATACTGCAAAAAGATCACCTCTACAATTCTGGGCTGAAGTGCAAACTGTGACATTTGCATCAGCACATATAGTCGGGGTCGCCTTTTAAAACTACACAGGAGGAGAGTAAATGATGTCTGCACATTTACAACGAAAGAATACAGTATCCTAACCATAGCCTCTATATTTCTGCATAAAACCACAGTACCTGGCCGCAGTACACTGCTGTGTGTGTGTGTGAGAGAGAGAGAGGAGTGAATATAAAATACAACTGCAGAATCCCAACTGTCTCTAAACGGTAGCAGGAAGATCTTTTGTCTCTCTTCCCTTTGATATCTTTTGCTATGAAGCTCAGCAGCCACAGGCCAGATGTAGCCTACGTGTCAACATAAAACTGCCCGCACTGCAACCTACAAAGAAAGCTCTTTAAAAAGAATGTGCGTACCTCCAAGCAGGCTTCTCACTGGACGTTTCAAATGAACCACATTTTTTTATGCATACAATTTAACCTGCGTTCAGCTTGTACCAAGTTGAGCACTCGCTGAAATTAGGTAACTGCAGAGAATAGAAGTGTCCGAATCAACCAAGAAATGACAGGCACGTTACTCCTGACATTCGGTCCATGTCTCAATCGAGTCCCTGGTCTTTTCTTTTGCAGCACATCGGACCACCAGTTATGTTGAGTTGAGCTGAAGCCAAGCAAGTCCAGTCAATCTTCCAAAGAAATTCAACTATTAAATCTTCTGATACTTTTTGATTTTATTTATTTTTTTGCCACGGAAAAAAACAAACCCGGCCATTGGATTCTGGATTTTTCCATGCGTGAATTTCCAAATGGTTATAGAACCGTAGTTCAAATCAAATACACTCTTTTCTCAGCAATGAAATGAACATTGGCTAAAAGGTCTGTTTATCTGCTTTCAACGAGTGTTCAACAGATTCAGCAGCGTGTTGACGCTCGCAGCCGATAGCAGCAATTTCAGCATCAGCATCTATGACGGCCACCAAGTAACAAGACATGCCATTCAAATCGTTTTGCTTTTTGTAAAATTCTTTATGTTTTCAGTTGATCTGTCTTCATGACCCTCTATGTATTGGTCCAAATCTGTCAGTTCCATTGCAGAGATCTCAGGAGTTTCTGCGAATTTGGCCCAAATGTCCACGAGGACTGGCGTATGAATTGAACAGGGTTTGGTGGTCAAACATCGAAGGTCAAAGTCGCTGTCAAGTCACATGTGTGAGATATCCATTCTCTTCAAAACGATATCTCTGGAACATCGAGAGGGAATTCCTTCAATTTGGCAGAAACATTCACTGAGATTCAAGGATAAAATAAAGATGTCTCCTGGTCACTGTGACTGCAATTCAGCATCTTTTTATATTGTTTGAGCCGTTAGGAGCCTCTGTGTCCAGCCCACAGCCTGCAATAGTTGGACAGCAGGGGCCTACCTCTCATCTCCCGTACAGCCTAAAGGAACAGCTTGTGCTGATGAAATCCCGAAAACGATCATATCCCTTTTAAAGGAATTCTATAAAGCTATAGTCTTGTGCAGCAGAGGTTGTTTATGATGGCAATAAAACAGTGATGAGACAGATGTGAGACAGCGTTGGTATTTTTAAATAGAGATTCCAGATTACCTCTCCTAAGGCATCATGAAACACATTCTACTGATCGCTCACTCAGTACCGCACGTGAAATCCTGAAAACCGTCACGGGCTCCAGGAAAGGGCTTTTGCTCAGCACAATTTGTTTATGATGGTCATGAAACGGACACCGTTGCTATTTTTAAATACGACCGTCTACAACACCTTAGGTGACTGGTTTACCTGCTCAGCTGAAATGTCTCACAGCCGATAGCTTTATAAGGTGGTCTGCTCCAGACACAGCAAACCCACAGTCTGCAGTCCAGAGCAGGAAATGAGCAAGAATACCTCCCCTGTCATAACTTCACTTTATTTATATCTCTGAATTATGAAGTCCTCCAACACTGTGATTCCAAGCCTCTGAGACGCAGTGCAGCAACAACCTGTTTTCCCGAACATTTTACTGTCTTATTCTTGGTGAGTAATGATAAATGCAACACAGTGGTGGACCAGAATTGCTGGATTAGCAGAATTAGAAGGAATAAAGCGTTGTAGTGGAATAGTAACACAGCAAAGCTGCGGAAGACAGACCGTCATCTCAACGCCGGCTGAGCTTAACAGCAGGAGGACACTTATTTGCTGATAAAGGCGTTGCTGTAATAAGAGGCCCCATTACAACAGGTTTTTCTCTACAGGAGGCAAATGATTATGAGACATATTCAACTGTCCGTCCATCCATCACGCAGCAGGGAGTGAAACCTCTTCTCTCTATGCGCAGGCCCTCGCTCCTTCAATATAAATTCTCATAAAGTGATTTCAGTGGTTGAGGTGTGTTGGGGGGGCAGGAGGAGGATGTTTGGATCAAGGCAACAAATTTTCATGATTACACTCCCACAGCGATCCTGCCACTGATGTGCACCATAAAAATATATATTCAGTGTAACATTTTTTTGATGACTGAAGCTTACTGTTTCATGTGGATTTATGCAGGATGCATGAAGTCAAACTAGGCGACCATTCTTATTACCGACAAGTAAATCAAGAACTGAGCAATTCATAAACATTTCACCACCGATTCAATGCTTTTGTTTAAACAGAAATGCCACATGAGGCCAATCTGACTCTTGCCAGCCTTTCCTTTACAGCCGCCGAAGTCGTCACGCACTCACGCCCAGACCATGGATGTCATGGAAACCAGTTCTTCAGCACAAAGTCAAAAACATACCCAGAGACAACGGGGTTTTCCCTGGTGCACTGCTGCAGCGTTAGCAAGTGTGTTTGAGAGAGCGTGTAATGTGTGTGACGGGGATTATCTACATAGCTCGAGCACAGCGGAGCTTTCTGCTTAGCTCTTAAATGAACTACAGTGGATCACAAGTGGCAACCTCGACCAACATGGACCTTTGCATGTACAGCAAAGGTGTACCGAATCCTAACACTAGCGAGAACCTCGGCAAAATTCTAGTTTAGCCTGCATACTGCTTAAAGTGAGGCAGCTAGCCGATTAGCCCTGAAGCTTTAGCTCTCTCTGGACTCTACAGACATATCAAGCTAATCTTAAAGGAGCTACGTTCATTACCTTCATTACAACTCTCCTGATTGAAACTTTCACAGGTGGAGAACGGACCTCATCCCCCTCCAAGGCAGACTGTGAGCGAGCGCATCAGTTAATTTTGAAATGTGTTGATTTCATTGTTCTATCTTAAGACTTTTGACATGGTATCGAAAATCATGCATCTGTCTGGTATCGTGACATTCCTGCTCCAGACGATCACTAGCAAATTAACTACCTGATGAGCCCCCGATCACCAGCCGCACTCATGCAGCTGTCATCCAAATGAACCACAATCCCCCTTTTCCCCTCCCTCTGCCCACATTTTCCTCAGCTGCCAAGGAGCAAGAAAAAAACAAAACAAAACAGAGAGATAATTGCATTAATTTTTTTTGGGAGTGCAGTCAAGGTTCATTAAACTTCCAATAACAGAGAGTTAAATGAATGTTAGTCAAGATAATTAAGTACATTTGTTAGGGTTTACTTGTTGTGAATATTGACTCAGAAAGGAAAGAAAATATGAAGAAAAACAAAAGATGCGGTTGTTCATATATTCCTCGCCATCGCCCACTTGGGTGTGTTGGTTCATTCTGTGCAATTTGAGAAGCAGCTCCCGGGCACAGTGCCTATTGAGTGCAAGCGTATTATAAAACAGCATGTAGGCACAGCGTTTACCAAGGAAATTACACATTATGCTGCTGTGTCCCATAAGAAAATTATTCAATTACATTTTCATTGCGTTTGGTGATGCAAGTTTGCCTGAGAAAGAATCTCGATGGCTGTTGGGGAGTAGGGCATTAACAGATGGAAAAAAAGAGAGGGGGAAGAGAGTGCACAGATGGGAGTCAAGTATCTTTATTTTGATGCCGACTTACCAAATGTGATCAGCGTGGAGAGCTTTGCAGCGTGGTAAAAGATGTGGAGAAACAAGTGAAGCATGCACTTGCGGAAGGGGCTGCAGGGTGATAAGGAAAGATGGATGGCGTTGATGGACGAGAGAGAGAGAGAGACAGTGGCACAAACAAAGGGGGGGGGGGTCCATATGATGAAGTTTGTGTCATGTGACAAGCAATAGATCTCATGGAGGCATGCTCTCAAATATGAACTGGGTCTGCCGTGCCATGACGAGCATATTAAACAGCTCTCTGGGCATCCAGAGGGAAGCACTGAATTATTAGCTTTATGGCCTTAATAGAGTCATGAGGTTGATGTGCACCGAGGAAGCTTTTTTACAGTTTTAATGTTTAATCCCATCTGAGAAGTAGAAGTCAAAATGACGTTTTTTCCCAAAAGACACGGGGAAAAGAACCCTGGTGCTTTTGTGTAAGTTGTCACCAGTAAAACAGAGTTTTCTTGATGAAAACCATTATTTTGCTTGAAACAGCTAATTAGCTGCTCAGCTGCAGCACCTTCAACAGAATTTAAACGTCCCTGCGAAGGCTACTTTCAGTTTGTTTGGAGCAGAGGTCTTCAACAGGGGGTCTGCCACCCCCGGGGGGGTCTGCGCATGAAGTGCAGGGGGTCTCAAAATTTTTGGTTGATAAATTTTTGTATTTAGATGATAGATTTTTTTTTTTGTTTAATTTTCTTACATTTTTACCTCCCAATTTTTCCACAAATTTCTAAATGTCTTTAAAACACGTTTAAGATGTATCCAACAAACACGAATATATGAACCTGTGTATTATTTGAACAGCCTATTATTGAATGCATAAAAACAAGGAACATTTCCACATGGCACCTGGCCCAGTTTCATATAAAACATAGTTCTATACAACATATATAGTCAGGGGTCCCTGCTCCATCTCTCCATCAGTTTGGGGTCCTTGGCCTGAAAAACCCTGAAGACCCCTGGTGTAGATGGTGTAATTTTAATACGACTGCTAACAAAATGCTGGCTGGGTTCAGTGTCTCTTTTTCCGAATATTTTTCCGTCACCTCCATGAAAAAAAAAATGTCATCAAGATGTCAGGGAACGAAGAGAAGGAGAGTTCAAGAGCTGCTCAGATCATCCAACTCCACTTACACAAGGCGGTGACAAAAAATGTCCCAATATCACATTAAATGTTTGAAAATGCAACACTTCAAATCATTTGTTAATCTTGTTTTGTCAAACAGGTTAAAAACAGCTGCCGATGAAAGGTAAGAGGTGCGATGATGTGCCACACGCGTCAGTCACGATCATTTGTTTGTCTGATTGTCTGAGTGCTGCGTTGCTTTACATGCTGCTGGCATGAGGAATTAGCATCGTCTCCTTTCCCTTTGCAACGCATGCTCCCCATGCATGAATGCTAAAAGAAAGGAGAGAAGAAGCAATGAAATTCCTTTATTCCTTTGATAGCAGTGCTTTTATCATGGCTGCTGTCTGTTTTTCACCCGTAGCTACTACACAACTTTGTTACCTCTGCACTCTGCTCTGCAACAAAAGTGGACCACCGCCACTTTTAACCGTGCATTCATGAAACTGTGTACTTGTACCAGCACTTAGGCTCGATTATAAGTTGCGTTACAATCATTTGGTGTGTGCACTCCCTTGCTGATGAGATTGGAATGTGGCCTATTCCACCCAAATGATGTGACTGATGCAGCAGGAAGAGTTAATTGGCTGCAGCTGAACTGAACTAAATGCCCGCCACACCCAAGAGGGGCTTGGGGACAGAATACTTGGTTGTGTTCGTGCATTTCTTGGCTAATTCATGTGGTTCATTTAGTCACTGAGAGATGTCAGCAGGTTGCCTGTCTGGAGTTAAGTGTAGTTATTATTCTTGGTTAGTGTCTTATGTCTAAGAGGTTTAAGCCGGTCAGGATATATGTTCCCTTCTTGTGTCACTGGGTTTGATCAGATTCGTGTTTGTTGACGTCGGTTCACTACACAGTCCTGCTGTATTTTCATTTTGTTGACTTTTTTTTTTAAAGAGACAAATTCAAGCACCAAGTTCAATTTGATGTCATATTTAGAGGTGAATAAAAACTCTTTTTCATTTCTAAACCAACAATCTAACAGAGAGATTTTCTTTGCGGATCCCAGCTAAATATTTGACCAAATTCTGAGTGCGGAAAGATTGTCATAGAGCACCAAATGAGCCGAGCGCAGAGGCAATATACGTCTTTCCTTAGTGGAGGTGATGTGTTGAAGATAGACTGATGACAGCCAATTTGTGGGGCTTTAAGAGTTACACCCTGCACTTAAGCCTTGCTTGCACTGCGCATTGTACTGTGAACGTGGTTGTTTGTCGATGGTTAGGAAATGTTGCAGTAAATCCATTCTGCCCTTTCTCGTGGCTCTCGTCCAGATATCTGGATTTTGCCAAGCTTTAACAAACAGGCCCTCCGTGCTATCAGCCCTAGTTATCAGCCCGTCACACTGTATGGTGAAGATAAATCTAGGCAATTAAAATTTAAATTGCTGTGTGCACCGCCGTGACTCCCCTGTTTCTGCGTGTCTTCGCATCTCTCGCTGAACTGCTTCAGTTCTATGTCAGAGCCGATGCACGGTGCCACAAACACAAGACATGCTGGTCAACATACATTCATCTCAATTCTTGGACAAAAAAAAAAAATTATGTTGCCATTCCTTTGTCTTTGCTGGTAGTTAATCAAGTCAGTTGTTTTAAAAGCAGAAAACGGTTAGTATGATGAGAAAAGAGGACACTGAACCCTAAACAAGAAAGCTCACGGTCATTGCAGAATTAATGAGTACACTGATGTCAATATTTAGAAAAACTGATCACAACTCATAATTTCAACCATCCATCCTCAACCGCTTATCCCGAGTTGGGAGGTAGCAGTTCCAGCAGTTCCCCAAACTTCCCCCTCCATGGCCACATCGGCCAGCTCAGACTGGGGGATCCTGAGGCGTTAGCAAGCCAGCATGTAAAAACCAGAGTTGAGCGCATTCCAGTAGAAGAGGTAAAGACACAAACCACCCAGTTTACTTCTCAGCCGTCTTCTATTTTGTGCTGATAAACATCTCATCATTCGACAGATAAAATGTTGACAGTAATGAGAGCAAAACTGGGTTAAAACACAAAATTAGACATAAAATATGTATATTTTCCAAGTATTCATGCATTCAACTCAAGGAGCTGCCATTTTGAATTATGATCTCAAGGTCCATCAGGTATCTCACAGTTTCCAGCTGAAATTTCCAACCAGAAACTGAGAAATTCTGACTTCTCGCTTGGATTTGAATGTACCAGTAGTCCCTCTACCTGGTCCTCGGTCTGCCCCGAGGCCTCCTCCTCACTGGCAGTGCCTGGAAACTGTGGGAGGCTTGTAGTTGGCATCCTAACTAGACGCCTGAACCCGCTCAACTGGCTCCTTTCGACGTAAAGGATCAGCTAACTTCTCACATCATCCCTGAGAGAGACTCCAGCCCCCCGCCTGACTCGGACACCCATTTTGACCACTTTATTCACAACTTCTTTCTTTTGGTCCTGACCCATACGTCATGACCACAAGTGAGAAGAGGAAGACTGTAAGCGAAGAGATTTGTCTTCTGGGGCAGCTCTCTTTTTGTCGGTGCAGTAAAGCGAGCACAAAACTGACTGCGCTGTTCTGATTCTACTGCAACTTGCCGGTGGTTTCAAATGCTCCTCTAAAGTCGATCACAGTAAACTGGGATTCTGACTTTTGGTCAAATCCTCTCATCCCTCCTTTTAACCAGCATCCCTCCTCTCATTTAACCAATTTTACATCAAAGATACTTTTGAAAGCGATTTTTGTAATTCACCCCCGACAGCTTCTCCCACCTGGCCAGACTCTGTTTGATGACAGACACACTAAGATGGTAGAGGGGTGGAAAAAGCAGCTTCAAGCACAGATGCACCTGACAAGTGCCCCTGAGAGTTTGTTGGGCAAATATAATATAAAATGAGATAACCCCGACTCTGTTCCACAACTGAGCGAGGATATGAGTTAAGGTGATAATCTGTTGAACGAGAGGCCATGAGAGGAGCGACTCCCTTCGTCATTTCTAATATTTTTAGACAGTGTATAAACATTAGTTGAAGGCTTATGATGTTTTTTCTAACATGCACCTTGACAATTAAATTTTCACTTCTGAACACAAAAATATCAGTTTTGCTGGCAAACATTGATCAAAACTGAAATCAATATGTGTTCTGTCTAACAATCAACGATATAGTGACAAAAACAAAATTTCAAAATCACAAATAACTTGTGAAAAACTTGCAGACAGAACAAAAATACAACCAAGCCAACCTGTTCTTTGTGAATTGATTAGTCATTAATTATCGATACATTATTGGATGTGTCTGCAGGTGCAAAGCTTGATGAGGGAATGTTCTGATCGCTGCACCAGCGCCTCCTCTGGTCAGCCGGAGAGCCTGTTCAGTGGGCATAGAGCTGGTGAGAATAGCATCGCCCTCCCATGTCCCTCTAGTAACTCCTCCCTGTCAGATTTAAAAAAAAAAAACAAAAAAACAACAACAACAAAAAAACGAATGCTGCCAAAAAACTCCCCATGTGACAGAGGAGGCACGTGGATGTTCACCGAAGCAGCAGGTGAGCGAAGCAACAGCCAGGACCGCTTGATGATCGGGGGAATTTGTGACATACAATTGGGGGAAAAAACAGGGGATCAAAAACTAAGGCTGTTGAGTTCATGTGATAACATCAAAATAACATTCCTGACATCCAAATACTGAGTGAAGTTCAGAAAGACAAACACACTTCCTTCCTCCTCCCTCAGCTGCTGGTTGAGAGACGAGAGGCTGCCGTCTCAGCCGCTAACGACTGTGCATTTACCTGAATTTTAAGATTCATTTCTGAGGCTAAACAACTGGGTTACACTTAGACGGCTTTTATTTTAATTGCTACAAACAGATCAGTTAAAAATAACATATTTTCACAGGAAATAAAGATGTTGAGTACCACAGAGACCGTGAACTCTTTCATGTTGCAGTTCCTCTTGCTGAATGAAGCTGCTGTGTCTCTATTCAACTCGTCGATCAATAGCAATAGATCAAACCCTCCGGCTGCTTTCACTGTTATCAGTGCACATATTGACAAGGAGGTGGATCAACAGCAGCAGCCAATTCAGGCCGAAGAGTTAACCGTATAAACAACCAAAGATAATGTTTTCTTCTCTTTTTGGAGGGAGGACGAAATACTCCATTCAGGCTTTGCAATAGCATTTGAACAAAGAAGATCATCTCAAACGAGTACTGCATCAAAGCATCAGGCGAGCTGTGCACCTTAGCATTAACAGCTTCTCCATCCACGCATAGACAATCTCTGATCTTTGATCCTGGACAATGGCTCAGCCCTCCCTGCCCCTCCTCCTACCCGTCCCCCCTGCGCTGGACCCATCCATGTGGAATAACAACAGTGACATCTCACTATACCAGCAATCTGCACCTCCAAACACAATGAAGTCTCTGTGCCCACATAATGCAAACGAGCAGATAAGCGTTAAGGGCGATAACCTAACACACACACACACACACACACACACACACACACACACACACACACACACACACACACACACACACAGGATCTTAAAGATGCAAAGAGTCTGGCAACAGCATAAAATGGAGCCAGGGCGAGGCCAATGTGAGGCAGGAGATATGAGGAAGATGAAGTCTCCAAGGTGCAGTGGCGAGCGGTGATAATGGAAGAGAGCTTCTCCATCTGCTGGAGGAAGGAACGTGAGGCCAGGCGTGACAGCGAGGCGGCAGAGGCCACGCCCAGGAAGAACAAGCATATGCAAATGTAGAGACCCAAAGAGAGAATGACTAGAAGCATGAGGGACAGCAGAGAGACGTCCCTCATTTTTCAAACCCTGCTTTGGCTTTGAGATAAATCTCCATCCACTTTGCAGCAATCCGTCTTTCTAATGGTACCACTCTCTTATCCAGACTGCTGAATAAATATCATCTGTTACATCCCATAGGCAGTCCCAGTGTGTATGCATGTAAATATGTCAGTTATTAGACACCAAGGATTCCTAACAGCCAGTTCCCACCTGATCATCATTAGTAAAGTGCACATCATCCTTCAAAAAAAATATTCTGTGTCTCTTTCTGTTTTGTTCTCAGTCGTTTGTTCCGAGGCATTTTCACGGGGTCTCTGTGTGTCTGATCAGCGAGTGACTGAATGCTAATTGTAAGCACAGTGGGTGTTGTTGTCACGGCGATGGTTGCAAGGACTGGAGTCGTCCTCTCCAGGCGTGACTGCTTATGTGGTAACCTCAATTTAAACATGCAGAACTGCCAGCGTGAACCCTCTGATCTCATCACAGCAGATGAAATACGAAATATAGGTCCACTCACTTCAGATGGATTTCTTTTTTTCTCCATTGTTTTATAAAGAATCCCATGAGGTTTTCTATTCATAATGTTGCATGTGCAATGGCAAAGACATAAAACAAAAAACAAAAAAGATCATCAAAACCCAGAGGTAGGAGGAACCAGTTGCCTCAGCTGCAGGAGGGGTTTTCCCCACAGTTAGGAAGCATGGCAAACTTTTACTGTTCACGCTACATTTCGGTGTGTAAAATGAGTCAACGGCCTATGAAATCATTTATGAGGCTTCCTTCTGCTGTTTGGTTGACAGGTAAAGGAAAGACCTCCCTACCCAATAAATAAAAAGCACTCTGTCCTGACTTCCTTTGCACGCATGCAGCAACATCACTACGACCAGCCGGAGGCACTCCAACTCACAGCTGACCTCTTCACTTACATAACATCAGGACAAGCTCGGGTCTTCATGAAGGGCAATACTCAAGATCAAAGTTGAAGCACTGTGACAAGTGATTGGAGCGATCTGTCTCCACCTCAATCACAGGAATAACTGTTGAGGAAATAAGCAGCCAATCAATCAAGGCTTTTATCAAACACACACGTATTGTTTCATTTCAAATGTTTCACGCGAGGTGTCTCACAATCGTAGATGCACTGGCTTCCAGGCAGCACATCAGTGGACATCTTTCAGATCATTTGTGACATCACAAATCCTATTCCTCACCACCCCACACCAATATCTCTGGATGCTGCAACTGTGATTATTATTATGATTATGATTATATTTACAAACCACACACATGTATTTAGATATACTAATCGGGACATATCATTTGCTAATTTAGAATGCCCCCCCCCCCCCAGCCCTAAAGCATTTTGAAGAGGAAAAGTCTTCCTCCTCAAAATGTCACTCCATGTTTCTCTGTCTAGATCATGTCACTGAACACGTACTGCCTCACACAAGCGTGCCCCCACCCCGCTCACTTCCTCAGCCCCTCCCTCACCCTCTAAGCTTCTTGCCAACTTTTTAAGTATTTTTCAAAATAATGCGGCAGCTGCAGTTTCACAGACCGAAGAGTTAAGTTTAAAAGGTTTAAAGTGACCACAGAGAATCCGTCAGCAGATGAATGTGAAAACAATCCTCTTGAGAACACAATACACTCCTCATGATGAGCCATTTTTAAATATCAGCAAGAACTTTTTATTTCCTAAGAATGGGGAAAAGGTTACATCACAACTTCCTGCAAGCGGAGTAAACAGTCCCCTTGGTCACAGCAGGCTCCGAGATTCCAAGCCTGGACCACCGGAAACACCCCCCACCCCCTTTGCTCCTGATTATTTAAACATTACATTTAGCAGCCTGGCCATTAGATAGACAAGCTTGTTTTCTCTCCACATCCATTAAAGACCCCGCCTGGCCTGCAGCAGGGGAGACGGCTGGCAAGGAAGGACTCACATCTCTTCGCATTAAATCAGAGCGGCCATCCTGTCGCGTGGAGAGGCAGACACACTATGGACACTCCATGATTCACAGCTTGTAGTAGTATAGAGATGCAATTAGTCCTCACTGCATTCACAAATAAATGATGTATTTTTTGACACTAAAATCGCTATGCTGGCTGTGTCCTGCCTCTCTCACCTCTTCACCTCCACAAGTTGACACACAGTGAGGAAATAGTCCACAGAATTCATAAGCTCAGGTTTTATAAAGAAAGATGCCAGGTGCTGTCAGTTATCAGCTGATCCACATCCAGTGACACAGTGGAGTCACTTTGGAAGCACAAACAACTGCTTTAAACATAAAATGACTTTGCATGCAACTTCTCTGTGGTATTAAGTGTGTTATAAGGAGTTCTTAAGATTCCAGATTCTCCTTAAGAGTATTTCATTAACTACAAATGAGCTTCTCCTAATAAGATGTTAGTGCCTCTTTCTCTCTCTCATTACTGGATTTAGTAAATTGAACCGGATTTCTTGATACTAACAACACAAATGCATCATTAAAGCTGTAGTGCATCATATTATATAAGTTCCTGTGACATTAATTCAAGCCCTTGCAAATGAGGTCACACAACGCTCATTAAGTCCACTGCAGCCAGGAAAATCTACCTGGATACATGCAGGCTCTATGGGCAGAACTGCCTGCTCCCTGTTAGCCCTCTGCAAACTGTCTGGATGAATAATTCAATTCTTTTAACTTTCCAAATGTTATAAGCCAAATGGAACAAATTATGACAGCAACACAAGATGTTTTGTGGGGGCTACATGACGCTAAACACAATTTATCCATTGTTTTTATGGCCATGAGAGTAAAAAAATATGATGAAATCTTCAACACCAAATCCTTAAGGCTGTTTCTGTAATGATATATTATTAGCTGTTGCACTGTGTCTCGATGTACCTCGTGTCATTCCTGCCTCAAAGGGTGAGATTCACTTACACAAAAGAAGTTCAGCATCCGTGTGTCATGCTGCCCACATTCTTATGCGACCTTCCAGAAAACACCACCACTAAAAGTATTGTTGCAGGCCCAACAGCTATGAAAACGATCTTAAGTTTTCAATAAATTTCCTCATTGTTTTGAACCCTTCTGACTCAACTGAGCATGTTGCTTTGTCTAATGACCCTCAGCAGACGTTACGTGAGCTGGTGGTTTTATTTTTGGATGTGATACAGCATCCTGCATCGAAATTAAGTCCTGCTGGGATGATAAATTACACTTCAATCGGATGAGGAAAACGTCCAGTTGTCAAAAAGAGGAGCAATAAAGTAGTTTTTCACCAGACATTTGTTGTGGTCATAAATGGATATCAGTAAAGGGACAATCTGGGGAAGTTACGTAACTTTTGCAGCAATTACAGTCAGTGTTTACTGTAAACACTGAAGAACCATCGCAGAGAGAAGTGCATAGATGCCTTTTGAAGTAACAGCAGTCTTCTCCCTTCCTTCCTGACATGAAACCTCTTTGAACAAAACACATTTTATTGGATTTTACTGTATACAATTCCAGCAAAGTAAACGCAGATACTAGTGCTGAGTCATTCAGATTTAAATTATTCATTAAACTGAGAGCCAGATCCGCCCGCTCAGGCTCTCTGATCAATTTCTGTGTAATAGTGCCACGATCAGCCTGCTCACACTCCCTCGTCCTTTCACCAGCAGATACCAATCACTAGGTTTGCTGGATGCTTGGAAACCATCTATCACAATCTGGCAATGTATGGGTTCGAGAGGAAGAGTCTGTAAATATGGTATTTCAATATTCCTTCATGAAAGAAATTAGTCTGATTAAATATATTGAGGGAAAATCTAAAGTGAGGTGTAAATTGTAGAAAATGAGACTGTTAAGTAGCTGAGAACTTGTTAACTAGAGTCAAGATTTACAGATGGCGCATGCATATGTACACAAGTCAGCCTGTGCATGGGTGAGCACATTAGACACCCAGCATCCGTTGTTGATCAGACAAACCTGTGTGCACTCAGTGTCTTGTCTGTCTGCACTGCTAATCTAATTTGGACTGTTGGGGTGCCAGTGACTGTTTCACGTGCTCGTCTGTAATGAAGGGCAAACACACAACACATCAGGGGGATGTCCTGAGGAGGAAGCAAATGCCGACAGATGGCTTTAATTTTCAGCAAATCAGCAGTCGGATCTTTCACCGGAGTTCTACTGGACGGGCCAAATGAGATAGAAATGCAAACTAGTCACTCACAGCCCACATTCTTTGGTTTGCACAAGGGCTGCAGTTTGCCTCAAATACACAAAAGGGAACATCATAAAGAAGTAGGAGGAGGCCGGGAGGATCCAACAGTTACTGAAATTTGACTCAACCAATAATCCATCAGTCTCTGCTTCCAGGGCAAGTGTGGGCAGGTAGAGTTTCAAGCCTTCTCTGAGTATTCAAAGTACTTCTGCCATAGAACTCCAAACGCATGAAATTCTTTCTGGATGATCCCAGTGTGATTGTGTTTGTTAATCAAATGCCTCTTTGTAAGCCTCCAGTGTCAGGACACAGAAGGGTTAGTCCACATTCTAGAGGAACACATGTAGACTTTTTTTTCTCCTCTGTGCTGCAGTAGAGAGCCAAGACCAACAGAGACCAGCTGACTGCTAATTAGCTTAGCACCAAGAATGGCAGCGGGTGGGAAATACTAGCATACATCCATCAAATATTATCAATATCATATAATATATGTCTCTCCAAAATGGTCTTTGCCTGCATTAATATAACTAGAGTTGTGTATATTGATATTGACGATCGGTTATCGTAATTTTAGATTCACACACATATAGTCTGAACTTCTTTACTAAGTGGGCATAGTGATCTGACGCTGTGACATTGTTGACAACGTAACTGCTATTACCAACCATGGCTGACGATTATAAGACAGGATGGTCATTTCTGGACAAACCAAGATCCTGAACCTGATTTGATGGTTTTTGACAGAGGCATGCTCACACTTCCCATCCACTACCACTCATTGTGCTAAGCTAACTAGCTGGTCTCTGTGGGTCTCAGCTCCCAGATGCAGTCCAGACAATCCTCTTGTCTGTCTCTAGGAAGGATGGTGGAAAAAAAAAAAAATCACATTTCCCAAAAAGGTAGTGTGGTGCTTTAAATGAGCTAATTCACAAAGATTTTAATTGAGTATCGATCATTAACTGCCAGGCAGTCATCAATAATCATTATGTGCATCACCTGGAGCTGAATGCTGTGCTGTCACTACAGCCAGAATTGTGCTGTGTTTGAAAACATATTTTTATGACTAAATCCCCACCCTACTTTCTTCATCCAGCAGAGCCTAAACAGGCTGTGGAGGTGTCAATCATGCCATACACGTCACCGCAGAAAACCAGTGATTATGTGTTTGTGTGCGTACAATCACATGCTTTACTCACTGTGAGCCATTCAATAACCAGTGACTCTACTGTAAAGACAGTTTTGATTGCTGCTGCACAAGCCAAAAACAGACCTAATTACCACAGGCGGTTGAATAATTCAAGAAGCAGATGCTGTAGAGACGGGTTGAGTAGCGCAGGAGACAACTTTCTGGTCCATTCCAGCTCCATCAACTGTTTGGGGACGCAGCTGTTGAAAACAGGCCACGATAACAACCCATCGAATGAAGTTGAAACTTTTACGCAAGTTTAGGCAGAGGTGTTGCCACAGAAGGTGCCACTGAAATAGAGTTAAAACCAAATAGCCTATTAATCAAGTGCGTCGTTAAAGTCAGGGAATCTTGTGTTCCCATTATGTTTTGTTGTAAAGCAAGCTATCCTATTGTTTTTCTCATTACTGCGCTCTCGTATGGCCTGAGGCGTTAGGAACCTGTCATTAAGTAGATGAGAAAATGGTAATGTCTTTTTTTTTTGTTGTTATTCTGCTTGTTTGATTGTGATTCTGCAGACAATGTTGGGTGTTTGTTCCAGAGCCTTGTAGGCTAATTAGGAGGAAGCGCTTCAAGGTTACAACAGCTTTAAACTGTTTATGTTGCCACACTTCTCTAAGTGTATTTTATCTCATGTATCTGTATCAGATGCAGCATGGGGAAGCTTTCCATTTCTGCAGCTTTAAAAGCTTGATAAAAGTGCACCTGTCCCAAACAGATGGTGACGAACTTGAGTTGTTTATTTCACTTGGGCAACTTCTCACTTGCGCAGCGTGTTGAATGATGATCGCTTTTAAGCTTTATGGTTTTTCGATGTCCAAGTAGCCACTAACACTTGTTGCCTTGCATTTAAACTCTGCAGAGAAAATGTATGTGTGGTTCCCAATACCTGGTTTAAAGGGACGACTGTCATCAGAAGATGGGCGGGTGGATAACGTCACGCATGGTTGTGATAAACTGAGATGAAGAAGGTCATCTTGGCTTCAACAGCGTTCCATCAAAACAGAAATGTCTTGAGGAATTTCTTTCAATTGGACAAGCTGCAATTGTTCTTCCATGCCAGCTCGTACCGCTCATGTTGCACCCTGCCTGGACACACATTCTAATGCAATACTTGACTGACACCTAGAGAAGTAAAAGGCAGTAGCAGATTAAATACAAGGTGTTGTATAAACTAAACTATAATTTTTTAAGAAAGTTATCTCACTAAAACAAACCTACCTTAATCTATCCATCATTTGCAGGTCAAACCCTGAAACTGTCAAGGGTAACTGCTGCTTTGCGATCTTCCTGCTAGCATTCAAGTGTCAACTAAACTGATAACATGTTAAGTTCAGAGAGAAAGGCAAAACAAAGTACCCATTTAGGCAGGTATGACCACTTGTGGGAACATTTGTGAACCAGAGCTACTGCACAAGCGCCAGGCAGGGTGAATATTTCAGTACTTTCCTCCAGTGGCCAGCAGGGAAGGGAACCAAGCCTCCTCTAATTGATGGAGGAGGAAACAGAGGCGACAGGAGTGTCAGCAGGAGTGCAGGGGTCTGAAGGCCTCTAACATCCAGCTGTCAGCTCTCATGGAGTTCTTCGATGAGGAAGTTCCCTTTGTCACCTTGGAACCCTTTCACACCCCACCTACCGATTGTGTAGTGATCTCACATCTGTGGAGTGACACATGCTCACCCTCCTCTTCACCCAAACCTCCTCAGGGACTTTAGTTAACACAGCACATCTGCAGTGTCTCACAGACAACAGAGAATGCAGCTTAGCACTTAGTATTGTTTGGTTTTCACTGATGTCAACAGAAGTAGCTGACTTACACATAAAAATGATTCCACTGATTAAGTGCATATGAGAAAAATAGGGCAAATTACTATAAAAACGAAAACAACAAAGACTTTGCTGTTACTCCACCAAGCAAGTGAATCTCAGCTTCTCTCATCCAGCTCCTCTGTAAAAATGAAGGCCTTGCATCCTCTGATGTGGCTCCAACTTCACAATCCTATTTTTTCCTTGCCAGCCTTTAACTGGTGTGCGGCAAGCTGTTGTAAAAACTCAACACTAAACCATCTAAAGAGAAAACACCAAAAGAGGCACTCAACGGGATTTCCTGGATAATTATTGCAAATTATGACATGTCAATGACCTCTCGTATAAATCTGATGAAGGTGCATCAGAGCTTCTGTTTTTTTTTAACATAAATAATTAAACCAACATTTGCGGTATCAGTAGAGAATCGTACGTTGCTCCATGACCACAGTAAAGGAAAACATTCTGATTGAGCAACTATTTTGTTAGTTATACTCCAAAAACAGCACAGCATGGCAAATGATAACTGGCGTCGGCTTAGATCAAAAGCAAACTTCTAGTTATTGTTAAATCAACGAGCAATTCCAGGGGGGAAAACATTTCTGCCAGTCAAACATTCAATCATCAATGCCATTCAGCTCCTTGCTTCGAACCAGTGAGGCCTGTAATGATCATCATTGCCCCAACTGACATTTAAATACCATGAAATTCCATAAGAGATGCAATATGTTTGTGCAGAAACCAATACAACACTTGGAGAAACTGAGAAGTTCCACCTGTATGGTAATGTGCTGGCAGAAAAAAACCCTGGACGAGAAACGAAAAACATATTTCTTTTCAGTGTCTTTCAGTAGAATACCAAACATGTATTTATATCATTTTCTTGTTGCAAGGTTTTGATTTCCTTCATCGTTTCAAGTAGAACAAAGAGAGCCAGAAGAAAAGAGGCCAGAGGAGGTGTGAAGAAAAGAATAGAATAGGGACATGTGGGAAAGATGAATGCCACTGGCACCTGCAGTTCATCATCACAGCAGCAGCCTATCTGAGGGTGACGGTCAGGGGAAAAAAGCGATCCCATACTCCCACTACACTCTTCTGTCAAGGTCGAGTCATATTGGAGGAAAAAAATGGGAGATGAGACAAATGAAAGAGCGCTGCCCGGGGCAAAGGCACGCGGGTCAAACTCAACATACATTCAGGCCCTCAGCTAAATGTTCACCGTTTAAATGGAAACAGGCGCAGTACTGGCTTCTGTAGCAGAGCGAGGCAGGTGGTGAAGGAGAGAGACAGCAGGAGTTATCAAACCCTGGAGGAGGTGATGAATGCAGGGAACTTGAATGGTGAAGCAATCTGGTCTGAAGATGATAGTGGCACTTGAATTCCTGGACAAAAACTTGAGTAAATTACAGTGAACTATGCGTGGTGCTCCGTTTCCAGCTTTTCCCTGATGCTCACCTATGATTTCAGTGGAAAATTGTGGCAGTTAATTTAAACCACTAGCCTGTACGTGTGTCCCTCTTGACATTTAACATGTTTGCTTAATTTTAGTCGCTGTCACTGCTGAAATACAAAGCATTCAACAACCCAAACACTCAAGAGTTTTACACTGTCTGAAAGTTCAGGGGCAACCTAACACTTCTACTGATAAATGAGTGAGAACTGATACAGCTCACAATGATGCACTACCAAGCAGAGCTCGTGTACATTCAAAGTAATGACATGAAGTGTTTCATCAACCTCCAGTCAAAAATACTGAGCTTTAAACAACACGTACTCCAACACGGCTGTGATGTAGAAGGAAAAGAGGTTACAAGCTACAAGCAAAACAAGTACTCGCCCTGGCAACGTACATTATTGTGCATATTTTTTTTCATGGATGAGACTGGGGAAAATTTGTTCTCCTCATTGGTCCACATGTATCTCTTGTTGTTGCCTGCCATGTTGTTGCACACTACGAGGAAAAGAGCAAAACGGCGTCAGTGGAAACTGCGGTCAGAATTTGTTTTTCTGTCTCTCAATTTGCGCATGGACTCTTTTTTTTTCACATAAACATGGTGTCAGTTAAGTTTTTCTGAACGACTTTGCATATTGAGGCTTCACAGCATTTGGATTACTTCAGACGAGCAGCATAGTTTTATTATGAATTGTATGTACATTTAAAACTTGGTCTCCCTTCACTTTGATTGTTTGGGAGATTACTGCATCCCCATTTCCTGTCAAACTCCAGCAGTATTTGTAGACTAAAACTTCCCCAGACGTTCCATCAGCACATGGGTGAGGAGACGATGACAGCGTTTTCATTTTTGGGTGAACTGTCCCTATTAAGGCCAGTGAATAAACAGAGTGGTGCAGTAATGACTCCCTCACAAAACTACTGCGACTGTTGCTGATATCAAACATCATCAGGACAGAAACAGAGGCATGAAGCTATTTGTGTGCTGTGCAGTTTGCTAATCGAAAAATCTTAACCGGGTACCCCTAACTACTGCACTCACTGGTTAGGTTCATAAAAGTGGTTTTCATTGGTGAAGATTCCCATTGGCTTCCAGCTGAGAGAATCCACGGCAATGCAAACTCCCAGATATGTCATCCCTGCCGCCCTGTTACGAACCAAATTCTTGTTGTTCTTTTTGTACCACCTGCCTCAATAAAGTGAAAATGTTCCTGGTGGAAACCTGAACACAATTAATAATAGATCTTGCAATGACAAATTAATGAATTTCCTCTTTTAAAATTGAAATTGGAAAACTTCATCTCGCTCTATGCAACAACAGAATAACATACTGAATGTGTTTGAGTTTTTATTCATACAACAGACCGTTAGCTTTACTATTTCTCCAATAAAGCAGAAATGTATTCCTGGCATCTGCAGCCCATCATGTCCTGACATGGCCGGTAGGTCGTCAACTGAAACAGACACGGTTGAGCGGTAATGCAAATATAACAGTCTTGTAAAAGCAGAAGTTACCTCACTTTATTTCATGGTTCTATATCTGGGTGCAGCACCTGCACTGACATCCTCACCAAAGTTCAGTGATGTAGAAAATATTTGTGTAGCATAAGGTTTCTGAATCTAAAGCTGTATGCTGGTGACTATCGCACATTTACTGAGATTACGTGATAATTATACCAGCAGACAAAAATACCAGGATGCATGAAAACCACACTTCTGATGTGAAAATTAGTGAGGAAACACCTTTCCCATCACCTGCAAATTTTTTTATGAAGAGAATATCCAGTTGCGTTGATGTCAAAAAATAGAGTAAAAGTAACACCTTTTACCCCACTCAGAGGAAGAACATTACACTCAGCACAGCCAGACAGTATTATACACCCACACATTATTCTCAGAAATCAGCAAAGTTATGATAAGAATGCACAGGGTTTGGTGGGATAACAGAGGGGTGTCCTGAGCCAAGCATTGTTGCACTCCTCTAAGGTGGGGATGGGTGTGCTCTGAACTCTCTGTTCTACATCCAGATGTTTCTTGTTGTCTGGCTAAGTGAAGGGGAAGGGAGAGGAGGGGATTACACAACTCGCTCTCACTCCCTCTCTAAAGCCGCCAAGTGCTTATGCTAAGCAGGAAGTGGGAAGCTGTGACTGTCCTCAGAAAAGGAAAAGGAAAACTTGGGTAAACAGACACACACACAGATGGATCAGTCTTGTCACTGCTGGCCGATTGCATTTTACAGGCATGTAACAATGGGTTGAGTGAGATTCTTCTCTGACAAGATATTTCACATCGCACTCACAGTAGAGGCCACATTAAGGCTGGGGTGGGGTGGGGGTTGTTTGCAGTGACAGCTGGCCCACCCCATTAAAAGCGACAGCTCCATGGAGTAAACACCGGGGCTGCTGAACAGACTGTGTGCTAATGTAACAACAGTTTTTTGCATCGCTCATGGAAGTGCAGGCCTCTGAGAAACAGAGCTGGTCTTTCACGTGTAGCACAGTTGTGTTGGGCCGTGTGCTGCTGAAATGGGTCCTGAATAGCACAGAGATAGTCAGAACCAGGGTGTGTAAAAAAACTGACTGACTGATTAAGGGTTAAATCAAAAAAGCAACTTGCAGATTTTAGCAAAACTACATGAGGTTCCAAAGGTCAATATATAAAATTTAACAGCTTTTTGGTTATGATTCGTAAATGATTATCAATGGAGGAAACCAGCATATTAATAATTTACTAAGATGTCATTCAAAGTACAGCTGGCTATGATGTGGATCAGTTTCAAAGATGAGATGGACGCCAGTGTATTAATATGCATATTAATGATTTACAATAAAGTTAATTTGGGTCAACAGAAGACTGAAGAGCTGGACTCAGGCAGGCGCAAACGCCTGTAAAGCTCTCTACTTGTGTTCTTGCAGATTTGTAGACAGGTTTTCCACCCAGAGACCACCGACGGGTCGGTAAATCCTGCTTGTTGCCGCGGTCTTGTGTAGTTAAATCTTTGTCTGCTAATGGGGGGTAAGTGGAGAACCAGATGAGCGGTGTAGTGTCAGTGTGAGGGACATGCTCAATTTCACAGGCGAAAGCTACTAAAAGCTTCGTCTTTGCAAACCCACCTTCTGTGTGTGTGTGTGTGTGTGTGTGTCTTTTTTGTCTTCCCTGGAAGCTTCCACCATTAATTCCAAATTGTTTAGCTTTCCTCTCTTCACACCCCGTTGCCTTCATTATGCTAACACCAAACTGGCGGCAGGCTTAACGTTTTTCTTTACCGTTGTTGATGGGAAATGGGATTGAAGAAGTTCACCTGCTCTCCTCCAGCTGGCACTTATGAGAAATTGGTTTTTAGAAATATCATCAATCACAGACGGGGCAACTTGTGTGTGTTATAGAAAGGGAAAAAAAAAAAAAACAGGAGATAGTCCATTTTGCCTCAGAGCAAAAAAAAAAAAAAAAATCCACTCTTCTTGCCGGTTAAATCAAATGTCTGAAATGCTGAAGAGGCTGATGTGCTGACACAAATGCAGTTTTGACAAGGACACTGAGTGACATCGACATCCAATAAAAAGGGTTTTATCAACTCGTCACCTCATACATGAGTACAGAGTGACTGAAGTGCAGCTACATAATAAAACAGTGATGTAGAATCTGTGTGGTGAAAGACAGGTGCTTCTTACACACCCAACATATAAACTGGAGCACGCAGTCAGAGAGCTCAAGACGGGCCAGACCTGATGTGCGACAAGCAGCACTGGCAGGGGAGGTCCTGTAAGCGAGAGGTTGCTGGAACCTAAGATTTGGATTTTGCATGAAGACGAATGCTTGCAGTTTGGTGTTAATATCGCTTCTTGCGCTGCAGAATACACACTTACAGGGATGGGTAGATACCAATACTGCTTACCGATACCAATAGCTAACACCTATATACACTTCTCCATACTGAACTCTACAGTTGGGTGCCGAAAATAAAGACATAATCAATTAATTTTTTTTTTTTTTTAAGTATGATTTTAGCTACAAACTGGGCAACTCAACACTTTTCACGACTTCTCTTGTGACAGAGATGCTTTGACAAACTATTCAGGGTGAGTATTTTCAAATTTTCATTATATAATAAAAAAAAATTTAAAAATTGAAAGTATTGCTTGACTATTTGACTTGCCTTGAAGTCTATTTTTTAAGTTTTGCCCATATTTAGTCTTACAGGTAAAATATTTGTGGCCCGTTACATAACAGTTTGGCCGTTTTCTGTACAGGGGCAAACAGGAATTTGCCGAGACAAACACAGAAGCTGCTGAAGGGAAACAGGATAGTTTTTTTAAGGTGTGAGGGGGCAAGATGGCGCCACCCAGCCTGTTTGTTTACAAGTCACTACGCTTTATGGGGCAAAAACTGCCATTGCTTGTACTCATATCTCTAACATTACTGTTATAAATATTTGATCAACCCCACAACTCAATAAAGCTGCTCTCAGATACATAGTTGTCCATTTCTGCTGTGAGACATTGAAACAAGGAACATTGTTAAGTAAAAACTAAACAAAGCAGTATAACTGATTTAAATTCAGCCTGTAGACATCTTCATGCTGGGATGTGGGAAAGACCCACCACCCACACTTTTCTGCTCGATTGCAAAATTGACCATGTCACCATAGTAAAACTTAGTAAACCACAGTAAACAGTTTCCAAGGAGTTTAACTTGGAGGAACACATCAAAGCGTCAAAAAAAAAAAAAAGTGCTCAACTACGTTGATGAAAATCAGCCTCGTGGTATTTGCATAATCCTGCTAAAAGATAGATCAAACACTGCAAATGATTTGACGGAGGTGAGGATGTAAAAGTAAATCAAAAGTACTGTTTGTTGCTTCATTTGTTTTCTTTTCCACCTTCCTGGTTTTTTTTCTCAGGCTGCACACTAGAAGGGATTTCTAATATTGCCATGAAAATTCATAACTTCTTACACAGATAAAAGCTTGAAGTAGGTTTTCGTCGCCTTTGTTAACAGCGACAATTACACTTTCATTAGTATGCGAGATGGCGGCATATTTCACAGACACATTATGAACTGACGACGCAGGATTTTAAGGATGCAGAGGACTGATTTAAGAGAGAATACAAATGAGAGTCTGTTACAGACTGACAAGGTGGTTTTGTGTAAGGACGCTCCTGCAGTGACTTTCAAATTTGGATTTAGTCCTTGCTGACATGTCTTTCCTGTGCCGATGTGTCCTTGAGCAATATAGTGAGGTTTTTGGGGAGGGGGGCATCAGGAAGCAATCTCTTCCGGCCTTTATATCCCAAAGCCCACGCCTCCTCATTGTTGGCTTGATTAGTGAGAGACTGAGCCATGGAGGAGATCAATAATTACTGGCCTTTTACGGGATTGAATCTAACATTGTAACCCTACCTCTGTGTCCTTCCTATACCACAGCCAATTATGTGATATGATCAATACGCGTCAGTAATGGGATATCAGCACTTCTTGTGGCGATTCTGTGGCAAATGCCTGAAAAATCCATTGCTGGTGCAACATATACAGTAAACACTCCTCCTATACTTCCTCCTCTGCGTCACAGGGGTGCGTATTATCTGTTTCCTTTGGCAAGCAGAAAATATGAAACTGTTTATCTTTCCCCCCAGAAAGAGTCTGCTCATGTATTAGTGTGTGTGTGTGTGTGTGTGTGTGTGTGTGTGTGTGTGTGTGTGTGTGTGTGTGTGTGTGCAGCTGAGGTTGGAGGTGTCCATGGTAGAAGGAGGGGTTTGGGGGGGGTTTAATGGGGGGGGGCGTGCTGTGCCTCTCCCCGGAGCACAATCCAGATCTTAATCTGTTCTTGACCGCAGGAAACAGCCACAATCAGACTACCAGCACCACAACAACTGGATCTGACTCTAACTGTAGTAACAAAAGCTCCACACATACGTGGCCATTCCTGATGGATGAAGACACACGGCATTCTCAAGGCCCGGAAAGATAAAACCAACACTGATTAACAAATTACCAGTTAAAAATCAATCAACAGAGGAGGAGGAGGGAGGAAAAACAGATCTGCTGTTTTGGAGAAGGAACTGCAGGGGAGATATTCAGCCATCTGGCTCACAACTTCAGAGACAAGACCTCTCTCTTTCTCCTTTCTCTGTGGAGTGATGGCGCCCAGCAGAGTGCGGCTGGCTCTCGGAAGAGTCGGGCGCCATTCCCCCACAATGTACATGCTAATCACCCCAAACAACCACGTTGCAGATGGAGCCTCGTTAGAAATCAGACGGTGTCCATAAGGCTCCGTGATTTCTTTGGTCTCGTGGAATGGCGAGATCGGCTGTTTGGGTCTGTTTCCTCAAAGAGAGGAGTTATTATTAGTCTCTTATTCAAGTCTCTGCTACAGTACTTTGGTAAATGCACTGTCAATTATTAAAACACTATCTAGTCACCACATGCAGTACTAAATCTGCAGGGGTGCAGCAGGGTGCCTTTAAATGGCATCACTTAAACTCTCAGCCTGAAATATTAGGTCAACTCGGAGTTCCCCCACATAAACACTGTGCTCGCATTTCAAACTTAACAGCATTCCCTGATGAATGTAGGGAGTGTTGCTGCACAGGGTAAAACACACGGCTCTGGGTTTTTGGTACAGACTGGCTGAGTCATGTTCAGTCCACTGGAAAATACCAAAGAAAGTAGCACGATATGATACATCGTCCTATTATATGATAAGAATGTGCACATGGACCATGCAAACTTCACTTTATCTCCTTTATTGCAACAATCACTGGACTTTTACAAACACTGCGAACCAGGAACCAGCTAATAGTTCAAGGGTTCAATAAGTCCAGGCTCACCACAAACCAGTAACAGAAGTTACTCTTGCCTACCCTTACCATTCCCTCTCAGGCTAAGTTCCCATCCTGTACATATTGCACATGCACATAAAATTCCCCCTGTGAGAGAGTTGGCAAACTAATCCGAGAGTGACTCAGGTAATGGGTCAATTGTGGGTCATGATGTCATAAACTCTGGTAGGGCCAACAACCACAATCACAGTCAGCAATGTTACAGAATGCTGGAGGTTTTTGTCTTTGTTGCACTCCAGGACAGTTCAGATCAGGGATTTGTAAAGTTACAAATAAGTAAGTTAACCGAATAGTTGCAAGGCGTCTGAAGTAATAGTGTGGGGTATCAATCGAACCACCTTCTCATTGCAGTTTTCTGTCTTGTTGTTGGTGGCATCATCGACTCCTCCAGATGAACCAAACGATAAATGCTGAGGAGACAGGCGAGCCACACCAGTAAACGCCGCATCATCTGGCTGCAATAACCAAGGTCAGCATGGAGTACAAAAGAAGACGCCAAGCTACTATCTTCCACCACAGAGAGCAACATAGCAACTGTATCACGTAGACAAGACACTTTACATTGTTCTGTGATAGCTTTGATGCCAGTTAACTACAGCTGTCATTAAACTCTGCTCTTTCTGACTTGATGGTAGGAATGCCTGTTTTCCATGCCACCTCCTAGAGCTGCAACAACAACTCATGCAACCTTGCTGAAGGTTGTGTGATGCGTTTTCATACAAAAATAAACCAAATTTGTTTAACACCAAAATATGGTGGGAACGGATCCCCTGCTGGATGAATCAATAATTTTCCACCAGCAGTCTGTATGATCAAGACAGAATTCAGAGGAATTACATTTTTTTTTAAATACTGTCTGCTTTATTTTATAAGCTTCTAGGCTTCAGAAAATTTTTTTTTTTAAAAAACATATTTCTGGAAAGTCATAGGCTGAGAGATCTGTAGTTTATTGAAATTGAATCATTTACATTATAAAAGATCTAAACCATCACTGCATTTCTAATGTTAATTCATTTGATTTGACCCTAACAGAAGGGGTGGGGGAGGTGACAATGGTGGGTGCCACTGCGCGTGTTTCAGTACTGGAAGCTTATTGACAATGTCAGGGCAGTGTAATAGATGAGCCATTCAATCATCAAGTGGACCCATGGGTCAGCTTGCCTTTCCTCTACATTAGGGCCCGCTAGACGGGCTAGCCCACCTGGCATTCACTAGACATACCAGTTGCGAGTAGTGTAAAAATGGTTTTCTGTGAATGGACCGTTTTCTCTGAAAACAGCCACCTGCTGCAGCCACTTTCAGAGGAGTGAGAGTGAAACAAAACCAGCCAGAGAGACTCAACAATGTGATGAACCTCTGCGCAGCTGACAGGTGAAAACTCTCTCAAGGTTCATCATTACACGGATTCCTTTACATGTATTTTTAAAAACAAAAACCTTATTTAAGCATGCTTTACAATGAAAGCCTCACCCAAAAGTGAAACTTCTGAAGGCTGTAGCTCCCAAACTACTGAGAGACAGTGAAGAAACCATGACGTGATGTTGTTCAACCCTGGCATGTGGGGCTTCAGGACGGATGAGTTCAGCTAGGAGGCATTTTATGACATGACTCGACCCCCCATCAGCATGAGGGCCAGTAGATAACAGCTGAATTTTTATTCCTGAGTAAACTATCCCTTTAAGTGCATGAACAGAGTGCATGTAAGATATGGTTCACTTACTCACTGTGCTAGATGTGATTTGCATTGTGAAAGGAACATTTGGTGTACGTAAGACAGTCGAATATAAAAAGGGGGTGTTTGAATCCCAAATTTGTTTCCTGTTTCTTTATCCCACAGCGCAAGGAGTCACCCTGCTGAATTGCAATGGTGCATGTATGTGACCTTTTGTTTGCACTTAATGAATATCGACCTAAACTACTATGTGACTCATTCAACATTCAAGTGCTGCATTATTCAAGTACGTAACTGTTTTCCTTTTTAAGTCTTTGCTATGCATTCCTCCTCTCACATAAAAGCACGAGCCGTAAGCTTTTATAGCCTCATTTTGACTTATTTTATGACAGCGTTTGAATTAATGTGAGATGTTATCCAACAAATTAATGTGTGGAAAAGCTAACACTTTACATTCTGCTGTATTTAAATTTCTAAACACCTCTTCAATGGGGGTCGATGAAAAGTAGATCATTTTTTCTAGTCTGTGCTTGCAATCAATAGCAGCAAAAAATACCCTGCAATCAAAATAGAGTGAAACACATTCATTTGCATTTATCGCAACCTCACACACTCTTATTCAACATTTGACTCAAATTAAAAATCAATGGCCGTTTTGTGTTGAATAAAGGGATGTCTGTCTCTCTCCAAACATTAAAACTATTGTGCGGTGAAACTTCCATGACTACGGAGACGTGTAGTATTATCATGCAGCCCAGTTCTTCAGCAGTCAAACCCTGAGTATCATCCAGCTTCATCACCAATGACACATCCACTCCACAAGGTTGGCTGGCAATGTTAAAGACTCCTCCATGATCATTTAAAAGTATACTATTTAAAAAAAAAAAAAAGAAAAAAAAGAAAAGTTGGTATGATAAATTATAAACTCAATATTAGTCTCTGCAATGGCTGCTGTAAAGTGATGGACAAAAACGAAGGCTAGGCTACAGGCCAAACTTCATGGTTACTGGATTAAACCCTTAGATGCATACAATCCAGAAACAAGGACAGAGCAGAGCAGGGCACTCAATCCCTCCATGTATGTAGACACAACTCTTTTTCCTGCTGTTTCAATTCTTTCAATATTACGTTGAGGTAATTTCCATATGGTAAACTGTACAGTTTTGAATAAGTGATTGCCGGTGCTGGCCAACAATTTCGTTTTAAGAGAAGTATGAGCGCTCAAATTGAAGCGAGTGTGTATCATGACAGCAATGCAACCGCCAATTTAACTGTCCCCAGATCCTATAATCAAAAACATCACCATTTGAACAGAAGCCAAGTGAGCAATTCACCTTGACAGTTGGTTTTGAAGTCGGTTAGGGAGTTCGTATTTTTAGCCAAAGTCGATGTCCTTCAAATTGACAAAATTGAACCTTGTTAGTGCTGCAGGTATCAGCATTAAAGAAGAGACCTTGAACAGGACATGGAAATACTCCTTGGACATGCTGCTCTGTGCTCGCCTGCAACCTTGGTTTAGAGTGACGAGAGGTATGAGAAATAAGCTTTAACAGGAGGCTCAACAACTGGATTTAATCATTGACTGGAACAATAGAGAGACAGCTGACCACACAAGCTGTCAAAAAAACACTCTTTTTAGTTAATTTATCTAATTTTATCTTGTGACAGCTAAGAATAACTACAGAAAATACAAAATGTTAGTTTTTAACCTCAATGGTGCTCTAAATATTCTTATGTCCCTGATTTCCAAAGACTGGGTACTGGGGTCCCAGGAGATTTCAACTGGGTCAAATAAAAAATCTGTAGAATTTCTTCCATAGTCTTTTTTTTGTTGTTGTTGTAAGATTTAAACCTGTAATATGTCTTGGAGTCACATGAGGGAGCTCATTGGTCTTCCAAAACACAATTTCTATCGTAATTCTAACCGATTTCTGCAGAAACACCATACGAATGCTTGGCAAAGAAAGAACCAGTTGAGAAACAAACTGCAGCCAACATCATTTACAAAGTATTAAATGTGTGAATATTGTGTTTTTAGCTGTTTTCCATTGACAGAAAAGAGTACAGCAAGTAAAATACAACCAACAGAACATACATGTTTCATTGGTCACTGTTAAAATAAAACAGTAAAAGCTACATCACTTGAATCAAGAAATAACACATCGGCCAGGTAAGAGAATGTCAGCACACAAGCCATATACAAATAAAGCCTTATGGTCAAAAAGATGTCTGTGACCTCAGGTGGGGGATTATCACACACAAAATGTTAGACAACCCAGCCTCCCCTCCCAGTCAATCCCATTAGCTACCAGTGGCACAGTCCCAGCTGCACAACCTCCAATGTGTCCCTAACAAGCACCATTAGTAGTATTACCTGCATCCGGCGAGTGCTGGGGTCAAGGGGTCAACAGCAGACCAAAGGCTCAGATTAAATTACCCCTGAGGGAGGCGGGGGTGTCCACAGTAGTTACCACCCCCATCCCAAACAAGAGATTCCAGAATACAAGGTGGGCTAGCATCTAGCAGGTTGTTTTCTGGTTCATTCACTCTCTCTGATCTGATTTCCAATCTGCCAGGGCACACTGAGACAGGGCTTTCAGTTTAATAAGCGCGACTCTCAAAGTATATACTCCGATCATGTGACAGTGACCAGGACCATGAAGCATTGATTAGATTTGAGGTCTCAATGCAGCAGTCAGGGAATTACTGTTAGCCTTGTAGAACTTTTCACCAGTGATTTAAGCTGCTATATATGCAAAAGTTGTGTAGACAAATGAATGGAAAAGATTAACAAAAGAATGACAAAAAAAATCACATAGAATTTAATTCAATAGATGAATTCTATTTTCACTTGATATTTTTTTAATATTTTGTGAGAAAATTGCCTCATCATTTGCCTTTTTAGCACTGATATAGACAGCAAATGTGTAAAAAAAAAAAAAAAAGTAACACTCCATAATAGTTAACCAATATTTGTTATATACTGATATACGACTGACAAATAGAAAACAGTATTTCACAGAAAAGCCGGATGAAAAAGAAAATATTTGTAAATACCATTAGAAAATGTCTGCACTTTGTGCCAAAACAACAAAGATACACACCTGCCTCATGAATGCCAGTTCTGTTTTATATCTGCTGGCTAACACAGATGTGTATTGACCATGTTACAATGTTTTCGGTTCCTCTCGCGGCCAAGTAACAATTGATGCTGCTTCAGCCATCTCCCTTTGTTTTGGCTTTATTTTTGTGGATGTCAGAGTTTAAAAGCATGGGAGTATTACATGTGGCACACTAACGATGTGTTCATAATTATCTATGTTTATACAGCCTTTAGCCAAGTATCTAAACCAAGCCAGCTAATGATATTCAGCTCCTGTTACTTGCCAGCAATAGCCAATATTTTGGTGAGAGCTGGACAAAGAGGAAGAATCTCAATTATTGAGATTGGATGCAGGAGGCTCTGTGTGAGATCTGAAGCCCTGTGGAGCCCTGAAACGCTCCAGGAGAGCAGTGGGCTCTGCCTGCTGTGTTACAGTCTGAACACAGGTACTGCAACAGCTCTCTCACACACTTACACACATGCATTCAGTTAGAAAGTACACACCTACACACAGGAATAAAAGCATAGAAGCACACACATAGATATCTACCTGAGTCATCCCAAAGGCATTCACAACTATCTCCCTAACAGGGAAAAGGGATGAAAAAGACCTCGTGAAGAAGAAAAACACACTGCAGAACACAGAAAGCTTCACAGCTCAGTCTTGTATTGCAGACGCAGCCTGAGGCGCTGGATTCACAGGATGTACATTTTGAGCCCTGAAACAACTCCAATAACCAGCACTCATTACAGCATCCATTTAAAACCTTCAGGTAGAGACGGACACCTCATTGTCTTTAACAATACAATCAAGTATTTATTCAACAACAACAACAAAGGCCATCTTGACTGTTTCATGTCAAGAGCTGATTCATTCTCTTCTGTCTATGTGGTTGATGCTAAAAGGACAGCACACGATAGCTTTGTACAGGGTTGCCTCATTCACAACCATGGCAGAGTCCATCCAGTCTATCGAGAGCAACTCAGTGTCGTGTTCAAGGAAACTTCGAACTGGTCTCTGGGGAGGAGTAGGATCGAATCAGTAACCTTCCTATTACTAGAAGACCACTCCATGTCCTGAGCCTTGTTAGCATGGATTCATCTGCTTTTTAATCTCTGGTTTCTGGTTGATATCTGGGCCAGGACTTCCTCTTCTGTTGCCCAGAATTAGTTTATCAACTTGAAACAAAAGAGCTGAATTGAGAGATGATGGCGACATCTGAACTGTTTCACATTAAACTTTCAGTACAGATAAATTTAAAAACTGTCACCACATGATGATTTGCAAGATTATGTTTTAGCCCATTTGTTTTGTTTCTACCTTTAACAGATGCTGTATCCATCTGAACTGATCTGTGTGCCATTACAAGTACATAGAATTTGGTACTGTACATAATCGTACTTTTTCTGGAAGTTCACATTCTCCATAATGACAAAAATGAGTTGTAAAAAATTGTGAACTCAATGTTCAGGCGTGCTGCTGGCGCGGAGGTGCACCCTTGCTATCAAATATGGCTCCCTTATCAGCTTTTAGATAAATGCTGTGTTTGACCAGGTATTTCCTCGATTAGGTGTGTGTCCATTGCAAACTCTGAATTTCCCATCACTAACATTGCAGTGAGCTTTGTCTGCATCAGGTTTTTAAGGCGTAACCATACAAGACATATTTTGACTTGCCATCGCTCTGACTGTGTGTCAGGCTGAATGTGATGCACGGATGACATCACATGGTCTCCCTTTCTGAAGTGCACCACCTACTCAGAGGCACTCTCAGAGAGAGGTGGGGCCACCAGGAGCAATGAGGGGTTCAGTACCTTGCTCAAGGACACTTGGACATGGTCACCGGGGGAAGTGAGGATCGAACCAGCGACCCTTCGGTTGCTAGATGGCCTCTCTACCTCTGAGCCATGCTGATCAACACGTCTCCATTTCCATTACATAATGCTTTACAACCCTTGCTGCAGATTCTCAAACAGCCTCCTCAATCCCTGTCTTTACCATTCACTTCCATCAAATGACTACTGAACACAGCCGTGACACGTGAAGTAAATGCAGTACTTCACATGCCAGACACGTTGACTCTATTAATGTATTTACAGCTGGATGCTCATGATTTACTTCATGAATATCACAATAAAACTTACTGGCTGTGGATTCTCGAATGGACATTTCCTTTTATTTTTCCAGCCACTTCAACACACAATCTCAACCGTTATTTATTCAGCTGAGTGCTGACTCTGCAGGACCTTTTCTCATTTTTATACCATTATACACTCGGGGGGGGGGGTATCTCATGGATCTTCTTAATAGCAAATGCTGATCAATGCATTTGATTGACTTATTCTAATTGTGCGGCACAGATACAATTACATGACCCACTGTGCTTCCTAAGATGTGAAAACCAGAACAAACGTGGTAAGTAACTTTGTGGGGGAAAAAAGGACCTCAGCAGTTCTTTAGCGCGTCAAGAGGAGTAGTGGGTCCACCCAATAGAATTCTAAATTTCTCATATGCTGTTTACTTGAATCAAAAGTGCGTCACAGTAAGATAGGAAGCCCTCAATTTTGATACAGCGACTTCCCTTCAAGTTCTACTGAATGCACTTAAACAATGTTAATGCACTGGAGCCCAAACTGGGATCGATGCCAGCTTCTAAAGCATTATTGAGATAAGAGTCTGTTAGCGTGTCACAGCACCAGCCTTCTCCTTTTACTCACCAAAACCTCAAGATGTGTCGAACACATTTAAGATGACGAGGACTACATGTTTTAACAGTGGGGAATATTCACAGACAAAACTCAATTTCGGAAACAATCAATCTCCCTGCAAGTGGAGCTGTAGAGTGAGGAGAGAAATTTGGTCTACAGCAAATAATGTGATCTCCCCGCTTCACCTCCTCTTCATTTGGCTACGCCAGCGACCGTGTGTTGCCAGTGTTAAATCACACGCTCTGACCTTTTCCTTATCATAAATCACATTCTTCTGTTCTGCTGCCAGAATTTTGTTTAACCCAATTTGTCACTGAGGATACCCCCCCTTCCACCCTCGCTGCAGATTCACATAGCGGGGTTGGGAGTGTGGGATTAGTGGGTGGATCAAAGCATGCCATCCAGACCTCTCTCTCTCTCTCTCTCCCTCTCTCTCTCTCTCTCTCTCGTCTTGTAATCATGAAAGTCAGTAGCGTCTGGAGCTGATAGGTCGAGGCTGCTGGTGGCTACCAGGAACAGAGAGACTACAGACTAGGGCTGCATTTCATAAAGATTAATTTTTTCTGTAACGTGTCAGGAAGAAGCCCCCACAGCCTGATGTGACATCTTCAACTGGCTGGATGTGCACCATAAATGGTCAAAACCAAAGCGATATTCAGATTATAATGAAAGAAAACAAAATAAAGCGTGTTTGATAAAGTAGAGGCAGAAATGAATTCATATTTTGGAGAAAAAAAAATTATTTAAAAATCGTTTTGTTCTTAAATGTAAAAAAAAAAGATAAATAAAAGAAAGGCAATGACTGTTTACTCAAATAGAAAAACAGATGCAACACACAAATCATTTAAAGAGAAAGGGAGGAAGTAAGGTGTGCCAAGAATCACAGACAAATGTGCTCTAAGTGGGCAATCGCTCTGGTGTGATAGCTGCCTCTGCCTCGGCTGGCAGGACATTATGACTGAGAACGCTCTGCAAAGGGGAAGCTGACATTCATTCATCACGCCAATTCCCAGCCTTCTTACTATACAGCAATGCAGCCTCACTGCTTTTTTTCAGACTTCAGGGTGAATAACCGTCAAAAGCCACTTCGACTCCACCGCTGTGGTCATGTAAACTTCCTGTGGCAACAAAGACTTCCTCACAACGGCTTTGAATGGGCTGAAGCGGAGAGGGAACTTTAGAGGCATGTGACGTCGAATATCCAAACTGTCTAATTATGCAGTGGCTTGATGACAAAAGAGGAAAAACTGAGTATTTTTAGTCCCGCGCTGCTACGTGATACAGATTAAATTAAAAGGCAATTATCCCCTGCGTTTGCCATCAAGCACTCTCCAGCAGGTTCCTTTATCTGTCTCCCCGCCACACCCATCTCATCCTCCAAAAAGGCCATCAAAAGTAAAAAGAACTGTGTCCAATCTCTTCTACTGCAGACAAGACTGAGCAGACTTGCTGGTACTCATTAACCATCCTTTCAACCAGGGACTGCCCCTTTTCAGCTCAGGACCCCAAAATAAAGGTACCACAGACCAGCGACCCAGAAGCGCGTGAAGCATACAAATGTTGTATTCGCTAATGGACTATTCTGATCTTTAAAAACAATGAAGGCCTTCAATTTTGTTCGTTTGTTTAGGTTTGTTTTTTGGCAGATATCTGATATGCATGTTAACAATTGATTTGGCTGATATTTAACGATGTTCATATTATCTGTTAAAAAAAAAAAAAAAAGAAGAAGCAATGTTCAGTTTTTGGAGATACTGAAAACCACATGGAAACACTGTGAATTTGGAAAAGACTAACATAAATCTATATAGTGAATTGTTTCCTCAACAGATGGAGAGCCAAACTGGGCCATTAGGCAATTTCAGATTTACCAGTAGAGATGACTTGGCCTTATTATCTTGCATCCCAGATTATTCTTGATCATTTATCAATCTGTTTTAAATTCTATCACCCTTCATCTCTTGGTGCATTTCCACACAGCTCTTTTCATGCACGCAATGTGTGCATGAAAAACTGCGCGGAAACACAGAAAATTAATTAATCCAAATATTGCAAACAGGATTTGATGCTTGGAGGAGGAGGAAATGTTGGTGTACCTATTAAAAGATAAATAAATATGAATGCAATGTAAACAGATTCAGTAACCCGACGACGTGCTTGAATCATGTGACGGTCAGGGCTTGTGGATGTCATGGCACGACGAACATATAATATCTGCTTAACAGTTGTGGATGGGAACACGTATACAATCGCAATTTCTTTGGCCAAATTCCAGAAAATTTGGTTCCCATTTACAATACATCTGGAGGGAAGCCTGACTTGTGGATCGTGGCACCGCTTAGGGACCCCCCTGCTTAGAACCAGAGCAAACACGAGCATGTCTGAGAGTACTAAAACTGCGTTTCACTGACAAACCACACTCCTGATGACCTCACAACAAGCAATGTATCAGAGGCTGCACTGCAAAATGATGCAAGAGGCTGATGTTGGAAAATGGGAAATGTTTCTAGTAGAAGGATGGACAGGATTCGCTTGTGCAAGAAATGAGCCCTGCTACTACTCAAACAACTGGATCATCACATATACTGGTAGTAGCTGTGCTATGGGCTGCGGCCAAGAGGTGGGCGTGTTGTGACAGGAAAGCTGGGGGGGGGGGGGGGGGGTTGCTGAATGATGACATTCAAAGTAATAAGTTAATTCATCCCAACTCCTTTGCCATCCAATGTGTGTGTGAGAAATATTCAAGAGTGTGTAAGTGGGTGTGTACAACCTATGGTGAAGTGGACACTCACCTGTGACATCTGGGGTCTGAAATTGATCTCCTTCAGGTCCACTGATCCCGGCGAGAGGTTGTGCAACATCTGGCACAGGAGCACCCCGTCTCTCAGGGCCTGGGCAAGGTCGAAAACGGCCGCCGAGGGCCACACGACCCGGTGGTTTGGGGGCAAGACCTTGCAGTCTATCAACCACCGCCCGCATTGTCTCCACTCCTCCATAGCGGCTCCGGAGCGGTCTCCCCTCAAACAACACCAAGTCCACGAGCTGGTTCACGGCTTACTCCGGGTACTAGTCGGTCCCCGACCTTTCACTCACTGTCAGCTGGGCAATGTGGCTCTAGCACAACTTTAGGTTAGAAGAGTGGGTCGCATGTCAGCTCCCCTGCCCTCTCACCATGATCGAGGTTGAACACAATAACCCCCCCCCCCCCTCTGTCTCTCTCTCTCTTTCTCTCTCTCGCTCTCTCTCTTCGGCGGTGTCACCAGAAACGCGCTACGGCAATTTTCTTCTCTTCATTCTTAAAAAGTTTTCCCAGCATTCCCAAAATCCAGACGGTGTCAGCGAAAGGTTACAAATATAACAGCTGGGGGCAGCGGTTTGTCATGTACCGACTCCGGCAGAGTCTCACATTTCAGCAGCGGGAGAACCGAGCGACACGGCCAGCCACACAATGTAGGAGAAAAACACGGTTCAAGTCTTGTTTAGTAGTTGAACCGACGCCCGGAACCTTCCGAGGCATTTACACGGAACCTGGCGTTCAGGACTTGAGCTTCCGCTGGTTTCCAGAGCAGAAGAGAAAGAAAAAGATAGTTAGGGAACCGAGGAGACCATCCTGTTTCCACAGCATGCAGCGGAAACATCGCCAGGGAAAAAACAAAACAAAACAATGCGTGTTTACATTTATCCAGTTGCAGTTACTTTGTTTCGCGCTTTGCTTTTCTGAGATTTCTTCCTCTTTCCCCTTCCGTCTGTCCCCTCTCTCTCTCTCCCTCTCACTCTCCCTCTTTCCCGGTCGGGCGCTGGGATGTTGAACTCCCCAGCTGCTGCCGCTGCTGCAGGACGAGGAGGAGGAAGCGCTCGCGCTGCTGACCCGCAGTTGGAACGAGCTCGCCTGGCACGCGCTGATTACCTCGCGCGCATGAAACACTTGACCACGGTGTTCACACTTTTAGCAAAGTGGCTCCACTCTCTCTCTCTGTCTCTCGCTCACACACGCACACACACTCCAAGACAGAGAGAGTTTTTAGAGGGCATTAATGAGGTGAGATTCGCTGACGCGCCCTCTGGTGGAGGAAGAGGAGTCTGCACGGGCTGCTGGCTCGAGGAGGTTTAAAGGGACAGTGCAAAAAAATAGTTGTTGCATGAATGAATGCGTTTATTCTGAACACAAAGTAAATATAGATGACAAAATGATACATTAATGACTTTTATCCGTTTCTCGTATTTCTTGTTAATATTACAAACAACTGTCCCAAATGTGTTTACAACCTGAATATAAACGGTTTCACAATTACCACAAACTTATATACAAACCAGAATAAATAAATAATACAATATCCCTGATCCCATGATCCCTGAATATCCACCCAGTGTCCCAAAGATCTGATTGATAATCCCACCAATCATCATCCACACACTTCTTGATTGTTTTTATTGAACTTTTTTAAATTGATTTATACGAGTGCTTTGTTTTCACTATGTCCAAACCTATAAATATACTCCCATGTGGTCCTGGCCACAAAACATTTCTTAAATCCATCCATTTTCTTCTGCTTATTCCTATTAAGAGTTGGGGAGGGGGGCTGGAGCCTATCCCAGTGGCTACAGGCAGGAGGCGGGGTTCACCCTGGACAGGTCGCCAGTGTATTGCAGGGCCAACACATAGAGACAGACAACCATTCACACTCTCAGTCACACCTACAATCAATTTAGAGTATCAATCAGCCTCATCCCCTCTTGATGTCTTTGGACTGTGGGAGGAAGCTGGAGTACCAGAGAGAACCCACACAGGAACAGGGAGAACATGGAGACTCCACACAGAAAGACCCCATAATGGAGCCGGGGATCGAACCTGGAACCTTCTTGCTGTGAGATTACTGTGAGGTGCTGACCACTGCACCACCGTGCAGCCATTATTTCTTAAATATTTTCTGGAAATGAACCATTTCTTGGTTTGAAGTTATTGGTAGTAGTAGTAGTAGCAGTAGTAGTAGTAGTAGTAGTAGCAGCAGTAGTAGCAGTAGCAGTAGTAGCAGTGAGTTTGAGTTACCTTGGCTAAATGACTTTATTAAGCTGAAACTCCTTCAAATCCAAAGGTTTTATAACAAATTAAATTTGTCTTCAAGTCTGTAGCAATCTTAAATGATGTTTTGCCAAAACCAGGTGAGAGCCACAGCTGCAGGGTTGAGTTCAGCCAGGTCCCTTGGACTGCAGTGGGGGGCATCAGGACGTCCCAGCAGGTGGAACATGATCTGTCCTGATCCACAGCTGCATGCGTCTCCTGTCTGATAGTCCCAGGCTTTCATCAAAGCTTTACACCTCCCCTACTCCACACAAAGTCTGCTGAGGGTCTTCCAGATTTTCCTGGAAGGTTATGACCACTGGCGAGGCGTTCAGTGGGTGTGTCTAACCCTACACACTCAATATAAGGTCGTTTGAAGAGGAAATAACAAAAATGTAGCCTACGAATCAAAGATTTTTGAATTATTATGAAGTTATAGAATAAAATCTGCAGTTTCTGACATTGCAAATATATCATTCTTGTTTTGTGCAAAAAAAAGTATATTTTGATAAAATAATCACCAAACAAACATCATTTGGACAAAATGTATTTGAATTACAGCTTAGCTTTAGCATTTAAATTGTAATTTTTAGAAACATTTTAGAAAATTCAACAAGACTACATTTTATGATCATTTTAGATGCAGTTGATTGTGAAATCATGCGCTAATCCAAGTGTTGGGTCTGTTTAGAAAAAAAAAGAGGGAGAGGTTTCTGTTTGTTAATGAATTCCTTTGGAGCAGGGACAATGTGCAGACCACTTTTTCCAAAATGTTTGACACAATTGTCAAGCACCTGTTGCTAACTTTCTCTGGATGTAGGCACCCCGCCTCCTCTTCAGACATCTGTTCAGAAAAAGACACTTCTCTAATCTGATACATTTGAATCAGTTCATTGCTCACAGTGAGGCCCGCGCAAGCACAAAGACAGGTGTATGATCTCCAGCAGCAGTATTGTGTTGTTATTCCACACAGCAACATGACACGTGTGTCATTAAAAGACAGCTAGAAGTCTCCAGATTCCCTCAAATCTGGTTTATCACTTAAATCCGTAACTGTTTAAACCCCTGTTTCTGAGATGGGAGACTCAGGCAGCCATGTTGATATGTCGTTGCAGGGTAAACACAGGTGTAATTAATAACATTAATTACTGCCCCACTGCATTGAGGTTTTCCAGGGCTCTAGTATGTACACGCTGGCTTCCTGAGACACACTAAATAGAAAGAAGCCATAATTAGTATCATTAATCTCACCTGTGTTTATCCTGCTATGACAGCTCCTTAATGACTGTAGTGAAAAGGGACTAATAGGTGCTAGAGTTTTAGTAACACACTTTAAAACCACCATTTTTAGTGTCTTTACTGTAAATCCTGCTCCCGTTTTATCAGTGGAGTCTTATGAGGTAGTTGGAGGTTCCTCCTGTCACATGGAGGGTCATGGAGCACAGTGGAGCACAGTGGAGTGTGAGGCTTGTTGTGATAGGACAATTTCGGAATAAAATATCTGGGTCAACGGGACAAAAAAAAATCTTCATGGGGATACTCCTGACTCACAGTATGGGAATTGAGATGGGCTTTTTTTTTTTGCCTGACCTACAAGTGCTGGTTTGCCTACCAGCACACACACACACACACACACACACACACACACACACACACACTGAACCTAAACTCAATTCTAACCTTAATCTTAACAGGTCTCAACCACCAAAAGAATTATTTAATATGTCTCAGTCGGACCAACCAAAACATCCTCAATGAGATGGTTTGCAAATCGACTCAGTCCCTTCAAAGACAGCTGTACAAGCACACACATGCACGCACACACACACACACACACACACACACACACACACACACACACACACTAGATAATACATTCTCTTGCTCCTTACCTCAGCCTTAACCATCACAACTGAATGGCTGACCCTGATGCTAAAACTTAGTCTTAACCCACAAAAAGCCCTTTAAAGCTGAGATGCTAAAAAAAGTCCTCACAAGTCATGTCCTCACGGTGTTTTGCCAAGATTTGGTTCAAGATGCACGTGCGCGCGTGTGTCTGTGTGTGTATACACATCTACACACAAACTCTTTCTTCTTGGACGGCAGCATCACACAATGGCTTCGTTTGTCCCTCACAACTAAATGACCCAAAATCTGACCCTAACCAAATTCTATCCCCTCTTTGACCTTGAAACTTCCTTCCCTCTGAAGGACTGTCCAAAATGTCTGCACTTTCCCCAAAAAATTCCTCACCCTGTTGGTTAAAAACCTGTTCCAGTCCTCACTATGTAGCAGGAACATGTATTCTAATCAGTCATCCCTATGTACCACATGAGTGATAAATCTGAAATAAAAAATAGTAAGGGAATATTACATAAAAATGTTGTTTTAATAACAAAAAATTGATGTTACGGATAATAAAGTGGGTGCAGTCTCTGTGAACCAGTATCTGGTATGTGATTATTTCCAACTAGAAAATTCTTGAAGAAATTTCAATGGTGCCTGTAGCTTGCTGTGTGTACTCCAGTGCATGTGTTTTGGAATTAGACATGCTAACAGTTTCAGCTAGTTTTCTAATTGCTAAATTTTCTAATTTAATTTTTAAATTTTAGCATGCTGTGAACATGTTAGCACAATAATAATGGTAAATTATTAGCATGCTAAATTACTAAAAACATCAGCAAGCCTGCTGATATTTATAAATTGTGGCATTTTAGCATGATGCTAACATGTTGGTATCCAAAAGTGCTATAAAAAAAAGCAAACTTGCCAATTTTATCTTTTGCTAATTTAGCATGTTAGCAGGCTAACATGTTAGAACCATTCTGTATGCTATAAGCAGCAGCTAGTTTGTAGATTAATGTAATCTACACATTTCGGCAAGTTAGCACGCTAACGACAGTGGCTAGCTTGCCATTTGCCATTATGTAGCAATTCTAGCATAGAATCACTCAAAAATAATTACAATGTGGCAGTCAGCAAGGTTGCTGCTGCTCTTGGCATTTTAGGATAGTCCTGTGAGGTGCCAGTTGCCTTTATGAGAACTTGATTATGTCATGTGCGACAGCTGTCAGATTCACCTCTGCCATATCACAATAACATTGTCATATTATATAATGTGGTTGAAAATATTCCAGGGAACTGGAATCTGGAAGAAGTCTGTGGAGACTCCTCCTAAGTGTAAACTCTGTACTGTCAAGTGTGAACTGCCTCTGAGTGGACTTGACTAATGATATGTGCAGCAGCTGTTACGTTGCTATGGTTACTCCCTCCAAATCAGTTCTTTCTGTCAGCTGGAAAACCATAATGACCTTCCACTTTTTCCTGTCTCTCTGGAATGGTAGCTTCTCTCTTTCAAAGTGTAACATCTGACCTCAAAACTTTGCTACCGTTCCAACCAGGGGACCTCCTTTAACACCGTGATGTCAGTTGTGTTCTTGTACGACCTACGATGATGAAAATTTTGTTGTAAAAAGAGCAAGTTTGTCTTTGTCTCCTCTTGAAGTTCCTTGTTAATTTTAACATGGGAGTAAATGGGACTGAGGTCATGATATCTGATGCTTGGAGGGTCTCTGAGTGGAATGTGTGACACTTGAGCGTAGAGAGAGGTATTTTACCAATCAAGAGGAGTTTTCCTATGACCTTGGCTAAAAGTGATGATTTTAGAGGGAATTTTGTGGCTCTGATGATGATTTAGGCAATGACAATATACACCAATTTTAAAACAGGAAACTCTCTGAAAATCTAACATAAACTGTTATTTCATAATCAAAAGTGGTAGGCTTGAAAGTCATTCTTTGGGAAAACAATCCTCTGAGTTTCATAACCTTTTTAAACTTTAAATGATATGTTTTCTGGGTTTAACCTTTTTCTTAAGCGCTCCCCTTTGATTCTAAGGGGATTCTGTTTACATCTTTTTGAGGATTTTTGTTGCCACGGGGACTCAAACCACCACCAAACGTCATATACACTTTCACCGTAGCTGTCGGAGGAGTAATGAACAGAAAAAAGTGAGGGAGAATAAATCACTAAATATGTGCAATAATAATCGGTGCAGCAATGCGAAGTTTCACTTGCAGTTTTCCGAGACAGTAGAGGAGGAAGTACTTATATCCTTTAATCCGGTTGATGAATTAGTAGCCACAAGCTGTCACACATTCCCACATTTGATTAATTTTTGGCCACAAGTTAAATTTATTCCAATGCGTTGGTTGATGTGTGGTCATGTAATGAAAGTGTGGGAACAACATTTATCTGGTGGCTACATTCTCTCCTTCTCCCTCTCTCTACGGCCGCACCAAACCTCCTCATTTACCACATTTGCAAATACTCTCCAGCGGTGGCTCCAGAGACTTTATTATCATGTATAGTATTCAGAATACTTCTCAGTGTCATTCAGTACAATTAAACACAAAACAAATCCAAAAAATAAATTCTGTACGTTATAAACCTAATGAAGAAAGTATTTATTGCGGGTTGTTTGGCCACACTGTTGGATTCTAGGTGTCCTAAATGTAAATGGGCGATTAATGAGTTGTTCTGTATTTTGATGAAGTTGTATTCATATGAAGTTGATGTCATTTTGATGACATGCTAACCCGCAACGAGCCGTCACATGAAAGCCGCCTCCAATGCGACTCAACTCTGACTTGATAACCATGTCATTTTGTCATCTCCTCCGTGTACACACACGTTAACTGACCAATCAAAAAGAAGTTAGAGGTCTTCTTCCGTCTCAAACAGCAGACCTGCAGCCCGCATGAGGATCTGCCTCCTGCTGCACAGACCTGACACTTTCACCTCTCGCTGGCAGCTTGTTACCCACCACTCTGTGAGCTGGAAAGAGGCTACGGTTTGTTTGCAAATTTGCCAACTTTGTCGCAAGGCGCTTTTGTGAATGAATGTTGCTAAAGCGGTATGAGAAGTGTCTAAATCTCGTGACAAATGGCGTGAGCAGCTGCGGAGCCGCCTAGCTGACTGGCAGCATTATGCTTTCAAACACACTTGACCATGCAGCGTGTTCCCTGCAGTTGGGCTCTGGATGTTGGTGTTTCTGTAAATGTCAACTACCTATGAGATCAAGGTGCGTCACTGGGGGGGGGGGCCAATAAGATTTCAAGGGCGCTACTGTTCTCCCCTGTCTGAAAAATATGATTGGCCTGTTGTGACTTGTCCCATCATACCTTTTTGTTGTTGTTCCAAACAGAGCAAACACACTGGAAATGACACATTTCATAGTACTTTTAGGTGTTGAAAACCACAGTTATGCACAACAGCAAGCCTCCACACACCCCTGGTCTCAGAAAAAGTGAAATGAGTTTTGAGACGGTTCATCTTTAAGCTAACAGGTCAGGTGCTACTGCTTTTATTGAGAAAACACACTTCGCCTGTCTACTTTATCTCTGAATACAAATATCCTCCAGTCTGCTCCTTGATCCCAGATGTCCTCTGATGGATGATTCTATTCCTGCAGGGTTTCTTCTGTCCATTCCTCAGTGTTACCTTTCTTTTATTACTTTCCCAAATTCCTCCTCTTACATTTTCCGTTCTCGTGGATGTTAATACAATTGTCACACTCGCTCAGTTAATCTCTTAATTGCTACTAACATCAATATGTCACATGTTCCTTGTTCATTCTTGTTGGTCACGTCTCATTACTTTCACCGCGGTTCCCTCCTACATTTCCACAGAGACGTCATATATTTGACTAATTTATTTCCAGGCAGAGCAGGAAAACCAGATGTTCTACGTTTCTTTTGTGTTTAAAACACGCTTATAAAATCATGAAATTCAATCTATAAAGGATGACAACATACAAATCAATATACAAATGATTGCAATACAAGTGAGATAGGTTGTAAACACGGTAAAATCTATTTAAGTGCCAGACAGCATCTATGGAATTGATGTTTATAGCGAGTAGCTGCTGTATATTTTTTATTTCTACTTTCATGGTTCTTAAATATTTCTGGAGAAAGTGAATATTACGCTTCTTTTCTCTTACCCCCTGCAGGCACGAGGGCCGCTCATACAATCAAAATCACAATCATCATAGAATATCCCTTATATAATCGTGTTGGAGGGATCTGGCCCACACAGGGGACCCACCGCCACAGTACTGACTTTTCATTCACGATTCATGTATTATTCATTCTTTTCAAAATTCCATTTCCCATTCAAAATCCTACAAAAACAAGTTTGAAGTTGTGTTTCATTTCTGATTTAGTTTTTTAAACCTTGACGTATCCAAAGGTTTCCCACTGAGAGTCATCGTCTCTTTGACAGGCAGCAGTGCCCCGAGCCACTGAGAAGCTCCACGAGAGCGGCCAGGGTTAAGGGCCTTGTACAAGGGCCCATCACTGGTGGTAATGAAGGTGGGCCAGCGTTGCTTCTTCATGTTCCCCACCCACATTTATCCCTCTGTCCCTGGGGATTGAACTGGCAACCTTCTAAACCCATGTCTGCTTCTCTTTTTCTGTTTATCTCATTTAGCGATGCAGCACATTACGAAACAGCGGAAGGACATTTAAGTTCACGTCTCTGTCCTCTAGGATCTCTGTCAATCTGATACCAAAAGCACATCATGGTTTTGTTTTTTGTTCTCTTACAATAAAGACCCTAAACTTGCGGTTTAGGACTTTTCTGTTTTCCATTACATTTGGAACTATTTTGCTGCTCTGAGGCTTTGTCTATTCCCCTTTTCAGTTCTTTTCATTGAAGTATTTTGATTCTTTTATTTTACTCTGTTTTTTGTACGTCTTTTTGTATTAATTACTTACAATGTTGTTAATGCCCTTTATTTGAAATGTTCAGATCTTTCAGTTGTTGAGTAGGTTCTGTATGGAGTTTGTATGTTCACTCCCTCCCACACACCCAATACCTGCTCCTCAGGTGAACTGGAGACTTTATTTATCCCATCGGAGTGAATGTGAGTGGGAATGTTGTTCGTCTCTCTATGTGAGAGCCCCAAACAATCTTTGCTTGCCTAAAGAATGCTTGGTTTGGAGTTAGACTCAATTTTTTTTGATACATAAGACACCTTCAACTCCAGAATGTGGGCTTAATTTCCGAGTGGTACAAAGTGGTCTTTCTTGCATCTTCACCTCCTGAAGAGTTAGAAGACTGTCCATGGTGCAAGGCCTCAGGGAGCCTGGATAGCTGCTGGACCCAGAGGTCCGGTGATCACGAGTCTGCGAATTTGACAGGGACAATGTTTCATTCATGGTCAAAACATTCAGTGTCCTTCAGGGAAAAAAAAACAAAAAAACCTTCCCCGTCACTACAGAGTTATGCAAGAATATGGAAAGACACACATGGCTTGTATAAAGTGCCTGTAAGCCAAACTTCATGCCGCAAGGATACACACATCCACTCGCTGTGATGGACAGGAAACGCCATGGGCCTGAGGCGAGTCCTGGTCTTTCTTTCAAAAGCTCATTGAAGGATTTGTGTCTCTGTTAAACCTGGGTGCAGGGCTAGACGTCAAGCCATAGAATCACCCCCTCCCACAAATACCCTAATTCTTTGTCTAACTATCGATACACAAAGTCCGATTGTTGTCATGCCATTGAATAGACCATAATCATCCAACTTCACGAGTGCAAGCAGGTGCCTCCTAAACTAAACCAGACAAGGTCAGTAGTCTGCATCTGCCATGGGAAGGAAGTCAGGTCCCTCCAATATTAAACCCCCCAAACATGTTGGCCAGTGACACATTAAAGTGTCATAGATTTTAAAGAGATATTTAAGATTAGGGATTAGCCAGATACTTGGATGAGGGTTAGGGTGAGAGTGTCAGAGGGTGTGAGGCAGTCAGCATCAAGTCGGTGGCAGTAGAGATTGTTCTACAAATAGCTGATTTATTCTTCTGATCAAAAACATTAGCAGGCAGTGCGGCGGTGCAGTGGTCAGCACTGTCTCCTCACAGCAAGAAGGTTCCAGGTTCCAGTCCCGGCTCCATCACAGGATCTTTCTGTGTGAGTCTCCATGTTCTCCCTGTTCCTGTGTGGGTTCTCTCTGGTACTCCAGCTTCCTCCCACAGTCCAAAGACATCAAGAGGGGACGAGGCTGATTGATACTCTAAATTGACTGTAGGTGTGACTGTGAGTGTGAATGGTTGTCTGTCTCTATGTGTTGGTCCTGTGATGGACTGGTGACCTGTCCAGGGTGAACCCCACCTCTCACCTGAAGGCTGCTGGGATAGGCTCCAGCCCCCCCCCCCCCCCCGCGACCCTTAACAGGATAAGCGGAAGAAAATATATGGATGGACAAAACACATTAGCTTAAAGGTTAATCGGAATGAATAAATAATCAGTAATAATCATAACTGATTTATTGAAACCAGTTTTGCAGATAGCACACACTTCCACGTGAAGCCGCATCAACTTCCGGTTCGAGCCCCGCCCACCTCTGGAGTGCGGGTACAGATAATTTGGGTGGTTGTACAGATACAAATAGAGATGATGGTGAACTCCCTCATCATGACTGAGGAGCATGTAAAAACCAATTGTCTAATGAGGCTGGAAGTTAACATGGGTGACCAAAAAGGATGGGATCCAGCTTGGACCATATTTCAAGACTGAGATAAAAATTGGCAAAAATGAAGTGTCTGCAAAACACGTTTCAGTGAGTAAAATCAGGCAGGTTCAAGAGGCTGTTGTCAGGCTGTAGATTTCAGGTTTCTAAATAACTGTCTCTAAAACTTCCAGCTGCTACTTCCAATAGGAAATGTCTGGTGCGAAAAAGATTTTTCCATGCATTTGTAAATGTGATTCGAGGGTGAAAACAAAACTAAAACATTGCCTCCTGTATTCCAAGCCTACTGTAGTTGGACCACTTTGGCCCTCTGAATACTCCAGTTCAAAGAAGGCTCTAGTAATCACCTACAAGCCCATACACACGTGGCTGATACGTGTCATAATGGCCTACTCATGAACTCACCGTAGGACAGTTTGTTATTTTGAGTTGCAGCAGGGGAGTGACACGTTTATTTACAGCTTTTAATGTTTCCCTAAAAACGACCTTACTCAAACTCTGAAATCTTGGCACTCGTGAAAAAGAGAGAGCCGGAGGACTGATTGTTGATGACGCCCTTTGCTCAGTGCATTCTCTGATCCGCAAACGGTCTTTGAGTTTGGCCGAGGGAGCGGTGGGTTCACTTAACTTTTACAGACCTTTTAACAACAGCCCTGAAATATGCCACATAAATCTTTACGCGGGCTTTCTGGGGTAAAGTGTGCTATCATGCTAACAAAAGTATCAGAAAAAAAAGATGTCAAAAAAAAACAACAACACAACAAAAAGCAGTGTGTTCAGAGAGTTTATGTGAAGGAGTGTCAATGGTAAGACAGAGTTTGTGTGTGTGTGTGTGTGTGTGTGTGTGTGTGTGTGTGGTGGTAAAAGTACCACGCTGTGGTCTTAAAGATAAGTGTTCACATAGCTACATCAATATGTAAATGTCATTGTGATTTGAAAAACAGCATTGCCACAGGAAAATAACATATTTTTGTTTTGAATCCTGTCTAGACAGATAGGGAGAGGGTCAAACTCGATTCAGTCAGAGCCGCAGGAAATATCCTCTGTTGGCTTCGTCTTTCAGGTCAGTTCATGCACTTGACTGACAAAGAACAGATGATATCCAAGAAATAAACACGCAAGTGTTTCATTTTTGCATTATTTGAGAAATATACTTGAGCGCTGCTTGGAATAAATGTATTAAAGATGAGTGAGATCCTATCATGACTGAGTCTTTGACACATGTGAGATCCCCAATATGAGGATTTAGAGCAGTCCAGTTCTGATCAGATAAAACAGAAGGCAGGTTAATGCCGCTTGTGCTCTGACAGAAGCTTGGCGCAGTCTCTGTGGCTGAAAGGAAGTGACAGAAACAGTGTGTGGAGGATGTTTGGCTCCAAGGGTTTCTGACGAGTTCATGTTGTGAAACCTTGTTTCCCTCAATTTTACCGTGAAGTTTTGTTGCCTAACCCTAAACCCGAATCAACCAGCTTTGTGCCGTTAGCCTGACCAAGTAGTTTTGTGGTCGAACCCTAACCCCGATCGAATATTTTTATTTCCTAAATGTAACCACACAGTTTTATTGTGTCAATTTAATAACATAATTTGTTGCCTAAACCCTTTCTCACATAGACATGCATTCTTACTGGCTTTCTGCCAAAACCTGAAGCAGTTTTGTATCATAAACTTAACCTAGTAGGCTGTTGCCAGATTTAACAAAGTAGTTTTGTTTCTTAAAACTAAACAAGAAGATTTATTTCCCCAACAACAACAACAACAACAAAAAAGACCTTTGTTTCCTTAAATTAACCAAACCATCTTGTGTTCCCTCAACCTCTTCTTCCACAGCCAGATGTTCCTCCATTGTGCTTTGCCAGCACAGATTTGGCTAAACCCATCATCGCTCTGTCAGTGGAAAAAGAAACCCTGGCTTGTTTGTACTGTATGTCTGTGAGATGATAATACTAATCTCCTGGCACAGAGAAACAAGGTTTATCTCCTCTATATGTTTAAGATGCTCAGCCAATGAACAAAGGTTTAAAAAAAAAAATCGCACAGGTGCTAACAATGCGTGTGTGTGTGTGTGTGTGTGTGTGTCGTGCAGGCATGCAGCACCTATAGCTGATCCAGCCCTACTACCCAGTAATGAGCTTTCAGTGCAGCGCTGTTAAAGATCATGCTCAGCAAATTCTCCTCGTGGATAACTAATGAGTGTAAAACAGATTAATAAGCACCATAAACTCTGTTACAAATAGAGTATTCTACTTTATTAAGAACCTTATTATCAGCTAATTTGCAATTAAGATTCCTAATATGTCACATTAGCATAAATCGTTGACTGAACAGAAGTGCGTGCATGTGCAGGGCATCCAGTAACACATCTGATTCAAATCGACATCGTGAAACCACATTTATTGAATTTATATTCTCTCCGCTGATGTTTTTGCACACGGCGGTGAAAAGAAAATGAAAAGGGGAGATTCATTTATCAAGGCCCACAGTCTGGAAAGTTGCACGCATGTTTTTTTTTTTTATCATTGGATTCATGCGTTGTGAGCAATGACCTGAAGGGACAGGAACGACTAGTTGTCACTGAAGTTGTGGCATTGATCCATCATACCCCAAGGTTGTTGGGTAGCATGTTTCATGTGGCATGATGGGAACGCGGGCGACAGAGCCACAGTGCAACATGCCCGGTGTAAGCAAATGGCATATGAAATGATGAAAGAACTACAGTGTATATTTCCACTTTTGCTTCCCTGCACATAATTAAGCACATAAAATCCTTTTTCCAGGACAGACGTTCGAGAACGTATCCTGCGTGAATCACTTTAGTTGGCTGCTTTCTTGAGGTTTTCAGTGGTTTACGCTTAATTAAATGTACTTTCGGCTGCATTTCTCCTAAGCAGCTGTGACATGATGTAAGTGAATTAACAGGTAGCAGTAATATAACAAGAATATGTTCCCTAAAGCCCATGGCCACAGGCTTTCTCATGCAATGCACAATTAAAAATAATGTCAAATAGCATGACTGCCATCTACTGGCTGATTCCTGAACTGCAGCGGTGCTCAACCAGTCGTTCAGGACACTGGCTGGTTCTGCACACCAGCTTAAGCAGGGACAAAGTTATGGAGACTATGGTTTTTAAAAAGCACAACAAAAACTATATTACTAATAAAAACTTGACAATATTTTTTACATTTTTATTAGCAAAAATAAATAAACCAACCGGAAACAGATGAATTTGTGTTACCTTAAGAGGATGTAGATGATCAATAATGGACAGAAGGCACTTTGAAACGTAACAACCCTGTATATCACATTAGTGACTAACCACAAACAGAGTGAGGCAAAATACAGTCTTGCAGTGTGTGTGTGGGGGGGTGATATTTAACGAGATTAAGTGTTTGTTAGTGCAACTGTCTGAGGATCAGAACAACATCATAATTAGAGGCAAAGAGTTTAAATTTTAAGTGGTCTAAAAAAATGATAGTTGTTTCCCTTTGTTCATGATCTGCACACATAAATCAGGTATCTCCTTTTCCAACAAAGGTCTTCTTGACAGCAGGAGACAAAACAAAACAAAAACTGGCAGAAGTAGAAATACAAATACTAGAGTTGTCATGAGCTGGAGTCAGTGGAGCTACTGGAAAGAGAATCCGAGGAGCTGATGCTGCCAGCGTGATGAGACGCAGCTTGACAGCTTTTCTCTGGAAAGATCAAGGAAACACAATCACTGAATGCAAACTTTCAGTTCCCGGAAGTCCATTTTTTTAAAAAAATCATTAATATTAAATAATGAAAAGGAAAATGTCAGATATGATTTGTACTTACTCTGAAATTTCTTAAACTTCTTGTAGAGACAAGACTTGACGTACTGCTCCAGCTCACGCAGAGTTGATGGCTTCAGTATCTCGAAGTCGATCTCGATCTCATCTGGGTTGGACTCACACATGGAGGGCTCTCTCGTCTGAATGATGTGGACCACCCTGCCTAGCTTTATGCCCGGTAACCGGTTGATGTCCAGGCTCAGTTGGTGCTTCTCATCGTATGTCATTTCCAGAGATTCCTCATCTGAATCACAGTCTTTGTTTCCCTTCCAAGACGGCCTGAAATTCAAGACGACACAGTCAAAGGTCTAAGTAGAGGGGACGCGATGGATGTAAAGCTCATCAGCTAGATAAAACTTCATACCCGACACATTTGCAAATGAGACTGCTTTTATCCCCCCGGTCATTCTTCGTCTCGTCCTTCTCATTTTTCATCTTTGGCCTCCCAGAAACTTCAGAGAGTGTGGCGAGCTGTTCATGAACAGCTTTAAGCTGTGAAGAATACCAACAGGTAGGACTTAGTGTGGCGCCACGTGACTATATTAGAAGAACAAGGGAGAGGCCAGGAGCCCAAAAAATAGCTCATTTGTAATTGCACTGATCAATCCACCACTGATGGTAATCGCCAGGTGCCATCTGTAAATAATGTGGTTGGTTGTCTCATCAGAAGTGGTGATCCAGTGTTTTATTTTGAAAACTGACCAGGTATACAATGGCATTTGGGTGGTGCAGTGGTTCAGTGGTTTGAGTCCCAGCTCAGGCACGGGATCTCTCTGTGTGGAGTCTCCATGTTCTCCCTGTTCCTGTGTGGGTTCTCTCTGGTACTCCAGCTTCCTCCACAGTCCAAAGACATCAAGAGAGGACGAGGCTGATTGATACTCTAAATTGACTATAGGTGTGACTGTGAGAGTGAATGGTTGTCTGTCTCTATGTGTTGGTCCTGTGATGGACTGGTGACCTGTCCAGGGTGAACCCCGCCTCTCACCTGAAGGCTGCTGGGATAGGCTCCAGCCCCCCCCCCCCCCCCCCCCCCATAACCCTTAACAGGATAAGAGGTAGAAAATGGATGGATGGACAATGGCATTCCAGAGGACTTCCTGTCTGACTCGATCGGTTCTGTGCAGCTTGATGCACCTTCTGCCAAAATGGACACGCCTCAGTACACATAAATTGTTCCAACATGTTGTTTTCCACATTTACCATTTTTCAGATTTTTTTCAAAAGATTCTATTTCATTATCAGGGAAAGTAACTTGATCAGTTCTTCATGAGTTCCTCTTAAATATTCACCAAGTGTAGTCGGCGAGCGGCGAGGGAGCTGGTGGTGCAGCGTCTGCTGTCAAAATAAGCAGTCGTCAGTTAACGATATGTCCCTACATGATAGATAATACATCCATTGATCTGTGATCGGTATCGGCAGATACTGCTTTCACTGATCAGCCCTAAAGGACCTGATCAGAGCTGTTAAATTTAAAATATCCCAAAAGAGAAAAAAAAACAAAAACCGGGGGGGGGGGGGCAAAAAAGTGAGCAATTATCTGTTCCTCCCCGCTGTGTATTTAATTTCTAAAATATGGCCACATAAATGTACTTTTTCAACATCTATATTATTTTATATGATTTTAGCATTTCTTATGTCAGATTGTTTCTGCTTTTATCAGCCTATTTTCACATCTACCAACTTATTCATTTTTCTCTTTGAAAGATTTCAATATGCATCTTTTTGTTTGGCTCTGAGGAAGATGGCAAATAAGCAAAGTTTCCAAAAAGTGGGCAACACATTTAACAAATCTTCCCCTGCTGGCATTTGGGAGGACACCGACCTTTCAGCTCAGGAAAGAAGCCATCCTTCTCCTCTTCTAAACAGAACCACGCAGGAACCCACCTGTTCTTGTAAGTCAGCCAGCCGGCCAGCCTGATGTTTAACTGTGTCGGATTTGTCCACGCTTGACGAGGATCCTGTTCCACTTATTCCCCCATGACTCGAACTGTGTGCAGAAGTGGCACTCGCCGCAGACGTCGGCTCAACAGGCTCATCTGGCATCGTGGCAAACCTCTTCTCGAACACTCGCTGAAGCAAATGCATCGGATAGAAAAATGTAAAGATGGTTTATGAGAACTGGAAAAACCCGTTGGATACATCTGACATCATACCTGAAGTTCCCTGGCCATGTTGACGACGGCGTGTTCTGGAGGGTTGTACTTGTAGCAGTTTGAAAAGATTAACCTGACATCTGCAGCAAAACTCTGGGCATCCTGATACTCTCTGCGATCCATTTTTTTCTGTAGAAGAAAAAAAAATTTAAAGATCAAACACTGATGTGAAGGCACGTTCAAAAATGAAGTATTTGTAGTAATTACAATGGGCTCAGAAAGTATTCAGACCCCTTCACTTTTTTCACATTTTGTTATGTTGCAGCTTCAGTGTCGAGGCACAGATGTGGGGAAGGCTACAAAAAAATTTCTGCTGCATTGAAGGTTCCCAAGAGCACAGTGGCCTCCATAATTCTTAAATGGAAGAAGTTTGGAACAACCAGGACTCTTCCTAGAGCCGGCTGCCCAGCCTAACTGAGCAATCGGGGAGAAGGGCCTTGTTAAGAGAGCTGACCAAGAACCCGATGGTCACTCTGGCTGAGCTCCAGAGATGGGGATGAGGAGATGGGAGAAACTTCCAGAAGGACAACCATCACTGCATCATTCCATCAATCTAGGCTTTAGGGCAGAGCGGCCAGATGGAAGCCTCTCCTCAATAAAAGACACAGGAAAGCCTGCTTGGAGTTCACAAGAAAGCACCTAAAGGACTCTCAGACCATGAGAAACAAGATTCTCTGGTCTGATGAAACCAGGCTTGAACTACTTGACCTTAATTCTAAGCGTCATGTCTGGAGGAAACCAGGCACGGCTCATCACATGCCAAGTACCATCCCAACAGCGAAGCATGGTGGGGGAAGCATCATGCTGTGGGGTGTTTTTCTGCAGCAGGGACTGAGAGACTGGTCAGGGTTGAGGGAGAGCTGAACGGAACGAAGCACAGAGATATACTTAATGAAAACCTGATCCAGAGCGCTCAGGACCTCAGACTGGGCTGGCGGTTCACCTTCCAACAGGACAATGACCCAAAGCACACAGCCAAGACACCGAGGAGTGGCTCAGGGACAACTCTGTGAATGTCCTCGAGTGGCCCAGCCAGAGCCCTGACTTGAACCCATCGAACATCTCTGGAGAGACCTGAAAATGACAGTGTACCAACAGTCTCCATTCAACCTGACAGAGCATGAGAGGATCTGCAGAGGGGACTGGCAGAAAAACCCCAAATCCAGGAGTGCAAATCTTGTCATCTCATACCCAAGAAGACTGGAGGCCGTATTCGCTGCCAAAGGTGCTTCAACTAAGTACTGAGTAAAGGGTCTGAATACTTATGAAAGTGTGATATTTCAGTTTTTCATTTTGAATTTGCAAAAGTTTCAAAAAATTCTGGTTTCACTTTGTCATTATGGGGTATTGAGTGTAGACTGAGGGGGGAAAATGAATTTAAATGATTTTAGCATAAAGCTGCAACATAACAATGTGAAAAAAGTGAAGGGGTCTGAATACTTTCTGAACCCATAGTATATGGTGAAATACTTTGACAGTTCCAAGATCCATGGGGTATTTGATGATGTCATGGTAATCGTGGAGCCCCAGAGCTTTAACGTCGACGGGGTAGTAGAATGGCCAGGCGTAGGCCGAGTGTTTCTTGGAGAGCAGTTCCTTCAGAATGTCGCTGCAGAACTTGAGCTGGTCACTCAGCGGGCTCTGTTCTAGTCCCAGCGGTGGTGACACCTTTTCTTCAAAGTAGTTCTTAGGAAGCAGGACAGCTCGGCCCGCACTCTCACGTCTCCGCTTGCTCTCCCATAAATCACTCTGACCGCTTCGTGTGTCAGTCGCTGCGTCTTCCCTCCTCTTCAGTCCTTTCTTCTATGTTGATTAGGAAAAAAAACAATGAGGAAAAGTTCTCCCTGCGCTCCTAAACAATAGGGTATGGTGACTCACTTTTATGGCGGTGTGTGATGTCTGCGTGGAAGTGGATGATGTGCTGGAAGCTGAGTGGCTGAGAGTTGGCTGTGATGGCGGTGTTGAATCAGGAAGACTTGAGGTGACACTTCCATCCTGCCCACCTACATTAACACAAATTAATCAAAACAAATCCATTCTTTAGATCGACAGTTTTCCTCTTTCTTCGGTTTGCAAAATACAAGTCCTTCTTTTCTTTCCCCATTGATATTGTGCTTTTCACACGCTTATAAATGACTCAAGAAACAAAGACAATAACATTGTCCCTAATTGATACACTGAGATCTATATTTTGAGGCCCTCTGCTATCGCAGAGGTATAAAACCACACGGACCATTCTGAAATAGTGCTCCAATAAATAGCTGATGGAAATTATTCATGCCAGTGCCTGAAATAATTAACTGTCTCTTTATAGTGTCCTCAAATGTCATTATTCTTTCTTAGGAGTTCATTTCACATCTTTTATAGCATTTTCTCTTATTTATTTCTCGTCCCGGGAGTGCAGGAGCTCTATTAGTCCCTGCAGCACGTCTACTACAGATCACACTACCAATTACAAACGTCTTCCCCCGGTGGTCTCCGTTCGCTGCTGCAGCCTAGCGTAGCTTTCATGTAAATAATAATTCATCACCTGCGTTGGTGCCTTTCTTGCCCTTCCCTCTGGCTGCCTGAGGTAAAATCTCCACTTCGTTCTGAGGCATCTGGGCCACTTTCTGCAAGTAAATCTTCTCCAAGGCGAGAGCCATCAGCACGATGTCGTCTGTCGGCTAGAGAACAGGGGGATATCAACGAGGAGCTGGGGTCAGCCAGGCAAGCTGGTGTCCAACCATGACCAGCCTCACCTTGTTGTAGATGTAGCAGTTGGTGAACATGGTGTTGAAGTCCTGCAAACATTCACTGGCGCTCCAGTAGTAGTTGTTCTCCAGCCGTTTCTTGATGGTGCCCAGGTCCATGGGAGATGTGATGATCTTATGATAATCCTGGTTTAGACAGAAAGAGTCAAGTGACTGCCGCTTTACTTTTTACAACAAAAATACACAATTTCTGATGGGATAAGATTATTCATGCACGATTGCTGCATTTCAACACAATTCTTGTCACTTCCACAATTCCAGTTAACTGTAATCTGGTTATTATTAATATCATAGCTTAGAAAATAAATGGTTATAATAAAATTGCCGAAGGAAAAAAAACAAAACGTCACGCCACTAAAATCATTTACCTGTAAACCCCTATAGTTGCTGTTGTCACATTTGGCTCTTCCACCAAATACAAGTGTGTGACTCCTCTGGACAGTGTCGGAATATTTAGAAATGGTGGGTCACCCCCTCCCCCCATGCTGGATAGTCCACCTCCTTTTACAAAAAAGGCCCTTTTAAATTAGTGAACAATTAGCATTTCCAAATTATAAGTCGTTATTAAAACACTATCTTGGCAAACTAGAACTGCAGTGATAAAGTGACAAGTTTGTGTTACCAAAGTTGCTGTTATGAAACTGTATGAGACTGAGAGTTATCGATCTAAAGACTCCGTACTCAGAGTGTTGTGTTGTCATCGAGATTCAGATGAAATCAACACCCCCACCAGTTTAGACACGCGATCTCTCTTCCTGACAGGATCCATTCAACAGAGATAATCAGATGACAGGCGTCGTTACAAGGCCCATTTCCTTTTGGTTTAATGATTTCTATTCTAGATAACTGGTAATGGGTGTGAAGATTGAAGCAGTATGGTGACCATCGCATCCTAAGTGTGTTATTCAGATAATCAGCTCATATTTTTGGCTGATATGCTGCTCCACGTCACTGCAGAGAACGTTTCTGCAGAGGAGCGTGGCTCACCGGCTCCAGGATCCCACTGAGCCAGTTGTAACATGTTTTTTTTTTGTTTTTGCAGGTAGACCAAACAAAAAGCCACCTTGCCAGATGCAGATAAATTTATTTATATATTTGCTTAAACTGTAGTTAAATTTACACATTTACTTAAAATAGAGTGCAGGAAACACAAGGCAGTGAAGCACAGACCAGATTGTACAAGAGTGGACACAGGTGAAAAGGTCACAACAGGGAATAGCAGGAGTGTAGCTCATGGCTAGCATCACTCCTTCAAGCTAATTAAGCCAGAACAGAGTCCACAGAATTTCTACGGTAGCATGAAGTGGTGGGAGTCAGAAGTAGATAAGAGCAAGGTCGTGAATCAGGGCAAAGAAAGGTTTTGATCTTCACAGCTGCAACAAGAAGTCTACGATGGGAACAGATGGTGCTGGCACGCGGTCAGACAGAAGATTCTGAAAAATAACACGAAGATCAAAAATACACACTTGCACGCAGAAGCGATCACGTAAGCACCTCCTTGTAACACATAAACCTGGAGAGAGAGTGAGATCGTTGGACTTCTTGCCCCAACGCCAGGGACGACACATCTGCGTGTGCTGACTCCAGTGTAGGGGAGACGATCTCCAGAGCTCTGGATTCTTTCCTGTTAATCTGAATAACTCTTTTGAACCAACTGGAAGGTGTCCTCTCCAGATTTTGAACAGCGCAATATAGACTCTGTGGGTCCTTCTGATTGATTCATGATGACTTGTTGAAACATTCCTACACAGAACACATACGAGCACAGTACTCACTGGTAGTTTAAGAGTCACTGCATCAACAGGATGGTAAAATGGCCATGAGAACTGGTGCCGCCACAGGTTCTTGACCACTACAGTCTGTAAGAACTGCAACTGATTGGTCCTCCGGCCTAATTTGTTGGGATTGGTCACCTCAGGGGGTGGAGGATTCTCGAGATGTGGGACACCGGGGTCAATGTCCCCTGACATGATCATGGCCGCAGGATCAGACCGGTCTGTCTCTGCTGGTTTCTGTTATCTTCTGTAAAGTCTGAAGCGTTTGCCTTTAAGGTGAGAGATGGCACCACAGGAACTAGGGGCCTCCTCACGCATAGTTCCCCTCATACCACACAGACGACCTGTCGGAACCAAGAGTAACAACAGCGTAGTACATACTTAGCACAGTCCATCATTCACATCATATATGTGAAAGTAGCAAGCGCAGAGCACAAAAGAACTATGTCTAATACTAGGCTTTCCTAAATAACTATACCTGACTGCGCCCACATTTTGTCAAGGAATGAAAACAATTAGGATTTTTTTTTTTAAAAACTACTAAAGTTTGTCAACAATATTGAAAATCACCTTTCAAAATGCTCACGACGTCATATAAAAGTTTCTACAAATACAGCTGACGTTACGCGCGTTCATTAATGGCAGGTTAAGTAAACATTGTGATGTGCGCAGCAAACCAAGTACTAGCGAGAATTCCAATCATTGAAAAAACATCTTGCACTGCAATTAGATGTAAAGGTTTTATTGCTCACACGTGTGCCAGCGGAATATCGAGCAGCCTTCTAAGCACACCTTTCATTATCACATTAGTAGAAGGAATAGGAAATTAGATATTTCTGTCACCAAACTACATATCAAGTTCAGATCAATGGTAAATTTAACGATATATCAATCCCTTCCATTCACAAAAATTAAGTTATCGAATGTGTGACTGGGCAGAGAAAGAGAAGGAGCCAGTCATTTCTCGGAGGTTGGAATAATAAGGAGCGAAAGCCGCAGGCGGTAGGCATTTAGCACGGAGAGCTAACTGGGTGTGTTGTTAGCTTAGCTTAGCTTAGCTAGCCGACGACAGCAGACACACATATTGCCGAGGCATCCTCTTTAGTTTACAACTACCTGCAGTCACGTCGGCCGGCCGAGGCCAAGTTCTCGTCCCGTATGAGACAGCGGGTTGTTCAAAACAAAAACAAAGTTAAGCCAGTGAGGCTCTTTCATAATTTTACCGTAGAAAACGCTTTAAGGGGCGACTCCGCCCCGCAAACGTCTCTTAATCCAAGCCTATCCCGGAGCACCGCTTGACGCGAACAGAAATATGTGAACTTTCTGACCGTGGAGCCACGGACCGTTTCAGGACGTGTTCCCCCACCTCACATACTGAATATGTGGATTGTTCACCAGACTTAAGGGTGTGTGGTGCCATCTTGTGTCTCGGCGAGCCCACACCTCTCGGTCTCCAGTCGCTCGCTCGCTATGCCATGAAGTACAAGAAGTTGAATGCAAAGGTTACGTAGTTGAACGGCAATGTAACACGATAGACATGTCCATGTGTAACACACCCCTCATTCATGGGGTTGCTGTGTTGAGTTTTTACTGAATCTGTGGAGGCAGACTTGTGTTCATTGTCATGATGATTCTGGAGGGTGTCATTTTTTGGTACATTCGAAGTGAACAAGCAGGTGACAGCCAGTAAATTATAGAACATAGATGTTTTAGAAAAATATGTTAATGGAAAATATAATTGAACTGAATTATAGACTATTGTCATTTGTATTTGTGACTTTTTTTCCTTCCTGCATTCCTTTTTTTTGACTCCAGGGTGCAGAAAGTATCTGCCAGGTAGGTGCAGTGTGAAGTTAACGGAACCCATCATCGGCCACGACTAACAACGTCCAGAACGTCCAAGAATGGAAGTTTGCTAACTCTAAAGCACATAGTTGTGTATCATCCATATCATAAGCCATATGCTCTATAAACCACAAACACACTGATTTGAGATAATATAAATCCTTCTGGTGCTGTGTTGTTGAATGTGCCAACTTATTCACATGTCTGTGCTAGTTCAAAACAAAATGTTTGTGGATTAAATATGATAGTATAGCTGAATAAAGAAGGATTAAATTCATTAAATGGCCCTTTAGGAGACTTAATTTTGCTGTTGCTAGTTTTCAGTCAGCAATAGCCTCAGGCTAAATATGGCTGGCTCTTTCTACATTCTGAAATTACAAAGTGGAAATGCTTTACACAGATTAAAAAATAATAATAATTGTAGGTCCAAACACCTCTGTAAGACTACTAGAGGCAAAGTGCAATTACTTTGAGGATGGCTTTAATAGTAAAAATAGTCCGTTATTCCAAATTATACAAAACAAAATTTAACCCAAATCGAGCATTATCTTGAAGTGTTCTTACAAAATAATAAGAGACCATTTTACTAATCGAAAACCCAACGTTATAACTTTTGGCAGTTATCGTAGATTTTTCTTTGTCTTGTCCTTTACGCCAACCTTTTCTCCTGAGGTTTTTCTGAAACAACAAACAAAAAAAACTTTCTGTCCCTCACTACTTTCCGTTTCATTTGATTACATTACGCATGCGCACACACTACCACCGCACCACATTCCCCGCTTTAGCGTCCCTCGCACCCTCCTTGACGAAGCCAAACATATAGGATCGAACAACTCCGGCTCGTCGTGACCGTCTGAATAAACCTGCATATATTTTTCCTGTCCAGTGTTTACGAGGAGAACGAGTCTGACGGGAAATCTGTGTCAAATCCCCGTGAGTATCGTCTACAGAGCGATTCCTCATTGTTTCAATGGAGGGCCCCTCCGTAGCAGCTAACCCAAGATGTCAACAGCGTCAATGCGTTAAGACCTGGCAGATACATGACCACACAGCCTCCATCGTTCACTGTTACATGACATTAGTAAAATAAATAAATTAATTAAAATTGACATGCTAGCTTGTTCTATTTGTCCTCGAGCTGCTAACCTTGTTGTAGATATCAACTGTAAGTTAGCATGCTAGCGTGTCTGTAAATTTGTGGACTTGTAATTCAAGGGATGGGGTGTCTTTGTTCTAGTATCGTTTTTCACTTACATACTTCCATTTGGAAATGAATTGAACGTTGACACATTTGTCATTGTTACTAACTAACTCGGGGACTAGTATAACATTTGCCTTTCGGAAATTGTAGTCATTGTACAGCTACCTAACAGCAGCTAGCTACACTTAGCCTAGCTAGCTAAATGTAGGGAAAAAGGGCCACACAGCAATAGTATTTTAATCACTAAATATTATGAAACACTGTATCGTGTGTCGATCGCTTTAATTGTGACATTTAGTGAGAAAACAATTAGCTTTTGTAGTACGTAGCTTTCACGGACTTCTAGCATTACATTCAATACTAACTTAAATATCTGCTAGCTTCTGGGGATTGTGAATGATCGATTTGTCAAAGAAATCGGACACAATTCTCAGCACAATTCAAATTCCCAACATTGTAAGTCATCAGTGTGGAGGCCAAGTACTGTAGTAGACTGTAATTACACTTTTTTTTATCACAGTGTGTTGTTTCCTGTCACAGGTGTTTCTTCGACTGCAAACACTCTAAATTCACTATCACTTTACTTGTTTTTCAGAATAGTGCATAGTAGATGCTCATCCTCTCACCATGGCAACAGAAGATAAGAAACCAGAGACTGACACGAAACCTCCCGTGGTACCATCAGCATCTGCCAGTCAAAGCAAGGTCTGGATGGCTCTAATGCTGTAAATGTTGCTACTCTCAAGAGACTTTCACCCATATAATGCTGTTCTCTGCACACGCTAATAACATTTTTACTATTTCACTCATTCCTCTATTTGTCTCCCAATTGTTAACATGTTTGTTGGCTGGCACCTGTCCTAAGAGAGGGTTAACTACAAAGCTAACAACACATGGGGTGATGTAAGCGCATTGATTGTGGCCAGAAGGTTAGGTTATCATTTAAAATGTGTGTATTTCTGATTCTTATTGATTCAGGTCTCGATATGGTAAAATTTAGACAACAAAAACAACAACTATGTTGCTAACTGAACATTTTACCAACTTAATAGTGTATTCATTTGCTCTGTAACACTCCTCAGTCTCTCTTTGGGTCAAGCTTTACCTTCACTACCAGTGAGAATGGCATGCTGCAGTTCACTGACCATATTAGATGTGTAGTCTCACTGTCATGTTGAGAAACGGCTTGAAGAAAAAAACAAATCTCCTCAAGTTCAGTGTCAAATCCTTGGTATCTTTTGAATTGTATGGTGTATCTGCACCCCACCTCAACTGGCTCACAGCAAGCTTTCCAGCCCCTCCTCCGGCACTCCTCGGTGAGCTCCAGGTACTTGACCTGAGCCGCTTGTCTTCATTGGCCTCTTCTATGCGGTCCTCCCAGGGGACTGACAGTCTCAGTAAAAGGACCTGCTCAGAGGAGGGAGATGTCAGTACCAGATCTGGCCTCAAGGAGGTTGGTGTTACGAACTCTGGGAGCTGCCTGCCCAAGTCAACTGGCAGTTTCCAGTCTGGAGCTGATGAGAACAGGCTGGCCTATGGTATTGACCGTGGCTGTGGCTTCTCTCCAGCCTTTACACAGTTGATACCTGCCTATTATTAGCCACTGCACTGGAGATGGCCTCTGCCACTGTCTTTAAGACCTGGTCCTATCGCCAGTGGTAGCGGCCCCCTCCAAGGGCTGACCCCCTTCCTGGATAGAGTGGACATGTTGGAGTGTTGCTCTTGCCCCAGGTACGCAGGTTAGCTGGGTAGCACATCATACACAGCTTGGACCATGAGCTTAATCCGCTGTGGCTCTTCCTTCCAGATGTCATTCCAGGTCAGCTTCTTCTCCAGTGCTCCTTCCCACCTTGCCCATGCCCTCTGCTGCTGCATGCTCACCATCCTATAGGTCCTCAGCTCCTTGACACCTGCTCGGACTGCTCCAGGGCCAGATGGCGTCTGTCCTCATCCTGAGCCTTGTCGTGCTGTAGTTGTGGGATAACTCCCAGCCCCGCTCGCCTGGATGCCACCGTGCCCAACTGTGTTTTGTGTCTCAGCCATCTTCGCCAGCTCCAGGCCCTCTTGAACCTTCCACTCCCAGTCCGTCCGCACCACGATGCCTGCTGCTGCCACTCTGGAGTTTCTGGAGTCTCGGTAGACCCATGCTTCTCTTGTGCTGGAGACACTGAACTCCTCCTCTAGGTTGCTGATGGGGAGCTGAAGCTTGTTGCTCCTACCATACAGCACTGCACTGGTAAGACTGCATGCCAGACCCAGCCATCGTCGGTGGTAGCAGCTGGTTTTCCTCTCCAGGGTCTTGACTGTAGACATCGTCATCTCATACACCAGCAGAGGTCAGAGGATACAGGGCAAGACGCCATGCTGGTACAACCATGCCCTGAACCTGCCAGGTAGGCCAGACTTGTCTACAGTAGACAACCAAGTTTTGAGCCTCTTGATGGTTGTTTGGACTGATGCTGTGTCTCTGAGGCTGCAGTCAAACACCTTGCCCAGGCTAGTGACTGGTTTCTCAGTGATTGATGTTATCACTGCTCCATCCACAGAGAAGCGAAACTTGTCCACCACTTTTCCCCTCTTCAGAACCATGGACCTGGATTGTGTTTGTTTAAAGCTCATCTTAGCCCAAGAGATGAGCTTGACCAGGCCCTAAAGGATCCACCTGCAGCCAGACACTGAAGTTGTCATGACAGTCTTGTCATCCATAAAGGCTCCGATGGGAGGCTGCTGAATTCTCGATGTGGACAGGGAGTCTCTGCACTCTGTCTCAGCAGCCTTCACCAATGTGTTCACGGCGAGAACAAAGAGGATCACTGAGATTGTGCAGCCAGTTCTGATCCCTGTCTAGAGTCAGTGCCAGTTGGATGTCATGCTCCCTGATGTAGCTCTCAGCCTGAAGTCTCCATAGTAATTCAGGATGATTTTGCAGGGAGTATGGTGTTGATCCAGGGTGGTCTCAGTCAGCTTGTGGGGGATCGACCCACATGTGTTAGTGAGGTCCAGCCAAAGCACAGCTAGATCTCCATTCCCCTCACATGCCTCCCAGATCAGCTGTGTGATCACTTCGGGGTGTTCCAAGCACACTGGCACTCCGGGAATGCCGCCCTTCTGCCGTGCAATGTTCTTGTTCTTCAAGAGGAAAGCTGTCATCCTTCTGGCCAGAACGCTGAAGAAAATCTTCCGCTCCACACTAAGAAGTGAGATGGATCGGAACTGCTCCAGCTTGGTTGAGTTCTCCTCCTTAGGAATCCAGACGTCCTCCATCTGCCTCCATTGTTCTGCGATGGTCCCTCTTCACCAAATCACCAGCAGCATCTTCCAGAGGATCCTGACTCCCGGCAGTGTATAATCAGTGCTGCATCCTTATAAATGCTCTATAAATCCAAGTCTTTGTTATTGTTACTACACAGTTGTTTTCTCTGGCTTGGTATATTATGTCTGTGCCCGAGATGTCGCTGGATGAATTAATTTACTGATATGTGTTTTTTTAATATCTCATGACAAAAATTTTGAACCATTCAGCATTAACCTTTAAATGTTAATGATTTGCACATCCCAAAACGCTGTTCACCTGTCTATGCATTCATCAGATTGGTCATAATAACGTTAATGTCAGCTAACTGGAGGCGTGCACTGTACAACCGTGCATCACGTATATGTGTTGGCCCTACGATGGACTGGTGACCCGTCCAGGGTGAACCCTGACTCTCGTCTGAAGGCTGCTGGGATAGGATCCACCCCCCACCCCACCCCCCGGCAACCCTTAACAGGATTAGCAGTAGAAAATGGATGGATGGAGCAGCACAGCTGCACTCTAAATCGAGGAGATATAATTCTCCCACACATCCACTCAAGTCTATCCGTGGTGTTCCTTGGGCCTGCTGCTGGGAACAAATCCAGTTGATGATTTGAGTTTTTATCGTTTGGAATATATGATTTTTCTTGAGAAGCGCCACAGCGAAAGAAGAGAAAGTGATGACGGATGCATTTCAACTAAAATGGTTGTTGTGTTTCTTCGACCTTTCACAGTGCCAAGGGGCCTTGTTTATAAACGTAGTGTGCGCCCCGAAGAAGGCTTACGCCGCTTTCTACACAAACTTTGGGATTTATAGAAAACACCACCACACACTCTTCACCACACATGTGAACTGTGTTGACTACGAAGTGTGTAAATAAAGCCAGTAACAAGTCTTCATCATGAAACTCCTCATCCTCTTACCCCAGCGCAGCCCAGTTCACCACAACAAAGCGTCAATGGAGAAATGAATCACCTTCAAACTTCCATTTTTAGATATGGGGATTGATTCAGTCATGCTGCTAGGGTGTGATGTCATCAGTCTGATTGCTGTTAACACACCGCCCCTGCAGTGACACTCATGCACTCTGATGCACGACCCGCTTTTCTGGCTCCTCCCTGCTGTTGTTGCCTTGAGTCACTTTTGGGAATCACTGATCAGCTGGCTCCTTTCGTTAAGCCACATCAACCATTTAAGGTTGGATGTGGGCGTGTCCAGGGCGGGATGTGAGGCGGCCATTTATACTAAATACATTTGTACACAGTCTGCACACCCTGGCAAGTGAAGCCACATCTGGCTTAAAGGCAGGCTAGACAGACATGTTTATTTTGTGCAGGGGGGGGGGGGGGGGGGGGGGCAGTGGAAGTTAATGAGAAAACATGGTGGGCTGCTGGTGATATTTTCAGACGTATATGACATTCAAAGTAGGAATGCTGTGATCGATCGGCTACTGATTGTTTTAAGCAGGTTTTCATTCAAATCACCTCCGTTGATCAGCATCAGTGTGTGCAGTCCCAGATCACCAAAGCCTGTTGTGTGTGGTTGATACTGTGGTGCCTGCAGTGGGCTGTGTAGCCCCTCCCCTCTCTCGTTCACTGTGACAGTGTGACAGAGCACCAAATGTAAACAAGACCAACTTGCTACAGCAGCTGATGCAGAAATCCCAAGCGGAGCGTGCTGCATTTGTTAAGCTAGCAGCAGAGCAAGGCTAAAGGCTAATGGAGCAGCAGCAGCACTCAGACACACCCCACGCAAGACAAGCTGGTAGCTTCCGTCACTTTACTTCTCACACACACACTAAACTGTTATTTTTCTCCATCATATATTGGGCTTTTTTCACAGCTGTAAAATGGTTCTCATCCTATCCTAAATCTTTAAAGGTCTTGAATGCACCGGCTGGAGCAGCAGGAATCCTTCACGAATCGATTTGTTGTAGAGCTGCAACTAATGATTATTTCATCACTGACTCATCTGCTTATTATTTTCATGAATAATCCATGAATTCAGGCAATAAAATGTGAAGCATTTTTGAAACTACTCACACAGTTCAGACATTGACCAAACTACTTATTGTTGCAGCACCTTTGTGAAAAGTTGGAGCTTGTAGCCGGTGAATCTGTTAATTGTCCCCTAGCAGCTGTGGACAGCGTGAGGAGGAGGGAGGATTCACGTCAACGTTTTTGTTTCTGTTTTTGATTCATAAACCAAGACTCATTTGTGAAACGTCAGGTGAGGTTTTGCTCTGTTGTCATTGACAGTCCGCTCCAGCCAAGCCCAACTACAGCCTGAAGTTCACGTTAGCGGGACACACTAAAGCCGTGTCCTCGGTCAAATTCAGCCCCAGCGGCGAGTGGCTCGCCAGCTCCTGTAAGTCCTGTGTCTGCACGCACCAGCAATCCTGTCAGCCATGTGATGTTAATTACTCATACAACATACGGACATGCTCATCTTTGTTTGCAGCTGCTGATAAACTCATCAAAATCTGGGGTGCGTACGACGGCAAGTTTGAGAAAACCATCTCTGGACACAAACTTGTGAGTTACCAGATTCTCTATGGTTATCTATGTGTTTCCGAGAAAAATATTAAACGTTGAAGATGATTCCCAAAATTATGCATTGTGACCAGTTGTCTGGATAAATCCCAGAACTATGGGACGCTCTTACTCCTAATCAGGACACAGAGCACCGAGTTGGCTAACGATGTCCCATCATCCCTCAGGGCATATCTGACGTGGCCTGGTCCTCTGACTCCAACCTCCTGGTGTCTGCGTCCGATGACAAAACCCTGAAGATCTGGGACGTCAGCTCGGTAAAGGATAACAAGAACAGAAACGCTCTGTCACCTTTGTGTTCCCGCTGAAGCCTGATCACTCGAGAAATTTTAATTCACCCGAATTACAAAATGAAACTTGTTTAACATGAACATCAAACACTGCATTGTATACTGTTAATGACAGCCAGTGAGGATAAGCAGGTTAAAGCTGGAGTTCCTGCAGTAGCTGCTAATGTCCTGATGTTTCTGTGTCTGCTGTCGTCACCGCAGGGCAAATGCTTAAAGACTCTAAAAGGCCACAGCAACTACGTCTTCTGCTGCAACTTCAACCCCCAGTCCAACCTCATCGTGTCGGGATCGGTGAGTGCAGGGAAGGAAATACAAACCAGATGTTGGACAAGAGGTCGACTGATAGTGGATTTGACTGATAACCGATAGCGGCGCTTGTCCAAGAGAAGAAAAGCTAAGATAACTGATTAATCTACCCATCGTTAGAAAAGAGAGACATGCACACTTTAATACAACAGTGTCACTGTCCACAGGTTGGAGATGTTTTTTTTTTTTTTTTTTTTTTGGTTCTCGGAAGTTTCTGACCACATGCTTGTCATTTTTTTTGCACAATCTGAAGTTCTTTGATCAAAATATTTTTTGTACTTTCTGTTATTTGCAATGCCGTTCATGTTATTTCTCTTTTATTGGCGGAAAGATACAGAAAGTGGAATTTGATGATGTCATGACAGTTTGACAGCTCTCGGGCTATTAGTCATGAAACACACCGACAAGACGCGAGCGCTGTAGTTGCTGTTGTCTAACTACTCAAAAAAAAAGAAAAGAGTCCCAACTTGTGAGTGAGTGAAAGCATGGCGAGAGTTTCTAACAGGGTCTCTCGAAGGTGATTAGGATCACTAATCACTAGATCTACATGGCTAATGTGAGCGGCGTTGAATCACATCTCCAATACACAGTTAAGGTGTTCAAGGAGCCGCCTTACAGTGTTACAGTCACATCCTTGATTTCTATTAGCGAGAGCTCCTTATTCACTCCTAGCTTTGTATGAAGAGTGGCTAGCCAGCTAGCATTAGCTGAAAGTGCTAGTGATGGCTACATAACGGCTTAACTAATGTTTAATCTTACAAACCGGACAGAGTTGGCCCTCTTATGTGTTCAGAAATACATAGTAAAACTAACAAATTTAATACGCACATATTTTCTACTGTCATTTACTATTAAGTCACACGAGCACGTTGTCGAGACTGGGATCTGTTAACTCGCTCTGTCTCCCTCACTCACAGGTGACATGCGTCTGCTGGCACGTCCCATTCTACCTGTGGACGCTGTTCTATCGGGGCCGATCCATAACAATGAATCACTCGACGTGTGTGTGTGTGTGTGTGTGTGTGTGTGTGTGTGTGTGTGTGTGTGTGTTTGGTGAAGGAGGTTAACAGCTCATCTTGTTTTCCTTCCAGTTTGATGAGAGTGTGAGGATATGGGACGTGAAGACTGGGAAGTGTTTGAAAACATTGCCGGCTCATTCTGACCCCGTCTCTGCTGTAAGGCTCTCAACACTTCCCACTAACACACACGTTGAGTTTTGGATGCATCCAAACCAACATGCTGTCTAATCAGAGACTTGGTTACAAAGCCTTCTTTTGATTTCGTGCCAATGACTTGGCATGAATGTGGACCCTGGGGGCCCTCAGGGGTCCCGACCTTGTGTTCCAAACTAGCATTAATGGGGCGATGTGTGTCCTGCAGGTTCACTTCAACAGAGACGGCTCCCTGATTGTGTCCAGCAGCTACGACGGCCTCTGGTGAGAGCTGCTCTATCGTCACCTCACTGCTCACTACACCTGTGCACATGTACCTCTAGTCATATCGCTTTGGTCACATTTCTCTAGTTACCTTGATCACGCTGCTCTAGTCGTACCTCCTGCTCACGCGGCTCTAGTCCTACCTCCTGCTCACGCTGCTCTATTTGTACCTCTTGCTCACGCTGCTCTAGTCGTACCTCCTGCTCACGCTGCTCTATTTGTACCTCCTGCTCACGCTGCTCTATTTGTACCTCTTGCTCACGCTGCTCTAGTCGTACCTCCTGCTCACGCGGCTCTAGTCCTACCTCCTGCTCACGCTGTTCTGGTCCTACCTCTTGCTCACGCTGCTCTGGTCCTACCTCTTGCTCATGCTGCTCTAGTCGTACCTCCTGCTCACGCTGCTCTAGTCGTACCTCCTGCTCACGCGGCTCTAGTCCTACCTCCTGCTCACGCTGCTCTAGTCCTACCTCCTGCTCACGCTGCTCTAGTCGTACCTCCTGCTCACGCTGCTCTAGTCGTACCTCCTGCTCACGCGGCTCTAGTCCTACCTCTTGCTCACGCGGCTCTAGTCCTACCTCCTGCTCACGCTGCTCTAGTCCTACCTCTTGCTCACGCTGCTCTAGTCGTACCTCCTGCTCACGCTGCTCTAGTCGTACCTCCTGCTCATGCTGCTCTAGTCCTACCTCTTGCTCACGCGGCTCTAGTCCTACCTCTTGCTCACGCTGCTCTAGTCGTACCTCCTGCTCACGCTGCTCTAGTCCTACCTCCTGCTCACGCTGCTCTAGTCGTACCTCCTGCTCACGCTGCTCTAGTCGTACCTCCTGCTCACGCTGCTCTAGTCCTACCTCCTGCTCACGCTGCTCTAGTCGTACCTCCTGCTCACGCTGCTCTAGTCCTACCTCCTGCTCACGCTGCTCTAGTCCTACCTCTTGCTCACGCGGCTCTAGTCCTACCTCCTGCTCACGCGGCTCTAGTCGTAATCTTTCTTTGCCAGTGCTTCTGAATCTGCATCATAAACAAACAGCGCTGATCCCATGACCTTCCTGGTGTAGGTAGTAAGTCAGCTGCTGTCAGTGACGCAACTCCTCACAGTTCACTTCTCATTAGCGAGTGCCCCCCCCCCCCCCCCCCCCCCCCCACAGATTGACTCCTTCTCAAGGCTTTCTTTCTCTCTGCTGCCTTTTAATGTTATGTTAATCCTGGTTTAGTGGCTTTGAAGCGAAAATCAAAGACAAACATGAGTTTAAAGAGGCTGCAAACAGGACATCAATGCAAATGTGTTTGGAGTTAAACGTGAGAGTGTTTAATGTTGACTCAAGTCTCAGAGTGTGTAGCAGTCATCCGTGTGTGTGTGTGTGCGTGCGTGTGTGCGTGCGTGCGCATTCCTCGACTGATCTTAGTCTTAAAATCTAATTGAATAACTTCTTCTTCTCACCCAGTCGGATCTGGGACACGGCGTCAGGACAGTGTTTAAAGACGCTCATCGGTAAGGCGGCGTGTTTGACCTTTTTGTTTTGATCTATTTGTTTTTGAGTCAGGAAAATTCTCATCAATTAACTCATCAAATGTTATGTTGTGCTGTTGTGTTTAGACGATGATAACCCACCGGTGTCGTTTGTTAAGTTCTCCCCCAACGGGAAGTACATCCTGGCCGCCACACTGGACAAGTGAGTCCCTGCAGTTCCTGACACGCCCACCGCCATGACTCAGCTCATCTTGATGATAATTCTCACCATTTACTGCAGGAGAAGCAGACACAACTTAGTCATTTCTGTTTTTTTTACATGAAGGGTTATTTTTCGGTTCATTTGATTTTTTTGACAGCATTTTAATAACTTTCTCATGTCTGAATCTTTGAAAACGTCAACACTGAAACGACGTGGCTCTTGGTAAAAGCAGTCAACAGTAAACTGATTCATATCACTTTTGTTAGCACTGCAACCAACTTTTATCATCATCAATTAATCCGCTGAGAATTTGTATAATTCATCAATGAATTTTGAGATTTTGGTTTGTTTTAATCTGCCTCGTGTCCATCAGAAACCTATCGACTCAGTTTAGTCTGGAAGCAGTAAATGTTTGACGTCCAAGCTGAGAAGACTCAGATGTTGAATCTGTTATGAACCCATGTGGCCCACAGGTCGGATCCGTGTGAGTGACTAATCAGCACGGGGTCACTTGTTACTAGGTAGAGTAGATGTAAACGCAGCCTGCTGGGGGCTTGCGCAACTCTGATACCTTTTCCCTGCTGTGGCCAGCAGGTGGCGGTAGAAGACCTGCAGCTTTACATGCGCTCAGTGTTCTTGCTGTTTGTGGAATCACTGAAGTTGTAACTGTTGATCTGCTTTGTGTGTCTTTTGCTGTCCAGCACGCTGAAACTGTGGGACTACAGCAAAGGAAAGGTGAGACGCGCCCACGTTTGGGCTCTTTCTCCTTGCGTGTTGCTCATCTTGCTTGAACACGTTCACTGATGACACGAATCTGTAACGTCTCATTGTTCCTCCCACGTTTCAGTGTTTGAAAACGTACACCGGCCATAAGAACGAGAAGTACTGCATATTTGCTAACTTTTCTGTCACGGGTGGGAAGGTAAGCTGCTGTTGGCGCGCGTGTGTGTGTGTGTGTGTGTTAGCAGTTGTTCACGAATGCGTGTGTTTCTCTAATTGCTGCTCTCTTGCAGTGGATCGTGTCGGGCTCTGAGGACAACATGGTGTATATCTGGAACCTGCAGACCAAGGAGATAGTGCAGAAGCTGCAGGGACACACAGGTACATGTCGCCTCCATGGAGGCCTGTGCAGCATCCACATGCCTATAAAAGAGGGTTTTACCTCTCCGGTTCTCACAAATGAGAGTCTGGAACACACGATGCCATCTTTTCTCCTCCTGCGTCGCTTCAGCTTGAAGCTCTGAGTCCCAGCTGCGCCGAGTGTGACCAGCTGCAGCGTTCAGTTGAACCAACTTGCCCACGCAACTCAAAGTGTGAGTTTGTTTTTGAGCTCACGTCGAAGTGTCTGTGGATTATGGTGGAAGAATCCCTTTGAGATCTGATGAGACGTCCACATCAGCGAAGTTGTGTTTTTTCGTGTTAAACAGAGGAGCTAAAAGCCTTTTAGTTGTCTTTGTTTCTTTTTGTCACGTTTCTGTCGGCTAACAGACACGGAGAAACAGAGGATTTAGCAGGTTCTTTACAAAATGTTTTTCCTCTGTGAACGGGTTCATGTGTGCTGCGGGGGTCAGTTGCAGGTGTAGGATGTTCGTCTGTGGCACCCATCACTAGAGCTGGGTATCACCACTGACCTCCCGATACGATACGATTTCGATACACTAGGTCCCAAGTCGATACGATTCGATACGATTCGATACAATATACGATGCGATATTTTAGTTACAGTACCAATTTTGCTTTGGTAATGGAAGAGATTCACATAGGACTAATGCTGTAAATTCAATTCTCAGTAGCACATAGCGTGGTTCCAGTGTCTGGACGAGGTGTCTGAAGCCTACATTTTCTACCACACAGGACGGTCTGAGATCCTTGCAGATAGAAATTGCCAGAGCCGAAGTGATGTTCTCTGCACATGGAGGCGTGGATGGAAACTTGGTCCCAAATGCTTTCTCCAGTGAGGGTTGTTGCAGTGACTTGTAGTCTCCTGGTTGCTGAGTGTACTCTGGTGATGCCTCGTCAAATGGCTCCAGAGATTAGTAGTATTTCCGTTGTACTTAACCTCTACTTTGCACGTTTTGCGCACAGCATTATTTTTGTCAAGTTGGGCGCAGTTTTCTCACTTCTTGAAGCGGAAGTGCTGCCAGACATCGGCTCTTAAATTTGCCCGAGATTAAAGTTGCGCTTCCGCCATCTTGTTGTTCTCTGATCGGAGGCACATGGCCTGGATCTCGCCAGATCCGATCATCTGACCGCAGTAACGTTGCACTAAGCACTAAAGCACGCGAGACTAAAGAGGCAAACAAAAACAAAAAAATAAACTGGTAAAATCGAATGCATTTTAAAAGATCAATACTGGGATTAATGTATCGATAATCTTTCCTACAAATGTATATCGATAAAATATTGGTATATAGACATTTTCAACCCACCTCTACCATCACACTTTCCTCTGATTTCTCTCCAGATGTCGTCATTTCAACCGCCTGCCACCCGACAGAGAACATCATCGCATCGGCGGCTTTAGAAAACGACAAAACCATCAAGCTATGGAAAAGCGACTGCTAAGCCCTCGTGGATTTATTGGGCCCTTCATATTTCTTCTTTTTTTTTTTTAAATACTTTTTTTTTTCTATATCTTGTAAGAAAAGAGGACATTTTTCTAACGGAGAGCTCCCGCTGGACGCTGAGGGGCTTTCAGCTAACGAGAGGGGGGACGGACGTCAGCCGTGTCGGTTCTGCGGCGACACAACTGAGATATCACACCGCTTCGTTTCGTTTTGTTTTTTAAACTGATTACATGTGCCAGGTTGTTGTTCTCCACTTAGGGAACGTTTGCTCAACTCAGAATTCAATAACAACACATCAGTTTTAGTGCTTCTGTGTTTCTGACTCTGCATTAACCTCCACATCAACTCCCACACCTGCATTTATGCTCTTGTACTTTTACAGGTTATTCGGCCGGTTTGTCACGTCTTTGCTTTCTCGTGTGTAATTGTGTAGTACTGTCAGACTTTGACATAAAACTTTAGTTCAAAAGAAGATAAAAGGACCCTTGTGGCTCTTATTTATTAAAGTAGTTTATGCGTCATAACCGGATTAGTTTCCTGAGTTTTGTTAAAAGTTTGGTGCTCATTACAAATCCAGAGTTGACTCATAGGAAAAGTCAGGATGTACATGAATTCATTTACTTGAAATGTGATGCATGTTGGAGAAAACTACAATTAAAGAAAAATACAGCATTGAATTGAACCCCACTTCTGCTCAAATTTCAGTGCTTTTTGGGGTTTTATTTTATCACCCCACCCCCCCCCCCCAAATTCTCAGTTTGATTTGCTCTTCACACAAACCAGCTGTTCTCTGTATCCATCTCCAGCTATAACCTGCAGTTGAATAAAAGCAGTTTTTGTACGTGTCATGTGACTCACTGGCAGGTTTTTTTGTTTTGTTTTGTTTTTTTACACACATCCTTTAACATTACACACAGCCAACCAACATCAGTCTCTCTTGTTTTTTAATAATCGTTTTTTTTTTCTGTCAATGAAAGAACATCAGAGAACAACCCACAAAGAACAGATGACAAAAAACTTCCAATCTCCTTTTAAAAAATAGACAAAAATATAATGAAAGGAGACATTTCCCCATCTGGCGGTTGAGAAATGGCAAAGTAAAGGCGACACAGTTAGCAAGGTGCCAAAAAAACAACAACAAAAAAAAGCCAACGATTTCCTCTCAGCTTTCAATCGGAACGTTTTCTCTTGCATTTCGAAGAAGCTTTTCCACAACAACAGCCCACAGAAGAACAGGGAAAGAACAGAGTACATAAGCGAGGGATAAAATTACCTTTGTACAAAAATAGATCTTTTTCCAAGTGTTCTTTTTTTTTTAACATTTTACCGTCAATGCAACAAAGAAAGCAGTGATTGTGTCACAAGCTCAGCTTTTCCTGGTTACACTTTTTTTTTTTAAACATACAATTGCCAAGCAACACATACATTTTGGAGGGTTTAAAGTCTTTTTTTTTTTTTTTCATTTGAGGTCCCGTACACTGTTCTGTTTTTCCTTTTTTTTTTTTTTTTTTTTTAGAGCTGGTGGGGTTTTTTTTCTTTTTTGATTCATCTTAGAAAGTCAAGGCTGAAATGTAAAAACCTTTCGAGTGCGGAACAGTTTGGTCTGTTAGACTCGTCTCCCTCGTTCAACACTGGAAATAGTCAAGGAACAGATCTGTTGATATATTTATTTATAAATATATACACATATACATATTAACAAAATAGAGCTTTAGGTTATAAAGCATTCATGTCATTTGACGTGGGTGATCCTGTCTTTAGCTAGTCAACAAGTTCAATTCCGGCAGGGGGAGTGAGCTCATTCACTGTTTATGGCTTTAGATACCTGCGGTCACCAATCACAGTAAGTGAAGAAGAGGAGGAGGATGAAGAGGAAGAGGAGGAGAAGGACAAGGAAGGTCACCTGTTCTTTAATATCTGCTTGATTCTTACTCCTCTGTGAGTCAAGAAAATTCTCCTTTATCCAGAATATAAATAATGTAAACAGAGCTCAAGCTGGCGGTAAATACTGTCACCCAGGTCGTAGTAGTAATACTCGTAGTACTACCACAGTCCACCTGGCTGAAGCTGCTTAGTCATAAAAAGCCAACAGACGTTATTGCTACTGTTTCACTTCAACAAGCATAGACACGCTGTGGTTTGGAACATTTACATTAACCCTGTGAGAAAGTGCCATCTGCGTGTCTGGCGGTGTGGAGGAGAGTTCAAGTGATGCTGCGGTGCTGCCTGTCTGCCACTGGAGGGCGCTCACAGCCCACCCTCGCTCTACCGCAGCCACAGGAGAGTGCTTGGAGTTGCTTAAAAGCACTGACCGGCTTTCTGCTTTTACTTTTCCACAAGGAGAGATTGGTGGGTGAATGTGTGTGTGTGTGAATGTGTGTTTGTGTGTGTGTGTGGGGGGGGGGGTGTCGGATTCCTAGAGGAGGATCGGCATCTACGGATGAAGCCCCCCCAATCCCCAAAAAAACCAAAAACGGTCAGAAAGCTGTAGAGAGCTGCAGGTGCCACCAGAATAAAGAGACTTTTCAGAGGTCATGACGTCTAGTTGTTAAAAAGTTTGAAAAACAAACAAATTGAAGTCACACAAAACACCCATGTGCCCCCCACCCCCCCCCCCCGAAAAAAAATGAAATGTTTCATTGTTTAAAAAGCAGGGTCACATGGTCATGGAAAACCAGGAAAAGTCAGGGAATTTGAAAGTAGAATTTTTCCAGGCCAGGGAAGGTTTTTGACAATTCATGAAGAAATGACATGAAAAACAGCTGGATACCAGTTTCTATGTTCAGCTGTTTGTCACCCGTCAGTTTTGGTTAAATGGATGCTGGTTAATTCTGACAGATTTTTCTTTATGTTTTGTGTATAAACAAGGATCAACGTCCACTCATGAAAATGTAACTCACGGCTACAAAAATGGCAAAATGGCTATTAAACCTGTTAATCTTAAAAACAACAACAACAACAACAACAACAAAAAAACCTGGAATAAAAATAAAAATATTAAAAAAAAATACCTGAAATAATCATGGAATTTAAAAGTGGAAATTCAAAGGCCAGGAAAAGTTTTTGAAAAATAAATAAAATAAACATTTGTGAATCCCCCCAAAATGTAAACTTTTCTCACCATAATAGAATATGTGGTTTATTTGCTTGTCATTAACTTGAGTACATGTTAACCTGGATTTCTTTTTTTTTTAAAGTTAAATTTTCCTTCTATTTGTTGTATGTAGAGTTAAAATGTTTATGAACCCTGTATCTCTATATTTTTTCTAATAATTGAAATGCAAATAAAAAAAATGTTTGTATCAAGTTAAGAAAACTATAATTTCTTTAAAGTTTTTCATTCTATTATTCCAGTGGCACCTTCAAGCCTCCGTACACGTGGGCCGTTGAGCCTTCATCATGACAGCACAGTGCTCAGGTTTGTTCCTTCAAGTCCGGGGATGGGGTAGTGGTGGTGGTGGTGGTGGGGGGGGGGGGGGGGGGGGTCGACTTACAGAATGAAAGACGGATGAAGGAGAAGAATCCTTCACTTCTCTTTTTTTAGTGTTTTGTTTTCTCAAGTCTCACTGGTCCACTGTCGTGCAGGAGGGCTGGTGGTTTGGTTCCTGTGAGGCCAGTGGGTGACTGAGACCTGTTGAAGCCCCCTGACATGCACCTGCTCTCTAGACAATCTTTGGAAATGCACTTGATGCATAGTTTCACAGCAGCCGCAGCATTTCGACACGTTGGGGGAGAGAAACAAAAAGCAGAATATGGGCGAAAAAAGCATTTTTTTATACACAACATGAAGATATTTAATATTTCACTTCCACTTGAATGACACTTGATTGCCCAGAGAAGTGCAGAGAGAGAGAGAGAGAGAGAGCGAGCCAGTGAGTGTGTGTGTGTGTGTGTGTGTTCCTCTGAGGAGGAAAAATAACTAGAGCGTTCCTGATTCCACCTCAGAGGTCGATTACATCAGCAGAAGCTTCTCCGTTTAGGGAACCCGGCTCCACTGTCATGAGGTTAAGTGCCAAGTAACAAACAAATAAACAAATAATGGCTCGGCTGCATCGATAAGCCCCCCCATACTGTAAATGGTTTGAGTGTGAGGAGGAGGTGTACAAACGGAGGTAATCGTGTGTTTCTGTCGTTCAATAGCGTCAATACTGTTATCACGTTCTGTTCAGGTAGATATGAGGTGGTTTGGAAAAGCTAGAACCCGCGGAGGGATATGTGAGTGTGTGGAGGTGTAAATGGTTCACATCAAAGAGAGGTGGGGGAGGCAGAACAGAGTGTGTGTGTGTGTGTGTGTGTGTGTGTGTGTGTGCGTATGTGCGCGCGCACGCTCACGTTCCAGGTATCCGAGTGTGTTGTCACCTGTAAAGATACGTTTATAAAAAGGCCAAACGCTTGACTCGGGATGTCTAAAGCTCATGTGCATCCTAGCATAAAGCTAACGTGAGGCTAATTTCCAAGAGCCTGGCTTCTTCCTGTGTGCACAAAGAACTGCGCCGATTGTACATAACACGTTCTCCCAACACCATCAAGAACCGTCGGGCTGATTGGTGGGAACATGTGGTCCTCCCCGATGCTGCACAGTGCTAATACAATAAGACATGGTTGTATCGGTTGGAATTGGGCAGAAACCTGAGTTTTTTTGGATCACTTGCAGTCTTGTTAACACACGTCTGTTCCAGAAAGCTCCGCTAGTGCAAGACTCAACGTGTTTGCTTGAGTCAGGCAGGAACAGGCGAGTTCCTCGAAGTTTCCCCGAAGTGAGTTCAGTCCTGAAAAAAACAAAAAACAAAAAAAACAGAAAAAACAAAAACCAGAGAGACCTCAGGTTCAAGTCTAGACAGCCTGAGGGTCTCTGCGTCCATGATTGTCCCGATCACAAAGCTGAGTGTCCCAGTATGACATCACCGTGTATACCTGCGTATCAGCGCATCTGTGGATGTTAAAACACATCATCTCTGCTTTTTCTGGTCAAGCAAAGACGGAAACAGAAATGGCTCAATTCATTTCTCTTGTCCTCATTTCAGTCCGCTTGTGTTGTCGTGAGATTCTCATATATATTTCTTATTTATATATTTGTACAAGGTATAAAACATGATGAATTCATTGTTTCCAAACACAACAAGGGGGGGCAGAGGAGAGCAAGGGGAGGGGGGGGGGGGGTTCTCCGTCCAGAGCTGTCACAAGTCTTGGACCCTGATCCAGGGCTGCTGGGAGATGAAGAGGAGGAAGGCGATGAAGAGGAGGATGACGGCGAGGGCTCAACCCTCTCTGCTATTATGTCATTTGATGGGGGGCTTCTAGCATCTCCATGAGGAAGGTGTCGATGGGTGTGTCGCCTATGAGCTTGAAGAAGAACAAGTGCTCCAGACACTTGAGGCCGATGGAGCGCAGCGCCGGTAACCGCAGCAACAGCTTCGCAAATCTGTCAGTGAAAAACACACACACACACACACACACAAGTCATGACACATCCATGACACATCAAGGCTTGTCACCATGGTGCACCCATGCTAGCAGGCTAGTGCTATACCATAGTCTGTATTTGCACTCTTTTAGTAATTATTTGCACTTTGAAAGGTCGTGACCACCAAAACTGAGAACTGTGATGACACAAATCCTTGGTTTTCGACCTCAAGAGGAAGGAGGAGTTGCTGCCGTTGGGTAGAACCTCTTTCTAAACCACACATTTATACATAAACATGCTTTTATTTTCTATTAGTTGTCACTCTTGAGCTCGACAGCCAACAGAGTGTTAACTTGTCCAGTTCTCGGTGTGACACTGAAGTGTTTTTTTTTTGCTCTAATCTTTGCTGGTCTTGTCGCGCTTCATCTTGACACAGTTGTACACTGACGTGGCCTCACACACGTTGAGATCGCTCACACAGTAAATACAGCATCACCTCCACGTCCCAGGATTAGGAATCAGAAATATTCTTTTCTCTTTTTCAAAACTGTTGTCCACTCAGGATGTTTGAACCAGTTCAATGATCTCGCCTTCAAAATGTAAGCACCACTGCTTGAGAGAGTCTTATTCTGAAAAATTCCTACGGGAAGTCAAGTAATGCTGTTTGCTCGCTCCTCTCCTGCTGGCGCTAATGTTACACTAGCTCCCCTGCTCCGGGTGCAGCCACTCCGTCATTCATCGCGCTCTCATCATCTCTGCCTGTGTGTCGCTGCATAATAGCGTCTGCTGGCAGATCGATAAACTCTGACATGATCCATTTTCTGGTTTTGAGTAACTGACTAATCACATAAATCTGTAAAGGTCTGGCTATTTTTCAAGCTGAATGACTCGGCGGTTAATGCCAGCCACGGTTGAAGACCTGAACGGCTCACGTCCCCGATAACAACCAAAACTGCAAAATGTCACTCACTAGACAGACTCACTAGATCTGGCATTCGTCATTTCATAATACAAACTGCACCACTTTCACTCTGAAATATTCCAAAAAAATATCAACAATGTTAAAAAAAAAAATCCAAATATAAGAAAAACATTCACCCTAAAGCTTCTAGAAAGACAAGTTTCACGAGGACACACTGATCATTTCTGTTGTGCAGGGCCTTTGAAACTGACTACAGCTCCGAATACGAGGAATCTAGAGAGTCAAACTCTTGGCACTGACTGCTAAAATACCTGGTGAGGAGGAACACCAGAGAGCGAGTGAAGGAGAGGTGCTTTCTCAGACACATCGAACAAGTTCTGAGCCCTTTGAATGTGTGGATGTGTGTGATGGCAGACTGAAGAATCCCGTCTGAGTGTGTGTGTGTGTGTGTGTGTGTGTGTGTGTGTGTGTGTGTGTTTTCCTACCTGCCGGGCTGCTCGGGGTACTTCTGTTTGCAGTAGGCCTCTAAAGACGCGTAGACCTTCTCCCTCAGAGCCTCCACCTCACCTGGGTTGGACAGACCTTTGGAGTCTGGAGAGGAACACAGATAAATAAACATGGAGGCCAGCAGGCTGAGCTTCAACCTCCAGGGCTCCTGGTGAAATCTGTGTTAGCAAACTCTGGGCTGGTCTAATTAGCGGCGCTGATTCAAGCTCCATCTTTGACTGATGACACAAACGCGTCATTGATGAAGAGCATTTGATCGGCAGTGAAAGAGCATTGTTGGAGACGGCAGTGTGGGAAAGATCAGTCTCATTTGAGTCTAATTAACAAGGAATCAGGTCGCTGGAGAGGGGAAGCTGGCAGAGGACGCAACAACAACAGCGGGGAACACAGGATCACTGTGTGTGTGTGTGTGTGTGTGTGTGTGTACTCATACTGTTGCTATGGGACACACATGCAGCAGCTGTCTTTGCACAGGCCCGCATTTCAAAGATTCACCTTCACCTTCAAAACTAAGACGCCGCTGGTTTATACTCTCATAACCAGCAGGACTCCCCAGGGTCAACGCCACTTTGCAGGGTGGAGCTCTGAAACGCTCTCGTGGTCTCGTGGTTGATCCTAGCACTCAGTCAGGATGCCTCATTGCTTTTATTGAGAGGAAGATTTTGAACACATCGAGTCCTTGAAGTGACCTTTCACCCCATCATCAATAAAGACAATCACAATCAGAGGTGTTGAACACGATAGAACTGGGTGCCAGTTGAGTTGAGATGTTTGTTTGTTTATTCATTTATTTAGGCACTTTGAGCAGCACGAAACAAAAGCTGTGCTGTTTCAGTTGGATCTGAGAGACGGGAAACAGAATCTCAGACATTCAGCAACTAACTCACACCAAAACAACGTCGATGGATGAGTTCCAGCGGGCGGACAGAGCCAGCTGAGCATCAGAGACGCTGGACGGGACGCCTGACTGCGCCGACGCTCCAAAGCTCACCTTGCCAGGACATTAAAGTTATGACGTATTAGTGAACAACAGTTTGAAGGAACTGAAGAGGAGAGGTTTTCAGTTTTCTAAAAGAAATTAAGGTTCGATCGTCCAGCATGACTGAGGTGAGTGTGGTTCTGGTGAGATCCAGCAGCAGGATCCAACCGTGCTGGCACACTACTAGGAACCTCAGTTCAGTTTGTGTTGGCTCTTCAGCACCGGCGGTGAAGCTCACCTGGGTTGAAGAGGACGATGGCTCGGAGGCAGCCCAGCTCTGTCTTGTCCATCTGCATGTCTCTCATCTTAGACACCAGCTCTGTGAGCACTCTGAAACGACCACAGGACAAAACTCTTCGTTGGTACATTTGTTGTTTTTGTTTTTTTAGAAGAAAGACACCTACATGATCCTAACAGAGACGTCTGAAAGAGCTGCTACTGCCACCAAGTCTACTGTCAGCCCACATCCACCGGTTAGATCAGCAGAAATGTTTACAAACTTGTGGCTTAATTATATTTAGACGATGGTTTTCACAAAAGGAAAGCCACAGAGTAACCACATGCTGGAATCCAACACCACAACGCCCCCCCCCCCCCCCCCACGCGTACGCGCGCGCGTGTGTGTGTGTGTGTGTGACATCACTGGTGGGAGTGTCAGAGCGTGGTGTTGCTCGAACTCCTCACCCCTCTTTGACTCGGTCACACCCTCCCCCCGCTCACTTTATTTCCCCCTCTCGTCTCTTCTCCTCTCCTCTCCTCTCCTCCCCTCTCTCGCTCACGGATAGTAAAGTCAATTGTGGCTGTTAGCTCATTCTAATTCAATTTGCTCTGAGGAACAACAGCGCTAAAATAAAAAGACGAAAAAAGAGAGAGTACAAGAAGGAAAAGACTGAAGTGTTTATGTTAATCAGTCTCTTCATTTGTAGGGTGAACAGAGAGAGAGAGAGAGAGAGAGGGGAAGATAAAGAAATATTATCAGTTCTCAGTTTGCAGAGATGTAATATGTCCTGTGGCCATGACCGCAGATGACTCGCGCCGAGGCTGGCAGCTCCAGACGAGGAAGAGGAGACCAAGACGACGCCGATTTCAAACGCTGCTGCTCAAATGAGTTGGATGACACCTCTGCACCCTGCCGACTACACAGCCGCCTCCCCTGACGTCTTGTTTTTGTCAAATTCCAGCGATCACACACATTTGTTCTAATTAGTTTGCCTACCCCCTCCCCCCCCCCCCCCCACACACACACACTTTAGCAAGTGGTAAAGTGGTTACTTTTTATGAGTAAACAGATAAAATCTTTGTCAAAAATTACCAGCCAACATTTGAATAAATGAATGACATGCTACATAGTTTCTGGCTACATCAATGTGTAGTAAAGTCAATTCATATTAGAGGTTGTTTTTTTTAACCACGTATTCTCCAATATATTTGGGGAGTAAATTATCATAATTTTCCCCCAAATTTTCTGGATTCAATTCCATTTTCAGACTTTTCCACAGGCCTGGCGAACGCGATTTTGAAATTCTACAGCTTCTCATGACCGCATGAACCCTGAAATTAATAATCAATAACCAATATGTGTCGCACACTGCTCCAAGCAGCAAATGCTATTTGTCATCTACACAAATTATTGATGATTGGACTCATTATTATTGATGATTGGAAGCATTATTATTGATGATTGGAAGCATTATTATTGATGATTAGGAAGCATTAGCGATTAGCGCTAAACGCTAACAGTATTTAGCTTCTGTAGATGCTGCTGCCTTGTGTGTGTTGCCTGTTGGTAACAGTCACTAGTCCCACACCCACATCCCCCAGACACACACCCGCACCCACACATACACCCACCCACACACACACACACATACACCCACCCACACACACACACACACACACACACACACACACACACACCCACACACACACACACACCCACACACACACACACACACACCACTTCACTAACTTATGCATGTGGATTTTTTTGATTTCCACTTTCGGCTGAGTGTTCCCGTATGACCCCTGATGCAGCTACATATTTAATGTGGAGCTGCTTTTCCTTCCCGACTTGCCGGTGTCACTGAACAACCCAGATGACGCATCCGGTAAGAAAATGTCTACTTTACGGAATAAAACAAATAAATAACTGGAACAAAGCTTTATTAGAAGTTAATAAACATTTCTTCATGAATAAGTTCCTTTTGTGCCGTCAGTATTAATGACTACTGACTGAAAAAACATGAACTCATAAATGTTTCCATCTTCAGTCCATGGATGTCACTCATAGATTATTTGTAATTACATTTACATTTTTTTCTGTTTAAAACAGTAAAATAATACATCGTAATAAGCCATGAATAAGAACAATGTTTGTCCTCCATTACAACAAAGAGAATCGCAAAATATGTTGACCACTCCCGCCAAGGGGCTATGACATCATACATGACATCAACAGATCTAAATGAGCTTCCCTCTACCTGACTTATTTCACATGAAACGTTGTCATTAAACGCCTCCATTTAATTTCTATCATCCTATCAAATTTCCTCAAAACTTTTTCCAGTGAGACAAACCAACACCGTGGATCACACGACCACCTAAAATGTAGGAAGTCGGGCCTTCTGTGAGTTTAAACATGGTTAAGCATGAAGGTGAGATAGTTGAGTAACCCAGTGATAATGACCTGTCAAAGATGGCTCCCACTCCGGCACTGTGAGCGCTGTTGCGGTGAACGTGCAGCCCCGTCGCCAACAGAATCCCATCCTTCACTGCTATCGAACGGTGCGAAAAGGATGCAATGAGGAGTTCGTTCCAACCTGAGGGAGAGACAGAGAGAGGGATGGGGAAAGGCAGGAAGGAGGAGAAGAGGAAGAAAAAAAAAAACCAAGTAAATCCCGGTACAAAAGTTCACACAGCATTCAAGGAAAATGAAAGTGACAACAAAGGGGGAATTCCAATGAATCAATTAAGCTGCAGCGTAAAAGCTTTCTGCAGCACAGGCATCAGGTTATTACTAAGACATTTGAATCATGCTTTCTGAAGAGACAAGCGTGTAAAAGGGATGAACTGTGCCTGCCATCACAATAAAGACAACAGGCTTGATGTGCCAAAGCAGGGGCTTGACACAGAGAGCGCTGAAGACACAAGGCGCCGCTTCTTGAGTGACAGGGCTCCTTTAACTGTTCTGCCTGGCAACACTCGCCTCCTCTCCCCGGAGTTGAGACGAGCTGGGATGCTTTTATCTGTGATACAGCAGAACTAAAGCGGTTATTTATAGAAAACCTGAGAGCTGCAAGGAGACGAGCTCTCCGGAATGATGTCTCTGCTCTCTGCTGAAGTCTCTCTATCAGCGTGTGCAAACGACTGATGATGGGAGGATTCGTTTGCAGGGAACGGGATGGTGCGTAATGGCACTTTCTTCCTTTTTTATCCTCAAGGTGGATTAAGACTATAATGGCGTAATTTGGAGTGACAGACAGGCAACGGGGCCAATGTGTTCATAGAAGCCTACAAACCTTTCTGTGGGTGACGTTGGTGACAGATGAGTGGCGCTCTGTTTTTACGTTGCTGTTTCTGCGGTGCTGCCAGGTTTCACTCCACGTGGAGCAGAAACACACTCCTCTGATATGACACCCATGCAGCTCATGGAGGGTCATTTTGATGTAAAACTCAGGGTGGGCTACATGACAAAAACACCATATCTCTATTTTTTTTTAATGGCAGAGTCACAATTATCCTGTTGACTTTTACTATTTTTTGCAAGTTATTCAGCATTATAATCATGCTAATTTTCACCTTTTAGGCCAAAATACCTCGGATAACTGGCCTTTCAATTTATCTTAATGTGCCATTACATCTGGTGTGTTCTTTCATGGTTTCTGTCAGAGAACATACCAGCCGGACCACCTTAAATGTCAGACCACCTTAAGTGAGAGAGAGAGGCCTGCTGGAGCTTCAGCTTCAGACATGATTACAACTCATGTCAAACATCTTTAAACGCAGCCTTTTTACATCCAGGTGCTTCAAACTGAACATTAATGTGACGTAGCTGAGAAACAAACAAATTCAAGTTTGCTTTTATGAGCACAGAACTGCAACAGACAGAATGGGCACCACAGTGCCGTACTCACGATGTGTACATTAACCCGCCGTGGCTTGTTGGTAGGTTTGGGTATAAAATGTTCATAAACTTTATTTTCTGTTATTTTCTTGTTTCTCTTCATTGTTTCATTGCTTTTTTATTTTCAGGAAGAGCAGCCTCTACCTGCGTAGTAGCTAATTCGGATCCAAGTAAACGAATAAATAAACAAGCAAACAAATCTTTTATTGAACAGACCTGCTCGTAGAAGGATGACCTGGTCATCCAGCGGCAGCTCAGAGAAATGGGGGATCCTCTTGGCCCACTCCACCAGGGTAAACAGCTGTTTGTCAGCTGCCTGACAGATATTTGTCACTGGGTCGTTGGGCTGCAGGGGAAACACACAAGACACAAATCTGGAACTTAGACACTTGGTAATGACTGAAAAGTGTAGGTGTCATTTTTTATTTTTTATTTATTTTTTGCCTGAGCTCCTGGCATCAGGTTGTCAGGCTTACAAGAGTAGTGACTCGCATCCTCTGAAGAGGAGCAAGAAGGAAGACAAAACAAACAGCCATTCTGCCCCAGCACGTGGAGGAAATACCTGCAGAGAATTACAGCTGAAGAATGACTTTCAGCATTTCTTCAGGGACCTTTAAGTCGACACACAAATCAGCTGTTTGGACAGCAAGTGGAGCTCCAGAGGCCCCGGCTGATACTCTACTGACACTTCACAACAGAACAAGCACTTAGGGAGCTCAAATGGTACTTTAACTATCTCGGGCAGTGCTACAATGGGTGTCCTGTATTTGTTTTGTTGTAATAAGATGTTTTTAAGAAGGAAAAACAGATATCTTTATGATATATTTGTTCGTGGTGAGATGGGCTAATAATACGCATCGCTTTCTTGTCCATTTACTGCTTTGAATGGAAACACTGGCTGGTTTCTCCCAGAAATAAAAGGTCTGAGCGAATCAAGGAGAAACAGTCCTCTATTGATTTCACCTCATTAGATCCACTTAAGCCACGAGGGAGATGAGCATAAAAGCAAGGAGGAAGGCTGCAGAGGGATCTCACAGATCGGAACCTATTTATTAGTTTTAATACCCAGAGTACCACAGAAGAAGCTGTGCAGGCTTTTAAAAGCCTCTCCCCTTCGTTACTAAATAACCCGGTGAGCACAGCGCGTGCACCGACGCCATGAAAACACACTTCATCAGACAGAAGGATGGACAGAACTGCAGCAGATGAATACACTTTATGAAAAGAAGCCTGGTCTAAATTTGCCGGTGGACATGGTAAACGATACACCTCCCAGTAACTTCAGAGGAATCCTGCACTTTGACTAGGTAGATAAATAGGTTACACTCTAATTGGGTTACTATTAAATTGGCAAGCAAAATATAGACGCGCTGTCATTGTTCTTAAGTTCCGGTTAGTGCTGGACAAGACGCTGAGATGGAGACAAAGTTTAGGAACATCTATGAACACGTCGGGGATGTAAACAGCTGCTCAGTTCCATGTGCATTTACTTTTGTAGGAAAAAATGCCCGTTTGATAGTGAAGCTTCATTTTTGCGCGTGCAGTCGAAATTTAATTTCAAAGATGATGGTTATTTTATGTCTAAAAAAAAAGAGGTGCTCAGCTTGGCAAGCTAACATTAGGCTGCTGTGTGGAAAATAACGAGAAACGGTATTTAAGAGCCTGGTTGTTTTGTTTTGTTTTTTTTTTAATTTCATTGCATTTCTTGAATTACCACTTGCACAACAGCCATTTTTAAATTGGAATAAAACCAATCAGCCAACCATTTGAATGGGTGTTCTGCTGGCTCCACTTGTGCCCGTGAAGAGTCTTCTCCTGTTCAGACCCACAAACAAGGACTGCATGTCCTTATCTGTCCTGATAGAACATACTGAGCGGCTTTCTTCTTTGACCCACGGGGAGCTTCTGAGCAGTGGTAGAATCCTAATGCAGCAGTACGACTGACTCACTAACATGTAAATCCATCTGCACAGGGGAGGAGAAATCCCAGACCATACTGTCAAACTCTTGACAGGTAATTTACTCTCATCCGAGGAATACGTACCCTTGATTTGAATCTCTGTAAACAAAGACTGGGTGAACATGCATTTGTGCATAATATTAAATCACATAAACATGCTTAGATTCAAAGTATCCCCATGTGAACTGGCTCTCTGACATGTAACAGTCAGCAACTTCTCCCCAACTTCCTTCTCCAAATCCCACCGATCGATGCTAAAAGCTCCGAGGATCCCAACATCAACTGCAGCCTCTCAAGAGAAGATTAGTTCAGGATGAAGGAGAAAACGTCCCTCCACTCTCATCCTCCTTTTATAACACACAGGCCGAAGACGATCCCATTCTCCCCTCCACGACGGCTCCCTGCGGTGTGAAACTCACACTGACTGCTGAGTATCACAGATATGCACTCTAAATATGAAAAAACAGACACAAAGACTACACTGTTTTGAGAACTGAAAGCCGCCTTTTTCCCCCTTCTTCTTCTTCTTCTTCTTCTTCTTCTTCTTCTTCTTCTTCTTCAGGGGGGAGAATGAAAACAGGCATCTTATGAATATTTCAACATCTGAACTCCTCAGGAGATGTGGACGGCGCAGTTCAGCGCGACAGATTTTTGTGCTTCCTCTCTAAAAGCGTACAAACAAAATCAGCTAATTCATTCCAAAAAAAAAAAAAGAAAAAAGTGAGCGACTGCCAGCCAAAACAAAGACAAACTAAATGTGGATTCGGTGAGTGACACAGCAACCTCTGACACGTCCCGGGATGGTCGTTAAACATGGCGAGCCTCATGAAAGTTGTATTTTAGTCGTGTTTAAACTGACCCGCTTTCTTTGGCTGTGTGTGTGTTGAGAGGAGCTGCAGCGATCCACAGGCATCACATTACACTCTTCCAGCAGCCTTTAGGATGGAATTGGGCCACAATGGAAGCGCCCCCCTGTGACCTGCGGGGGAATAACCATTGTCTCCACGTAGCAAAGGACAATTGTCCACCTGAGAGTATCTTCCTCTTTTGCTGAACACATTAAAAAAATAAAACCATTTTTTTTGGTAGTTGTTGTTCCTTTTAATGTCTGTCAAAAACAATACACTTTCTATTCCCAGAATAACAGTTTATTGCCATGCATGCGCCGCTGCCGTGCTCCAACATCCCAGCAACTTAAAAAAATAAATAAAAAATTGCCAGGCTTGCATATTGTCCCATGAAATTTTCATCACTTGAGGAGGGGAGACGAAAGATCTGCCTTTCAATTTTTCATTATTCTGCTTGAACCAGACTATACTAGCGTGACAACAGAGATGAAATTGGGTGCTCATACAGATATAAATGAATTACTCAAGTGTCCCACTTTATTTAGAAGAGAGAAAGAACAGGAAATGTGCTGAAACGTCAGAGGTGGCGATGAATCATCGGCTAATTATCATCTAAATAACACAACAGCTCCTGCCTTTAGTTGCAGAAAAGATAAGCAACTACAGCTTTATTTAAATCGACGCATAGACGCTATCCAGAAATAACTCAAGGATAGGAACAGAGGAAAAGAGAATAGAAATAAATAAGCACCTTCAGGATTAAGGAATGATAGCATTCCCCCCCTTCAAGGGAGAAAGCCTCTCCTTATCTGACTCAAGGCACATTACTAACGGCTGTTTAACTCCTGTTCTAGGTCACCATGAGATAAACACACTTTATTCAGCTTGGCCAGACCCCAGCCATTAGACAGTGGCAGTGGCCTATTCATGGTGTACACTTGCGGCCCGGGCCCTGTGAATAATTATAGCACGGGGCAGCGCTTCTCAATGGAGACCTGGCGGGGGGGGGGGACGGGCTGTTCGGTCAGGATAGCCTGCGTGCTGATACTCTGCCAACAATGTGAACGTTAGTTTGGCTGAAAAGTAATTTTGGCTTATGTTCCTCCAGCGTACAAACAACAGGTTAAAATGTCTGTTTTTTTTTTTTCCACAATTCATTTCTTAAGTTTCACCACAAAATCATCCTTGATATACTTACAGTCAAAAATCAGATCACCTTAAGTGATCGTTAACCTGTACTTGATTATTTCTTACACCTCTGGTTCCGAACATGAATATGATGTTGAAAAAAAAGCTGAAATTTTGTGTTTGCACTTCAAAATCTGGATTTTTAAAATACAACCTAGCAATTCTGCAGGTGCCGCTGCAGGATTTAACCAGAAGTTTTCTTTATTTCCTGCATTTTTAAAATCATACGAAAGAGTGAAGTCAATTCTCCGTTCAGCGACGTTAGCTGGGCGATACGAGCTTTCTGACAATGTCACCTCTGGTAAACCAGTTGATGAATATCTTTGTAAACAGCCAAGAAGACGTCATCACCAGCAACTTTTTCTGCTCTTGCCAGAAATGGGCAGTAACGGGAGAGTGAGCTGACTGGCAGAAATCCCAAATCTTAGCAGCAAACCTTCACCTACACCTGTGGTGACTGACGTTTAGGAAGGTTCTCTGAATGAATGTAGAGAGCATGAAATATGTGCTGTATCGGTCACTGATGCTACGTGGGATTGCAAAAAATACCATCATAATCTTGTCACTTTTATTCTTTCTGACAGTATCACGTGACCCCGCTGGGCTCGTTTAAGAACGGCGTCCCTGTGGGTCTTTTTAGTCTCTTAATCTTTAGTGGATGCACCGCTAAATTAAAGGAAACTTTTTATGAGGCTCTTCCAAATGTTGTTAGAACCCCACAATTGCGTTCTACTCACGTACATTAAAGTTGAGCAGGGGCGCCACGTGTACAACTCATTACATGGCTTTGGTCTGCATTCCCAGCCAGGAGTTATGAAGGTAGATATGATTCCAGTTGGAATTAATACGGTTTCAAATTGTATTCAACTGTGTGCAAGAGTTCTTGTTTGTGTTCCTCATCTTGGTGTCAGTCAGCAGTCGGCATTGAGGGCGCCACCATGGGAGAGAGTATGTTCGTGTGTCTGAGCTGACTGTTGCCCCCCCCCCCCCGCTCTCTCTCTCACTCGCTCTCTCTCCCTCGCCCTAATGTCAGCGCTCATCCCTTATATTTCCATCTGGCCCCCCGAAATAGCTCAATTTACTCGCATAACAGCCTTCACATCTCTACTCTTACTTCACAGGACATTTCCCTCCCCTGTAGCAGATGAATCCCAGAAGAAAACCCCCCACCCACCCTCCGCAGTCCCCCCTCCCTCCCTCCCCCGCTTGCTCTAGCCTCCTTTGGTCGGCTGCTGCACAGCTCCTCTGGTTCTCATGTTCCAGCAGAATTCCTGAGAAAGCGGAGGCTTTGTGGGGATGCTTTCAGGAACAGTCTGCCTGTTGTATTATTCATCACTCTTAGTCTCCTCTGTGTCAGAGACAGCCCACAGTGCCCAGCTGATACAGAGGGGACAGATGAGCGTATACAAGGTGAGCAGGTGAACCCTGGCTCCAGATCTCAACTAGTCGTCTTCAAAGGGACTGTAGGAGGGAGGGCAAACAGTCCTCGCAGCAGTAACTCATCTTTACCTTCAGCGATGGACTCCACGACAAAATCAACTAGCTTCAGAAAGAGGGAGGAAAGGCAGTTGACCTTCTATCATTTTTAAAGCATAATTCTGGATAATTAGGATGAAATACTACAAGTTAAAGAGAGACAGCAGTCCTCAGAACTTGGAACGTCCACACCTGAATGAAACAATCCCACTGAGCTGGAACAACACGCTGCGGAGGCATGGAAGAATCTCTCAACCCTCTCTTTGCTGGGTTTTACAAGCATCAGTTTCAGTCGTCACATCACATGTTAGAAAAAAATGCGTAATTATTTTTACATAACTGGACACAAAAACACTTGATGGATGGACACAGTTCAGGATTCCATGTACGGATAATTTCTGTTCTCATTTCCTCAGTGAGACATTTCACACACAGGAAAGAAATCACAGGTATTTTATCATTGCCTGAAGTATTCTTGAAAATGATGGAGAAATAAGAGAGTCTATTATCGTACGGACACATCCGTGTTTTATAATAATAGCAGCAACAACAAATATAAATGCAACAGGTGGAAAAGAAGAGTTCAGATTCTCATCGGTTTTTATGTCTCTGCTTATGCAAACTGGGCACAAACATCCACTGGGACATGATGATGACCTGAACACATTTTGGTGGTCAAAGGTCAAGGTCACTGTGAGGTGTTGCGCAAAACAACACTGCTGTCAGCCAATCAGAGACGAGAATTTTCTGTGACCAAGTTATCAATTGATGCAAGTATCACAATGAAGACAGTAAATGTGAAAGTAGAAATTCATTCAAATACATACATCACCCAGTGTGTGTGTGCGTGTGTGTGTGTGTGTGCGCGTGTGAGTGTCTGTTCACAAAAACAAAATACAGGCTTATTGCAGAGTGAGTGTTTGCTTAAAAACGTATAAAAATACCAACTCACCGAGTTAGATGGCACACCAAGGTTGGTCTCAATGTAGGTCTCGGTTTTGGGTTCCACCGCCTGCTCTGCTTCCAGAATCTTCTCCACGGGCATGTCCTCGTTGGCGCAGCTGGTCGACTCCACCTCATTCTCATTTTTGTCCTTGGCTCGCTGGCGCTCCTCCTGAACGGCTGCATGTAACAAAACTGGTTCCGGTCACTACTGCTGTTTTTTTGCGTGATCTTTTTAGAATTTCAACATGTGATCAAAAAACACATGTACGTCAAGAGAGAGGATTGGGATTATTAGAGCGTGTGATGTTGAAAGAAGAGAAGAAGAAAGCAAGATTGGAAAGATTCTTAAGAAGAAGTACTAGTGACATTTTTTTTTCCATCTGAACAGATTACACTGAACGCATCACTTAGAGTAGAAGATGCATTTTTTGTTTTTCAGTATAGAAGGCAAAACCCAGTTTCTGACTAATCCAGTTCTCGCCCAGTGCACATATCGTTTAACCAGCATGGGTTGCTCCCATCTAAGTATCCAGGGTTGTGTTTTTTGGTGTGTTGATCTTAAAAAGAGGTGCGGTCAGGAGCGTTGTTGGTGCAAGCTCATCTTGAGGCAGCACAAAGAGTTTAGAGCGAGGTGACTTTCCTGCTATTTTAGGATGCCGCATTCAAACAAAAAGCTGCATCAACACACGGACATGCTGCTTGTTCCATACACGAGTAACGCAAACACGCAAAAGATCACAACTCAAAAATGACAACATCATGTCAGTTTCAGGGCACTCTGGTGGATTCCTCCTGCTCCCGTTGATTGTCAACGGCTAACAAACAAACTAAACGTCATGCGCACTGAGGCGCAACAAACAGGAATTGCTATAATTTGTTTGATTTCGCTGGGATCAAGTGTTTGTGGATTACTGAGGATACGGCTGGATGAAGAAGATGTGGATTATACTGAACGCGAGCTTGACAGTTTGTAAACAAACGTTTTTGTTAGCCGTCAGCAACAATTAGCTCCAGGCTAAACTATAAGTGGCTGGCTCTTCCCCCATTCTAGGGTCAAAAGGAAGAGAGTAAAAACATTCTTTGGGGGAAAATCTGTGAGGACTTAAAAGGCAACGAACGTTTTTGGTTGATGCGACAACTTTTACACAGGAACACAACTTCCTTCGTGATATAAATCTCAGGCAGGATCAGCTTGTCAGGGAACAATTTCTCTATTGTGCTTTGTTTTGAAATATGATTCTTTCTTTAAGAAGTCACGTTCAAGATCGCAGAGGGTTAAATCAAGCGGGAGATGATAATCTGATTGGTTACATGCCCGACAGGCACCCATGAATAACTTTGAGACTAACGACGAGTCATCGTTTAACTCATTTGAATGGGTTGGACACGCCCCAAAGCCTCTTGCACTGGTTCAGTTTCAGACTTCAGGTTTGCCTCTTGTTTGTGTCAGCGCACATACAATGTAAACTCTGTCACACTAGAGCATGACGCAGTCTGTGTGAGGCTAGTAAACACATACAAGGGAGTTCAGCCATCAAGAATTCCTACAACGGCGTGGACGGAAATCAAGGCCTCAGACCTGCATTATGCACGCACCAGTGTGGAAAATCTCAAGGCCTTCTCTCAGCTTCCTTATCAAAGAGATGTGTTTTTCATGTAGTGCTCGGTGACAAACAGCTGGCTCCTTTCATACACAAATCATTTATAGTCACATTAATAACGTATGGTCTGTCACTGCCATGTGCGGTCGGCGATTACTCTGCGTGTAACAGAACAGCCTCAACTTAGATTTAAAAAAAAAAAGTGTGAACACAAATCAATGAAGACTTTGTCTTGTAGATATTTTTTTCTCATGTTGCGTGTAAAAACTGGTTAAAGCAAAACCGTGTTGCTCCTGTCATCTGATTGGCCTGGCGAGGAGACACAGGAAATGGTTTGTGTGCTGAGCAGACACAGAGACTTACTGTGGCTGAGGCAGGAGAAACCGCACCTCCACCCTCAAGTGAGGATGGGAAAGATGTATGTGTGTGTTTTGATTTTTTACAAGGCTATCATTTACTTAATCCAAGACACCACAAAAAAAAAGAACTGTGGCTTTTCACATACACATGCATGAATAAGGTTTCGGACATAATTTGTAGTATGATATAGGGCTTTTGGAAATTCACCGTCAGCATGCAAGTTTACACACACACCTGGTGAGCCGCTCTTCCTCACACACATATCACACACACTGGGTTCATAGGATGTCTTCTGACGTTTCCCTTACTCTGGTTACTGTGAATCCGAGAGGTCTTGATGGGGGTTGAGCAAAGCAGGGGTTGTTAGAGGAGGAGAAGGAAAGGGGCCCCACTTTAGAGGAACTGCTGTCTGGCTGTGGAGGTCAGCCCAAGGGTAGAATACTTGTGTTGGAGTCAGAGAGAGGTGAGGAGGGCTGAAATCATGTTAGCTTTATTCTCCCTCCTCCTCCTCCTCTCTCCTGACTGGGAGAGTATAAATTCATTTAATCCTGTTTTTCTGTGGATTCGCTTAGCCTTTTGGGCTACTGCTGCCTTGTTCTCTAACCACAACCCTCAGGGTGCAGGAGGAAGCTTAGGCAGCGCTGTGAGTGAGGCGAAAGGCAGTAAATGATAATATCCTTGAAAGGAGTAAAGAGCCCTGCAATGATATAAATAAAAGCAAGAGGGAGGGGAGGCCAGCCAAAGGTCAAGGCGAAGTGGCCTCGGACACAAAGTCTATTTATCCCCAAAACATTTGGTTTTGCTGTTTTAAACAAGCCAGGTAAGTGGCGGAAAATAGATGGATGGACGGATGGATGTTTAAAACACTGAAGCTGCATCCAATATGGCTATCAGCTGCACCATCATCGCTCCTCCATCTCCTCTGGTTATACTGTAGATCTACGCACGCTACATCTGTAATAACTCCGGTGACCATAATGGAGAGAGACTGATGCCTTCAATGTGCCAAAGAGTGCTTCACAGCACTGCAGAGAGTGCTAATATTTTTTAACACTTTCATGAAGTGTTAAAATTCACACCTCACTGCCTGCCCACCCCCCCCCCCCCCCCCCACCACCACCACCACTTCCCGGATTTCTCTGCTCTGGATTCCTTCTGTCAAGGTGCTCTGCTGCGGTGCCCCACGATCACACAAGACATTTCTCGGCTGGGTGTTTACAAGTCAGGGTCGGTCTCAAAGAGGCAGCAGAGTGAGAATTGAACAATCGGAACCTTTTCCAGTACTGCTGGAGTCACTCTAGACCATTGAAGGTATACGCTGTTTGATTACCTTGTAGTTGTGTTCATTTTAAAGGCTGTGGTTGTGGATTGTAGAGCAGGTTCACTGATCCACACCCAAGAAAAATTCTTTGAGCACATTCACAGGTTCGTGCATCTGAGAGGGTCAGGAGGAGTGCGCGCTTCCCCTCAGCGGCGTGCAACGCATTCTGAAGAAATAATCCAAGGAGTTGCTTTGTTAAATGTTTAGAATTAGACTGGACTGGGTGGCATGTTGACTGTGGTTTAGGGTTCGTGTCAGTGTGTCACTGTTTTGTAGGACAGATGTTCAGGGAGCAGACGTGAGGTTGGTAGGTGCCCCTGAGTTATTTAGCCTGCGTATTTTAAGCACATAATAAGCAGGCAAAACAACTGCGTGCAACACAACTAACTAACTCAGCTCGTGTTTCACACAAATTCAGAGTTTACACTAGTCGTGTAAACAATGTCATCTGGAGGATGCAACAGGAGCAGGCGTCTACTCTGCTGGGCTCCCTCTAGACCTCCTGTTCTCACAAACCCTCCAGGTTTCACATGGATGTTCCACATCCAGCAATGCCACCTCTCTTTGAGCTGCATGCAATATTTCCCCAAAAGTGTCGCTTCAAGAAGAACTTTTTTTTTTTTTTTTTAAGTACAGTGGGGCCTATGATGTGGCAGAGCGGAAAGTGCCTCAGTCCAATTTGGTTGAGACATGGTGGGAAAGAAGCTGTTTCACATATTACAAGCAAGTTAGGACATCAGCTAACCCTGATGTCATGTTCTTATGGTGGCTGCTTTACAGTTGCACTTTAAAACGCTGCATCGCTCGTTGTGTCTACTGCTTAAGTACCGACTGCTCAACTGTGGCAAAAATCATCATCACAAATATCATTTACTACTGAAATCCAGGCTATATAATCCTAATTCCAGAACGTAATCCAGCATAGCTCATTACCTTTGAAGACATCATGTATTTATTGGACTTTTCCTAACGGTGCTAACTGGGTGCCGACGACAAGTCTCGCTCGGAAGAGAGGAACGGCATCTGTTGTAGAGCTCATCAGTGACCCCCCACTGTTAGAACAGTTCCAGAGGTCGTTCTTTCATTCATCTTCTCCATTGACATTTCAGCAATTTTTTTTTTAAACCTGGAACCACGAAAACCAGCAAGTAGATGAATCATGGTGTAAAATACCTGATTCAATGAAAAATATTACAAGAAAATGGAGAGAATGGTAAAGGGCTGTGAACGCAATTACCTTTAGAGGTAAGGAACTACCAACCCCAAAAGGCCTTGCAAATGATATTTTTTGACCAACTGACCATTTTTGTTGTTGCTAGCCGACTTTTCAATGATGCCAGTGAAAATGTGACAACAAATATCTCTCACCAGAAAGGAGAGTTTCTGCAGCAACAATTTTCCCAAGTGGTTGCTGTGTTACATTAGGATTGTGGGTAGTATAGTTCTTAGCGATTTTGCAATTAAAACCTTTTTTTTTTTTTTAAAACAGGATTGATATTCACGAAAGTGAGGAGGAGTAGATACCATTGTTTCCAAACCCACCTGTCAGTGATGAATACGACTGTAACGTCCATATCCAGAAACCCGCTGCTGAGCTGTATTTCTTCAGGTTTTAGAATTCATTTCCCATGACTGCGTTTTAGAGGAAGGAGTCAATGAGGCTTTCATCTCCCCTGTTTTTGTGCGTCTGTATTGTTTGGTAATAGACCGCTTTGTGATTTAATTTAAAATCATTAAACACAAATGCTTGTGTTGCCTTGTGGTGCAGAAATTCAATGTGTCATAAGTCTTGCACAGTATTTGTTCCTCCTCCTCAGATTCCTTGAAGCCAAAATGTTTCCAAAAAACAGCTGAAATGGTTTTGCATTTCTTGTTGGCAAAAGGGCTCTTTTTCCATCATCTTGGCTCCAGCTGAACTGAACATGCCAAAGTCTTGATGAGACTAAGTGTGGGCTTTTAGGGAAGGGCGAAAATACACCACTGACAAAGGTGGAGGCGTGATGGATTTATGACACAAGAAAAAAAGTGTGAGCGTCACTGAGAACCCTGCAGCAATAATGATCTCTAGCATTGTTGGAGGAGGCCGAAATCATGATGGAATACAAAACTTGATGAACTGCCAAGCCCACCACTTGTTGTGTTCTTGTCATCCGCCTATGATGAGAAGTTCTGATTAAACTGGCAGTGAACATGATGACGCGCCCGCTGACTAAACTGCTCCTCTAATCTGATGCCATTACTGATTGTTCCACTCGTATTCTGTGTGTCTGGTCATCATTTGCATGTCTGACTGTACTACTACTACTACTGGTTTCTAAAAATAGGCTCTCTGTTGTGACGTGTCTATGTGGATTAGTAGGAAGAGGTGTGTGGTGGGGTAAGTTTGACTTTATCCTCAACGGTATGTGCTGTACCTTCTCTCTTCATGCCCATGGCTAAACACTTCTGGTAGCGGCAGTACTGGCAGCGGTTCCTCTGGCGCTTATCGATCACACAGTCCTTGTTGTCCCGGCAGGTGTAGGTGAGGTCTTTGCGCACCGTCCTTTTGAAGAAACCTTTGCAGCCCTCGCAGCTGTACACCCCATAGTGTTTGCCTGAGGAGACGGGAGACAGCCAGTCATATTCTCCTGTGTGGTTATGTGACACAGACGGTCACCAGCATCCTGACCTTATCTTCCTCATGAGACTTCAGGACTTGTTTGACCTCGATATCTACTGATTTGAACCAAGTGTGTGTTTGGGTTTTGGCTGGAGAGGCTGCAGGGGGACCCCACGTATTATCTCACATCACATTATTGTACAAGACATGTCGTCTCCTCCGCTGTTCCCAACAACAATAGCTCCTCTTTGTTATTTATGATGGATGAACCCATCGGAATCCTCCAGAGTCGCTCTGTCTTTGTTCGTTCTTTACTGGTCAGACCGCCAACGAAGATAAATAAAGCCTCCCAGCGAATAAAAACATTTTCATTGTCTCCCTTGGGTTCATGTAACACAAATGACACAGGATGACGTTAAAAACTTTCCAAATAAAGTTGTATGAATAAAGAGACTGCTTTGACAGAGCTGACTGACTGTTATGGGAGTTATTCCACTTTGGCCAACAATTAGGCCTAACGGTGGTTAAGCTAGCTCTTCGCTAACTGACAGCCGTTAATTAGAAACCTGGAATACAGAATAAGGTTGAGTCGTATTTGCTGTTCACCAATGATGATGTTGACTGTCAGGGTTTTAGCTCAGAACGATGCGTGCAAAACCCCCCCCCCCAAAAAACGACACGCAGGGTCACTGGGGTCACGCTCCTGTATGTACAAGCTGACTGAGGCTCCCTGAAAATGTCCTCCTCAGTGCACGCAGTTACAAGATGACTGTTTACAAACTCTCAGACCCATCATTCAGTTCAATCCAGATTGTCTTATCCGTTTGTTTGCTACGTACCCTACAGTCACTCTGATGTGAGATAAAAACAACCTGAAGAAGCAGTTCTGGGTTTTGAGAGTTTATAAACAGATACTTGGTATCGTTTTACTGTCATTCATCTTGGGTCTCCATCAGTTTCCAGCAACAAGAATGTAGCAAGTGTTTTCTGAATTCCTGATTCACCAAGAAGGCATCCCCCCCCCAAAAAAGAAACAACCTCCTACATGAATTCAAGACATCTAAGTGCGAGTAAATGATCAACAAACTGTACTTTTTGAGTGAAGAATCGCTTTAATTTTGAATGTAAATAGCTTCAAAAAGTGTTTGAACGTCTAAAAATATCTTTCAGTAATATTGTGATTCTATTCTGTATCAAAACAAATCCTTCAATACTGCAGAATGTGTCTGAAGCCGTTCCAGTTTAACAGTATTTGAAAAGCCCCTGTTGTGGCTGTGGAGGAAAAGAGGCTCAAACCACATCATAATCATTCTGGCGTCCCCGTGCTTCACGGTGAGGATGCTTTCAGATGAGTTGTGTCTGTTTTCCCTCAGACACAGTGCTCGGCTTTTTTTCCACTAAAAAAGTAAAATGGGGTTTTGGTTTCATCAGACAATAAAGCATTTCTGCCTAATGATTTCCGTTTCTTTCATGTGCCTTTCATGCATCTTCTCAGGAGTGTCTCCTCTCTGGCCTCTCCTGCCATTTAGTCTAGATTTGTGAAGAATCCCACCGACTGTTGTTCTTCCAGGAACATCTCCCACTGCACAAAGCTGCACTTAGTAGTTCTGCCAGAGTTCCGACCCAAGTTCATCTTTGAACAGAGTCACAGTGGTTCAGAAGAGAGGGATGCTGAGTCACTCCCATTCATTTCATTTGGAGATTCTTTCGATCTTTGGATCAAGGTTTACACACACACACACACACACACACACACATACACACACGCTATCATAAATGATATATAAGTTTCCTGGAATTTACAGTTTCAATTTTTGCGATCTGCAATCAAAAATTTTTTTTTCCTAAACAGTCTACTTTGATAATACAGGTAATTCGCATGTGACTCCTAAAAACTTGGCTTTCACGTTTTACTTGAGCAGGTAACGTGTTTGTGTGACTGCTTCAAAAACATAAGTAACGATGAATAAGAGAAAAAAGGCATTTTCCCCTCTCTTTCCATTGAATGGTCTCATGAGTGGCAGTAATGATTTAATTTCTTGATACGGAATGGAAGAAACAGTTCAAAAAGAAAGAAAAACACGAATAAATTCACTACGTGCACGAGTTTATCCAATACCTTTTTCTACTGAACAAGTATCAATAGTGCGTTCATTTTTTTTACCTTCTTTATTAAAATACTCTGTAAAAAGAGGCGTAAAGACATAAGAAGAACCTTTTCAATACACTTAATTTAAAATGAACGTATCATTATGTAGTTATCAATGAAAATCATTCTCTCTGTGAGCTTAAATCCACACAGGTGCAGCTGGACGCTGTCAAATATCACTTCATTTGAAAAATCGACATTCTGCCATGCTTCCTTCAGCGTTTTCCTCCTCCCGGTGCTGATGCCAGTCTGACGTAACTCACCCGATGAGCGGTCACCGCAGATGGCGCAGATGTGCTTGGTGAGCGACAGGGCCGTTCCTGAGGGCTGGGCGGGCACTTTCATCACGCCGTTGAGGCCCAGTGGGGGCTTAATGTCCTCCGTGCTGCTGACCGAGTTCATCGGCGAGTTCAGCTGGAACATCAACACACACAAACACACACACGCTGACAGGTCACAAAGCAGACCCCTGAACTCAAAACCAGCGATATCATACACCCCATTACACAAGCCCGTCACATAGCTTAGCCGGCGTGGTGTAATCAGCTGATGACATTAACTATTGAAGGAGAGCCTGGTGCGCTACAGACAGACAGAGAGGGCTTGGTTACATACACAAACAGGCGGATGACAGCGGAGTGCAGCTGTGTCATGCAGTGAGCAGTTTGACAAATGCAGAAAGATATCATGACTTCTGCCCCTCAACACAGATGGTCATCATCCCTGGCAGCAGCTCTTTTCCCCTCTATCATTGCTACTTCTGTCTCCTCCTCCCTCTTGTTCCCCCGTGTTTCAGATCTAAATCTGGCGCAGCAGGATCTTGCACCACTCTACCCCAGGAACTCTTTTATTCATGCTCTCAACAAGCCCCGCTGGCTCCCAAATGTTCGGTGCTAGCATAACTCAAATGTAAAATTTAAGAGTACAGCAGAATAAAGAGACAGCATTTGTTTTAGCAGCAGTGCAACTGGAGCCTCAAGTCTAACTTCAAATGCTGCCTCCTTCTCTCTCTCTGTAACGGAGCTTTGATAAAAATTCTTCTGAAAGTGACCCCGCTTCGCCTTTTGCTAAAAGTAGAGAGCAAGGGAGACTAATTATTATAACTAGCAACATGCTGTTTTGGAAGAGATAAATGTTACGTGGCAGGATATAAATTATCCTAAAACAGTAAATGTAGTGGACGGAACATCCCATGAAAAAAACAGCAAATACACCAATCTGCTTGACTGAGTTGAGCCAAAACTAAAGACACATCCAAGCGACTGATGAGAAAATTAGCAGTGACTAGAATGAGGGCAGGGGCAACTTGTCAGCGTAATAAATGATGTGAGGACCTCATGGATGAACCAACAGACATCAGAGATCTCGGCCTGCCAGTCTGAGCATTTCTGAACACCTCGATGCTTTTGACAGCATAATAAAAAAACTACACTCCTTACATTTTGTCAATGCGCTTTGTTCGGACGGATGCTGGCTGTCCTCTGTAAAGAAATAAAAATGGAAAATCCATTCGAAACAGTTAGAAAACTGTTAGATTTACCAATCAAGGGTGGTTTGTTAGTTTTAAACAGTTGGTTTACGACTGCTGTCACCAAAAGTGCTTTGCTTAAGACTTTGGATCGGTTCTGCGGGGTTTTTTTCAAGCTCTCACACATTTTCCCACCAACTTCTAACAACACGCATCGGAGAAGGTCATCAAGCTCTACAGGTGAAGCCTCAACACACTGACCTGTGGGTCTGCTGAACCCCATTTTACATCGTGGCCGAACTACATAAACGCAACTATGCCATCCACTATGTGATGTCCACTGGGCCGATAAGATTTTTCCCCACTTACAATGTGAAAAGTAAATAGCCTTGGATTCAATAAGAGTGTTTTAAAAGTCCTCACGTTGAAAGACTAACAAGAGAATCCAGAGTTAATCCACGCAGCATTTTGGATGTTCGTCAGAGAACCAAGGCGGTGCTGTCTGCTCATGCGTGACACTGACACGTACGACCACAACATGATGTGTCAGAAGAAACCCTTCTTTCATCGTCTGGCACTCATCATTTTTATTCTCAGAAATCATTCACGGGTTGTTAGGTATAAAGCCTGTACTGTGGAAGCATCAATAACCTCCCTATTCCAAAACAAGCAGCTGTTAACTGATTTTAGTAGCAGGATATGAACAGAATTGAACCTTGCAGGGTAACAATTTCTCTCCACTGCTCCTGTAAAATCAGTAAAGACTGTAGCGAATGTGCAGCCAAACGATCAGGTTATCACTCAGTGTGAGATTTAGGTGTTCACTTGTTGCCCAGCAACACTGACGAATCATTTAATGGCTGCCACACAACTAGAAGATGGTGAATGGGTGGAAGCACCAGGATGATGTGCCCTTGTTAACGGCACTCCACCAAGTTTGGGGACGTCTGCGAGAGAAAAGTGAGATATAATGAATGGGGCCCTGCCTCCCACACAGTATCCAGTTCTCTTTATACATCCAAAGTTGAAGAAGCTCTGCAGAAAACAAACAAAAAAAATCTCCCCGGCAATCACTGCAAATATGGCAGTATTTTATAAGAGACCGAACAGCATGACGCTCTGCGGGTCGGAAAGGACGCGTCACAGCAGTACATGTGTTAGGGATGAGTATCGAAAACTGGGGTTTGTTTCAGGAGGAGATGATTGAATCAAATATTGAAATATCTAGGAGACAATTTCTTAATTCTGATTAGGGGAGAGTAATAGTTGGACCTGTCAACTAATTGTTTCTTTGGATGAATCATGACTAAACTAAAATCTAGCTGCAGGTCTAACTGGAATACACATTGACAAGTGGAGACACCCACACCAGACAGAGCAGAGCTCACTCCTCCCGCCAGATGGGTTTGATGATGTCACCACATAAGACACACGTCTTATAGCACAAACACATGCCGCTGAAAGTCACAGGGCCATGGTGTATGTGTGTGTGTGTGTGTGTGGATTGGTGAAGTCAGAAGAGCCATTACGCTCTTACAATCACACACACACACACACACACACACACACACACACACACACACACACACACACACACAGTTATCTACGAGTGTGTCATTCTCCGCTGTGTACACAACAATGCCTGTTCTCAATTCAAGTTCATATAGATGTTGGCAGGAGATTCACTGATGCAGCACTACATCCCCTATAGCACAGTTCACGTGTTACAGTCTTATTTTCATCACTCAAAACAAAACAAAAAATTCAAGTTATTCACTGTGTAATGAGATAGGAACATTTTTTGAGCTATAATCAGACAGCAGAAAACATCAACACAAACTTCTAAATCTGTCGACGATGTCATAAAGAACAAGAGTCTGAAGTTTGACACAGGCCAACAGGTGTGTGTATGGACACTAACTCACACTCACATCTCTACTTTTTATGATTTTTAATGTTTTACTGCTGAAAGGAATCTGCCCTTTCAGATCTATCTATTGTTTGAGCTCAACTGACCAAACAAGATAATTTTATTAAGTCATCTCCTGTCAGAGTCGGGTCTGGAGACCTGCAGCAGCTCAGGATGCCAGGATGCCTTCACCTGCCTCAGAGTGAGGACCTCGTGCATGTCCACTTTTAGTGTGTGCGCTTGTGTGTGTGTGTGCATGCGTGCGTGCGTGTGTATACATATATAAAAATTGGAGACTGACACACAAAAGCTTGCACCAGCTGTATAAGTCCAGACGTGCTGACCTCGTCCTCCTAGCAGTTCACATTTGGACGCTCTTAAATATTGGATTCTTCTTGAAAAGCTTCAAAGTTAGAAAAACTGTCAGCGATGCAGTACAGGTTTTGCTGGAAGCTACAGCACATCATGCTTACACTGATTGAAATGTTCCAACCAGAGCTGCTTTACCATCCCATCACACCGGACATTCAACATGACTTTTGCATCATTTTATACTCATTTCCACAAAATTCAGTATGTCATGCGTGTCGTCACGGGACCCTGAATTGAAGAAACTGACGAGAAATTCATGTTTGGCTGGATTTAAATGATGGATCCACTGGTGGGTTCAGTGGGTTGAAAAGTTGAAAGCCCTCCACCACATAAAAATGGGCAATTCACACTCAGACACCCACCCCAGCCTGCTCTTCACACCATGTTGACATAAATACCCACTGAGAAATGTGCACGCACGTACACACACACACACACACACACACACACACACACACACACGACTTTACATCACTGAGATTCCTTTTAGTGTTACACATTATTTAATTACAGGGAAAAAGAATTTTGCAGGATATAAAGACACAGTTGTACATACTGTACACTGGAGTGGGTTTTATTAAAGAGTGGCTCAAATTAGAACAAAAGTGTGGGATTGTACAGGTTTTTTTGGAGGCGGTTCATACTTGACAAGGCATGAAGCACAGACCAATACACAAAAGAGCAGGAGATCTACAGTGGACCTCTGGTTGATTAACTTAGTCTGTAAGTATGCACGATTGTGGCTTGGAGTCGCCCAAAAACCGTGGCCCAGTCCACACTGTAATCTACACATAGAGAAGTGGGTAAAGTGAAGCAGACATAAAACCATCTCCCATGTTTTTAAACTAAACTCTTACTTTCTCGTCGTCGCTCTAATGAATGCATATGCAGGAGTGGGAAGAATTCATCTTACTATCCTGAGTTCCTGCAGTGGGAATGTGGATTGAGCCATGTGCGGTCTGTTTGTAATACCATGCCATGTTTTTATGTCCACAGAGAGATGAAATACAACTGGTACAAATGTCTTAGGACGTGTGCCCCCGTGTGTGTTATTTGTACGGAATGATGTACAGTAACATTTGTGCTGTATAAATAAATGGCAGATGTACAGTTATTATTGTCGACTTCAGTCTGTCCGTGTTGCTGGGATGGTTTTGAAGAAAGCATCTCCAAGTGACTCAGTCACCAACAAAGCTGCATCATTTGTCTGGAACCAGCTTCGGCAGCACCCACCCCTATCTCTGCATGTTCACACCCATGCAAGTAGACAACATGAGGTCTTACCTCACTTGAGCGCCTGAATCTAGTCGTTTGCCCTGCAGCACAGCACTAACAGAGCTGTCTCCTCGGCTGAGATCGTCTCTATCAAACCCCCTGTCTGCCTGACAGAAAAGACTCTTCCACTCACAATCTATTTTCAGTAAACTTGCAACTCAATCTCAGCGACACTGCTTCTCATGGTGGGGTGGGCTAGCTAGGATGATTCGTTTCTTTTTTCTCTCTCTCCTCTGTCCATGGCGATGGAGGAAAGGCGGGGGGGGGGATTAAAGTGGCTCAGTACTGGTTCTGGAAATAGAAATGCACGTTCCCTCAACACATACATGTGACCCTTCACGAGGAGGCCAGCTGTAAGCATGTGTGTGTGTGTGTGTGTGTGTGTGTGTGTGTGCGTGTGTGTGTGCATGTGCGTGCAGCATTATCATCTTGGGAAACCCCTCAACAACGCTCTTCTTACATGTCTGTCTGTTTTTTTTTTTTTGTTTTTTTTTTACAGACACGGAAAACTCATCTTCAAACTTTTAAAAGCTGAGGGAGGGAAACAAATGAGGGGCATTTAATATCAAGGAAGGGAAATGTAGGACATAAGATTCCCTGCAGTGTAATGTACAACATGAGTGCCTGAAATGCTCCAGCTGAATAACACCGTTTCACGGGCTGCAGGTGTTATGTAACATGTTGTGGGGGACATTCGACTGGTACATCAAGTCCACTGGGGGTCCGTGTGTGCTCGCAGGTGTTGGATTCTTCATAGAAATGATACATGTGATTATATGTCTTGTGCCACCTGCTGGTGTAAGCAAACGGCTGGAGGAGTCAAACATAATACGTGATGAACAGTAAGGTAGTAATTCTACTTGATGTCTATTGTTGTGCTCATAGCAGGTGGTGTTGCACTGGAGTGTATAAAACTGAAGGCAATTGCTGAGCGTGTTCAGTACACGCTGCCTGTAGCGTGTACTGAACACGCACGATTAGCTTCTTACAGGCAGAATTTGGAGCAGAAGTAGCCAGTGAGTTAATAAAAACTTAATGCAATAGAACCAAGTAAATTCTGTCAGGTCTGCCTGCGATGAGCTCCGTCGCATTCTTGTGATTCCATCAGGAGTAAATCCACTAAAAATATGAAAGAGGTCTGTTTTTGTTCTGCCATTTCATGCTCAAGCTGGGAATCACTAAAATGGCAGTGCGATCCCATCGTGACTCTTTGCTGAACATAACAACACCATATAGCAGCGGCGTGCCTGCCTATCATGATAATCCTGGGATCAGTTTTGATGCACGGCAGAGGTAAACTACGCGGCACAACCAGACTGGACTGAGGGAGGCGCCGCACTTTTCATGTTGATACAGAACATCTCAATCTGAGCACCTGTTATTGACCTACAGAAATAAGGATGTTTGTTTGTTTTTATTGGACATTCATTCATTCACCTCTCTATTAAGGGTCGCAGGGGGTGGAGCCTATCCCAGCGGCTACGGGCGAGAGGCGGGGTTCACCCTGGACAGGTCACCAGTCCATCACAGGACCAACACATAGAGACAGACAACCATTCACACTCACAGTCACACCTACAGTCAATTTAGAGTATCAATCAGCCTCGTCCCCTCTTGATGTCTTTGGACTGTGGGAGGAAGCTGGAGTACCAGAGAGAACCCACACAGGAACAGGGAGAACATGGAGACTCACACAGAAAGATCCCGTGATGGAGCCGGGACTGGAACCTGGAACCTTCTTGCTGTGAGGAGACAGTGCTGACCACTGCACCACCGTGCTGCCCTTTGCTGGACATGTTGAAGGCAAATGATTAAGTTCATGCTGGCCTGTTGAACTAGAATTTCCTTGAAATTAATATAAAGAAGAAAAGGAAGTATTTTGTTTTAACGACCAAAAATATTGTTTTAGCGCAAATTTCCCAGAAATATTATATCATTTTTGGGCCATACATGCCTACACCAACAATACATAATGATGTTCACTAAAATAATACCCCTTAAACCCCCCCCAACCACCGACTGACCCATGCAGGCCCACACACACACACACACACACACACACACACACACACACACACACACACACACACACACACACACACACACAAAATAATAATATGTCAATATGTTAAGACTAAATGTCGATTTATAACACCAGCTGCTGTAATTACCATTTTGACCATCGGCGCCAGTGGATCAATAAAGTATTGCAAAAGAAAGTATCACGATAAATTGCAGTATTGACATTTAGCTGCGCTGGTACTTCAGTCTGCCTGGAGCAGAACAAGCCAGGGCTGGAAGTCAGACAGAGAGTCAATTTTCAAAATAAAACACCCCCTTGCAGCCCTGATCACATATCACATTACTACTTTGACATAACGTTGTGATGAGTGCCACCAGGCCAGAGGTCAAAAGGTGAGAGGACATTTGACACCATGGACAAGAGGTTAATCTTGAAAGAGGAAAATCACAGTAGTTTCAAAGCAAAATGGCCAAATCAGCAAGTCAAACCTTTTTCCTTGTTAGTTGTTATCTGATCCTGCCAAACAGAGCAGTTGGAACATGGTACTCACACAGCAGCCCTGCAGTTCAGGATTACATTTGAATTTTCATCCGAGGCGTTGATTCATTGTAATTTGTGGTGCCGTTGAGGAACGCTTCTCTTTCTTATTGTGACAAAATCACATAAACACAAACTACAGCAAATCGGCTTGACTTTTAAGTGTTTTGCTCAATTCTAATTCTTTTAATAGACAGAATAATCCCGGCAGCAGCACAGGTCCTTTTAACAATTAGTATGCAATGACAACACACATGGTGGTAGAGAGAAATGAAAGGAGTCGTCCCTCGAGTGAACAGAGGAGAAAAGGAAAGAAGAGTGGAGGCCTGTGCTTAAGACGGGCTTAGCTTGATTCTGAGTCAGAGCACAGACTTTGCTCAAAAAGACACTTCAAACGCAGACATCAAATCCTAGCGCATCACTCCTCAATACACAAGCCTCTTGTGGAACTCCAGTTGCTTTCCAGTTCAAGGGCACCTTTTTTTTTTTTTTTTTTCCTTCTTTAACTCAGAGAAAGTTATCCTTTCAAAACACTCTTAAAGATTTCCTTCATGAGTCTTGCTATAATGTAGTGGCACAATATGGCCGGGAATAGAACGTTCAGCAATTTACAAACTGCATCTCAGCGTGAACTGGCAGTCAACTTCCGCAAAGGGTTTGCCATAGATGAGACTAAAAATATTCAAAGCTAGAATGGAAGAGTGTGGACGGGATAGAAATCTGCTGCTGACGGGAGTCGACGCCTCACCAGCTGCCTCCGCAGAGACGCGGTAGCCTGAAGATAACCTTGTGTCACCTTTCACCCCATGACCACCACTTCCTTCGAAAAGCAAACTTACCTCCGCTGGTCAGAGTAAGAACTTTCTTTTCACCCGTGTATTGTGTGGGTTAATCTTATCTGGACACATATCAACAGAGATGAGGGATTGGGTTTCACCCGGGGGTGGTGCGTGCGTTAATGGGTCCGCTCTTCTGTGGCCTTCAGGGTTTATTCACAGTAAGACACCCTTTGGGATCAATTACACTGCTAAAAGTTTGAAAGACACCTGTTTGAACACCACATACCTCACAAACAAGCACCAATCGACAGACACGTGGGTGGTAGCACGTACATGCTAAGGCGAGCTGGGCTCCGTGTACTCAGGCTGGGTGTGGATGCACTTTAGGGTCATGTGCAAATAGGTTTGTCATGCAACTGTAAATTTAAAGTCTCACTCTGCATAAACAGAGGGGACAGATGGAATTTGGCCTCTACAACCTGTAAAAGCAGCATTTGACAACATAAATAATGGCAACTGCAGAGTCAGAGACTGAATTTATCTTTACAAGATAATATCAGGTGCTTTAGGCGGCGACATGAAATACATTGCATATAACGTAATAACCTTCATAGAACCATAACAAGCTGTCAATGCACTGATATTTAACTGAAGGGTTCGTTCTGTTGGTGTTTCATCATTTGTAGTATTTCTTGCAGTGTTTTGGCAGGTGTAACTTCAGTCTGCTGTGTTGGACAAAAATATTAAGTCAAGGCTTAACATTTACGACTTTAGGCCAGATTATCAACCTGGCCAACAAAATCTAGCATGTTTACAATCATCAGAATAGTCTCTCATGACAGAAGGCTACACACGTTCTCTTATAATGCAATGTGTGAGTCATTTTTCTGTTGGTCTGTTATTTTGAGTCATAACACGCCGATGTTCATTAAAAAAAATGGCTGTTTTTGTATCTGAAGAATAATTTTTACATTTCAAGTCAACATGCAACGTGTTACAGACCCATGAAAGAGATTTTTCATGTACGAATGGGCTCAAACCTGCATGATGGTTTATCAAGAAAAATGAAAGTGAATACATACATGATTTATTAGCCATCGATAAAGACATTAATGATGAACAACATATCCTAAGCCTGCCTTCTTGTGAAACAGCAGAGTGAATTTTGGTACTGAAGCTCAAATAAAACACTTCCTCCACAAGTCTCTCCCCATGGATAGAATTTAGTGGAAGCAGACATTATTCTAGACAGCTCGGAGCTTTCCAGCACTTACCCCTTGCTGTGCCACACCAGATAAAATGAATCATCACAAGCACTGCTGGCGCTTGTGTGTGTTTTTTGACAGACATTTGTGTTTGAGTGAAAAAGGCATATTAAGACTATCAGTGGCATGAAAGACGATAGCATTTCAGCTGTGAAAAGGAAATAAGCAGAGTAACTTGCAGCTACTGTCAAAAGAGTTGACGGATTAGCAGAGTGGCGGCAGTTAATTTCCGGTTGATTGATTAATCTATTAATCACAGCGGTTTCATGACTTGTGCATGCAAAGACACACAAGTACAGCATGCAATTAAGCTCTGATAACTTTTTCTATGATGCATGTTATTAATGCAGCAGCACGGGTGACGATGACAACAATCTGGAACACTTGGAGATATCAGCCTCCTAATTATAAGAGACAATTACCAAAAAGAATAAAGAACGGGGAGATGTGGACTCGTTTACAACTCTGCAATTAAGTAGTACAAAACCTTTCATATACTACAGCCTGGAGCTCCGAGGTTGTTGCAAAAGGTGATTATGTCTGCAACTTTTTTCCTTCTACACAAACTGCAACACTTTCAATGCTTTGCTGCATCTAAAAATGCAAAGCCCACCTGGTTACGGGAGTATTTGGGTCGAATCGCGCACATACCCCAAAACTACCTGAGTCTGGAACAGGACCAAGACCAGCAATTAAAGTCTGGTTATTTTGGTGCCCAGCAGCGCGCGACTGCTGCTTTCACACCTGTCTAAACATGGACCAGACTTCGATTCAATGGACTAAACCGTACATGAGTGAAAACACACTTAGTTTTCTATGGTGCGGCTAATAAAAGAAAACGCTTTACTTGGCTGTTTTTGCATGAATACGAGCGAACCGTGAGCCTTCCTTGTCAGTAACACATGAATTAACACGACGGATAACAATGCATTCTTTGCACATCTACATGTTACAGGCAGGTGAAAAAAAACAGTCCTTGGGTTGGTGTCATTGCACTTCACTCAAATGCCACAGTGTACATGTCTGTCCACAGGCAGCGCTGAGTTCCTCTAAGATCACATCACCACATGCAATGAAAGCCTTGCAGGGATTATTTGAAGCTTTAAAATAAAAGTATGCCCCCCAGGCATTTAAACCGCAACGCCTAGTGTCTGCATTTGGAGGCTCCTCTCTGTAACTTAAACCTAATGTTACTCTTTCTCTCCCTTATAGCTGCCACCTCCTAAATGGCTCGTCTCCTGTGTGGCCCCACACAGGCTGGAACACACACATAGGCTCAGAGCGTTGACAAGTCTCAAATGATAGCTTTAAGTCTGTTTGACGAATAAAGGATGTCCCAAATAAAGTTGCGTGAATTCCATCAGTTCCAGCGAAACTTTGCTCTGACTGTTTGAAAGAAAAGAACTGTTGTGTTCTTATTCTACTTTTCAGTGCTTTCATGAATTTAGGCTTCTGTTAATCAAAGCAACACTTCCTACAAAAGTTTCAGCATAAATGCCTTCCAAGTAAGTCGGAGCAGTTTTAAATGTTGAGCGCGCATTGACAGCAAACAGCTGCAAACAGGAAACACACAGGAGCAGAGAAGAAAAACGTCTATCAAAATGCAATACCATATAGAAGAAGGCTCTGAGAGGAGCTAAACTTCTGGTAAAAGCACAATTGGATTAATTCTACACATTAGCTACACTTCGTTGAGCTACCGCTGCTGGGGGTGGGAGTAAAAATGCTTCTAATTGCTACCTGGAGACAGCTTTGGCTAAAAAAAAATCTTTCCCCCATCCATTTGTGGGTCGATTGACACTAAAGAGCCTTGACTGTTCTCTGGGGAGCTGAGACACAGAGCCTTTGTGTAGCCATTAGAGCCATGCAACCATGATGTCATGCAGAGTGACTACAGTAAGGTCCATCAACGACAACGGAGCGGTGGAATGGACCTTTATTACTCCCACACAGGAAGGCACCGAGGTCCACTACACTCTTTCTCTCCCTCCCTCTCTGTCTTGAGTATGTTGTGTTTCCGTCTCCTAGCGACCCTTACCTAAACATGACATACCCAAAACTGGCACATGACATCACCGCCGCCTCTCATTTATTACTTATTAAGCGCATGTTCCATTTCTTGTAAAACATTTACACCTTTTTTCTCAACTCCAGAAACACTCCAGCTTTTTATGTACTTTTAAGGCGGACTCACTGGAGGCCTGTTGTTGGTTTAGAATTTTCAAAAAAAGATTTCAGTGGGAGAGCGCCAGAGGGCTACAGACCAGAGTTGCAAAATGGAAAAATGGAGGCTGCAGTGGTCCGATGATAAAGACCCCCTTTTTCTGCGAAAAAAACCCCAACAGACTCGCTATTGTCACTGCAAGTGTAAAATGTGATCCACCCTTTGGTAATAATCCCTTCCAGCTGCTTGGAGAGTTGCGGTGTCTGTGATGCAGGGATGGTCTGTGTTGCAAGTGAATTTAAGCCCACAAACACGACCGCGGATGAGTCGATTCCTAATGGGCAAGGCTGTGGCCTGGCACCCGCCCTGACCAGATACTGAGGGGAGACGTCTCGCCATCTATTATCTCACACCGATCCAGGAGAAAAGAGACAACAGGCCTTTTTGTGGCTGCATCAATATGCATTTCACATGGCCACTGGTAAATTCTTCCAGCATAACATGTGTGTGGCCCTTCTCTGAACAATACAGATGCTTTTCTGTTTGTCAGCAATATGCAAAGCAGATAACCAGGATGCACCGAGCCGACGGGACGAGCTAAATGGAGGCGAAGTGATCCGCACAGTCACAGTAAGTCTAGCTTTTTGGAACACAGCTAAAGGGGGAAGTACCGTTGTCTTTGTTTAGATGTAAGAATTGGCTGATGATAAAGGACTGTCTGTCTCTTTACATGTGGTTTGGCTTCTATGAGATGCAAGATTCCAATAATAATGGCAGTTTTTTTCTCATCCTGCCCCCTGCTTTCATCATGTTGTCATTCAAGTCTTTGATGTAGAGGACTGTTAACGTCCATTGTTTTCAGGTTTTTATCAATCTCGGTTGAATATCACACACTTCTTTTAAAGATGCCCATCCCGCCAAAAGAACGCACCGATAATTGTAGTTTACAGCAAACAAGTTGATGTTTGGACAAATTAGAAAAAATTCCCGGGACTAAAGCATGAGCTCAAAATACAAATGAGCTCCTGATCTAAGACAGACATTAAACAGAGCAAAGGAAAGTGAAAACAGGTGCAACCATGGTGTTTGCACTGTGGATTTCTGCACACTTTTCAGCTCACTAGCTGTTTTGTGAATAATAAAACCCGAAAATTTGATTCAATCATAAAATCTGTCGTCATTTAACTTGATGCCATTTTTGCACCGCACATTTAGAGTATGTGCAGACTATAAAGTACTAGGAGGAGAGGAGGAGCCACCTGTTGTTGAAATAGTCAATCCTGGTCTTGTAGTAGCTGTAGCAGCCTGGAAGACTGTGGTGTTTCTATGGTTGCTATTTCTGTTTTTCAACGATGGTAGAGCTGCCGCCGATTGAATAAGAGGGGTCACATTTGTTGCTGAGAGGACAAAATGTGGCAGAGGTTACAGGTGGTGGCGACAAGCCGTCATTGCCACCATGTATGTATTGTTGGAGCTCAAAAAGTTTGTCTTATGTGGGTCTGAGATTGGAAATGCTAGAAGCGGCCATACATTGCTGATGGTTTGTGTTCTCATCAATGCCAACTGGCTACTGTACGGTCAGTCGCATGACCCAGGAGTGAACGTTGATCAAATCGGTTCCGAATGCAGCCAGATGCTGATAGCTGAGTTTTTAGGCTGGTGAGAACGAGAGTTCAGTGACAAACTTCATCAGGTTTTGTGTAAGATTCAAACTTACAGCAGCGTAGGATTTAAGCAGTCACAGGTATATGAGTTGACAATGTGCGTGCGCGCCTGCGTGCGTGTGCAGTTAAGCAGGGAAAATGCTCAGCTGTGACCTCGTTCCAGTCAACTGCTCAAGAAAACAGCAAGTCAGGCGAGTGTTAAGTTCAAGTGGCGTACGCCGTGTGACTCAAATCACGTCCAATCAGAAGCGCCGCACCTCACCGCCACAGGGTACTGCCACCGTCTTTGACCTCTGAGCTGTAACTCTCACATCCAACTGTCGCACTCCACCCTGCCTGTGCAACAACGAGCAGCCTCTGCTGTCTCAGTTATGCAAACACTGACGGATTAAAGGCTCAAATCCACAAATATCCGATACTGTCAGATACGGGGCTGTGCACAATTTGGATGCGCCGACTGTCACGGCTGGATAAGACAAGAGTTTTTGTAATTAACCACAAACAATTCTTACTCCACTCGATCGATCTATTGAACATTTTTTCTTTGCAAACTCCTGAAATACATCGGTTTTACATCTCGTTTAAAGTCAAGAACCAAACAAGGGTGTTGCCTCAAATAAATCCACAGACATGATTAAAATCTGTCAATCTTACTTTCTTGCCATTTTTCTTGCTGCTGCAGACCAAATGTCCATTTTCACAGAAATAACCCTGAACTGAAAATGGCTGGATTCCGTTTGGCTGCATCAGGTCCTGCTGTGGTGCATGCTGACTCTTTGGCCCACACAGCCTTTTCAGCACTTGCTGTCAGTATAGAAATGCACAGAGACAGAAAGAACAGGTCATTCCAGCTCTGAGCCAGCAGTGGCGGAAGGTAGTGGGAGTGCAGACTCTATGTAACAGTCACAGTGAAACGACTCCAACAACTGCGTTTAAACCTCACATCTCTTGTGGAACGCTGGACTGCAGCATCACCTCACTGATGCCGGGTTGGTCCAGGACCAGATCACTGTTCAAATCACTGTGGGAACAACACAGGTTTTTGCTTGTTCACACTTCAGAGGCATTTATCAAAATCAAATTCCATCATCTAAAAATGTGGATCTGTATATGTTTAAAAAGTTAGCGACCACATTCAAAAATCCCAACGGTCCAAGCTAAATGATCAAATGATCATGCTATAGCTAGCAAGCACAGTAATGTTGCGATGCATAAGCAAATATGGCGGAAGATGAATGGATAAAGGAAACCAGGGTATCAAATAGTTTTGTGAGTGTGTGTAACCACACACACACACACACACACACACACACACACACACACAGAGCCTGATTCTAACCTTGACCCTGAAACCAAGTCTTGACCTTCAAACGGCCATTTGAAGATGTGAAGACCGGCTAAAATATCCTCACTTTACAAAAATGTCCTCACTCTGCTGGTTAAATACGTATTCTAGTCCTCCAAAGGTAGCAAGTAAAGAACACACACACACACACACACACACACACACACACACACACACACACACACACGCACACACACACACAGCTAACAAGAGATGACGTGATGTTAGCTTAGCTGCTGACAACAAACAAGCTACAGAATTGCCTGAACTTTGGTCAATATTTTTCAGAATAAGGTTCTAAAAGCCAGATCTGACAAAAGCGTCCTAATCATACAGCATTTTTGCTTTTATTTTGAAAAGCAACAGCACGTCAGTGGGCAGATTTTAAACGCGACTGATCCAGAATGAAGCCGCACAAAACAACAAAAAAGACTCCCAATACCAAAAATTTATCTTTCAGTCAACAGATTGTTGCCTGGTTCAAGGTTGAAGTATCAATGCAGATCATTTGCTCCATCGAGTCATACAATGTGCTTATATCTTAAGCTGAGCACATAGCATGCGCAAAGGAATGCAGACAGGGATGGTGATGCTTTAGAGCCTCAAGCTATTTATGAATAAGACAGCACTGTTTAAAATCTAAAACCAGAGGAACCAGATTGAATTGAGGGTAACATTTCCCGCCTTATACCATCAAACCTGAGTACATGTACACTTCTCCAAGATAGCAACAGATGAGAAGGGAGGGGGGAGGGGCTTTCTAGAAATGAAAGATTCTGGTTGCTGTCTGAAAGTGCCCCTAATCCACTCTTAACTCCATTACATGTGGGACACTTTCATTTAGAAGGCAGTGATAAGCTCAACAATAGTGGGGAGAACCCATCCCAAACAGCATCACATTGCTGAATTATTAGCAAACACAAAAAAAAAGGCCAGCAACTGCATTTTGGAGGAAACAATTTCAATTTTAGATATGGCTCTCGGCGGAAACTGGGCCACTGCCGACTTTGATGTCTTAATTGTGCATGTGCATGTGTGTGTGTGTGTGTGTGTGTTTTTTTTAATTCCAAAGAAACCGAGGATTATTGATGGAACAAAAACCGACAGAGACTGCGAGAAAGATGACGTGAGAGAGACAAGGAATTTAAAAAAACAAGGAAGAAAAAAGCACGGAGAGGACAGCCAAAGAGAGAATAAGAATGAAGGGATAGAGAAGACAGCGAGATATGGCGGGAGACAGTGACAAATATGCCTCTGATAAAGAGGAGTGAGTGACAGAGCTGAAGTGCTGTGGAATCCTAGCTGAATAGGCCTTGATTAACTGTGGCACGGGGTCAAAGCAGGGCCTCTGTCTGCTGGGGCTCGGCTTAGAAAAATCGTGTGTGCGCGCGCGCGCGTGCGTGTGTGTGTGTGTAATTTGCACTTCAGAGCCATATGGATACAGTTTGTAGGACATGATACTGAATCATTGGCCTGGTTAGTTTTAAAGGTCGGCCGTACGTCTGTGTGCATGCAGGAGTGAAAACAAAAACACAAACCATGACTGAATCATTTTCAGCTCTCAGATAAAACTGGGCCGCTCGCTGCTGCTTTCACTGACAAATCAAACAAGTAGGACAAAGCTGCATTGAATTTCCAGGCCTCGTCTAGTTGTCTATACCATAGCCTGTTCACGTGACTTGGACTGGTGGCAAGTGTTGCAACTGCACTGCAGAAGTGTTAGTTGGCGGCGGGGAATTTACGGCCCTGTGCTGAGTCTCTCAGAGTATTTTCAACTGTGGCTGCTATTCTGAGCTAATAAACACTGAAAAGAGAGACCTTCACTGAGGAAAATGAATAAAATGCAGAAAAGAAGACAGACCAGAAGTGCACGGAAGGAAGTGTTACGCTGTATGTCGATGCGACACCTAGCTTCATTTAGCAGGAAGTGCACACTGAGAGTTTGAGGTTAACCTGAAGACAAGTTACACACGTTTGTTCATGTCGTCATTTATAATCGCTGGACAGAAAGGGAAAAAAACAAAAATCCAGAAAATCAACACGTCAGTCATCGCGTCCCAGACTTTAGACTTCAAGTTATTTGAGGATCTGTATTTGCTTGGATTTGCAGGTTGAAACACAAACAGACCTCTGAACGTTGTGTTCACAATTGCCACGATGTGTTCGTAGTCAAGTTCTGTCACTTAGAAAGACTGTAACATGAAGAAGCTGTCACATGTACACGGTTTTTAAAATAAAAAAAAAAGAACAATCACTTTCCAAATCAATTCATTCTTAAATAAATTATTAAAGCAGCTCTTCAAGATTCTCAACGCATTTTGTGCTTTACGTTGTAATGACCTGAATATTTGGGTGAGTTTTTGGAAACGTATTTACTCACTAATGTTCCAGGTTGAAGATGAAAGCCAACTGTTAGAAAAAAGTACAACTGGAACACGAGATAGAAAGCAGCGCCATCACGGGGGAACTCAGGGGTCAACCTCAAACAGTGAGACTCACTACGGCCTCTCAGCGCTGGGCTCAGGCTCCAGCACTGATTTACTTTGTGCTATGCAGGGATGAAGATTGTGTGTTTATATTTAAATGAACAAGTCTGGAAAATAAGTTCAAGAGATATTCGATAAAGTTTGCTGTTTGGTGGTGTTGTTGTTGTTGTTGTTGTTTTTCTAAATGCAAAAGCCCTTTTGGAACATTTGATGAAATTCTCTTCAGTGAAGGACATTTTTCTGAAATGTAATTTCTGAAAATATTAATCCACTCAAGGCTGAAACAAGACGGAGCTTTATATTCTCATGCAGGGATGAGAATTCAAGATTATGACCCAAGAAACAGATTCAAAATAACGAAAAGAACGAAAAGTTAAAAATATAAACAGGTAGAAGGTGGAAAAACAGACAATAAACAAAAATAAAACGGAGCCTATTTGTGAGTTTGTCCTCATTCTTGTCACGTTAGCAATGGCTGATACACGAGGAACGCACAGTTCTGATCGGTTCGGCTGGGTGTTTGCCAAACAATGAAAAACATTCAGACACGCGGCGTATAATTACTGCCCAGGTCACTCGCAGCCGTGGCAACTGGCTGACTGCCTTGTCCCGGACTGAGTTTGATGTAAAATTGATTGATCATTAAAACCTACCACTTCCACCGAAAATAAATTTAGCTGATGACAAAAACAATCATCAAAGGTACAGCCTTGTGGATGAGAGATGAGGACGAGCCCTAAAACAACACAAGCAGACATCACTACGTACAAGTCAAACGTACACAAGGTACCAACAGCATCTCCCTCCATTGTGCATGAATCAATCGTGGATAGCGATTAATTGCCTTTAAAATACAGTTTGCTGTTCACCAATAGGTCACTTTTTATCAGTATTGCAGGATAGCAGCTTTTCCCCTCCCGATACCTAAACTTGGAGAACTTGCTGACATCGAGCGCTGATGCAATTTGGTGAGTAACTCTTTACACATCTGTACACTGTCGCCAGCGGGCATGAGCATCTGATTGGTTTTTTTTTGGGGCCTCACCTGGGGGCTGACGCTGGGGCCGTATCCCATGCCAGGTGAGTTCATGGAGTGGGGGCCCATGGGTGAGCTGATGACGGAGAAAGGCGAGGCCAGGCCGTTCATAGGCGAGCTGAGCGTGCTGATGGGCGAGTGGAGGGAGCCGGAGGGCCCCATGGTCGTCGGACTGAGCAGAGACGGGTGCATTCCCCGGTGGGACGTGGGGGAGCCCAGGGGTGAAGAGGTCACCTGGCCAGATGAATCTGTTCAGGCAAAAAGGGGAAATTCACATTAAAGCCTTTGATCTTGTAACCTTTTTCATGAAGTTGAACATGATGTAGTTTCCATGTACATAGGCAGGTCCAGGCACTGTGTTTTCATGTTGTCCATTCGTCCTTCTCAGGGACGCTTTGAGGACAGTTTCTTCAAATATGGCTGTAACTGGTGCTGGAAGATGACATAAAGATGCCAAACCAGGAAGTTTTTTTTAAGGTCAAAGGTCAAGGCCGTGGTCACATGATCATGATATCGCAGGTGCACTTAGAGGGAAATGTTTTTACATTCGTTTCAAACCTCCACTGAGACTCGAGGATGACCTGAAAGGATTCTGCTGGTCAAAGGTCAAGATGGTTGATCATTAAAAGAATTAAATAAAGTAAACAGACTGATTACTCTTAGGATTAGTTAGGTTTTTACTTTCGTACCCTGAATCTGTCACTCAGAGGAGTTTACCCCTTAACAAGGGCTTCCCAGAGGGATCTGTAAGAACGGCATGCATATCTGTACGGTACATGGCTGATGAGTGGAATAGGACTCCCCCGAGAATTTAAAATACGCCCTTGTGCTGCGGCTGAAGGAAACTCTGTGAGATTGAAGGTTGGTCGTGTGTGTGTGTGTGTGTGTGTGTGTGTGTGTGTGTGCGCGCGTAAGAGCTGTCTTTCCCTCCTTGACGGCTCCTATTCTTAACCTTGAATGAGTGGGCCATCGTCCCATCAGCTGTCAACACAGAAGGTACGGGACAAGCAGGAGCGAGAGCGAAGAATTTAGTGACAGGGTTGTATGTGCACTGATAACACCTCTCCTCCTCCTCCTCCTCCTCCTCTGTCGTCACTTCTTTCCAGCTCTTCATTTGTGTTCATGTCTTCCACTCAGCTACATCTATCTCTTCTATTTCCCTCATTTTACTGTATCAACTATGCGACGATGTACCTAAAATATCCAGCCATTGAATAGAACATTTCACCTAAATTTCTCCCCTCTTACGGCTGACAAACCCAACGCGTCCCCGCTGATCTTTGCCTGTACCTTCAGACAGGTTTTGACACAGTCCGACAACTTTGCTGCCATAGCAAACGGGACATAAAGGAGTTACGTAAGAAGAGAGTCTTGTCTGTCGCCATGTTTCATAAGTGATGAGGTGTTTCTGTATCGCTGTGGAACAAATCTGATGGATATCTCAATTAGTTGACAGCTGAGAGTAGCGAGGCAAGTTGAGAGCAATTTTCAGTCTCCGTCCCAGCTGACTTGACAGGATTTTTCTCAGTTTGTGAGTGTGTGTGTGTGTGTTGTATTTTTGGCGGTATTTCTACTGTCGAGAGGCTCATGAATGCAGGACAAAAGAGGGGGAATCTTTGTATCTCTTGCTCGCTCTCTCTCGCTCTCTCTCTCCCCTACATAAGCAATTCTCAGAGCAGCAACCTAGCTGCCAGCTCAGCCAAGCCAAACACTTTTCCTGCACATCCTGCTTGCCTCACAAGCACTTCCTGTAAGCGCGCGCGCGCACACACACTGGCCCCATCCTTTTGAAAACAAACACACATCCTTCTTAATAAAGGGGCTAACAACAGCTCTGAATCTAGCTGTATTAGTTCAGTGTTTAATCCTCTGACTGATACCCCTCGAAGCTCCTGTCCTTCCCAATTACATTTTTCTTTCTGCCTAAAATGCGCCCACACACATACCGTAATTCCTGTGAAAATAAACAAATAAATAAAGAGCCCTCCCTGAGCCAGCAATTCCCACCACCCATTACCAATTGGGTTTTAATTCAGGCAGATAAAGAGAGCCTTGGTATTAGGGTTGCCAATCTGCCATTGTGGTTCTCTGCAGGGGGGAGCTCAGCTGACAGATTCCCAGCATGGCCCCACCTCAAGGGGGATGACAGAGACAGGCTGGGAAGTAGATCAGACTCCCTCCTTTTCATCCCTTACATCTCCCTCTTTTCCACTTTTCTTCGGGAGCAGAACAGAAAAGTCGTGGAAGAAGAAAAAAAAACAAAAACGCCAACATCCTCTCCGATGTTCTTTGCTCAGTTAGACATGAAGCAAATTATTTGGTAACATGGATATATCTGAGAGCGAAATGTGTGTTTACATGCGTTTGTATGTTTATTGTTGTTGAAGTTAGGTTGCCAGTGTAGGATTACAGCAGGATGACAAAGAGACTCTGTTCTAATCCTCCCCAGAGAGGAAAGGAGAGGAGAGGAGAGGAAACACTAAAATTAACCAAAGGAGAAGGAGGAAGATAATTGTGTTTTCATTTAATTGTCAAGTGAATTTTTACCTAGAAAGAATGCGCACAAGTTTTGTTTCAGCTGGTTCGGAGGGCATAATTGAGCTGTCAGAAGATGGCGATAGAGGCAACGTTATGAAAGAGCACAAATGATCAAAAATCATTGAGTAATGACCTTCAGTTAGACGAGTGAAAATTGTTCTTGTGTAGCAGCCAGAGTTGGACACTTTGCTGCTTTACAGAGATGAAAACAAGTGGGGAACATCTGCAAAGACGGTAGCATCAGATATATGTAAAGATGTGCTACATCAGTGGAGTTTCCATCTTCATCTTTTTTGAAAAAGGCAAAGATCGCCTCAAGAGAGCGTAAATTATTTTAGCAAACTGTCTCCCGAAGCATTACTTAAACTGCCGAAATACGTCCATTGAAACCTGGACGAAACCGAATGAATGAGATGATCTGCTGATTGTGTCAAGATGGTCACATGATTACAGAAAATGGATAGTGGATGATTTTACATTTCTAAGTTTTATGTTTACATTTACGATGGCTAATCAAGTTTTCGGGTCAATAAAATGTAAAATTTTAAACAAAACTGTAAGTTTGTGAACAAAAGCCCAGTCAGTGGTAAAGAGGACAGCTGGTAATTACATCTACAACTGATTCTCTCTTTTTTTGCAACTTAGTCTCCCCCCCCCCCCCCTGAATTTCTATCAACCTCTCCAAATACGGTACCAAAAAAAAAAAAAAAAAAGTGCATCTAGATACGCTGACAGAACCACTCCCGTCCGTGTTTCTTCAACGATCTATTTCATCTCAACCTGTTGAACCAGAAGGTACAAATTTCCGAGTCGTCTCGAGAAAATGCGACGAGGTCTGGGTCCTGTTTGCAGCAACCTGCAGAAGAAGCGTCAAATGCATGCGCAGGATTAGATAAGAGGCGTGTAAAGCAAATCAATGGCATGAGGGAGGGAAGGAGGAGGAGGGAATACAAGTTGTTGCCGCATCCAAGAAATGCGTGGCAGTCGTCCAGGCTACCTGCTGTCTCACACACAGGAAGGTTGGCTCGTGTTTTGATAAGGGATAAAAGTACTTCTCTGTGTTGTCAATTACAGCCGTGGCCTGTCAACTGGCCCCGGCTCGCTGGGCACATGAATGCACGACTGACAGTTACAAATAAGCAAATTAGGGCCCATCTTGCTGGCAGGCGCTGACAGATTTCTCCATTTACCACTTCTACACTCGTTACAAGCATCTCCTATTTCTAAACAATGCCTTACTCCTCTCTTGCTCTTTCCTTGGGTGCGATTACATGGACATTTTGCCAATTTGTGTTCTGTATGTCGTGAGATTGTGTTGTATTATAAACAGATGATTGAGATGAGAACGCCTGCTGGGATGAAAGCCTCAGCAGGAGGAGAAAGTAAAAAACTAAATTATAGCCTGTGTTGTTTGTTCAAATGCTTGCAACTGTTTTTTTTCTGACAGGTGAGCTTTTACAGTGGTTTCTTTCTGTCCGTCTTTTCCAGACATCATTTGTCATATAATCACCAGCAAGAAGGAAGGAAGAGAATGAGGTTTGTTGAGAATAAAAGCCAAAGCAAATTACTGCACAAAAGCCTTAAGTTTAGTTCGACCACATTTTTATAGCAACAGAATAACTTGTCGGAGGAAGTTTGGTGAGGATACAAAGAGCCTGACGTTGAACTGGATAGTCACACGGAGCCACTGATACTCTTGTTGATAGTGTCACTCATGGGGGGACCATGATGGGGAGATGTCAGCTGAACAGACCTGGTGATGACAGGTGGCACTGAGAGGAACTCTGTAACCCAAACCTACCTGACTTTCCATTTCTCCTAAATTCCCTCTGACTTCTTTTAACGTCGGCCTACTGCATGAGTGCAGTGGGACCTTTGGTTTGACGGTCGGAAGGGGACACAATAGCTTTCATTTGGCAAGGACAGTTTGAAGTTCCTCTACAAACAAGAAGTGGCTCCCATTTTGAGGCAAAGACGCCCTCAGAAGTGAGAGGTAAGAATGGGCAACTCGGCTCCACAGCACAACATTTACTGTGGCCTTCTCCAGAAGTACCTTTTAAACAATATTTGAATTCATCTGACCATGATGGAAGAAATAGAGCACTCTTATTTTAGTTCAAAAGTTTTTTTTGTTTTTTTTAAATAATTCCTTTGTTTTGAATTGGCCCCACCACTGCTCTGTTCTGTTCACCACAAAGGTCTGAATTCGAGTGCACTCCAAATTTCAGGGGCAGTTGAAATAAAGCTATGCAGGACAATCAGAGGTGCAAACAACAGCTAACCTGACCGCCTGTTGTGAAGTTGTTCAGAACACAATCCTCCCACCATCCCACGAATTCACCTCCCCACTCAGCCCCCACCCACCCAATCTGGTGGTTTATTTAAACTCCATGAATCTCCCATCTGTCCTTCAGCTGGTCTACAGTCACGTTTCCATCCACACATTTCGAAGCAACGCATTAGAGAAAGTTTATGTAAATAGCAAACTTGACAAAATGTTTTTTTTTTTTAAGTTTCCCAAGTCACTGTTATGCGCTGCTGTCGCTCAACTCATGTGACCCCCATCATCTGCAGCAACACTGACTTGACCAGTTGGAGGTAGCTTATCAAGTGTCTCGCCTTCTTCTCCTCTGTCACTAGCATAGGTAACGTTGCCTGTAACGCCATCTTCTGGCGACATTGAGCAGCCAATTCCAGCTCCAAACCAGCTGATAGAAACACGGTTTGCTTAAAATATGCTTAACAATCACACACACACACACCACTTCCACCACCTGCAGGTTTGAGTGGTTGCTCCCCTCTCTCTCTCTCTAATATCTTGATATGCAGCGAATGGCTGGAGCCTAGACGCTCCTTTTGTAATAAATATTTCAAACCTAAATCGTCTGACTGAAATGATCGTTACTAAAAATGACTCAGCCTCCTGTCGAGCTGATACATTCCTAAACTAGCCCATGAGCTCACGGTGCCTCTGCCACCAGCAAGGAATGATGCATTATACATGGTAAGCCCCCCCCCCCCCCCCCCATGCACCCCCACAATAGTCTGGAGGCATCCTGCAAGCAGACGAAACCTCCTAAATTTGTCTTCTTCCTACTTTGGCCGGTTTTCTTACAGCTCACTCCTGTATCATGAAATGTTTACTCTGTTATTGTCTCTTCTCCCTCCCGTCTGGCCACCAGTCTGTTTTGTCGCCCCCTTTTTTGAAAACATTCACACGCACAATCATAAGCATGCGCCTCTGCACAGGCAGACAGATGCTCGTTTTTCACTCCGCAACTAACTCTCCTCCTCTATTATTCATTTTCTAGTGGCAGACTAGAGGTTTACTGGAACACAGGGGTGTGGGATGAGGCAAACAGTGAGGCTGAGCTCATAACTCTCAGTAAACCCAAAAGTCCAATGGCTATTTTGCCTTGAATCTCGTCAGTAGTGGAATTGACTGTCAAAAATCATAGCGCTTTAGGTAGTTTGCTCTGGAGTGCACTAGTTCTGCAAAAATGATGCATAATGCAGTGCCAGTTTTAAAGTAATTCCCCTATAGCTTCTGTTGAATCCGAAATTTCACTGCGGCACAAACATTTACAAAATATTCTCACTGGCTCCGTGCGGAGAAAATGGATTTTCTATACTACCCTGCTGGCACTGGGTCAGAAGAGGTATGATGCCATTGATGAGACGAGAGCCAGGAAAAACAACACCAATGTAAAAACAAAAACACAGATGATTCCACAGATTGAATATGGAGTGAATGAATCAGTCATGAGTCACCTCCACACACCAGACCAAGTCACCGACAGTTTGATTGTTTCGTCTGCTGATGGGAGAGAGGCAGGTGAGTTGGTTTTGGGTTTTTTTTGTTTTTTTTTAGATGCACGGGACGCCAGCGCGCCGTCGAGATGGCGCTTTAGTCATTAGCTTTTCTCCAGTCGTGTTCAGAGGAAGAAAGAAGGAAGAGAAAAGTCAACAGAAATCCCTAAGCAAGTCAGTTACATAAAACCCAGACCCACCCCCCCCCCCCAAAATTCAGTCTAACAGCTTCATTTTTCACCACTGATGTCTATATCACCATGACGACAGCAGGCTGCTGGTATCTTTTTTTTCCTCTGGAAACTCTGCATGTGTCTGTGTGAGTGTTTAAAAAACAGTACCATTATCAGATATTTTTGCTTGCCAATACCACATGTTCTATCCATCCATTAATACTAACACCATTCAAGTACTGCATGTATTCATACACACATGCTTATTAATCAGGCAGTGTCTCTCTACGCTTTTCCACTCTATAAACAGACTAATCTGGTCCCTTCAGTTAAGGTCTGCAGAGTAAATACTCCTGACTGATGTGTTTACTTTTTGGCAAGGGGAGAGGTAGTGGGAGTATGTGTGTGTTTAGTGTGAGTGAGAGCTGGTGGGGAGGTCGGGGCATAACTGGCTGATCGCATGCCAACAGGTGATGTAAAACACACGACGATGAACACTGAGCTGTTACTTGCAGATGTTTACAATTTGCAATGATAAAGCAGAAAGAGACAAATCATCAGGCGGGAGAAGATATTTCAATATTTGCTGGTATCTTTTGAGATGTGCAGCAATCATTGATCTAAAAAGGTGGTGCTTACATCACCATCATCAAATACTGCATAGCACCAAGGATGATTTCATGAGCAACAAATGGAAATGTGCCAGAAATGCCGGCAAATAATGTTTCAATAGTTCAAAAATATATGAACATTTATGAAAAATATATATATTTCAGAAGAAGAATTTGGAGCGCTGAAAATGTTCATTTTATATATATATATATATATATATATATATATATTTTTTTTTATTGGTCCCAATTCAACTGTGACCCTACATGGTCTCAGGCATATTCAAATAATGAATCAATAAATAAAATCCTAATATTTTAGATTTTGTCTTATATATAACTATTTCAAAATTACCTTAAGCTGTACCTCACTTTTATATTTAATTGTTTACTTACTTGTTTCATATTACATTTTTCCTTTGCTGGTTTTTACTCCACGACTGTCCCTGTTGTGGGGCTTACACAGAATAATCTTATCTTAATGAGGAAGCGTGGACGGTACAGCTAAGCCCTGCTGCAGATTTTGGTTCCACAGAGCTAATGGGTACTTTTGAGACCCCTTCTGGTGAGGATGCGGTCCGAAGTGACTCGATGGGAGTTTGGTATTTTCATTCTAGTTAGAAACCTCTGATGAAAAACAATGAATGTGTGAGAGGAACTGCTAAGAGCCTTCAGTTAAATCACGCACGATGCTCTTTGTACTTCATCCGGTGGCAGCAGCAAATTATACTGTCTTTACAGGGTTTTTTCCACGTCTTCCTACTTTTACTCGAACATTCATGTTACAGTGAGAGAGGCTTAAGAAAGGTGCAAAAAAAAAAACCCTGTTAAGACAAGATATGATCCGACAGACTAGCAGCTACTATAACCGTACCTTGACAGCTCAAATCAAAGGATTCTTCTTCTCCTCTTACTGCTTGTTAAGGCTCACATGTTGGCATCCATGAACCCATGAACGACTTACAGAAGAAAGAAATGTGAGTGCAGAAGGCTTAATGCGGGCTGAGTGACAGCAAGAACTTAAACAGGCCACCCATAATTTCACAGTAGGTGGGCGGCTAATGACAATCATTTGATTCACAGTGTTGATATAACGTGATCTTTTTGTCCTGCCGAACAACTGCCCTCATTAACGACTTAATTCTTTCCCTGTTACCGTTTGTGTCTCCCAGCTGCCTTTATTTCCCTCCAACTTGAATTCATAGCCTTGATATTGTGTGGATGAAAGCGTCGGCTCCTGGGGCATACCGGTGCCCTCAGTGACTCTTAAGCGTCTGAAGAGGCCAGAGGGCTGCGGCTGGCCGTGGCAGGATGCCAGCAAAGCCACAGATTACTGGTGCTATTTGCCCCGGCTGCCAACAATCTGATCTGTTGATATGGCCTAATTGTTCTCTTCAGCTCGAGGTGATATAGCATCTTTCGCTGAGCGCTCAGAACCGCTGTGCCCAGCAGAGCCGTGGAAGGCAAGCTCGAGCAAATCTAGCCTCCCTCAGAGTTTCAGCAGAACTTCACAAGAGCTCTCCCTCCATTGCCAGATTTCCTCCTCTGTTGTTGGCAGCGTAGAGAGGAAAAGACCAGATATTGGTTTGCTTGAATCGTTACTAGAAGGAGCACAAGCACAAGACGGTCTACATAGATTGGTAGTTGTTGCACAAATATGATGAAATATTTGAGTTGGACAAATTATTCCTCAATAAAGGAATCAAAAAAGGTTCATATTGTGACAAACTCTGTGTTCGAGGCTGACAATGACACTTAAAGCTCTGTATTTCCTGTTTTGATGTGATCTGAACCGAGGTATCATGTGACTGCTTCACTGAGTTGTGGTGACTGATGTTGACAGAACTGACAGGATTGACGGGATGATAATACTCACGCTACCCTAGAGAGGACAGTAGAGCTAACGGACGCCCTCGGGTTAGCAGTTGTACTGCAGGTAGTGTTTTGCTGGGGTCAAAGGGAACCAATCTGTAAATTAAAAAGTTTTCGAAACTGCTGCCAGCGAAGACAACAAACTCCTGTCATTTGTTACCTACATTGAGTTCACCACTGATAGTCAAGGGTGGTTGTTCTTTCAGGGAAGAAGTTATGTGACGAATCAGGGGAGCATATGTCATGACTGATGCCTAAGCAGAGGCAGACGGTGTTGCCATCTACACAAGAAAGCGACCCCAGAGTTTTCAAACTGATACGGAGTCTGCAGAGACTTCTGAGGTCACTGTTTCAGGACTTTGAAAAGGACAGAACGGCACTGATGCGAGGACTGAATGTAGCAAATGTTTTGCATTTAAAATATGAAATGTATAAATACGGACGTTGCCAAAGCTTCCACGTCCAAGAGTATCATTATTTGATGAAAGGGTTGCAATTGGAGTGCAGCATGGCTCAGAGGTTGAGTGGCTGTCTGGCAACCAAAGGGTCGCTGGTTCGGTCCTCACTTCCCCCGCCGACCATGTCCAAGTGTCCTTGAGCAAGATACTGAACCCCTAATTGTTCCTGATGGCCCTGTGATGGACTGGTGACCCGTCCACGGTGAACCCTGCCTCTCACCCAATGTCAGCTGGGATAGGCTCCAGCCCCCCCGCCCTGACCCTCAATGGATAAGCGGTACAGAAAATGGATGGATGGAGGGTTGTGTTTGTTTTTTTAAGCAACAATATAAAAAAATCCATCAATATTTACAATTTCAATGATTCATAAGGAACAAGCACAATTAGTCCAAGATTCCCCTGCGACCCTGGATGGACTCTAACAGGTCACCTGCTACGCAGCTTCATCCTACTGAAAAGATCCATCGCGGTACGTCTGACTTCATTTAGAGAAATGAAAAATGGACACCTGGGATACCAAGAAGAGGAAGAGGACTGGAGAGAAAAAGCTGTGATACACAAATGAACGACAGCCAGCGTGAACAATGCATCACACTGGCTGTCCTTTGGTTGGCAGCTTAAGTCAGAAGCAGCGACTGACAATAGCAGTTGATCAAAGACATGACGTGGAGCAATAATTACCACTGCAGCCCACGGAGCAGCCATCCAGAGGACAAGATTGCATTTGCTACTAATGCTCTTTTTCCTTTTCAGTTACAAAGCAGTTTAGTAAGCACTACAGGAGTTAAAAGGATTCTTGAATGACCTTGACTTGTAACTTTGAGGTGAATAACCACATGCAGAAACACTGTCATTAAATAGATAAGTTAGGTTCATCTCTTGATTCTAGATTTGGTTAAAGAAAAAGACTGAACCGTTGTGCTTTTTTGGCCTTCATGAATGAGCCTGTTGTATGAATCGAAGCAAGCAGGGGCAGTACAAGACAGCCAGGAAGCTATGATTCATCGAGCTTCCTCTTTGAGATGAAAATCACAACGCAGGCCCTTATCGAGCTCCCTCACTGCCAAAAGCAGCGAAAGCACACGGTCAAGCATGCACACATCCACACAAACACCCAGCGATAACCTGACTGCAACAACAGCAACTACATAGAATCTGATAGGGGCTTTATGTTAACGGATGGTAGACGGGTTTGACAGAACCAAACCAGGCATGATGACACATTACATATCCCGGGTATGAGTCAGATTTGGGCAAGATTACCGTTCTGTGCTGAAATGAAAGAGGCTTTTTAAAATGTAGAATGAAAATATGAGAAAATGTCATTTAAGGAGAAGTACAAAGGAACTAAGGCATAAATATTTAGCAGATGTACGTATGAAAAGCTGTGCTGAGAGCAGGGCTGGGAAATACATCGCCATCGTGACATGGGATTGTCAGAGATATTGGATACTGCTGTATTGTCAGGATCCAATCTTAACGCTGGCCCTCTGGTCTGTGGCTATATTCACAGCCTCTGGCGGGAAGGAAGTTTCTACAGCTTGTCCGACGGGTTCGAGCACATTTTGTGAATGACTCATCATTTCCTATATATTTTGAGCAAACGTTGCTTTCACGCTATTTCCTAGGAATTCCACGGGCGCGGCCACCCTGAATCGCCCCAAGTCTTGCATCAGCTATTTGGCTATGTGGCGTTTAGAGATTTGTGAAACAGCTGACATAAGCGTGGGAAACTACAGGGAAAATCTGTTAGAAGTTGCATACTGCCAAGAATCTATGAATAAAGGCAAGAATTAAAAATGGAATGATACATTTTAAGGACACATATATGTTTATATACATGCATACTGTGTGTTATGTCTATATCAGCATAACTACAGTGACAGCGATGTCTTAAAATATATATCTAAACCAGTAAATCTTGATGTATTGCGATGAACTACACCGATAGATGCACATGCACAGCCTGACCTGGGTGTGATAGTGCTACACACTGTGTGCCAATGCAACACACTGTGTGCCAATGCTACACACTGTGTGCTAGTGCTACACACTGTGTGCCAATGCTACACACTGTGTGCTAGTGCAATTTGCAACTCCCTAATCCTGCTGGCTGGTGCAGAGAACAGCTACGATCTCACCCTGATTGTGATTCAGAAATGCTTTTTTCTGCTTTACTGCATTACAGTAAACGTGATGCCATTTGCTGACTGTTCCAGCCGTTCCATTATTTACCCGTGTGGTCACCATATCCACATTGTAATAATGATAATAATCCACTCTGGTAACAATGGTCATCCCTAGTTTTAGATATCCAGGGAGCCGGTCAAAACATTGTGATATTGTACGACTCACCCAGCCCTACGATAGGTGGGACACCAAAGATAAACTAACTACATTTGATTTTGAGCTCTGATCATTTATTTTTAGAGGCAAGTTGGTTTGTGAAAGTTACACTCAGGGACATGTAAATGAGAGAAAGGAAAAGCTGCCACTAATGTGGACAAATGGAAGAGAAAGCAATCTACAAGGTATGTGCATTCGCTCTCTAAGTGTCTTCCGTGACTCAGTAGTAATAAAGCCATCAGTCGCTGGAGATTAATTATGCCAATTACTAAAGAGGAAAAACAAACTGTCCTTTCCTCCCCTCCCATCAGGATGAGGAATTTGACACTTGATGACTTGTTCAGAGACAGTGGATGATGGACGATTTCCATTTGCATGAAGGAAGCACTGGAACACATAAAAAGAGAGTGTGTTTGAGTGTGTGTGTGTGTGTGTGTGTGTGTGTGTGTGTGTGTGTGTGTGTGTGTGTGTGTGTGTGTGTGTGTGCGTATTTGTGTGTGAGAGAACACCTGGATAGCAGCAGATGTCGGTGAACAGGACACAATGTCAAACCCCCGCCTGGGCTTTGAGGGGCAGTACCATGGCCCATAAACGTGGTCACTGCGCTCTGACACAGGGGCCGACAAGTTTACGTGTGATTTAGGAGAAAAACCCCCGATGAGTTTTTCCATGTAGGAAGCAGAAATAATATCAAAGCCTTTTTTAAGTGGAAAGCTTGAATTTCTTGACTATATTACAAGCCTTTGAGAACAACTCACTTTTGATTCCCCCCCTTTGATTATTATTCTTTTGTTCCAGGTTGTGAGGTGTTGGTCTGTTAGACATGAAATCCAAATGTAGAGGGTTCTAGCTCCTGGGCCTGAGGTGGAACTGGCCCTCGCTCTTCCTCTGGGGGATTCAGAGTAACGGGGGATGAGAAGTAGATTGAACAAGGATGGAAACATAGAAAGACTCATTGAAACAGTAAGAAGGAGGATGAGAACGCAAGAAAAAGTCTCTCAGAGAAAGCTCAAGGCCCTGGGGGCCAGTCGGAGGGGATGAGATGCAGAGGTGGGGGGTGCTTTGGGGGGGGGGGGGGGGTTGGTGGGAAACTATGTGTCTACGTGCTGCAGGAAGAGGCCTTGCGAGCCGGGGGGATGCACGCGCCTCTCTTAGGAAGGGGGTGGGGGGGCTTGTGTGTCCTTAGAAAGTAAGTTGCATGGACAACTCAAACAGCTTGTGTCAACAGCGTAACCTTATTCCAGCGAGCGCTGTGTCTCAAACACATATTTCATTCAGCTGGCAAGAACCTCACTGAAGCACTGTTAGTCCGTCACTGAGACCCAAAACTGCTGCTTTCTTACAGCAAATTCAAAAATGAAGACCAGCGTCCAATATAAACTTGAATGAAAGCCAGTTAAACCAAGATGAAGCAAAAAAAAAAAAAAGTTGTTTAATAAGAGCTGCAAATATATATTTTCCTTTGGTCATTTTCAAAGCCCAGAATACCAGATATTTGCAGGCAGCAGCTTCTCGATCGTACATAACGGTAAACTAATTGTGTCTGGATTTGATCAGAGCAAACAACACAATTTCGACACGCTAAATGACTAATCTGGTGAGTTAATTGTCAAGCAAATTTGAATCAAACTGCGGATGCACTGTAAAAAATGAATTGCATTTCCATCGACTGGTTTTGGTTGAGCTACAAAATGCCACCACAAGATGGCGGTACAGGCAACATGAACATTACCAACAGAGTAGAGGAAGATTCACTAAACAAGAGCTTACTTAAAAAAGGGGATTCACATCTCCCACTTTGTGCATTTACTCTTTTTATTAGACATCTAAGTTATCGCGAACATTTTGTGAATTTAATTTTTTTCAGAAATTGTTTTTTTTGTAATTTGCCTTTTCGATGAAACTTTGCTCATGACGCTTCAGAGCAGGTCTAATGAATGAAATAATAAACGTACCGTTTAGCAACGGCAATAACTAACACACAACTCTAGAGAAGTGACAGATTTTGATATTAGTGGTGCAACTTTTTTGTCTAGGACGCAAAATAACAAGCTCCCGGTTTGTCCGGAAAATGGCTAGAATCCCAAACCCTTTCATTCAGCAATGGTATAAATCAGGATTCTCCTGATGTAAACCCAATAGTTGCCTCAGTTGTTTTATAGATAGTTCCAGCTCAGTTTATGGGTTGCCTTCATCTGCTACATGGGTCTGTAGTCTGCTAAGAATAATCACACGTGTTTGTCTAACTGTCTCTGACTGCAGAGGTGATTTTCAGGAAGACGTCAGATCAAACAAGGACACGGGTCTCTGGTGGTTTAATAGAGCTGGCCATTTTTCAGGAGGTCTGGAGGCATATTTTCAAAGAAAAGAAAAAAGAAAAATCAAGCAGGAAGGTGGTCAACCAAAGCCTTGTAAGCATCGGCAGGCCCTTAAGTGGAACTGGCATCCACAGAGTCAGAGCCCATGGATGTATGTCTCTTTTATCTCTCCCTGGTGCTCAAGCTCCCACATTTAATTTTCCTATTCTCTCTCTCCTCTGTTCCTGTTTCCTTCCATTTCTTTCCACATCATTCCCTCTGCATTCATCGCTCATCAGAGGGACTCCCCAGAGGTGGAGGATAATCCCAGTTCGAGCACGAGTCTTTCATGTTCTGGGAAGACATGCTGGCGAGAGTGCTGCCAGCTCTATTGCCTCTCTTCAGATGCATCAGCTACCTGGCCTTGCTGTACACCCACCGTCCCTCCCCCTCCTCACTCACTCACCCCCCCTCTCCTCCCCCCACACACTCACCTCCCTATACTCTGCTCCTGTTTTTGTTTATGTTCTTTTTCATTATGGAGCCCATCATTTCAGCGGGGGATGCGACAAACAACACAAGCTTGTGTTTAGACAGCACACACACAACACAAACACCAGGGAGTTCCATCAATCTCCAGGTGCTGGAGTTAAACAGCAGCACCGACTGCTGCTGCTGCTGCTGCTACTGCTGCTGCTGCTGCCGCGGTCTTATGTATGTTCTGCATACTTCTTAAGAGCCCCAGCAGCAAGGTGTTTTTGGGTTTTTTTTTGTCTCCATGCAAGAGTTCACAAGAGTGATTCTGCTGTAGCAGTTTGAGTTTAAGTTGAGTAACGTGCCTTTTACTTAAAAATCTGAATCCCTGACCTCACCCACACTGCTTAAAACAACTAGTGGGTAAATGCAGAAAGCACAACACCTAAGACTTTTTTTAAAAATAGGATATTATCTTCAGAACACGCCCCTTATCTTGCTAAGAGTTACTTGAGTGATCGCCTGAAATACGTTTTTTTTTTAAAAACTAGAAATCAAACATACTTGGCAAGACATTTTTTTGCTTTCATGCCAGACCAGCGGCCAGCAGTCTGCCGTCAATAGTTCAGTCACCTTCCTCACATAACTTCAGATTAAATCCATCAGAGTACCAGGAGCACTTCAGAACTCACACCTCCACCAAGGACAAACCAGGAGACAAGACGTGCCGAAGTTTAGCCTGTCGAGGATAAAATTGACCCTTTACAAAGTTATGAACTATGAGTTAAAATAGAGGTTACAATAACTGACATGTCACTCAAATGGTAAGAAGCAGAATCAATTTTATGAATTACAGCGAGGCAATATATTGATACATTTCAAATACTATCTAATTGTAGATCTTGATTTTTTTTCGAGACTGAGAATCAGTTTTCTCTGTAAAAACATTAACAAATAGCGAGTCAGATCCCTCACAAGATGAAACGGTTCACGGATCCAGTTACACTTCTCATTACCGTGCAGGACGGCTTTACTGAACATGGATTATGATTATCTGTTGTTCATACCATAGAAAATATTTGAACATTAAAAAAAGGGCTTCTGAATATTGTGATATTTTTGTCCATATTTTCACACATTTGATGTGAATCACATTGAATTAGTTTTGATGTTGCGACACCTAAAATGTTCTGGAAGCAGAAAACAAAAAACCGATGCTAGGGGCTTCCTCTCTCCTGCGTGGTATCGGCTCCACGTGGTTGTGCTTTTTCCGAGGAGTTGATACTAAAAGGTACCGGCCACACCAACGGGCCAGTGCACGTGCAGCGGAAACAAATGTTCTTGAGCCAAAAGCGAGTTGAAGCGTGTCGTGGAATAACAGCCGAATAATTCTATATGATATTATCCAACATATACAGTATAAACGTGATTAAAAAAACTGGCAGAGCTTTTGAAAGTCAACAAAAATGAGTAACAAATGAGTCTCAGCAGCGAACAATAATCCCTCAGTACTATTAAAGGTTCGCTGTACAGCACAGAACATTTTTCCGATGATGCAACACACATTTGGAGTGACATTTGTGCTGGGAAGGTAATTTTCTGGAAGGTTCATTCCCAAGCGATAAAATCCATATTTCTTTCTGCCTGTGCCTCTCATGGCCTGGATGCCCGTGAATTACGTGTTGGGATTGGCTCCACGACAGAGGCCAAATAAAGTGGGTGTTATGACTGGCGTGGACATCCATGCTCGGGAGAACCAAGCCTTGTTCATTGGATCACGCTGATGTGCCCATTGCTTTCGAGGCTTGCGATTGGTGGAGGGAAGACACCACCACTCTGGGGGGAAGCTGCTGATGCCCGATACATGTTTGTGGGCTCAGCATGGCAGAGTCAGAGGAAGAGAGACGGGTGGGGGCGGGGGGCAGCACAGAGTACAGACCACCTGAATCACAGCCCTCAAAGGCCAGCCTGACAGAGTCAATCTCAACAACAGTGAACAGAAGACAGCCAGTCTGCTGACTTCCCCTCGCTTGCATTTTCACTGGAAGCTTTCCAACAAACACACGTCGTCCAGTAAGACTTTCAAAAGCAGCTTCAGCTCGGGTTTTTCCACCAAGTTTTAGGGGGATTTTTTTTTCTTCCCCTAACTCTGCCCAGTGAACAGAGAAAGAAGATTAAAAAGCTCACCAAGAATAGTCAAGAATCAGTATTTAGAGCAGGTCCAAAAGGATAAAGATAGGATCAAAGTGTATTAGGATGCACACAAGAAACACGTGTGCTCTTGAAGAAAACGGTCCAATATGGAAGCCAATTTCAAGTGCAACAGCAGAGTTTTCCATGAGACAATTAAACAAATGTTTCGACCTTTGCTCTTCATCAGCAGAGACGTGGATGATAATTAGTGTCATCCAAAGGTCCAGAATTTCCCCAGAAAACTTGCAGCTTGTGCTTTATTCAAATCTCAGGGAATGTTTTTTTGCTTTGCCAAGAGTAATGACAAAGTACGCAGAGTTGTCTGTTAAGAGTATTTTATTATCCTCAGATGTCACTGCAGTAAACCTTTATTTAGTCTAAAGAAAGAGAAAAACTTGGAGTCATATCTGTTTCTAGTATACTATTTCATGGGGGAAAAAGCAGTCTGCTTCCAATCGAATATTTCTATCAATGTATCTTAAATAAATCAAGTGGCTGCACAACAGTCCAGAAAGAATTCACTTAAAATGAAAAGGGATTGAGAGAAAATACAGATTTTCCTGACTTTACATTTACAGATGACAAAACCATAAATGAAAAGCAGACAAAAGAGAATGTGTGTCTCAAGAGCACATAAGGAAGCTTGACGGTGCATGCATGGTGTTTAAGGTCCACGTGGGCTGTCACACATTCATCAACCCATCGTGTCCGTCATGCCCCTGCCTCCTGACCGAGCTCTTTACATTACAGAGCGAGCCTGACCTGAGTTGACCCCCCCCCCCCCACACACACACACACACACGTGTCCTCAGTCAGTCTCAGGAAGGCTCCAGAATGCACAATTATTATTTCTTCACTTTTTTCTCTCCTGCTCTTCTAAAATTCATCATTTTCTTGGCGTTTCTATCCGTCTTTGTTTTGGAACTTCTTTTCCCTGCCCTTGTGACCCTGCATCCTCCTCTCTGCTGCCATGACTAACAGGCATCCTCAGGGTAAAGAGGATGTGGGATCCCTCTTCTGTTCCTTATATCTTTAAAAGAAGGGGAGGCAAGAGAAAACATCCAAACATCAACAGCAGAGAAAAGCTCAGCCAAATCAGCAAACTAATAAGAGCAGGCTACTGACAGATAGCCGCACACAAAGACGCAGCTCCTCGTTACCACACACATAGACAAGTGTTTTATTTGGACTCAAATCCATGTGATAGGCTCAGATGCCTGGCTGCCTGTCTCTCTTCAGTCTTTCCACCATGGGAGTGTCAGAGCCGGACTGTGAGGGGACTCCCACGGTCACACATTGCCTCTGGAGATAAGTCATGGATCTTTCACAAACACACACTGATATCCCACCCACAGAGACATGATTAACATGCCAATTAGACCAGAAAGCAGCAGGCCTGAAGGCCTCCCCCCCCCCCTTTTTTTTTTTTAGCCATAAATAGAACTCAAACACACATGCATGAAGGCACATTACGCACAAGCATGAGTGCATAAACACACAGATACAGTGAAATGATCAAGTGATTCTTCATTCCGGTGCCCACTTCAACCCACCCACACCCACTATACACATCTGGAGACTGAAATGATCAACACAACTTGCCTCTCGTGAAGTATCTGAGACGCAAGACGGAGGACGGCGCAACAGAACACTGCTGAGAGAAAGTCATCAACTGATGTGCCAACTGACAGAGAGTAACTGAGCACAGTTGATTTGTTAAAAAAAAGAAAAAAAAAGTCAAAATGTCAAACAACAGAAAGTAGTTCCCACAGCCAAAAGGTTAATTTGCAGTTGTGCATTAAATCCACACTGTTACCTACGGCGTAGGTAGATGTAATCTGAGTTGTAGCACATGTCATGAGATGACGCGCACCTTCTTGGACATGCAGCTACGGGTCACATCAACACAGACAAAGACACCTGGTCGCCAACTGGTGTTTAGGCAGTGTAACTGCAGCACAGCCAGGCCAAGATAGAGGTATAAACAGTGCAGCTAATGCGACTAACCTACGACACAGACCCAGTTAGCAACTCTACGTCTGTAGCTTCAGTCCTGCTACTGCTTGTTTTGGCTGACTACAAAAGCCTAAAATCCAAAGATAGATTTTTTGGATAGAGTGAGAAGTTAGAGTGACTTGGTTTTTCCTGAAGTAAAAATAACTTAAATTAATAAACTAAATGATGATCAGAAGCAATAATTAATTAATCAAGTGATCATTTCAGCCTTTTAAAGCTTTGAAATAAGCAAGTATATAGGAGCCCTTGAACTGAGCAGCTGGTATTTTTCATCTAGATTCAAATGATCTAATTAATAACTGGTTGACAAAAATAATCAGTTTTCGCTGATCTGTGGAATCTGAGTGACACGAAGCAGCAGCAGCAGCAGCAGCGTCTGAGGGACAGACACTCAGATGAACCTGTCTGAGGCGGGAGAGAAGAGCGCTGTTGTGCCGATCAGCCTGACGCTGACTGATTGCTGGCTGTGGATCCTGAAGGGCATCGGGAGTTTAATCACCCATAACAGCAATTACAGACGTAGACGTCAGACTCATAAAGCACTGAAACAAGATGAGCGTCTCCCTCCTATCCTCCCCTTGGCGTACATCAGCCAAATTCCACTAAAGCTTGAGGAGGAGCGAGGGAGCAGAAGATATACGAACAGAGAGGGGGGAGGGAGAGAGAGAGAGATCTACCAACTGCATTGGAGGGAGAATTGTGGCGCATTGATTAGTGCTTTCAATATACTTATGAGCAATAAAACACGTTATGCGCTCACTGTGCAGCAGTGGCGCCTTGTTGGTAAAGCATAGAGGTGTGTGATGTTTCTACTGAAGATATCTGAAGATCTCTAAGAACCTTGAAATACAAGATTCAAAGAGCTGCATCACTGATTGCAGAAAAAAAAACCATTACCATATCAAATACACAAACCCGCGAGCACACTTATACCTAAAGAGTGTACAGAGATGTGCATGCGAGCACACACCCTTAATGATCACATAAAAGCTCATGGTACACCGTAAGACAGGCCTTAGGGTGGATTAAGATGCAAGCCTTTATCAGTGGGTTCCCACAATCCCCTGTAGAATATCTCTGCTTTCTCTTTTTTCTTTTTATGTTGGTCCACTCCCCCTTTCCATTTCCCCCCATACATCAGGGATAGTGCTGGGAGAAAAGAAGAAGAGAATGACGAAGAATGGTAGAGACGAAGGAAAACACACAAGCTAATGGACAGACCATTGACAGGAGGCAGGGTTAGCCGAACCCAGAAACTTTAATTAGGAGCATAAATCGCTAACTAGCTGCCCACAGTTAAAAAAGAATCAGCTGAGGTCAAGTAGCCTCTTTCACCTCTGCTCTCACTGTCAGTGCAATATGAGAGCTCATTTCCCTCAGTGTGACTACGTGAGTGCGGTCACTCCGGCACATTTGTGGGCCAGGAGGACGCCCTGCCCTGTGTACTCATGCCTGATATTAGGAGCCTCATCATGATGCAAATATACTCGCACTCGTAATGAACAGAAATACATTAGCAGAGAATCAGCACGTGGTCATGGCCACCATGGATGACTCAGTGAGGGAAACACTGTCCCAGTATGCACGTTACTCTTTAATAAACGGCAGGCTGTACCAAATACCCCCGTCTGTTCAGGATGGAGTTTAATAACCCTCAATAAACTATACGTTTGATAGTTTCCCCTTTCCCAGCACTGTGTCGAGTTCTTGCGGTGGCGTGAAGTTAATCACAAGTAATGCGCTGTTACACCCCTGATGTGTGTGATATGTGTGTGACAGAGAGAGAATCAGGCTGAGCAATTAACTGAAATTGGTTTGAATCTGGAATTTAGTACCTCGCGCTGATCTAATCTTTCGCTCCCCATCGTGTGCAGTCGAGGGATGAACAACCACATCGGCACCTAATCAGCGCTGGCAGATACTGAGCTTTAGCCTCGTGTTCATAATGGCCTGGTTCTTCTTTGCTCATCATCTGTTGTTGATGATATAAAAATACTATAAACATATGATTCAGGGGCTTTTTCAAATGTTTTAGAAATAAAGAAAAATAGGACTTTCTAAAATTCACAATGTTTCCTTTAGATACAGGATTTTAAATATTGCATAAACCTTTTGTCCAGATCATTTTATAAAAAATCAGCACATCTGATTTCCACAAGAATTCGTATATTAGCATCCTCGCCATGACGTGGTTTAAAATAATGTATTTTGTTTACAAGAGACAGATTCTTTTTTAAGGACTCTTGCTTTTTACTTGACTTTTAACAAGTAACTTGTAATTTGATGTCAGAAATTTTCTAAAAATATTCATAATTTATCTGTTTTTCATATGAATATTTTACGATCAATAAATATGTGTGCCTTAGGGGAAAAAAAACACACTTTTTATAGTTCAGGATGTTTACAGCACAAACATGTCAGATAACAGCGATGCAGATGTGCAAAATTAATTAATTGAGGTAAAAGTTTGAAATCACCACAATATTAATTTGAAGTCTTATTGCCCAACATGAGTTTTTCACAAGATATAACGTTTTCACTCATCAGATAAAACAGCCTCTTTACTTCCTTGAATACCGAATCTTGCTGCATCGTTTTATGGGGTTAAAACATGAAAGTGGCAGTTAAATAATTTGAGCCGCTGCAAGATTTTGGAATCCACCAACCGCAGTGTCAGGTAGAGGAAAAAGAAAAAGTTCATTTCCGAGCTGGCAGGTGGTCCGGAGCACGCTGCTCGACCAGATCCAAAGTCATCCTCGTGGTCGGAGCAAGTCGAGCATTAAGCGCATAATGGAAGTGAAGATTAGCACTATAGGTGAATGGGATTGGCTGGCGGGGGTCACCGGATCAAATGGTTGTCATCTGCGGGGAGTGGATGAAACAGAATCACATGATAAGGTAGATGAACTCCCCCAAACTGGAGCAAACTGGCAGCAGCTGCAGTTATCCATCAGTTTACCACGCTGGTGTTCTGCTACAATTACTGCTGAGCTCATGGACACATCAGATTATATATCTGCTTCTCATCGAGGAAGCTGTCTAGCTGTGACGCCCCACGCCGTCCGTATCAGCAGGACAGTCCTGGATTACAGCAGCAGCCTGAATCACGTAGTGAGAGGTAGTGAGTGGGACAATTTGTCTTGATATGATTCACCTGACAAAAGGGCCAATTTCCACCTTCCCTCTGAGATGCTGAAGTGCAGATTCAAGACATGTTCAGAGACAACCTTTGAACTCCAGAGCTGACCGGGCGGGGGGGGGGACAGCAGGTCACAAGATCACTGGAGCGGTTGATTCATGGGACGGTGGCTGCACAACGCTGCCTCTGTCTCCCACACACGGCCCCCTCAATAAATAAGCCCTCCGCCAGGGGCGATGAAACTATATGGACGTGAACATCAGAGCAAAACATCCCTTCTCCTCTCATCATTCCCACTCACACAGACCTGAGTGTTTTTCTCCACTTCTGTCAACGAAATTTCCCACATGATCGGCTCCAATTGAGTCGTTAGCTGCACAATGATGCGAGATAAAGAGGGTGAGCTGCCCCACGTGTGAAAGGTCAACGTCTCTTTTGGGCACAAGCAAGCGTACGCTGCGTAAACAAGACAGGCAGAAAGATCAATCACAGAGACCATATTTATTGGCTTAGTTGGCCCTGGAGTACATCCGCCAAAACGTGATTCAGGACTAATCGCAAGGAGAAAAAAGGCAGGAGTGAGAGGAAAACAGGAAGAGGGGGTCAGTTGAGCATAAACTGCCTCTCTCAACACATGTTTTCATTCACAACTCCAATAAAAACAGAAAATTTGATAAAAAAAAGACGCATTAAGAATACGACACAAAAAAGGGGTTGATGGACAGTAGAGACCAGTACAGTTATTAAGAGACAAATCAATCAGGCGAAGCAAAGTCTGACAAATTTTATGGAAACGTTTCCACCATCCTGGCCGATTGTGTTAATCAGGTCAACAGAACCACTCTCTAGAGAACAGACTCGCGGCGAAGAGAAAGGATCTGAAACGAGGGAAAGGTTCACGCAGCGGAGGCAGTCCCATCACTGGTTAGCTGAGCTAGGCTAGGCTACATTCTCCAGTAAATTAGCACTTAGCTACAGAAGAATAACATTAAACAGTTGATTTTTCTTTTCCTCACTCGTAGCACTTTAGCTGCCATGACTCTCCTCCCTCATGACCGCAGCTTGTGTAAGAGTCACGCAAGATGCCATACAACAATGGCTCTTGTAATTTTTGTCCCCTGACCAAGAAATGACGGAGGAAAAAGATTTTACAACTCTATGATTGCCTAATACGGCAAACCACTATCCAAGACAAAATCAAATACAGAGCAGCGTAATGAGCAGCAGTACACAGAAACGCGGGGATTCACATTTGAAGACGCTTTCAACTTCGGCAACTTAAGACAAAAGTGAGAGAGACGGCGGTGGGTGAAGGGGGTGGAGAAGTTGTGGTTGATACTTTGATGGATCATTAGCGGCAGTCTGGCCTCTCGGTTAAACTGAAAAATTGCTCGGTAATTCACAGTGTAATGAGGGAAGGAAAATCAAACTGTCTGTCAAATGGAGCCGCCTTCACAGGAGCCACATCGGGAGTTGGGAGAACGTTGCGATACTCGGGTCGCTCTGTGTAAAGGTACTTCTTGTCATGTGTCATTGGCGGTTTGTTTGTTCATGCAGACTGACTGTGAGTTTAATTTCCCCTCATTTCTTGGGCATGTCTTTCCTCCAGGCTTCCCAACAGCAAACAAACAGGAAGGCAGGAGCCTCTGTCTTCCTGATTTGTTGTGCAAAGAGACCCCAGTTGCATCGAACATGGAAATCAACAAACAAATACTGCTCCATCCTGGACATCCACATATGGAGAGTCATGTTTGATCCTGCTTTATGAAGCATACAGTGCATGTGCATCCATTCATGCATGGAAGGTAAATACAGTTTGTATAAACCACCCTGATATTTCCAGTTTATTCCTGTTGTTTCCCATGGAAAGTTTCCAACTTTAAATACTCCTGGAATTTTGTAACCTTTGTATCCACTGAGTCTGAATAATGGACAAAGCGGCGCAATGAAAACAAAGTCAAAACATCCTCACTGCATCAAAGTGTTACTTAACCCTTGCATCTGGGATCACGAGGAACCTTACACCCAAGACCCCCCATATAAAAACACGAGATAAACAGGAAAGGTCGATCCTAGCATACGTATATCATTAATGAACGACTGCAACACCTGTAGTAGGAAACACAGCAGACTGGCATCAGCAGTAATCGATGAGACAAGACGGCCGTCGCCCACCCGTCGGTCCTCCAGTGAGGTTAAAAGCTTAACTGGCATCATTCAAACAGGAAGTCAGTCTGAAGAAAGGGCTGGGGCATCTTGAGGGTTTTATTAGAGGCAGGTAATAGCTGCGTCAAAGACAAATACTTACAAGAATATTATGTTGAAGTAGAGGCCCCCCCCCCCCCCCCCCCGACACCCTCAGAAACAGATTCTCATGTATCAAACCAGGGGAAAAAAAAAACCTCTCTGGCCCACTGGTTCACCGTGTTCGTTCTGAAATATACCGAACGCTCTGCCAGTAATCGCTGCTAATGTCATCCAGACCTCAATTCCACTGGACATTCTGTACATTTCTCGGTGTACTGAATCGTCTCAGGTCCCATCAGTGCCAGTTCATCATGATCCACAGTCATCATGTGGTCCAGCGAGTGCTACCTAAGAAATGTCCATCCAGGCTGAAGGCTCTTCTTCTGTTTGATGGCTCACAGGAGCAAGTATCACACCTCACAGTTGGCTCCTTATTCTGGTTTCGCTTGATTCACTGAGAGCGATTCTCTCTTTCTTCAGGAGCAACCGATCACTGTCACACATGGGGCTTTTCCTGTAGATTTTCAGACTATTTTACAAGTTGCAGAAACACTAAGCTTATTTCCATCCATCCATTTTCTATATGACTTATCTGTTAAGATGGGGGGGGGGGGGGGGGGGAGGCGAGGATTGAACAAGCAACCCTTTGGTTACGAGAGAGCTTTATTTTTTTTAAAATTATCTTTAAAGAGGAAAAAGAATGACATGAATCAAGCAACTTTTATTATTGGTGTTATTTCTACTTGGAAGGTCATGACTGGCCACCATATACATGTGCATTTTAATTCGTCACAACGCAGATCAGATGAATATGTATTTTTTCAGGCAACAACAGGGGTTGATGCTTGTTAGTTCAACAAAAAAAAAGAAAACACACACACACACACACACACACACAGCCGTTTGGCTAAGATTTAAAGCAAGAATTCACAGACAAATGTCAAAACGGCGTCGCTTATTGATTTGTAGTGGTTTTATTTGAATCAGCGACAGGGAATCTTGCTGTGAAGGGGAAATTGAGCTAGCATGATAGTAGCTAGTAACAAACAAAACAAATGAAACTGAGAAGCTATTTAAAGATTCAGTAAATGGTGATGTTAGGAAGGGTGGTGATGGTGAATAGTGATGGCTGCTGCTACACCACACTGATGTATACACCTACACCTAAACACACACACACACACACACACACACACACACACACACACACACACACACACGTATATATATGCAGATTTCTGGACATATTCTAAACCTTCACAACCTAATACATTGCACAGCCCCTCCATGCTCACTTCTCTTAACTTTTTGCCTCTATTGTATGAAATTAAAATTAATTAGAGAGGCATAATCATTTGTAGCCTCCATATTTTAATATATTTCTCTATATCTGTAGTGTCTCTTTGCGTCTATTAAACATTTATGTAATGGTCTTACGAAAAAAGCTGAGGGGCATGTTTTTGGTGAGCTCCAGGAATTGCAGTCATAAGCAAATTCATATTCGCACAGATTTTATCTTCCACCTCTGAATTTGTAAGGGGCACCCCCCCCCCCCCACACACACACACACACACACACACCACCACCCAGACCATCAAAACCAAAAGTTTCTTTTGGTTTTCATTTCAACAAATAACACAAACTCGTCCACAGACATGCCAAAGTAGCAGCAGAGCCCCTCATTGTCAAGCTGTCCAGCGGCAACTCTGCACACACCCACATACAAGCACACATAAAAACACACATTATACTCCATGCTTAGCACCAACACACATAGTTACATATTAGCTATTAAATGTAGCATAAAATTAAGCAGCTTAAGAGCCAGATGTTTCCCTCAGGAGTTGATAGAAACCTTATACAATGCTAAAAGGAGAGCGACTGGGAATGCTGCATGTGCAGATAAATTGGTCAGTTTAGAAAGGGATCAGATGTCAGTGTTCTGGTGGTGATATGGACTTTGGATACCTAATTTCATATAAATTACATGTATAACATCAAAGCTGAGGCAGCCTGGTGAAAGTACTGCGTTGGCATTTGAAGTGGATTGATATCTCAGAAGACCGCATGAGGCCGAAATGTATATTTACACAGTTGGAATAACAAATAACAATACAATTCTGCTGACACAGATGCACCATCGGCCAACACGGCTACACGTTAGGTAACATTACGAGCGTTAAAAGATAAATCTGACATTTTCCCAGCCATTAAAGTTGACCAAAGTCAACTTCTCATCTCTCTTCTTCAGATAGCGTCAGTTTTTTTAAGTGATAACTCGTGCTGTCTGATAACAAAGAGCTATAAAGCTGTTATAAATGCTGTTTTTAGCACACCGCTAAAAGAATAGGGCGCTTTTTTTTTTCTTCTAATGATTATCGTTATGTAACCTTCAGCGCTGCCGTGCATACTCCCACATACTTAGTGAAGCACTGGATTCACAAATAATGATTATACAGGCAGGTAGCAAAGAAGAAGAAGAAAAAAATCAACAAATGCTTAATTATCACATAACACAAATGGACCATCAGTGATAATAGAATTGTTTGTTTCCCCATAAGTGCTCCTTTATCCCTGGCGACCTTTGACAGACAGATGGGGGGGGGGGGGCAGAAAAACACAGCAATCTCTTATGATTAAGCATAATTGCTTCAATGCATGACAGTGGATGTTTCTTTCCATTAATACATGTGTATCTGACACCTGATACAGTCTGTCAGCTTGCGTCCATTCACATGCTCTGCCACTGAAGCAAAGACTGAATAATGGAATGGCATTGGTGTCTGGAGAGATGCTGCCTGCCACCACAAAACTACAGCCCGGCTTGTTGTGTAATCATCAGGCTCATACAAACGTGCCCTGCCTGTGTATCACAATACATGGAGCAGATGGCAGGGGGGGTGTTTAATAAACACAGATACGTTCCCATTAGAAGCTTGGTTTACAGGCACAGGCTACCGCTCATTTCGCCTTTGACAGAGATGTTCTACAAAATTAAGCAGCGATAAATGTAACTCTGTGTTTAGGGTTGCTTGTCAGGGTGGTACGTGCTAAATCCAAAATGCTATCAGGCACAGCTGGCAGGACGGAGATCAAAAGCCTTTTAAATACTGTACATATTACTGTATGTACACAGATGCGTGCACAAATACACACCCACCTACACACACACACACATCAATAGACACTAACTGTCACAGCAGAAAACAAACACAAAGGCATTAGGCTTCTGGCAGCTTTTCTTTCGAGCATTAAGCTCCTGTCTTGCTGCTGTTGTGGGAGATCTTCACTTGACGAGCACTAATAGAACTAAATGTTCTGTGCCCTCTGGATGGTTTCATCATTCTTCGTGCAAAACTGTATTGTAAATTATTAACTCCTTCCTGGGCGAGCCTCCTATAGCCACAGGGTGGGGTGGGGTGGGGGTGGGGGGGGGGGGGGCTGGTCAGGTGTGAGCAGGGAATTCACACCCACGACACATATTCATGTCTACAAGTGTGTAAATGTTAAACATCTCACAGACGGTGCAGTCGTCTCATGATAACAGACGACAAAAGTCTAAAAATGACACGATGCATGAACATTCATATTTGACAACCCGGGACGAGGGTGGCAACGTTCCCACAATATTCCTGGTTAAAAGCTGTGGGAATTATGAGAGTCCGATCGAAACTTTGGCTTAAGTTACAGCGACTGTTTTCCATTTGTCATACACAGGCTTAAATATAAACATTTTGTGCTCCCACAGGCTAACGTACCTGCAAACACTTATAATACACATTTTTGAAATAAGAGTTTTTACTCTGTTGACGGAACATTTTTAACTCAGAAACAAAAAACAAACAAAACACAAAAAATCCCTTTTTAGAAAGTCTCCAGAAATTTACCAGAAACTTTCCACCTCTTACCTGGAACCAGCAACTCTCTTAAAGCTCAGTAAAAAAACAAAAAAACACGTCTATTCGTCAACTTCTCAAATCAACTAATAAATCGATCCTCTTTTACTGTTTGAAGTGCGTGTTTTCATCTCTTTTCCCCTTTCGCTCAGACCATGCGGAGCCTGTCATCACCTTAAAGCTTTGTGAAGGAAGAAATCTTATCAGTGTGACTCATAAAGGTCTGAGCAAATGAACCACACCACCCAGACTTCTGATAAATAACAAGCACAGATACACCAGTGCTGAGCCATGGACTTCTCACTTTGCCTGGTCCCCGCCGCCTCCCCCCTCCCTGGTCTGGCTATCACTCTCTTTACCATCCTCGTTTCAAAGTCATGCCACCATCGCTGCACAACTACAGGAGTCAATTAGCTCAATGTCAATGACTGTAATGGACTTACAGACATGATGCCCCTGTGGCGCTGCTGCTGCAGCTTTTCATACAGGCTTTACTCCATCACATAGTCCCATTGACTGAGCCGCCTGTATGAGCAAACTCTGAAGGTCAACTTTCTGCAACGCTTCCCACACCAGTGCCCCCCAGGTCTCCCAGCACAGACAGCACATGCACGACTGGGTTACAGAATCATCCCAGCTTCGTACGATGATTCACCAATATGTCTTTAATTTTTAAAAAAGCTGCCATTTTTTTTGTTTGTTTCTGAGGTTTGAATCCGTCAACTGGCAGGTAAATATTTACACCAAACTAGTAAGGACAAAAATATGTGGCACGATGGTCTGATCAGACAAAGGAGCTCCAGCTACTCACTGGCTCTATTTTAGGAGGTGTGGACACAGCTCCCGCTCTGAGGCGGACACACCTGCACCATGACTGGTTTTCCCTAAACTCTTTCACCCTGCAGGTCACATCACACCACACACACACACACACACACACACACGCACACGCACACACACACACACGAGTGCTGCGGCTGCTCTATTTCCAGATCGATTGAGCACCAACAACACTTCTCATGGTGCATTCGTGTGCATCCAGAAATCTATTATGGGAGGGAGGGTTATCTAAAAGATTTTATGTATTTTTTTTTCCCTTCTCCTTTGTTGAAAGAAATACATCTGTCATCACTTTCTTCTTCCATTGCTTTAATAATGACCAAAAAAAAAAACATCCAGCAAGAAAAAGAAGATAAAACAATATCATCAAATTGTTATCAGGCTTTGTTGCACTGTTCTTCACTGGTTAATACAAATACAAAACACATTTTATTTGCTTCAAATCGGTTTTGACCATTGTTTTTATTCTCCACCACAATGTGCTTTTAAGTACGTTTGCATGACACAAAAAGGTTGTAGACAGAGACATTTCTATTTTTTTTTTTGGTAAGTTGGTAAATCGATTTTTCACGAGTTAAAAGTTAATTTCAGAGCCTGAGTTTAGATAACCTGACTTGTTTATTTCCCTCGAGTACATCAAAGCAACTCACTGCAGTGAATATATCGTGTACAAAATTATAGCTACTTTAAGGACCAAAACAATAAGAGCCCCCACCTGACAGCCTCACACCAGCCACAACACCCTTCTGTCCGGGGACTATTCAGTTGTCACTGAACTCGTGTTGGACTCATCTTTGAATTCAACCTTCATTTTGATCACAACCCCACACTCGTAAAGTTTCATGACGCATGGCTAAGTTGGCCATGATGACAAGCACCACCACTCTCGAGCAGATTCAACATCATTTTTATTTTCTCTGCTCCACAACAACCACTACAGCCTTTATTTTTGAGACCTTGAGACTTCCTGCATCTCAATTGCTGTGCTGTTTGTTTGGGAAAACAGTGCTAAAGCCTTAGTATCCCCACAATGGACACAGTCTGCTCCACCTTGGCAGCCAGTTTCTCAGACCGATGTAGCGTTGTAACAAGACATTTCCATTAGCTGCTGCTTTGCCACTGCTCCCCCCTTTTCCACTGGGCACCTCAAGTCGCAGTTCTCTACGGGGAGAAAAAGTGGGACTTGCAAACACGTCTCCCCCACGTCTACTGCTCACATATCAGTGTGTTCTGGCCTGCATTAGCACACTCGGGTGGGCCTGTTGCTGTGCAGCACAGACATGTGACATTGGGAAGTCAGGGCTTTGCCACAGTCTCTCCCAGCAACCACACACACACACACACACAGAGTATATTAAGACCTCCTTGACCCTCGGACCCCACAATTCTTGGTTTGCCCTTTTGCAAGAGCGTAGGGGCGGAGCCTGTTTGAGTTAGAGAAGCAGGTGCGACGTTTTTGACCTTCTACTTCTTGAGCTCGGCTTCAGTCAAATTTGGATCAACCACTCAGTTGTGCTGCTTCTCCTTCCCACAGCCGCCAAGCTGGCTATAATGCCAAGCATGTCGAATCACTTTAGCATCAAAATACCGGCAGTCCACCCCCTCCTCTCCCCTCTCAACCCCAACATCTCTGTCTGTTTGTCTTTCTCTCTCCTTTGCTTCTCCTCCTCCGGGACGGAGGGGGGGGGGGGGGGGGGGGGCACACGGATGATCTTTAGCTGCGGCTGCCCTTCATATTCCCATTGATAAGGGCAGGAGGAAGACAGTCAGAAACGCTGGTGACAGCAACAAGAGCTCCCTAACGGCCCACTTAACACAAAGGACTGCTATGATATTATGGTTATTATTATTAGACTCAAATAGCATGTAATCAAACATCATGAGCCAATGTCCAAACTGGAAAGTGATATTATGCCTCAGTGAGGCCAAGAATAATGTTCTTGCATGCTTATGTTGTTGCTCATCATCACTTACCAAAGCAGCACGAGATGTTGCAAGCAAAGCATAACAACCAGGAAACGCACGGTTCAGAGAGAAAATAAGACTCGATGAATAAATCATAGAAATTGGACGAGCTTTGTCCAAGTATCAGGGCCCTGCTGCAGCCTGTTAACTGATCCAGATGTTCAGCACAAACCTTCTGGATTCTCCATCATCTTAGTGAGAAGAGGAAAAACAAAAGAGGCACAGTAACTGGTGGCATTTCTCAAAATCCTGCTTCCCAGTGTTATTCATCACAACATATGTGGCAGTTCTTTTAATGAGTAAATGTTTTTTTCCTTCTCCTTCCTTGTGATCTTTACCTCTGCCTGTGATATACGTCTGTGCACACGAAAAACATATTTCCCACTGTTTGTTTGCCCAGGAGAGTGTCATGAGGCCAGCCTCACTGCTCTTTTGCAAATGTGACAGCCGTGCGATTCTTTCACATCCCAATCCACCAATGTTTATCTGTGGTTAGAGGAGGCCGGTGCCCCTCGACACTTAGTCAGCTTCACAGATATAAACACGGCACTGTGAGATCAGGCTTAAGCAGTCATGAAACCTGGAGTTACACTGCTGCCGTGGATTCTGATGCTCCTATCAACTTGCCATCAAAGCTTAAGAATTCAGACGAACGCTGCGTTCAAGGCAACGAAGAAGTTTGAGGAGAAAAAAAAGTGAAACAAAATCTTGAGTACTTTTAGAGCCTAGATGTTTCCGACCTCAGCAATAAGACAGTGGCCTTCATCCCGGACAGTGGACGGTTCTCATCGCGGAGAAATTCCCGAATTGACAGAGATTCTCCAATTTAAGCAGTGGAGTAGCTCAGACTTGCCAGCGTTTCCTTGCTTGAGTTTGGCTGCGGAATTATTCGTGTTTCTTCACTCCCCAAGAACAGGAATCTGCAAGTATTATCTACCGGAAAAGGAGGGATGAATGCTGGTGTTGTTCTACTACTGCATGCACATTTTAAACGCGACCAAGACTGTAGCTTTTTAAACTTTTTTTTTTTTTCTTTTTGCTATGGAGCTGTGGACCGTGAGATCCACAACAGCTTGAATTTGCTACCTAAACTGTCCCAGCACTCCTGCTAATGTTAGCGTGATATTCATGAACTAGCGTACGGAGAAGCCAAATCCAAGTCGCGCTCCAAGTTAGAATCCAATCGTTACAAACGTATTTCTTGACTTTTCATGATTATCCTTCTTTTGACTTTTCATTGTGGTTGGCAGAAAGCTTTCGGGTGAATTAGCACCACTCACTGATCTGGAGAGCGTCCTCTTTGTTGCGCTCTGATTCTAACTGCAACATGAAGCCATTGATGTCAGAAATCTCTGGGGTTGAAATACGGAGTCTTCATGAACGCAGCATGAGCGATCTGCCTTTATTTCATATTCATACCAGTCTTTAATTTACCCATCAATTTCAGCTGCATAACCAACATGCCTCCCTGTGATTAACATAATGTTTTATGTTAAGCAACATGGGGCCTGAAGAATGAGATCTTGCTTATTCATGTTTAATTGATGCAAATAAAAAATGCAGGGCTTCTTTCCATCCTTTTTCTTTTTTTTCTTTTCCATTCCAGATGCAAGTCTCACACTGCACTGTAAACCACACTCCAGAGGTCAGGTTCATCTCCGAGGAGAACTGGAATCTGTGGCATAGAAATTCCACCTCATCTCAATAAACTGAGCGAATATATTAAGGAGAAGCTAAATATAACTGAGGGTGTGACAGAAAACGAATCTAAAAACAAAAGCTGCTGTTTTCTGCTTGGTATAATGAAGAGAGTCTCAACTTATTTTTAAAGTGAACAATAGTACAATAGATCAAACATTAATTAGGTATTAATTTATGCAGTACTCCTGATAATTCAAATTTAAATAGTGTTTCCTTTGCACAACCATGCTTCCAATTCCATGATAATTTCCTGAGAGGATAGTGAAAAATTCAACTCTCAGTTCTCCCTCTGTAACTATCACTGTTGAGATGACAACGACTGCATGGCAGCAGGGCTATGACCACTTCCTGTCTGTCCCCAGTGTCCCTGCTTGCCTGCCGCCTGCCTGCTCCCCACGCCCTCCTCTGGATTTGAGCTGTAAAAAATGAGATAGCATTTCACTCTGATGGTGCTGCTGGGGGATTATAGGCTCAGAGAGTTATCAAAGGCTTAGTCGCTCTGATTTCTAGTGACCCGCCGTGGATGGCTGCCATCGCTCTGTGCCAGCAGGGAAACCTTCACCTCTGCTGATGCATCCGAGCTGATGCTACGGTGTCAGCTGGCCCACTGGGGTGCTGTGGCACTCAGGGAAATCCCCTGGCAGGCAAGATCGACAGGTATTATGGATATTCTGTCACTCCCTTTTGACAAGGGGACACAAATGGAAAGGCACATGGAGACTAAATGAGTCAAAAATATATATATAAGCAGTCATGCACTTCCTTGTCTGACAGCTTCTTCTTAAATTTGATCAATAATTTCATTCTAGCAATGTTTTAACTGAGAACAATCACAGTGACTACAGCAGTCCAACGATTTAGGACATGCCTTTTATTTGCCAGCTTTTATTCAAGGTTAAAGGTTTAAAAAAAAAGAAAGGTTTAGGGCATGTTTAGTTCACCCCAAAACTGGATTTAAAATATTCCAGATTTGATAGGAAAAAAAAAAAGTGGATTTTACGGAGCTCAACAGCTTTGAACGCCGAGCCTTCTGCGGCAACCTAAATGCACGAAGCTTTGAAAGTTGATGCAAACAATACCTACAGGTGACTGCATGGACGAGGAGTTGGAGAAGAGCCTTTGAAAAGACTGGGAGGCCAACATATTCAATATAATCTATGCATTTACAGAGTGTATATATGAGTATATTAAAAATTAACAAGCCTGAGGAAACTTGTGAACCACAACCAAAATAAATCCAAACAGATAATTAACGAAACAGTTATGACAAACTCCCGTCCCCTGGCCTCAAGTAAACTCCCTACCATTCATACAGAGATTAGCTGTTTGCCAACTGGGATGATAACTGTGAATTAAAAAACTTGTCATGCATTCTGATGAATGGAGGCCAGTGCCTGTAATCATCAGTTTGGCGTCCTCTGGCCCCTCTGGCTTCTGACCTAGCAGGAAGCAGACCGGGAGAACACACACTCTGGTCAGCCAATTAGAGCGCAGGGAGCACGGAGCACGCTGAGGCTAACGAGCTCCCTCTCGGTGACCCTCCTCACCTCTGCAGGACCCCGCAATGGGAAATATGAGGAGCCGGGAGCAACATTAACTTCATGCAAACCTTCCCCCGAGCCTCTCTTTAGCCTCCTTTGTCCCCCTTCCTCAACCTCTAGTCTCAAACCCTGCTGTGTGACCACAAGGTCTCCAAACACATGCTGCCTCTTTCTAGAGGCCCACCACATGGCTTTTTACTGCTGAGTGAGTTGATGCTAAAAAGCACCACGCAGAAAAACAATGCACACCGAGCACACACACGCACGCACGCACGCACGCACACGCACACACAGACACACACACGTACACACACACATTCCTTACACAGAGCTTGAGCTGTGTCACTTGCATTTCCCTGAAGTTTATTCTGGCCCGGCTCTGGATGAAGGGCCAGTGGAGCCTCTTTCCAAGGCCTCTGAATAGTAAATGCGTTCCAAATTGGCAGCATTTGTGCGGTAGTGAGATAATTCTGAGGCACTGTAATGACACGACTGTCGTGAACAATAATGTGGCACGGCTTTGTGCACCATTGCTTCTTTAACCAAACACTATCAATGAAGAGTGATGAATGAAGAGCTAATCAGGAGGTTCAATGTGGGCAGAGAGAAGCTTTAAGGCGGGACAGTCAGATTGTTTGTTTCCAGCGCACTGGTCGCTGCATCCAAGGCTAATGAAACAAAAAAAGAGGGGGAGCCAGTAATAATCATCGACATCCAGCACTCCCACCCCCTTTTCTCTCCAGGCAGAATTGGTCCTGTCAGTTGGACCCTCCAAACAGGGACCATATGTGAGTTCAGTCCTGGCAATCAGACTGCATTGTGGAGCAGGCGGCTGAGTTCATCAGGAAAAAATTAGCCCGCCGCTCCGCAGGCCTCTCTCCTATTGGCCAGTCACGCGGCCCGCTCCGTTTGAGGGCACCCCAGACATTCCTGCGGATAATCTTTTCCATTCCTCTGCTCAGCTCGATGAGGACAGACCAAATCAGAGCACAAGGCTTGCATTGTGAGGGCTTTCAAAAAGCCCTGTTTTCAATGTCGTCTCTCTTTTACGCGTTCCCTCTCTCTCTCACCTCATACACCACAATTCCAAAAAAGAAAATGACTCCTTTTTCTCATAAAACACACACACACACACACACACACACACACACACACACACTCACACACACACACACACACACACTAAATGATTGCTTTTTTGAAATGATCCTGCGGAAAAGCAATGTCCTGAACAGTATGTTTCTCACGGTCCCTTTCCAGTAAGAGTTTGTTTTTGAAAAGCCCAAACAATGTAAAACCACTGAAACCAGAGCCAGGCCACATCAGTGTGCTGCCTGGAGTTCAGTGCATCGCTGCTGAATACAGCTCCTGGGGCGAGGCTAGCGAGCCTTACCAGAAACCTCCTGCTCGGTCACTGCTACACGCCTCCCACAGCAGCATGTCATTGTGGTCGTATTTGGGAGGTTGCAACCTTGAGATTTGAGGACAATCGCTCGATCTAGGGACACTGGTGGATTTATAGTAACACGCTCCATAAGTGGACCGATGATTATTACAGGCTCTATAAACTCGAGACTCCAGAGGACTTGTCCACCCTCCTCTGCTATGACTTAACTGTCGCTTCGGTTTATTTAGAAGTGCATTCTTCTCCTCTGTGAGCATTTAACACGCCGCTGAATTTATTTAACAGCAACATGACCCCCCCCCCCCCCCCCCCCAAGAATCGGCCCTGGAGTCGGCGGTAGACAAAATAAACGGACTTGTGTGAAACTGATCTTAAAATAGCCACAACACAAAGAAGAACAACCTCTGACATGCTTCAGCAACACTGCACTTCTAATCCATATGTTTCTAATTTTTCAGGAAACAAGTCCAATCGCACTGCAGGCTGTGACAGTAAAAAATGCTGCAATCAATCAGGATGGTTTCATAGAATACACAGAGATGAGGGTGAGGCCAGTGGAAGACGTGTGCACCTCACCAATCATGCTGAAACTTGTCTGTGAAAAATTAGCTGCCTGTGGAAGGGAGGGTCGTGGGTTCTTCTATTTCTTCAACTACCACCGCTTTGATAAATGAATACGGTATTTCCTTTTAAAGGACAAACTACAGAATTCCATCCACAATTGCAATCTAACATACATCCGGAGTTAAGCGGTGGCCAGATGGAAATTCTGTCCCCGCTGCAATTTTCAAGCTCTGCCTCCTGCTTGAACCTGTCAGGACACAAAATCTGCCATGTAACAACCAAGCCGTCCTAACAAAAGCTGCATTTCCTCTCCTTGAAAACCAGGGTTTTCAAACATCACGGCCGCTGGATTTACAAGAACACTTCATGACATCTACTTTTTAAACCTAAAGAACTCGGTGCAAATTCCATTCATGCAGCTGAGAGAATGCCTTGATGGTATGAATTCAGTCTCGCGAACAAAATAAGGGATTGGTTGGTTGGTTGGTTGAGCTGCACAAACTGGAATGAAGAGAAAAGGCAACATATCTTTTAGGGAGGCACTCGTCAACAACATCTTTTCAGAACTGCTACAAAACATTAGAAAACACCTTTGTGTACTCATCCTTGAAATAATCATCTAAGGACACACATACATTTAATCTAACCTTGAAAATAAACAGCTGTTCCCATGGAGTTGTTTATATGTGTGAGTGATGTTGTCTATAGCCATAATGTCACGCTCCAGTCACATGACAGGTAGCTCAGCCAGCAGCTCACACTGAGGAAGGAGACGGCCTCGGCCACACAGTGATTAATGCATGAGCATTAACCACATGTTCTGCTTAGCACAGTCCCCCATTAATTAGCCACGGAACAGACAGTTGTGTTACCCACTGGTGTCAGAGCATTGCTTGCCTGTGTTAGTGTGTGTGTGTGTGTGTGTGTGTGTGTGTGTGTGTGTGTGTGTGTGTGTGTGTGTGTGTGTGTGTGTGTGTGTTGGGGGGGGCCCTCATCTAAGAGAACCTCTGTTAACTTGTCAATCACTGGGGGCTCCACATGCAAAGACACCATTAATCATGAAAACCAGACTGAGTGCTGTCTCCGCCAAGGCCCCCTGCCACACCTCTGACCTGAGGCACTTGAGAAACGTGTGTGTGGAGCACGTAAGCAGCTCTTTCCACTACTTCTAACTATTAATAATAAAATAAAAAACAATATGAATGTGCTCTCAAGAGTTCAGGATTATGTTAACCTTTCTTTAAAAATAATATAAAAAGTAAAAATGGAGTATTGTCACGATTAAAACAAACTAAATTGCATAGGATGACATGGTCAAAGGGTGCACATTTTTTCTTTTAGACTAATTTTTGTTGTACAGAAACTATAAATATTAATGCCAAATTCACTCCTTACCTGACATTTCTTTGAGAAGCATTTGCATATATTTTACCTTCGAACAGAAAACCTGAGTCAAAACAGGTTTGACAAGAAAATGTAAATGTTACCTGAGGACAGGCGACGCTGATGGAGGGGACACATGCCACTGAAACAGGAACATGCCTCGCTTGAGCGGCCTCGCTGCATGGGAGGAGCCAACGAGCACTGAGGCTTCAGGAACCCTGTAAAGATATGATAGAGAGAAAAACATGAGGATGAAAAGGTATTGAGAATTCGCCTTTAGGGAACATTTGTGAGAGGATGGTGGAGTTTATACTGCCAGCATTATGCCACCGACTGACCCATCAACCTCTCACATTTACCGACTGGCCCTCGATCTAACATCCTCCCCGGTCTGCTCGCTGCTCATATCATCACGTCAGCAGGGCTCTGGAGGTGAACGGAGTCAGAAAAGTTCTCATTGAGGTTGGCCTGGAGGGAGGCTGGAGCGGTTGAGCTCGAGGCCGAGGTTAGTAGCTCTGTGGAAGATGTCAAATTAGGGGTTGAGGTGCCTCGAGGGGCTGGAATGGGCTTTCCTACTGTCTGCGTCTGGGGTCAGGCGGGTCATTTTCAATAAGGAATTCATTATCCACACAATAGGGCAACTGAAGAGGCAGTACCTCCTTCACACTGCCGTCCACGGGGTCACTGACATTATCAGCAACAAGAGTCAATCAATCAGTTAGTCTAGTCTATGTGTCACATCACACTCCGAATATTTCTCGATCTATTCACAAATGACTAAAAAAACTGATTGTCAAAATGTTAATCAATATTGTGATGTTGATGCGTTATGACAAACGTAACAAATTGCCTGCATTTGGTAAGCTAAATTAAGCTAAGCGTAAGCCTCCTGCATCAAGAGTGCAGCCCCAGGATCTGCAAGCTGCTCAAGTCCCCACAAAGACCACAACACACTTTATTGATTCCCTCATCAATCCCTGATCAATGTTTATTTATAGAGACAAATGGTCTACACAGGATTTCAGTGTCAACGCGAGTGCTTTAATACCTCTGAGTCTGAACACTGTAGAAACTGAACAGGGCAAAGGTATACATGTGATATAATAAACTGAATGTCCTCTCTATACTGGCGTCAATATCCAGGAGAAGTTAGCTGACAGCGAGCGGAGCAGGTAACCTACTGAAACTCTAGTTCTTCTTCTGCTGAGAAAACATTTACACACATTCCACTACATATGTTGTGTTTCTCCACTGTTGGCTCCCTCCCTGTGCAGCAGGTGTGAAAGGGTTGGACACTTAAGCAACATTAGTTTTCTTTCAGGTTTTTTTTTTTTTTTTATGTTCTTCCACAGTAACGGGTGCGTTTCTTGGTTAGAGTAGACAATTTGGAACTAGTTCTCAAATCAAACCGGCTCCCGACTCTAGTTGTGTTTGTGGATGCAGATTGCCGCGTCAATGACAGATGCAAATTGCCCTGGCAGAAAGCGTGGTCAGGTTGAATGGTGTGGTGCCACTCTCCGGGATCCAGCCAAGATACGGCCAAACAAAGGCTGCCCCGCTGGGAAATGACAGGGGCGCAAAGGTCGTCCAGTTCACCATCCGAAACTGCACACTGGCTCGAGGGATGATTGCCGGGATCACAGCCGGTGTTCAATCCTTAAAAGTTGAACTCTGTTTCCTTGATTTATGCAGAGATTGTCTTTTCTGCCCACATCACTTATTTAAAAAAACTGGCCATGTATTCTATAAGTGCATAATTATAAAACACAAGTAAATTTATCAGGAAGTTGGAAACAAACGGTCAATAAAAAAACAAAACATGCAAAATTCTCACCCAAGAGATGTTAGAGTTAGTAGACATAATATAAATAGAAGATAAGATATGATAAAAATGGCTATTAGTGGCATTTCACTGAGTTCTTCTGTAGCCTCTGTTCAAAGGTCTTTTTCGCAGTCAGAGGAGGATACACTCCGTCTTTATCGACTGGGTAACTCATGATGGATCTCATTGGCATCTGCAAATCTCTGCAAATCCGCACTTTATTCATTCCTCAGGAGAACCTTTAGATTCACACAAGAAAAAAAAAAGCAGCATCGGCAGGTGGGCAAGCCCCAATAAATCCCTTTTTTCCACAATGAAAGACTCAGCAAATGACATTTAAAACAGGCAAAAGGATATTGAATTAGTTCCTCATGATAAGCTGTCTGAAATACTCTGTGCTTATTAGTGTACAAATGTTAGAGTGCAGTGAGTGCGTGTGTGTGTGTGTGTGTGTGTGTGTGTGTGTGTGTGTGTGTGTGTGCGCGCTGTAGTACGGCTGTGTGAGAGGGAGGATTTTGTGTCTGGAAGCAAGCAAGCAAGTCTGGATCAGCAAGAGCAACCACACACACACACACACTTACACACAACCACACACACTTACACACAACGACACACACACACACACACACACACACACACACACACACACACACAAGATCATATCTTAAATGAAGCAGACTTGGTCGGAGGTCTTCATCGTCTCATTCACAGGCAGAGCGTCACTCTGTATTGAATCAATGATTGCATGTTAGTACATTAGACCCCAGTGTACTTTTCCAATTTATACGAATTATACTTGTTCTTTGTTTGGAAGGTAAATTCTGTTCTGTTTCCTAGAGCTGTTATCAGCTCCAGTAACTTGTCACTTTGCAGATTCATATTAGTGAAACAAAATAGAATCAAGTCCTACATGCTAATGTGATCAAAGATAAGGCTCCCAGGAAATCTCAATTAGAAAATGGGTCCCTCCTTTATCAGCTCATGGAATACGACTACTTTTACATTTAGAGCTTTTATTGTAATTTGATGATAACACTGCACAGCATGAAAAGTGACGTTCTGAATGGAAAAGTTTTGTTTTCTTTTAATAACATTTTACTTGTGCAAAAAAAAAAAAATTCTTAAGACTTATTTTACTGCCGGTTTCACAGATTACGCCTTTTATTTATACCGTAGCACCGAGCTCAATAATGCCACTGATTGAACAATAGAAGGGAAAACACATTTAATAGGTACCGTTATGCATAAAAGAGTGTTTGAAGGGCATGAATAAGACATGAAAATTTACACAGATGACAACACAACAACTCTGATGGGGACTAAACTCATTATTGTGTGATTACAACCTGTATGAAAAGCCAGTTTTTGAATACACATGTTTTAAAATCACATTCTATTGTGTGACTCCTCATGAGGTCTATTTCAAATCATAGTGAATGTCCAACCACAGGAGTCTGACACAGACCTTTTGGGGGAAAAAAAACCCCCAAAAAACGACGCTCGTATTTTCCAGTTAGACTACTTCCAGGTCCTCTGCGAGTATGTTTAAACACCAAGTACAGCAATAATCCACAAGCCTCCCTGATGATACCTAAGAATGTGCAGAAATAGTAGTGTCAGAACTGGGATGAGGAGCAAGCACCACCTGAAACGGCAAATTTAAAATTCAAAGTCTTGCACCATCGACTGCAATCCATCATGTTTCCTCATCTTTGGAAAACAACTCAATCCTCCAGGAACGTGGCACATTCCTGGTTTTACAAAGAGGTTGAAGGACACACAATGACACATGGTGAAGAGCTCCGAGCAGTGTCACCCAACGTTAAGGTATTAACATGTGAGGCAAGTTGCCATTCAAGAGCCCCCCCCCCCCCCCCCCCCAAAAAAAAGAAAAATCTGAGCAAGACTACGCAGATTCCTAATATAAAAGGCCATCACTGCAAGGCATCCGCTGGGATAGCATTCCCTCAGGACACGGAGCAACACCGAATATGGGGTGCAAACACTTGCAATGTCACCTTGAAGGTGAAAACAGCTTGAAAAACTAACAAGACTATCTCAGGAGCATCTCAAAAACAATTACTGTCTACTGATAGCCCCAGTATATGACATAGATCGAGGAACTGCATTAAAACACTTCCATTTAAAACAATCAAAAATAAATACATGTACATACACACTTTGTTTATTTGACAAGTGTAAAAGTATCATAAATATAGTGGATTTGAGATGTGCAGTATGAAGGGCTTCATCTATGCAGCTGCCACCATCAATCATCCGGGCATTGAAGTACCCGATGAAAGCGTGGAACCGGCTGGAACACGCAGGCGCAGGTTCACCACCCGCTGTTATCAGTGACTCTTAGTAGCAGCACCTTGATTGCAGAAACATTTGATGTCCTTTTCTTCAGCTCTTCAATTGTAAGCAAAGAGGAAAAACATTGGTTAAAAAAAAATGGTATGATCCAATCTTCCGGGGACAAGCTCAAACATCCCCCCCCCCACCACCATCTCACAGCCAATCAGTGGTAAGCATACCAGTGATCATGGGGGATCAGAGCCGTGTAAACACACTGGGGTTTTCCTCATTAAAGATAGGCTGCAAATTAAATCGCAACCCACTTTTAAGACCTTGTGCTAATGAAGGCAAGCCTCGGAGATGTTACGCTGATGAAAGAAACGTAGTTACGTATATATATATATATATATATAAATACATATATATATGTATAAGAGAAAGGCTTGATGACAAGGATCTAATGAAATGAAGGTGTGTTCTACCGTGCTATTATAACAATAATAAGTGATCGCTGAGGAATTTCCATGAATGTGTGTACCTCATTTATCACGGATACATCAGTCAAAGTGCTTCCAGACTTTACAAGATCCCACAAACTGAGGTCTTTTGAATGAAATGCATTCAAGCATTTATGAGAGTTGAAGCCATGCAGCCGGGGCTCTCTTAAACCGTAATGATTGTTCCTGTCCCGTGTTGCCAGGGTGATCGAGCCCAAGGTCAAAGTTCATTGGGCCCTTAATGTATCTCCCAGGTGCAATAAAAAAAAGCCTTTCCCACATAGGACACCAGGGGAAAGGATCCTGGTAGAGCTCATTCAGTTTTATATTTTGTGAGTCCTGAATATGAATGAAATTATGAAACAACTGTTGAGAATTAAAGAACCCTTCAGACCCAGACCTTTGTTCTTCAACAGGCCAAATCGCTTGGCTTTCGCTGGGCTCTGTTTGTTTTTTTGGGGGGTCTGGTCTACATGCAAGTACATCAAAGCATTCAAACCTAAAAAAAACAGATGCTAAAATATATTCTGGAGAATTACAGTAAGGTGTTGTGTTTCCAACAACTCCCCAAAGTCAACTTCTGGCTGCTTATGCAAAATTTATTCAAACTGTAGTTTAATAATTCATTTGAATTAAAAGAATTTCCAGACATGACCTTGAGATCAGGGAACTTGTGATGAGTTCTTTCTGTACTTAAATCAAACATATAAAAAGTCTGACCTATTTGAACACTAATTTCTCTTTGCAGCCTTTAGAAGCACAATAGCGGCCTTTTTCATGTGCATCTTAACAGATTCTGCTGTAGTTTGATGCTTTTTCATAAACACTCGTACTCAGTACTTCCCTTTTCCCCTAAAAAAATTCTAATTCTACGCAGCACTACCTCATTAAACTATTAATTATAACAAATAGCGCCTTTTACTTTTCTGTAGTGAAGCTAGTTCTCTGTGAGGAGCCAATTCAAGCTGCTAATCAAACACTTCTCTGATCGCCATCATCACCACGGCGATTATTCAACCCGCTCCAGAGCGTACCTGCAGCGTCAGCAATCTGTCTTTTCTCCATGATAACCAAAGAGCTTGACCAGCTCTATCACAACAACAACAACACAGCAAACCTTATAGAGATCACCAGAGGCAATACATCCACGTGATGACTACTTTAAAATGGGTTTGACATTCATGACACGTGCAAGTCTTTTCTCTGCCCATCAGGATGGTTTTCAGCTCTTCCTACGGTTTCAGAAACACTACCATGTGTTAAAATTCCATCTCAAGTCAGACCCTGTTACTGAGAAACTGAAGGTCCCTGAGCAGGCAAAACCAAACCCAGGACAGGTCACTGAGAGCAGGTCTGCCAGAATGACCCCCAGAACTTCAGAAGCAAGCAAAGGAGACAAATGAAACTGTGCAGCACTGATCTTATTTTGTCAAACCTAGAGGAAGCCACGAGCATCAGGATGTATCTGGCTTCACGTCGAGACAATGAACAGTAAACAGCCTTTTCTTAGAGCCTTAATTTGCTCTGCCTTGAATGAATTAGGTCAACATTAGCCACCCGAGGGCTTCTTTTAACCCTAATAGAACATTAGACAAAGTCTGCAAGAGCTGATACCCATGAAGACCTTGGCTTGAAGACAAAATTCTCATGTTCAGCCACAACAAACCAACCCCCCCCCCCCCCCCAAAAACCCCATCATTTAACAAAATGACTGACACTAAACAGAGCAAGTATTCCACACAAAATCTCAAATATGTTGTTTCTTGAGTCACAAAACCAACTGCTGTCGGGGTCTGGTTGGGCCATAAAAACTTAACAGGACAGCTTTATTGAATGACTTATTAAGCGACTGCGTTTTGTGAGACCTAAACTGGGGCGCTTTTGAAATGAACAAGAGCACCTTTTTGTAACAGCTCTTTAAAAAAAAAAAAAAAAGTCTTCCTACTTTGTCTGAAACTGAGTCTGCACTTTCACACAGTCTTGGGATAATGAAAGTGGCAGTTACCCTGGCGTGGCATTTGAAGCTGCAAGGCATCTGTAGAAAAGGTATAACCGACAAAGATGGCCTGTTAAACCACAGCTTCAGGGCTGTTATTATTGAGGAGTGCTCGTCTATCCTTGGGCTTTTACCGGAGGCTGTTTTCAAAACTCTTTTTATACATCATGATAATATTCATTATCTAAATCAGTAAAAATGTTGGAGAAAAAAAACAAAACAGCAACTTATTTTTTATCCAAAAGTTAATATTATAGAGCCACAATACTCTGACTTACATGCTTCTCGGTAAAGAAAAAAAACAAAAACAAAACTTCAGTATTGTAACCACCAGCTGGAAGGGATTTCATTCTGAACAGCAGATGAGCAGTGTTTGACAGTAGTCAGGATCACATTTGAATGTTTTTGTTTTTCTAAAAACTCCCTTTATTTTGTAAAAAGTCTTTTTGCTCGCTTCAGTTGGTTTTGGCCTTTTAAAAAAAAAAATAAATAAATAAATGCACAAAACAAACTCTAACACTGCAAGTCTTCAACGTGCAGGACAAAGCAGCTGTTTCTGCAGCTGTCGTCTTCCTGGATATTCTCAAACTTTGCCTTCGTCTCCAGACAGCATGCAATGTTTCCAATACTGCTTTTCACTTCCACATATTTTTTTTCAACTCGATTCTTAAAGCCAGAGCCAAGCGTAATGTCGCCTGTACCACCATCCTCTGATGGCATCATGTAGCCAATTTTATTGTTTGACAAAAATTGAATCTTTTACGTGCAATTACTAGATGCAGAGTAACTCATTCTCTCTAAGCATCGGCTCAAATATTGCAGAGTGCAGAGGTTAGTTATGACAAGGAAGCAGCAGTTTCTGATAATTTACAACAGTCATTTGTCTCTCTTGCTGTGACATGACGAAGCCGAAGGCAAAGTATTGGTGAGCAGTCACAGAGACACAGACTGGGAGCCATGAGGGGAGGAGAAATGAAAAGAGTGTGGTAAATGAGGTTAGAGGGGAAGAAAAGAAAAGGGCCAACTCAAACTACACGCGGACGTTGAAAACCTTTCTGCAGGGCAACTGTAGGGGAACAGGGGCCTCACTGCAGCCGGCAGCACAAGTAGTTGGGCAAACGACTCTAATCAAATTTGTGTGATTGGACTCGGGAAAAGCTGACAGGATAAAAGAGGCTCCTTTGACTAGGGAATGGACACAAAGAAGCATATAAAATCTACTATCCCTCTACTCATCTTTACAGTAGCTGTTCATATGATGGAGTGTCTGCCCACCCCGAGAGCCCTTGGCAAAGCACACACTGGCCCTTTCTCTGCTGTGAAATATCACCAGCAGAGAGGGAGAGATAAAACATTGTTTTATGTACTTCCTCTAATGGATTGGGAATGGATATTCGTCCAGTATGTTCGAGGATTCACACTAGCTTCAATCTAGCATCAAAACTGCTATTTTCAGCCTTGATTAAAGCTTGCAATTGGATACAGTTCTGGCCTGAGTTCATGGCCTCGGTTTTCCTTGATCGTAGCTGACGTTTTGGAGTGATCAAAGAGAATTACCTCCAGCGACTAATGTTAAAATAAAGCTTGATGAATCCACAGTATGGATATTAATATTCTGTGGGGGAGATGAGGAGGGGTTCTAACACATCATATCAGTGCAGAGGTGCTCCAAGGCAAAAAGCGAGGTGTGGCGCAGCTTCGCGACCTGTGCCCCAGCTCATTGCCTGCCGGAGTCCTGCTGCAAGGTCCCAGAACACGCTTCCTGTTAGCCTGCTAAATTGACTCCACACGCCCACGTTCCTGTCTCTACAGGGGCGCACAGTCTCCCATTAGCCTCCTCCCGCTGCCTTAGCCCAGTACATCTTGAAATCACGTACTGAGGATGTAAACATACAAACACCCAAGGACAAAACACAAAGAAGGACTTGCTGCCACCCACGTCCTCCGTTCTTCTCTTCAGAACAATGTGTTCTATAACTCTGACCCAGATTCACCAATCAAGGTTGATGCATGCTTAAATAAAGACTGGTATTATCATTTTGCTCATTCAGTCATTTTCCTGGCTTGAAACCAGCAGCACACAAAGTCTCACTCAAGTTCTGTTACAGATGACAAAGAAACAGCTCTGACCCAAGGCCGAACAATAAATCAGATTTTACATTAAACAGCAATTTTCACCCCAAACCTAAAAAAAGTTTATTATGCCACATTCCATTTTCAAAATAATGCTTGTTTTGTGCTATAAACTCAGTGCACCCCCAACTATCCAAAAACTCTTAGCGAGCCTGCGGAAGGTTTAGTTGAGCTCCAGCCAAGACGACAGAGAGAGCTTTTGGTCAACAAGAGAGGTAAAAACAAATTTGGGAACATTTTGACGAGTACCAACAACAAGCGAGCCTGGTGTTGCCTGTGTGAATGGGTAATTGTGTTCAATAGTTGTGATCTTAATTAGCACTGCACAGTTCACTTCATCCCAATCAAACTGTCAGCCTGTCTAATTACATAACTGCAAAAAAGCATTTTGAACAGTCCAGCACAACTGTTGCAGAAACGGCTCCTGTAAAAGACATTATATATTATTGCTATTTAATCTATCAGGAAAACATTGTTTTTTAAACAACACTGCCCATTTCTTTTGTATTTTTGATGATAGTTTACATTTCAAAGTTATCGTAACACGTGCATTACATTTTTCCTGTAGTGAAGTACTTGTGACACTTTTGATTATATTGCAATATTGTACACAATAATCACAACATGACGTTTTCACCAAATCCTGCAGCACTAACCTCAATATTAACCAACATAATCATAATTACTATTTTTCTGATAATCCAGCAGCACCATCCATCCATCCATCCATCCATCCATCCATCCATCCATCCATCCATCCATTTTCTACATCTCTTGTCCTGTTAAGGATCGCGGGGGCTGGAGCCTATCCCAGCAGCCTTCAGGTGAGAGGCAGGGTTCACCCTGGACAGGTCACCAGTCCATCACAGGACCAACACATAGAGACAGACAACCATTCACTCTCACAGTCACACCTACAGTCAATTTAGAGTATCAATCAGCCTCGTCCCCTCTTGATGTCTTTGGACTGTGGGAGGAAGCTGGAGTACCAGAGAGAACCCACACAGGAACAGGGAGAACATGGAGACTCACACAGAAAGATCCTGTGATGGAGCCGGGACTGGAACCTGGAACCTTCTTGCTGTGAGGAGACAGTGCGGATCACTGCCAGCAGCACCATTCTGACCCAATTACCTTGACTCAAAATTCTGCTCACTCCAAGTATTGTGTTAACATTTTGGGGCTTTCTTTCCTTTTATGGAAGACTGCATCTCCATAATAAATAGCATCATCTATTTTCAGAGAAAAAAAAATCAACATTTAATTAAAAGAAAGCCACGGATAACATGGGGTGTACTATGTTTGAATATGTGACACGTATTAATGTGACTCATGAATATGAAGTGGCACATTATTCAGAACCCAAAACCAAATTATCTGGGGCTGATTTGCATGGAGTTTGCAGTGAAACAGAAATTGAGATGAATTAGAATTACACAGAACAGATTAGATGGAACACTTGTAGGACAGATTTAAATACACGGATTAAGCGCACTCTGTGGCTAAAATGGTCGTTTAAATTGGAGCTATTAAATATGAATGGAGGATTAGGACCAGTATTGCTGCTCCCAGTCTGTTGACTGTAAAGCTCCATTAGTGAACGGACAGCAGAGGAGAATGAGCTCGTCGACGCTGCCAAATCTGCAGGAAATTCTAAAGACACGGACAGGAAACTGAAGAGTTCAATCCAGCATAATGAATAAAGAGCCAGTGTTGAGGTTCCATATTAATGCCAACGACTACTGCACCTTGAGAAAGAGCTTAGAAATAAACGACCTGGTATTTACGCCCCAAACACGGCTTTATTAAAGGAGGTTTTGGTCTCTGTATTTATTTGTCCTGAGACTGAGGGCAAAATTTCAGTTTAAGTAGTAAACGTTTTTTTTTAATAATAATTTCCCGTCATTAAAATGCATCAGGTAGAAGAATTCTCAATATTATCAGAAATGAACCGAAAACTGAACTGAAAATTAAACAATTGCGTTGTGAGTTTACAAAACAAAAGATGACATATTCTTCCGCGCTCTGTGTTTGAGTTGCTTGTGAAGAGGAAATAAAGATCGTGGTTAAGCTAAAGAGCTCAACTTGGCTGCATATTATGCAGAAAACATTCATGAAATATTGCAAGGAGTCAAAAAGTGCTCATCTTTTATAGTCAGCAGTCAAAATAATTACTCTTAAATGGGCCAATCCAGCATAAAGGTTCATAATATCAGACATTTATTAAATTCCGCAAGTCTATAACAATGTCTGTGAGTGATTATCTTTACAGTGTAGTGTCAGCCGTGATGATTGATGATGATGATGATTCAGTGCGCGCTTTAAAAGTTTGAGAAGAAGGGTGTGTGGTACTTTGTCAGTCTTTCGGGAGCAGCCAGTGTTCTGAACTAACATCAATTCAGGCATCAGTCAGTAAGAGGATATCCTGCAGTAGCCTATAAGATCTGGCTACATGATAAACAGCCAAACATAAAATGTGTCACATGACCGACGTGCAGAGTTTCCAGCTTTGACAAGAGACGTGAGACAGCTGGGCTTTGCAACGGGTAACTGTATTATACTAAAGCTCCGGTAATCTCGCGTGCTCTTAAGGAATGGAGACATGCCACGCATTCCAAGAGGTGACCACGTCCTTCGACCGGAGACTTTGCAAAGCGCTTTGCAGCTGTTCTTACAGGGTTATGATGTACGCATGTACAGTAGGACGCCCTCGAAAACAAGACTCTTCATCATCTCCGTGGGGTTTATCCAATTATATCAACTTCCATCATCAAGTATCCGTCCATCTCATGTCATCCGTGTACAGCATATCAGTGTTTAGCTAACCTTTCTGGCCCTTCTCAGATGGAAGGAGAGAACACTGGGCGTCATTCATGAACGTGCACTAATTTGTTCTTACATACTATAGGACCTTTTTATCCCCCAATTTAGAATTGCTGACAGGAAGCAAAGGCTTTAAACTCCTTGCTTCTGACGGGAATCGTGTACCCTTTCACCCAGGCTTGCAATGACATGAGGTTTTTATTGTCTTTAAGACTAAATTGAGGTCTAAAACTATGGAAGGGGGTCCAAATTCTTCCAAATTACCAGGATATCGATGTCAGAGTTGAACTCACACGATTCTGAAAGAAATGACGGCTTTTCAGTTTAACTTTCTGTTGGTGAACAATGCAGTTTCTGCGTTTCTGCAAGGAAATGTAAAATAAAGACAGCAATAGTAGACTTGCAAACTCAAGTACTTAAATTCTTCAACAGCATCCTTCACATGCTGAGTCTGACAAGGTGAAGCTGAATGATGCTGATGTGCTTGCTCACAGGTGAGGGCCAACAGAAGGGCACTCAAATAAAGATGAACGGATATGAAACCCAAGGATGAAAATCTCCTCCTGGCGCTTGGTGAAGAAGAACTGGACCTATTGGGAACTCATAATTTGACATATCTGAAGGAGATCTGATCTTGCATCAAGTACAACATCCCAAGTGCGATGACTCATGATTTTAAGTGATGTCAACATTCTGCTGTCACGCACTTAAACATATTTAGAGAAAAAAAATTGCATCCCTGCAAGAAAAAAAAGAGGAAGGAAATGACAGACAGTAGTCAGTATTGGGTTGGGGGGAAAAAAGAAGGGTGGAGAAGAAAAGAGGAAGAACAGGAGAGCACAACAACACTTAAGAGACAGTGAGAGAAAGTGAAAAGAGCCAGAAAGAGAATGAAAGAGGAAAAAAAGAGGAGAGACAGTCAGAGGGAGGCTGACAAAACTAGGTCAAGTCACATGACTGGGATCGACTGCAGGCGGGATTAAATATCCGACAGCATGTGGTCATTTACACAACAAATGTAGATTTCATTTTATAAATTATTTCTCTTCCGTGGGGGATGAGGCTCAGCATAGCGAGCGTGATGCTCCGCTCTATTCTGGTGGGAAGCAAAGCTTTTCAGCGCTCACAAAAACACAGCATTAAAGACCGGAGCGAGCCATTCCCTCCGAGACAGGAAACAAAGCGAGAGCCTTAGATAGCATGAATATGATCATAACAGGAGTGAGCACAGTTCCAGTTTGGGACGGCTCCATTGTGACAGGCTAATGGCCGCAACATACACTGTCCATTATTGTGTGTAAAAGCAAAGGATAGAAGCAAAACTGTGTATTCATGTCAAGCATATATTAACTAAAACTCTTTTGACAACGCGCATACAAATAATAGAGGTCGTAAATACATTAGCGTGCAACGAAGCACTGCAGACTCTTGTATTTGTGCGACAAAAGCAAAAAAAACAACACTAATTTATTGCTCCAATTTAAAAGATTACCCTCATTTTTTGTACTTTGGACGCTTCTCTTGTTGAATTCAACAAGTCATGAGGTCTGGATTCACTTAATCTGGAATAAGAGTTTTCTGTTTGGGGATTTTCATTCCCGGTAATCAACAGGTAGGTATATCTGATATTCTTCACAACGCTTTGCCACTTCCTGTTTAAGTACACAACGACACCGCTGGTGAGATTTTTATCAGTAAGGAAAAAAGTGTGGTGTTCCACATAAATGTGTCTTTGTGGTGCTGACAGCAACCTTGATTTGCTGGGCCGGCTCAGTATGACTGTCCTACTGACACCATCATTGGCCATCGGATCGATCCTGATACATTACACCATGACGTGCCGATATTACCATGCATCCCTGTGCATTACTCGACTTAATTTACTGCAAATGTTGAACATGGAGCTGAAAATACAAGTTGCTGTGTTCCAGTCGAGTAACCCGCAAATATATACGTCACAATGATTTGATCTAGCGCATGACAACCTGGTTTACCTTTAAAACAAAAGTGCACATACACAATGGCTGTCAAAGCTGCAGGTGCTGTTCTGATGGTGCCATGAGAGTCCAGCTTCTAACTGAAAAACAGACGATGCATGCAGGTGACTCACCGTGCAGCGACATCAATGAACTGGGGATGTTTTTACTAAGTTTGTCTGGGGGCTGAAATATCAATACAGTATCCTGAAAAAAAAAATTGCGATGTCTATCTTTACCAATTAGATTGCACAGCCTTGGAAAACAAGTTTGATATGTGGGAGTAACATGAGATGCAAAATGACTCTGTCAAGCGCTCCCCGTGGTCCCTCCACTCCATTTACAGAGGGAACCACTACATCGCTGCCCATCAAGCTGAGCACTGCAGGCTAAACAGCTCAAAGGATCAGTCAATCCTCTGCAGGCCAGTCCACGGAATATCAATCAGTCATTCGTATCTGTGGTCAGCTGAGACCAGCAGACATACAGAGGAAGTCTGGTGTGTGTGTGTTTGTGTGTGTGTGTGTGTGTGTGTGTGTGTGTGTTTGTGTCGGTCACAGAGTGGGCTCCACTGAAAACTGTCACTTGCTAATCCTCAATAAGTGAGTCCTAACTGGTGATTCCCCACCGGATCAGAGCCAATCAATGTGATGTAATGCCACTGACGACTCAGACCGACACGTGACTCTTGTCTCGGATCAGTTTGACCCCGGGGGCTTTCAGCGTCATGCGGACCTCCGTGGTGCATTAACATCGTCTATTAAAGAGTGCAGATAAATACGATTCTGACAACTTTATATGGCATACAGTATAACGTGTCAATATAGAAGAGCAAGTATTGAACCTACATCTTCACAAGCACAGGGAAGTAATATTTTAGCTGCTGTAGAGGATTTCCCCCCAGAATGAATAAGAGAAAGTCATCTGTTCATTTGCTTAAACCTTTGCCAGTGTTGTTATCACATCTCACTGTGTAGTCTCAGAATTCAAGACATTGCTCCACCTCCATACAAACATTCGTGGTAGAAATATATTTTACCTCCACTAAAAGTCAAACCTCATAAGTTACGAGGTAGAATCTCAAATTCTTTGGCTGACCTCTAGGATTTATTAGAAGACCAGAGGTGATGGCATTGGCTCTCAGATTTAGCAGCAATAAAATCTGATTTAATACTTCGGTAGGGTTCAAGTCGAGAGGTGACCCACCTTCTGAGGACATATGGGGTACTCCTTCCACTGAAATGTCACTGATGACATCACTGCACATCTATCTGCCGATGCAGTGAGCCAGTGAGGCATAGGGCAGCTCCGAAAATACTAAATCTGCCTGGAAGGGTATAAACTCTTCTCTCAAATAATAATTACTGTCCGAGAGATACAAACTGTCAGGTCAGTTTAGAGCTGAGGAGAGGCGCACCTCTCAGAAAGTAGGGTTCAAAACAGCAAAGTTAATTTGGGTCATTCAGATCAAGGGCTGGTCAAGTGGATGAGCAGGAGCAAGGTCATTCTGCAGGGCTTCAAAGAGACTTCGGCATACAATATGAGCTAGAGGCACAGGGAGAGGGTTTCACAGTGCAATCTGGTGGAGAGGTTGTGTGTGTGTACTTAGCATCCATGCGCACGCACACACACACACACACACACACACACACGCGCACATAGACTGGCATTGTAAAGACTCATACTCCAGAAACTGATACCACTTTCTCCAAAAGCTTATATTGGTAATCCTGCAAGCGTTTTAAAAAATACCTCTTTTTGTCACAGCAGTTGTGTTTTGAACAGATTTTTCCCTTCGATTGTTTTCACACGTCTAGCAGTTAGTATCACTCTTGCCACAGTTGACAGTTTGTTTGAAAACCAGTTTTACAAATGAAAAGGAAATGACGATCAACATCGTCAGTTCTGGCGCTTCTCGATCATTCTATTGGTATCACTGTGATGAGTTAAACTGTGCTGATGAAACAATGCAGTAAATATATGATTTATGGGCTTTTCCAAATGTTTTAGAAATTTAATAAAAGCCTTTTTTTTTAATTCCCAATGATTACATGTGTTTCTCATGATGTACAAGAGTGAATATCATATAAACTTGGTTTTATCACAGATATTATTTGCCAAATCAGTCGTAGAATAGTGGCATACCGGCAGCGATATCATGCATTCCTTACAGATTCAAACGATAAAAATCCTTAATTGATTTGAACAAATATGGATCCACAAACACACACACACACACACACACACACACACGCTTAATCTGTATCTCACTATCAAGTATCTCCCTTCATAGGTTCTCTTCCTTCCATCCCTCACTCCCTGACACTGTTGCCCTCCTCCTGCCTGTGCACACTCTTGGGGGCATCAGTAAACCCATCAGAGGGCAGCTGTGATACATCTCTTTTGATTAGCACGGTCGCCACATTAGCATGTAGCTCTGCTCTCTCCTCCCGCTCTGACTACGTTACCTGCCTGTCAGCAACACTGACCCACAAGGAGGCTCACCCAGGTAAGACGATAGCTTGTGGAAATCTTAATCGCTAATGAACTTGCTACGGCAATGATGACAGGAGAGAGAACCACTCTTGTGATCTTGCCAAGGAGATGGACAAAAGCCTCACTGTGCATCTCTAATGTAGTGTAAGAGCCCTGTAGCTGAACGCTGTGGACGCTGAGTGATACAAAAGTGGCTCCCTCGGGATTTTATACCTCAAAGGGAGGTACATTCCTTGTACGTCCTGTTCAATGATACAAAGCAAAGGCGTGAATGAGCTGAATCTGTCTTCTGAACACAAAGGTAGCCTCTTTGTGTTTTAACCATCAATCATCTTCTTCTTCTTTTTTTTTTTTACTTCTGAAGGAAACAAACAAAGAAGTTATTTTTCATGCTATGCTTAAAAGTTTACTCTCTGCAAGATAGGGGATTTTGTGTTGTTTTTTTTTCTTCTTTGCCCCGCCATAATTTATGAAGGGTTGTGTGTTTGACTCAGGTCTGGACAAGGTCTAAATCCACAGCCGGGTGCCCTCTCACTTCTGTGCCACTTAATTAGTCCAGCCCCTCACAAAGGGGAGCTGGTCACATGGGTCCAATTTGGCCTGCTATAAAGTCTGCAATGGCTCAATGTGCATTACTGCAGGAGTATTTACATGCCTGCCGCGCCGAGGTAAGAGACTTTGAAGGTGCGGAAAACAAGAGAAGGAGAAACTCTAAGTGAAATGAAAGGAGGGGACCCTTAAATTCCAAGGAATTTTTCCAGATGTTGCACAAATATTCTGCTGAGGCAATCCAGATGTGCTCAATGTTTATTCCTTCCTTGCCGCTCCAAATGTTTCTCTTTCTTCTCTTTCACTCTTTTCCTTTTCTTTCTACAACTCATCCACCCCTCCCTCCTTCCAACAGCCCACATTGGTGTTCCCTGATAGTGCCTTTTAAGTGAGGGCTTTAATAGCCCCCAGGGCACCTTAGCATTCACTCGGATCCTGTAATAAACATCCACTTTCATTCTCTGCAGTGTGTGTGTGTATGTGTGTAAGTGTGTGTAAGTGTGTGTGAGGGAGAGCAAATTAGATGCCTTGTTTTATCGCTCTTTGGATCAATTAACAATTAACTCTGTTACTATCAATAGCTGCACTGATGCGCTCCAATAAAAAAAAAGAAGCCATACACTTGTCTCAGTGAGGCAAGACCTGAAATAAAAACGACATGCTTCCTGTTTCCTTTCGCCAGGCTCCACATCAATCTGGTTGAGTTTTTCTCCTTCCATCACTTCTCCTTTCCCGGCGCAGCCATACAAATGCTGTCATGTCTGCTGAGGCTGCTCCTCTCCCACCGAGCGTGACCCTGTCTCAACCCCTGACCTCTTCCAGACAGCGCGCGCACACACACACACACACACACACACACACACACACACACACACACACACACACACACTCACACTCACACTCACACTCACACTCACACTCACACTCACACTCACACTCACACTCTCAGCTGCTGCACTGCTGCAGATACACGAGCTCAGGATAGACACGTTCCAGCATCAGATAATCATTGCGTATGGCACAGGAAGGCAGACTGCAATAGTTTAACTATTACATTTGCGTGCCTGATCGCACACAGAGATCCCTTCAGATGAGGGCTGAACAATTAATCAAAATTTGATCAAAATTGCAAGATGATGTACTTGTGCAATGTGGTGAAATACTTGCCAAAGGCCAAATGTGTGTCAAAGTACCATTCCAAATGAATTATTGTGGTGCTGCAGAGATATCCCAGCCTGCAAACAGTACTCTACAGACTAAAGACAACATCTTTGTTTGGTACAGATCCCTGCAAAAATCCCACAATTATCATTTCAATATGTTTTTTCTATTAAAATGTGAGTAACAACATAAGTGATGGGAATTCCAGCTCTTACTGCTCTTCATGTGTTAATCTTCAACTTAACTTATTACTTTTCAAATCATATTTCTTTTGCAACTGTCACTTCTCTTTTCTTCTTCTTTGCATTTCCCCTCTGTGTCTACCTGTTGTTTAAACGTGTCTCCACAAGTGCCTCTTGGCCCCGCCCCCACCTGCCACCAGAAGGAATGATACACACAGCTGAACAGTGTGGTGAAATACTGCATTTACTTATTTTTAATAATCCTTGAACCTGCTTCCAGTGCTGAAACAATTAGTAAATCGATCATCTGGAACATTTAACAGCATTTGTTTCACCTCAAAAAGGTTTTCACAAACCCTGTTGACATTGTAAAAACTTGACTATTAATTTACGAAGAAAAATCAATGGACTAATCAATGTACCAGCGTATCCGGTAGATGAGCGCGTGTCCACGCGGACGCACAAACACAATCCCGCTGCCTATCACAATCCTGTCCTGCTGATGATTTAGCGCTCAGATCTGTCCTGTTTAATCCGCTGCCTTCTCTTCTTTCCCGTCCTGCACTGAAACACTAGAAAGGATCCTAAACGTGACACTTGAACTTGTCAGAGCCGTTTGTGCGGGCAACTGTCAGCACTTTGGTATGTAGAGCACTGACGACAAAGACACGGCCAGCGCCTGAGCGCCTGTCTGTCTAGTAGACCTAGTTGCTCATCTTCAAAACAGCTCAAAAAAATACACACAGTCACGCAGGAGTGCTGCGAAGTCATGTACAAAATTATTTTGCCAGAATCTTTTAGGACCATTGGTGGCAGATTGCTGTTTTAGATTGAATAAGCAGGAGTTCGACTGAGAACCCTCTTTCCAATGCAATTTAATTTTCATGACCTTCAGCGATTTAATTAGTGGAGCTCACAAAAGGACATGAATGTAACCGTCACTCTGGTACTACTGGTGAAGATGGGTTTATACTGGAGCTGTGTTATGGGTGTCACTCTCTTAAATTATGAGGCCTGACTGTTTCATATTAAATGGCTCTACTGCGTAATTTTACTGCAAACCTGTCTGCAAAGCAAATTTACTCTTATGGGCCAATAAAACATTCGACTCAAAGAGATTGAATCTTGCGGGCAGGGAGGGGACATTTAATGCTTCAACCAAATGTTAGTCAAAGGCCAGAGAGACAAATTAGAACTTATTGTATAAGCTGTCAATACGAAGAGGATCCCTGTTGCCAGTTGTTGTTTTTTCCAAATAGACACCCCCTCCCCTTCCACTCTTAACACCCTTCCACCTTCCTGCCGCTGAGAACATTCCAAAAACCAGACGGCCGCAGCAAGGTGTCTAACCATAGGTGACGAAGCCCTCCAGACCCCTGCTCAGACTGTCTGAATATGTACGCATGTCTCCGTGTGAGCACATGTACAGGTGTGTGTTGGGGCCAAGGGGCCACACTCTGGGCGGAAGTATGAACATGCAAGACCCGCAGGCGTCAACAAACAGTTAATCAGTCTTTCCCCACTGCAGGCAGAGGAACAACCCACAGAGGAACCCTGTTATCTCACATAATATATTTTTTCTCTCCTCTTTCATGGTAATTTGGGAAAATAACATGAAAGATACGATTCCTTAAGCACATATCCGTTTCTGAGATGACCTGTGTGTCAATCCACGCGCGTGCCAGCCTCCCTGGGTATCCTCCGTCTCATCAGTAATCCACATAGTTTGGTGTCTCCTATAATGAATCTTCTGCTGATCATAATTGCAGTCACAGCCTATAATCCCACGGACTAGTTGAAACAGCCACTTCGGTATTGTCCCGTCATGGTGTTGTGAGAGGGACGGGAAAGTTGAGGAAAACTTTTTAATGCTCGTCATTAGGAGCTTGCACATAATGGGATCTGGGGAAAGTGCCATTTAAGATCCACATCAATCACAACAAAGGCAGACTCACGGGGTGAGCAAAATGCAACAAATCCGAGACAAACTTCAGAGAAAACAGAAAGAACCAGATTCAATGCTGTCTATTAGAGAATACGATTCATATCGTATGATACTACAGGGGTGCAGGGGTTCCAGTAATTTACAGCCATTTTCCATTAGAAGTTTAACTGGAATTTTTTGATATTTGCAAGAAAGTTGGGAAGTTTCCATGTGAATATAATAGTGTGTGTGTGTGTGTGTGTGTGTATATATATACACACACACACACACACACACATACATATATGTCATTTAGATTTGATGTAAACATTTTTGTTTTTCATTGAAAGAATACATTTTAGTTTTTGCATGTCTTTTGTTGAGATGACAAAATATTTATACTGATGTCTGCATATGTATAAAAACTACAGTTCATTCATTAGTTCACAGATTCTAATTTACTGCATGCACTTTTTCAAACCTACACTATACTAATATGAAAAGTGTTTGTTGGACTGAGCTATTCACACATCAGGACCAGGATGGACAGGATAGAAACCTGGTTTGAGAGGCTGGAAACATCCAGTGAGCACCGTGATAGTGAGGACGGAGCCAGGAAGAAGACAGCAGGCTGCAGTGACGTCTGCTAGTGCCGTTGCCGTGGTTGCTTGTAAACGTATTTCTCACATGTACAAGGCGAGCCGTTGTTTTTCCTACACACTGAAAGCAGCCATGACTACATGTTACACTGAATCAGCAAATGTGACTGACAGGTAAACACAACCCTACAGAAGATGGTACCACAACCTCCACCAGAACAGAAACAAGTGAGTGCGAGCTGATTTTCATAGCAATGTGAGAGTCAACTGTAGGATTGTAAACTCATAATCCATATCATGAAAGTTTATGACCCACCCCTACAAACTAACACCCATAATTCATCTGGACTGCTTTGCTCTCATCTAGTGGGTGCAGCAGGGACACGTAGCTGTGCAGCATCAGCTGTTGAGGAAAGGAGCAGCCACATAAAGCCTCGTAGTCAGAGCACCTGAAGTGAAGGGTGATTCGACAAAGTGAAGAGGACTAGTGCCAGTGTTCTAGAAGAAGGATACCACATCATAGGTGAATGCATACAAAAAGTTTTTAAATTCTACATAAAAGCAACAAGTATTTGCGTCAGGATTTATTTTGCAACTTCATGCTGTTTACCTTGTATCAGCATGACAAACAAATCTTAACTGCTTCCCCTCAATCTTAACATCTGTATCATCCTCACATGCACATATGTTCAAGTACACATGCAGTAGGACCATCGTGGAGTAAAAAAAATCAGGAATATGTGTGCAGGTGCACGCTGCTGCCTACCCAAACACCCGCCCACTCACTCAGTCACACGTGCACACGCAGAATACAACCAAGGTGTTTTGCATGCTGTGGGATTTCCATGGCCTTATGCCCAGCAGTGCGTGGAGGCCCCACCCCCAGCATCTGGCAAGGCGACAGACAAAACATAATGGCAGCAGTGGCAGTGGTGGTAGAGAAGGAGGGAGGGAGGGAGGAAGGCATGGGACACGCTGGGACACCTCCTCTTGCTCCCTGCGACCTCAAGAAGAAACTGAGATGGAGCAGCAAACACACACAACATTAATTACCTTTCTCCATTTCTGCCAACACACACACGAACACACGTGGGTTGTTTCCTGTGTGTGTGTTTGTGTGTGTGTGAGAAGAAAGACAGCGAGATTGGAGGGAAAAATGTATACACCCGAGTATACAGTTTTATAAAAACAACCTCACAGTCGGGGTCCATTATACATGTTCTTTTCCCCTCTCCGAGGTGTGCAGGAACATCAAACGCATCGTTCCGGCCATTGTGATGTTCCCCGCTCATATCACAACCAGTCTACCAGACAGATGTGGGGGAACATGTCAAACACTGGTCCAGTCAAGTTTAGTCTCACCTCTGTCACTGTCGTGAAGACTAACAGGCTGTAAAGTTCCTCCTACGAAAGATAACGCAGTGCCATTTGAACGATAACTCAGGTAATCGGGACGCAGGAGGAATGAGACATTGGGAAATTTGCTGCCGTGTTTCTGGCGGGACAGTCGGGGCATTTTCAGCTGTTATTCTAAAGACAAAACCAGATGTTGGAGGTGAAATGATCAGGACATTATTGGGTGTTTTAACGGGACAATCAGGACATTTTCAGATGTTGCTCGACTGAAAAAAATGGATGTTTAGTGAAAGACGGTTGGGGTATTTTGTGCGCATATTTCAGTCATTATTCTAAGAACAGGATTAGGACATTTTCAGCAACTGTTCTAGCAACACACACACACACACACACACACACACACACACACACACACACAAAATGTTCAGGGTGAGACAATCAGGATGTTGTCAGGTTGGTACCTGGACCTGTTTTTCATTTTTCATTTCTATTTTAACATAAACATGTTTAATTTTACATTGAAAGGAAAAGGAACTTCTACCATTTTGGACCTCATAGCAGAGAACTACACAGCTGAACCCAGCCATGTCAGAAACACTCTGGGAGGCGGGCGCGCTAGAAAGGAGCCAAAACCCCTGAACTGTAGTATTCTAAATGGGAATCAGATCCACATTTCTTCATGAGCAGTTCTTGTAGGGGCCAATTATAATTTGTGTGTGTGTGTGTGTGTGTGTGTGTGTGTGTGTGTGTGTGTGTGTGTGTGAGTGTGTGTGTGTGTGTGTGTGGTGGCCATAAGGAAATGTAATGACATGAAGGAGCACAGCATATCTAGGATTCACTCGATTCATCCCTCCTCTCCAGCGAATACCATCAAAGCCGATGTGCTCATGACTTAATTACAAAACACAACATAACCACTAAACAGCTGATATCTTCATGCAGTACTGCAATCACAGAAGAGCAGTCGACAGTTGTTTTTATTATTGAAAACATGCCAACTTGAGGAATGCAGAAGGGCGGAAAAGGGAGTTCGCCTCTGACAGCAACTGAATTTATGGTTTCTTGGCAGCATTTTTAATTTCACAACAACTCTATCATGCCGCGCCTTGTTTCTTTAAAATCCTTTCTTCTGATTCAAGCATCCCTCTCAGTCCTTCCCTATATCATGCCTGTGATACACACTAAACGCAGCAAGGAGAGTTCTGGCATGAGGAGGGCAAATCGACCTTCCTCTCAATGCGAATTACGGGTGTGATCTGGTCAAATCCCCACTGAGACTATGTTTCCACTTCAAAAGACTGGCTGTATGCACCCTGAATACTGCCAGCCCGCTGAAAAAGCCATTCAGACGCTCTGAGGACCTGCAATAAACCCGAAGACTAATGGTGCTCAGATGATTCCAGCACTCGGCAGCAGCGGACGTGCTCGCTGCTGCCGAGTGCTTCTACAAATCAGAGATGTGGATGGAAATATAATTAGATGTACTTATGCCGTAAATGAGTGCTCCATTTCAAAGTGGTTATTTACTCCTTCTCTAAGTTTCATTGCAAAGCTGAATATTGTGTGAGTGCAGCTTGTTTTGAGGACTGTTATCATTTTTTATAGAATAAGAGCTGACAAGCGACAGTCTTAAACAACAGATTGAACGCCAAAGGCAAATTCCTGCCATGATGGAGCACACGGAGAGCAGAGGTCAAGGTTTGAGGTGCAAAGTTCATTGCAGCCGCTATCAATAAAGACCTCCTGCAAGCGAGGAGCTCCTTACACAAATAATTAACGAGCCTTTGAGTCATTCTGTGATTTCTGTATCAGAAACCCGTCCAGCAGTTTCTGATTTCTGCACGCTTAGATCATAAACAAGCGCGGTGCTGCAGAGGACAGAGCATGACAGTGTAAAATATGACTCGTTTTATCTGAGGCCAACAAGCTCTCTTCTAGGTCATGAAGTATAATTAATGCTATACACATCAGCAGAGATTCTCCATGAATAACAAAAAAGAAAAGACACTTCATGGCAATTTACTGTAATTAAAACACACTGTCGCTGTGTTCATAATTGGAGCATAAATCTTTTTTTTCTCCCCCCTCTTCTCTCCTACAGTTTGGTTTGGAATTGGCAGGACTAAAGGGTGGGAAAGTGGAGGGTGGGCACATTGAAGGCGAGCAAATTTTCTTTGATTTGCTTGAGTTAAAGGCCTCATGGGTGAGATTCCGAGGGAGAAAAAAGAAAGGAGAGGGAGAGCTGTCACTTTAAGCCATTAAGTCTCGCTATAAAACTCCTCCAATAAAAATGACAGCTGCAGACCCTTTTCTCGAAAGGGGAGCAAAAGCATCACATCAGGAACACAAAACTGGACGGCCGTAAAAGACAAACTTGGCCAAATGCTTTGGCAGTGTAATTCCCCGAGCCCTCTCCCACACACACACACACACACACACACACACACACACACACACACACACACACACACACACACACATCCCTCCTGGCAGACACACACCCTCTCCCAGTATTACCTTTGTTCCTGAGTTACTGCCAGAAAAGGAATGCAGCCCACAGCCTCTCCCACACACACACACACACACACACACACACACACACACACACACACACACACACACACACACACACACACACCATGAATCTCACTTTCTCATCAAAGACCATGAACTTCATTGATTTCGGGGAGGGGGTTGTCTGACTGCGTGAGTGTAACTGAATATACTGGGGGTACCTTATGTTCCCTCAAACCCAGGGTAAGCCATACTCCAACAGCAGGATGTGGGAAACTCAAGGAGAACACACATCCTTCAGCAGGTGGGGTGACGCTGGGAAGTGTGTTTCAGCATCGCACAGGTCAGAAGTTAATGGCGATCCATTCAAAGAAGCGCTTCAAATCGTGAAAGCTGACGCTGATTCAAACTGACCATGATTTGGTGCGTTAACTTTAATTGCGTCGTCATTCAACTATCCAAACCAGAAAAGCGTAACTAAACTTTTGTTCGGACTCGAACATGATTGTTATAAATATGCCTAACTTTCAACTTAATTCAACCCTGAGAGATGTCTGCATCATATGATCTGGCTCTTTATTCAAAAGTAAACTTCTTGCTATTGAAGAAGAACAAAAAACAAAGTCCTGGATCCGTCCCAAAATTCAGCAGGGTTTCTGTCCACCAGGCTGCATGGAAATCAGCGCACAGTTTTTGCATGATCCTTCAGACGGACAGACAAAGGAACTGCACCTTAGCTAATTACAATTAAACCACCTATGTTTTTGTCTTAAATTAACATAGATAAGTCTTAAGGATATATATATATATATATATATATATATATATATATATATATATAAAGAGTGTTTAAAATGCTGTCATCGTGCTCCATCAAAGAATAAAAGCAGGCTTAATATTTCTGAACAACAGCAAACAAACAAACAAACAATGATGAACTGTCTGAACATTTTGGAAGTTGATCCTCTCTCAGGAGGTCTCTTCAAACAAGAAATCCATTCAGCCTGCAAAACTTTTTTTCGGCCAACGTGCTGTTGTGTTTCCTGCAAAGCAATCAATCAATAAAAGGAAATCGGCACGCAATCAATCAATCAATCAATCAATCAATCAATCAATCAATCAATCACCTGACTGCTGCCGACCAGTCACAGTCAGGCTGTTTACTTCACTGTCAGCGTCACATTGCTTCGACTAAAGGACGCACTCTCCGTTCAATGTCATCCTTTCTGTCTTTAGAGCTTAACGTCAAATGTGTGTGTGTGTGTGTGTGTGTGTGTGTGTGTGTGTGTCACGTCGGCACACAATCCAGAGCAAACAGTGCTAAAGGGCGACGTTGCCCTCCCACTAACAACTGGTGTGTAACTGTAAAATGTGCTCCCCTGTCATTTCCAACAGCTGCACGTCAGATTTTCTAATGCAGCGTGACACGTAATGGCACTGACGAAGCTGCTAATCAATACGTTCAAGGACTTAGCGGATAGCCGCGTCCTTGAATTTGGCCAATTAGCAATCAACGCTCAAGTGGACCTTTGATGGAGCAAGTTGAAGTATAAATGGCAATTTGAGGACTGGCAGTTTAGGAGGACGGGCAGTGAGACGGCTGCTGATCCAGCAGGCTAGGGTGGAAGGAGATGAGGTCTGCAGGGAAAGAGTTGTGCCGCCAGCCACCGCGGCTCTCAGGCGGACTTCATACCGTCAAGCAGCCCGGACATATTTAGTCAGACCGAGAGTCGTATCACTTTCTGTGTGGACACACAATACAGTGCACCTGTAATAACAGCCTGTCAAGTGTGTGTCACACTGGAGGTTTGGCATATTTCTGGGAAGCCACATAAAGGGGTCCGAGGCGACAGGGTCCGCGAGCAGGTCTGTAACAAAAGAAGGCCGCCCGGTGCCTCAGAAGTTCTGTGCACGTCCTCGGTGCGTTCAGGCGGCCGGTGATACGCGTCGAGGTGTAACGTGACGCCCTCATGAAAGCGCAGCAGACAAAATAAGAGGGCTGAGCGCTGGATGGATCTCTGCTACAGGGGACAAGGGTCCGCCGCCTCCGACAAACGTACAGTAGCATTCAGCATTAATGATTGACAGTCTGGTGTGCTCATGGGTGAAAAACTGGAAATTGAAAAGACCCATTACTTCAAAGTGGGCTAAGATGAATAGTTGCCACACAAATAAGTGGAATAAATTCATTCAGAACAAATTTATAAGTTTTTTTTTTCAGGAAAAATAAAAGTAACAGAAAGTTGCTTCAAGTCTCAACTCCTAAACCTTTAACCAGGCGTCCTTTCAAACTTGCTGACTACATGAAACCGAACAAGACAGCTTCCTTTAAAAAAGAGCAAGTTAAAATAAAGACAGAGCGACATGACATCAGGTATTGAGCGGCACACCTGTGTCACCTGATAACTTCTGGAGTCACTTTGATAAAGTTTCAAGAGACAAACCACATTTTGAAATCTATCAACTTTCTTTGAGCACAAGTTAAAAAAAATGAAAATGCTACCAACATGTTTAAATTCAAACGGAAATTTAGCAGAAATTCCGTGAGATCAACCCATGTGATATTAGCGGAACACACACACACACACACACACACACACACACACACACGCAAAACCTGTGCTTACGTAATCCATACAAAAGAAAATTACAAAAAAACCCCAAAAAACAACTGTCATTTTATGAGTGAAAATTCTTCCAACTGACTTTGCAGTAATGCTCAATGGCGCTCAGGTGGAAGGGTTCACCTCGGAGCGCCCTGCCAGTGCCGCTGATTGCGGGCTGAAGTGTCCGAAGATCAAAGCGGAGGCGCAAACTTAAATGAAGTAACATCGGCGCACGCGAGGTGCGCGCTCATCCCGAGCGGCTTGTCACTCCGTATCAGCGCTAAATGTCATCAGCTCGGGCGACGCCGACACCAAACACGACGTGCGCCAACAATGTTTCTGCTTTATTTTAACGTTAAATCCACTTTTATCGGCGCTTACTGGCGCTTCTTCCAGCTCTTCTGACCCTGTTTGTTTGGCAACTCCGCTCCACGCGCTGTCAAAAAGGGGGCAACGGGAGGGAAGGGGGGGGGGGCTGCACAAGAGCGCGAGGACATATTTTGTGGTAATGTGCCGCTAAAAGAGACAAGGACTTAAAAACAAACAACACAAACTCACCCAATGACAAGAACGGTTTGGTTTCCATGTCGGTGTAGTAGGTTAGCTCATGCCAGCTGAGGCGACCGCGTTAGGGAGTTTTTCAAAGGCGGCTGCTCGAGCAGACCAGATCCGGGCGATGCCGCCGCCGCCGCCGTTGCCGCTGCTGCTGTCCTCCTCAAGTGACTCGACTCGGAGCGATAAAAGTGACAGGCCGATGTCTAATCGTCTCATAAGATGACCTGACGTCTCTGCTTCTGCTCGCTCACTCAGCTGCTGCGCTCGCACTCCTCTCCTCTCCCCTTCGTGCTCGCTGTTCAACAACTCCAACTACTGGATCTGCACTGCAAGAGGGACCGGCGCAGGGGGTACTCCCACTGACGCAGCCCGGGCTGCAGCGACGCCACTGACAGACACCGGAGCCTTTTCGTGAACTTTTAAATAAACACACAAGAAAAAGAAGCATGAATATGCGGCGTATTTCATCCCCGATATTAAAAGTCTGCAGATTCCAGCGCGGTAGAGGTTTTTGTTTTTTTTTTTTTTCTATTCGTGTGGAGCCTTTTCAGTGCAGCCGCAGCTACTTATTCTTTTTACTGTTATTTTAGCCTGGTCACATCTGTTGCACCAAGGCTGCAGACTCAAAGATGTTTCAGTTCTCACAAGTGAAGCAATTAGCCTGTCAGGCATCAGCAGAAACACACAAAACCTTCAAGAAGATCCTCCAAAAACACACTGTTTCATGGCTTTTTCTCCTGACGGATTCTATTAATTACACTGACTGACTCTGAACCTTATTTTTTGATTAAACATCCAAATGATCAATTTTGCCTGCACGTTTTTCCATTTGTTTAAATTACTTGCCTGAATATTCTACACACTCAGATTCACATTCTTTCTCAAAAAATAGGAAATTGTTCGAGTGGCTTCATAACAAAGTTCATTTTTGAAGTTCAGCACATTTTTTAATTGTACCAGCTTGGAAGCACATACTTAATAAGACTGTCTTCATCGATACGGATGGGAATCGTAACCAGAATCATGAGCATCGTTATCATTAACTCTAATAGTCAGTGGTGGTGTGTCTCAGAATCGCTTCATCTCTGCTTGCGTGCTCCTCTGAAAGTCTCATCGCACAACTGATTCCGTCTTTCTGTGCTGAAAAGGTCACAGCTTGATAAATATGAATATGTTCAAAGAAACAAGACAACTTCTGCAGAAATGCAGTTGCTGTCTGTCGTTTTTAGAGTGAGACAAGACGATACTGTGACTGGCCTTCTCCATCTGCGCGGGTCTTATAGAGACCGCCAGTGAACTGACCGCTAGTTAGCTCAGCTACAGTGGAAGTGAACAATAGAGTCGTTAAAAGCTTCTTCTTTTTTTTTAAAAAAAGTCTTTATATACACTTTTCTTCAAAAGGGTTGCGTTTCATAATCGAATCATTATTTTATCAGATACCTGGAATCAGCAGATGCCTGCTACCTCAGCCTCCCTTCCCATCTTGCACTCTCGGCTTCCAAAGCCTTCAGTTCCTTCTCTATGTATGTTCTGGTTCAAATAGATCAGGACCAGGATCTTGTTTATCCAGAACTAATCCTCCTCATCCTCTCTCACACAGTTGGCCAGGATTAGGAGCAGCAGTCTCTCCTCTGCTCGTCAGCAAACGACTTTGTTGGCCAAAGTTCTGGTGGGACTTTTGCGGTGCTACCTCAAAAATAACCGCACCTGGAAAGTAGGAAAGAGCATCTGAGTCTATACCATCTGAATTTCCAACAGAGAAGTACAGAAAAGAGTATTTGATGACGTCTGTGTGAGTTTTCTCTATTGCCCTGCTAGCAGCGTTCATTGTAGCTAAGCTAACTAGCAGTCAGGTGGGAGTCTGGAGCTCTGCAATGCACACAGGGGGGAGAGATGGGGTATCTGTCTACTCTCCTGGCACTAAAACTGATGCACCAAAAGTTAGTGTGTTCTTTCAAAAAGAAATTTGGCTGACACGCATTTCCTTGATCAACATGTGTCACCGTGTTCAGGCTCGGTTATCATGAAACAGTTGAAAACCAGAACAGGCACGGAAAATTTGTCAGGAAACGATAAGAACTGCCTCAATATGCCGAATCAGCAACAACGCTGACGGATGAAATCTCCCTCATTCCCTCCCCAATCATCAGAGTTCCATACTGCAGCTCCGTACTCGTTGAATATGGCAGGTTTGTGTTTTTATTCAGTAAAACCACCCAAAGAAAATTAAATGAACAGAAAACGTTCTTCAGTTTGAAAGGTAACTTGAGGCCTGTTTGGTTCGGTATGGTCAGTTCGTTCCGAGCTCCAAAAAAAATTCAAGTGTGAGACGACCTTGGCTCCGAAAAGAAAAAAAAGAAAAAAGAAAAAAGGCACGGACGTCCTGGAATGTCGTCTACATGTGAAATACTTTAGGCTTTATCAGTGATGGAAAGTAACAAAGTACATTCACATTTTTTTCAAGTGTCTGTACTTTACTTGTGCATCTGTTCCATTGGAAACGTCTGAGTGTCACTCGACTGCCTTTAGAAGGCAAATATTGTACTTTGGACTCTTCACTTTTCAACATGAATCGTTGGTGTCAGCTGTTTATTTCTGGTTCATCTCGTCTTTCAAAATGCAATCAGCGACGCGCCTAAAATACCATTTTGTACATCACTGCCTTTCTCGTGTCACCGTTTGTTTGTTCTTTCGTGTCGTCCCTGTCGTATTGCGTTTTCTATCGCTGCGTCTGAGGTTTTCGAAATTAAAAGAAGAATTAAATAAAAAATGTGCTTGGCTAAAAACACCTTTGGCGTTTGTGAAAGGACAAAAATCCCGGCTGACGTCCATTCAGTTCTGCTCTGCTCTGCATCGCGGTTCCACATGTGAGTCACTCATTACAGCAGGTGCTCTCAGACACCCATGATTCTGAACATACACTGCAAAAACAACACAGCCATTGGTTGATATTAAAAAGAAAATGTACTTTTGAACACAATTGCTTTTGTAATATTCTATCTTGCACGCAGAAGAGTAGTATTTGGTCACGGGGTATTTATTTTATATTTTGACTCAAGAACTGGGGTTTATAGAAGATGTGGATGGAGCTCTAACATGCAGAGGAGAAGCAGCAGCAGAGAGAGTCAGTCCACAACATTCAAATATACGAATGAAAGAGTTGATATAGTGTCTAATCACTCCAACCCTTTCTGTCGAGTTCACCTTCTTGTAGTTGAATTCATGTGACATAATCAATGAAGCCACTACAGCAACTGCAATCTGTGAGAAAGTGACTGAATGATTTTCTCTCCCACACCTTTTGTCCAGAAGATGAATGACCTCCAAGGCTGCATGTTATTACTTCACACTCCTTATGTTTACACGATGTTAGCAGAACTCAGTTTAATGCATTAGCAGTGGCAGAACTAGACTTTTATACGGCAGCCCGGGGGGGGGGGGGGGTGGTGGTGGTGGGTGGGAGTTGACGACTTTAAGGAAGTCCTGGGGTTGTGCTATGGCTTGCATGCTCGGATGCCAAAACAAACAACAGAATAAGGAGGGTTTTCAGTCACGTGGCCAATATGTTAACGAACAACCACACGCAAACGGCGCAAATCTGTGGAAAACTCTTCAATCCGTCAACTCAATTAAAGTAATGGAACCAAAAAAAATTAATAAGCAATTGTTGCGTGTGTTTGTGTGTGTGTGTGTGTGTGTGCTCCAGTAGGATACCCTGGCAGCCCAGCACTGAGTGGACCTCCTTATTAAAAAATTTACCGGTGGAGTAACTTATCGTCTGATTCAGACCAAAGCAAAGGGACAACAAGTGTGAATGCACCCTTAAATACAATACTGCTATTTTTCTTGTTCCACATCTGTTAATGTTTGCTAATCTCATTCTGTGTTCTGCCAACACAGCACAAAAAGAAACATCTATGAATGTATCGCATAAAAGTTTTTCGGCAGATTCACACAAGCCCCCTTGGCTCGCTCTCAGCATGCTGCAGCACGCCCTGTTTGCATAACTGCGCCGGAGCGCCGTTAGATGATTTCACTATCATTGTTCCCGCCGCTTTATACGTTCTAACCATAACACCTAATTCAAACAACATCCATCTTTTGAGTGCCTCATGTCCTTCAAGCCTGTGCACACAGAGGAGGCACGTGTTTCAGAAAAGCATGTCCCTGCTTTTGCCCGGTTTGAAGGCGAGTATCTCCGTGTAAAATCCTATATGCTGCGCATCTATAGGGGCCATCCAGAGTATGCATGCTGAACGCCACCTGCAGCCATCCTCCAGGCCCCCGCAATGAGCATGCGCCTATTAGGCACTGGAAGGTGTTCCCACGTTTGCACTGAGGCGAGATACATAATTAATGTAGAGCATGGCACATCAGAGATCAAAGGAAGTTGTTGAAAAAAAAAAAAAAAGCGAGAGCGAAAAGGAACGTGAAGTCTGACTGGGCACTTGTTCAAGGTGTGTTTGTGTGCAGGAGTGAGAGCGAATTCTTGTGCTGTTTGACCATAAAAATCTCTCTTAGTAAACAATTAATAATCACGAAGGTGATTTCATGTTTGGAATATGATGTTTAGTGACACAAGTGGGAAGGTAAATGTGCCATGGAGGGGGGGGTTGGGTTTGTCCTCGCCTCAGGCCTCCACTCTGTAATAGAAGACAGACCCCGTCTCTTTAAACACCTCGATCAGGCCGAGTTCTCTCATCTGCCTGCTAGTCCGAGATATTTAATCCTCAACTTGGGCCGTGATTAATAGCAGCCTGACCTTTCACCTCCATCTATATAAATTCTCTGGAGGCTGTTTTGGCTCTCTTCAACGCCTCACACCTCTTTCAACGGAGGCCTCGCGTCTATATTTAACTCTCATTGCCATTTCTCTTCGCTCACTTCTTTCTCTTTCCCCGTCCTCTCCTCTCCACTTTAAGCAATGGGTTTGGGCCTCAGGGGATGAGAGACCACCACTGTTACGATTCACTCTGCTATGGTTGCTTTGACAGCCCCCTCCTCCTCTTTCTCCTTCTCTTAAAGTGGGTGATAAATGAGACAAGGGCCTTTTGGTCTCCTTTGTACTTTGGCCATTCATGACAAGCTCATCCGTAAAAGTGATTATGGCCTCTTTTGGTGGCAATGACAATGGTTTCCAATCCAGAGGAATGTATGGATAAACTTCCGGCCTTCAACTAATGATTATTTTCATTAGAGATTTTGTTTTTTTAATTTTTGCGTCTTAGCGTTTATGAAAAACATCTTCAAATAGCTTGTTTGTACAGGCGAAAGGCCAAAAATATCAGAGAAAGTTGCACAAAATTTGCAGAAGGGTGAAATAGAGAACTCGCTGAGACGAAGTTGGTCTGGTTATTTTTAGGAGGTACTACCCGTTTCCCTCTCTCTCACTCTTATTTTCTAAAGCCTGATCCCGCTTCAGTGTGGCCATAGTGAAGGGCCGAGTGAAAAGGTGTGCAACGAGGAGTACAAAAGCACGCAAGATCATTAGGGCGTTTGCTGAGGTGTTCAGCATTGTCCGCCCTGAGGGAAAGGTCTTGATCGTCACAGCGCCGGGTTCACATTCCTTAACCCCAGGGTCAGGGCTTTGTCTGAGGATAGCGCTGAAGCAACTTCCCCTGCGGAAATCAACAAGAGCTGACACACTGAACGCCAGAGACACACACAGAGGCAGGAAGAGCGGCGATACGGCACACACAGGAGCGCGCATGGTAATTTTATCGAAAACCTTGCATCTTGATGTGAAAAGATGCAAATCACGCATTTTCTCCCAGATCCGGGCAGACCCGGGTTGGTCGGCGCTGTGTTAAAACCACAGAATGGTTTTGAAGCGTTGCTGCTACAGAAGTGAGAATCAGACACGTTTTACCCAGAGCTCATCAGTCGTGCTATCAAACACGTTTCTGCTTAGGGGTCTCGTCTGCCAAAAACCGACCTTGAGAATGTTGTGTTTCCTTCTTTGATGATGTTAGTAAGCATTTTTTCCCCCCTCTCTTTTCTCCTTCACACATTTCATGTCTAGCAGTTTATTCTACCTTGACCCTTTATGTATTTTGTTGTGTTTGCACCAAATAAAATAACGAGCAGTTTCAGACACCATATAGAGACGCTGGCTTTAAAGAAAGCCATCATCAGCAGTGAATATGAAGAGAAGATGCCCAGTCTGAACGCAAGAAATTCTTTCACTGAACTTACAGCATTATTTTGCAATCAGTGTAGCGTTAGTGAAAGAATCTGAGCTAGTCAGTACGTGCACTCCTGCAGGTGTAATTCATTTTGAGAAAAAAGCAGTAATAAATTAATTTGAGACCGACACAACTTCCCTGTAACATTGTATTCTGCCCTATGCACCGAAAATAGCATTCCGAGGAATCAAAAGAGACAGTTTTCACACTGTTTCACTGAACAAAAGGTGGGGTTAGCATGAAGCATTGACTTCATTGTGCTGCCAGACTGAAACTCTCTTCTTGCCATCACGTCAGGGTCAAGAAAGCATCCTGTGCCTGGGTGTGACTTGATCACGCTCATCAGACAAACACGATTGGGAACGCTGCTGATTACCTAATGGGAGCAGGCCCTCCTACTTCCTTCATACCATGACCCCGATGATGGATGTTAGGGGAAGTCGCATCGTAAGATGAAAACAGAATTTAGTAAATACAACCTGAATGTTGCTGATAAGAATGACCAATCTACAAATATACCCAATATTGTGATAAACCAGGTTAATCATTTGAGTGCAGATTAAGCTGATTAGTCCGTAGAACATTGCCTCACCACAGTGCGAGAGTGCAAGTGGATTTTTACGCTTTATAGAAATAGAGAAATTATAAAGCCACATTAGCACAACTAAGAATGCTTTGCAGATGGGTTCCCTGTTTTTTAAAGTGTAAGTGATTTGTATTAACTACAATAAAACATGTTGAAACGGGGGTTCGGTCCTTTAGATTACAATTTCATGGCAGCACCATTCTTCTCCCAGTGAAAACAAAAGGAACAATCTCGGCACCGTTCTGCTCCGCTCTGTTTTCACAAGCAGTCTTCATTTCACCGGAGGTGATAAGAGCTTTGTAGATATCTGCCCATCAAATCCAGCTGACGGATCGCATGAATCCAGGCTCAGGGCCAGGGAAATGGGGTTTTTAAAAAAAAAAAAAAAAAAATCAAGGTATTTTCCTAAATGATCACAGCCCATTCCGCTCAGGGTTGTTATCAATATTGAACATTACATCAGCTGTATCACTGGCTTGCTTGGTTTTGAACACTGTCATAGGCAGCCGAGACTCCCTCGGTGGGAATGTCTGCGGCTCAGGCATGCATCATTCTTTAATATCATATTAAAGTGAAATTGGCTACATTTAAACAGACACAGCAATAAATCTGATCAGCACTTGGCAGACGCTGGTTTCATAACGGAGGGGAGAATCACCGTCCCTGCAGAGCATCCTCTTACTTACAATTGAGTCCAGCATTATTGCATCATGATGGAGCTACTGTGCCGCTGCAGCCGACAGATTGAGAGGGTGAATTATGGGCGTGCGAAGGGTTGAAGGTGTAGTCAAACCTTTCTTTCTTTCTTTTTTTGGTGTCTTGAAACAGGACAGGTGATGTAATCCGTTATAATAGCGATGAGTTTGGATTATTTGCTACCGGAAAAAACAAAACAAAAAAAGAAGTTGTAAGGAGAGCGAAGCATGAATAAATGCACTTGTGTGGAAACACCATCAAAAGAAAGAATGTCCTGCCCTGCTAGCGTGTAAAACATAAATCAGAGATGAATACAGTGTCACCTTCAGGACGTCCTTTCATCATTAGTAATCCATCAGAAGTGAGCGGTTATTTTTACCCAGCTTCGCTTTATGTGGTTGCTCTGCTTTTGCAGATATAAAGATTACAAGTGCCTGCTTCTTTTTTTTTGATAATTAGATTCCTGCAAGGCTGTTCCAGGATATTTTTCTTTTACTGCCTTCATTCACGCCCGCCACTGATGTTTGTTTTACCTTTCCATGTCTCTGTGTAGATATTTGTGAGGTGAATTTTGCTGACAGCTACTAAACCTGAGAGAGGCCATGCTTTCACTTTGCTCGCTTGCTTCCTCGTGAAAACGTCAGAACCCCCCCCCCCCCCAAAAAAAACCCGGTTATCTCAAGATAATTTTGAGGAAATTAGATAAACGAATCGGCTATGATGAGAAAATGAGCTTTGTTGTCTCGAGACAATGAGATTAATTAAATGGTTATTAAATTAATGGCTTTTAACGAGAAAATTTGTCTTCTTGAAATAATGAGATGATTAACTTAGTACCTTGAGATAACTGTATTCAAAAAAAATAACTAAAAGTAAAGACTTTCCTGTTTTCTGTAACCTCAACATGCTAAACGTTACTGTTTGGAATCTATATTTTATAGTCTACATCTTTTTTCTTTTGCCTCACAAATCTCAGCCGCTTTGTGTTGCTTTGTAGCAGGTCCTGAATAGACAGAGTGAAGTGAATGCAGGCTAAATAACTGCTTAGATAAAATGCTGTTTTTTTTTAAAATTTCATTTGTCACTCGTGTGCTTCAGCTAAAAATTCAGCATAATAGGAATAATAGTACATGTTTCCTAACCTTCAAATATATGATTAGAAGACATAAATACAGTAAAAAAACAAACAAGCATTTAAGTGACATAAAGGCAAATGGCAAAACCACCCATGTCAGCTTTTTCACATAACACATTAAGGCTTTTCTTACAGCTATGAAAGTCAGAAAAGATGAATTGTATCTAATATTGGTCAGCAAGTGTGACTTAAGTGACTTTCTTTCCAGTCAGTACAGTACAGCTGAGAGAGAGAGCAACTCTGTTGGACTTCAGCTGGGTAAACATTCCCCACCGAGGCCAGAGATCTTGTGTACACACAGGGCACTGCACACATTTAGCAAGGGGGCCTCACAGCCGCCGCAAGGATGGATGGTCTAACCAGGCCAGAGTCCATGTGGGCACAGCAGTCGAAATATGACAAGAGACCACCCCATCTGTTGAAACCATTAAGTCCCGACGAGCTCAGGTAAGGCTGAGGATGTGGCGCTTCCACCACTCTTTCATACACACACCTATTGACAAAGACAAGCGTGCACGTGCAGGCACGTGTGCACGTGCACGCTATGCGATCTTAAGATTGCCTGTGAAGGAAACAGACTCAGTGATGCTTGAAAGAGACGGAGAGTCATTTCACCAAGAGGAAAATTAGAGTTAAGAGGAGTAACCACCTCTGCTCAAGTCCGCCTGCTATTAATATACAACTATGAGTCAGATTTAGCGGATATGATCAAGATAATAAATGTCCCTTTGTCGCAATCAAATTCATTTTTTCCTGTGTTTGAGAGGAAGCCTGCGGAGCTACGGGGGCATCCAAGGCCCAGGTAGCCCAGGGGATGCAGAGAATGCTGCTATTTGTCTGTATTAACCCTCCTCGCAGGAACTCATGTGGCGGGATCTTCCTCTTTCAGAGTATCCAGACCTTTGTTTGTTTGTACAATGTTATTTCAGCAGCATTTGAAATATGTATTCACACAGATAGAGTAGTAATACCACAACAGTATTTACTAAATGTGTTTTATGTCAGCGCAGTTTTGGCGGAGGTGTTCCGCCGGTCAGGTGGTCCGTGGACATCAGTATGACTGCGTCTGCTTCCTGCTTAAAGACTGCTTATATGTACTTTTATATGGAGACCAAAGCATAACTGCAGCGTAGTGTTACAGCCTTGAAATGGCTGCGTAGAAGGGTGCAGGTGCAAAACTTCTCACTGCATTTCTCGGTTTAAGGCGAGTATTTTATGGGCGAAACGGATACAAATAATGGATAGAGCATTGGACTTAGCTGAAGTTTTGCACAATTCACCCTTCGACATGACAGGATTTTAAGTGATACATCTCCTAAAAACAGTATTTTGCCTCACAAGTATTCTCAGATAGGTACCTTAAGCACATCAAGTTGTATTTTTCACTACCAGATCACTAATTTGTGACTCCAGAACGCAGATAGCCGAACACGTATATTTACCTTGAAGCTAATGGTGCCCCCGGGGGACCACTACAAACAACAGCAAAAATATCAGTTTGCAAAGTCAAGTGCAACAACTGGAATACTCGGCATCTTCTTTATCCAGCTGTGCGCTCAGAGATCCACAAACACTTTGATTTGAGCTAAAAACAAACTATAACATTTGTTCACGGTAGCAAAACGGTGACCGGCTAACATATTTAGAGGAACCAACTCGCTCGTCTGTGCTTGTTCCCCTGCTGTAGCAGATGTGGAAATATAGCAAATAATGCGCCGAAGAGTTTGCAAACTGACATTTTTGGAATGTTTTGCTGTTATTTAGTTGGTGCTATTAGCTTCATGCGAAATATACATCTCTCGCTCTTTCTGCATTCCGGTGTCACAAAAAGAGATGTAGAAAAGTCTCAGTGAGCTAAATACTCCAATTTGTAAGGACTTGAAAGCCAAAGTAAACTTTTTGGATGAAGTCTCAGTTTCAGGCAGACAATGTTGTGAATTTTGATGTCGCTGTGAACCCAGTTGCAGGTAAAACTTTCCAAATGTCCCATACCCTGAGGTGGTTATGCTTTTTTTTTTTCTTTAAATGCGTGACCATGAAGGTTTTTTTTTTTTTTTCTTCCCCCAATTAAACAATGTGTTTTCAAGGTCATGAAACTTCATTTGCAAACCTCTCAAGTCAAGCAAAAACAACAAAAAGAGAAGAAATGCATATTTCTGCAGCTCTGTCTCGTCAGCAGACTACCGTAGAACCGCCCTTCCTTCACACATGATCTGCCTGTGAACTGTGAGTATAGGCCTGGATGTGTTTGTGTGTGTCGGAGCCACACTCTCACCGTGATTTACAACTCTTCTCACACTCTCTCCCCCACCCTCCCATTTCAGTCTGCTGGTCAACTGCCATGGTGAAGGCAGCTACAATAGCTGGCTATGCTGCCACCATAAATCTGGACACTTCCTACCTCTGTCTCCCACTTCAAGGGGAAGCCTGTCCTGTTTCAAACATGATTAACCCTCTTCCTCTCCGTCTACAACCTCAAGCACACACCCTTCAACCTCCATCCTCTATCCCCCAACAAGAGGCCCTGCTGCAGGGGAAAGAACTGGGTCTCCTTCACACCTTCCAAGCAAGAGTGGGGACCGTTTTAGGATCTTTGCCTGAAACGACGAAGGGTAAAAATATTTAGAAATCGCCCTTTAGAGTAAAATACCACAGCATTTAGATCATTTAAGCATTGTAGACTGTACTTTAAATAATGTATCAGACATATAAAGACTGCATGAACAGAAAAATGCTAAACAAAACAGTTCATGCGAGGAGTTACAGAACAATATGCTAAGTACAAAAGCTTTATTCTGTAAGTTTTTATAAGAGTCTCTTTTCTTCCAACGACAAAGTAAAGAAAAAAAAAACAGTTTTCAGAAGGCTTTCAAACCACGAAAGACTCGTTCAAGATGAGTGAGGCAATGGTCCCAGCATGCCAATTTGCAGCTTTGCATGGAAGTTTGCTCGCTGCTTGGAGGTTTAGAGCAGGAATAGAGACGTGTTGTCATTGAGCTGCCCCAACGCATCTATAAAAATTCAGATGAAGAAAAAAAAACAGGAAAAACAAAAAAAAATCAGAGGGGAAGTGATGGTGGTGGTGGCGGTGGGGCTGTCAGTGGAGAGAAAGTCCTATAGCCGACTATAACACATGCCTTCAGCTGCAGTTACCTAGAGGAAACACTTGAAACACAATAACATACACTCATGATCACCCACACAAATAGACACATATGTACTCACACACAAACCAGCTATCCACCCGCTTAGTTACACACACACACACACACAACTGAAATGTACGAGTGTGAGCACACACACACACGCGCACACACATGCATGAGCGCATAAAAGGCAGCACACTCATTATTCATGGTGAAATAAACACAGATGCTTGATCTCTTTGCTGTCAGTCAGATTATTCTGGGTTACAGCTTAGGACAGAGATGTACTGTCTTTCCTTCAATTTACAAAATAATTTCGGAATTATCTGAGAACTGAGTAAGAGATATTTCAATCTCATGTCAGTTACAGCTGGTTGTCATATAAGTCAGTCACACAACAAACTGTAAACAGGTGGTCTACAGGCCATCTTTTAAGTTATTTAGCATTATTGTGTGCGTCTGGCAAGAGTTAAAGCTGAACTACCGTTTAAATAAAGCATAGATGTATTCATGTTGACTTAGACTCAGTCTAAGTCTAAGTCAAGGTCTCTGAAAGTAGACTGAGTGGACGACACCATTACCTGTGATGAACTCATGACGTGTAGAAGACACGAGGGCTTACATGAAGGGGGAAGTGATAAGAAAATGCTCAAGATTAAAATCTATCATGTGTCTTTGCATGTTCAGTGTTGGTTGATTACTCTGTGCCTTGCTTGAATTTTAGTAAGTACTCTCATCATGTGATATTTCAAATAGATAAAACTGTGGATTTTAATAAAGTATATTTTAGGAACATCGTGCAGGAGCGTGTGGCAGACTCTTCTGCTGCTGTATTACAGAAACCTCCTCACTTGCAGATTTTACCTTCTGTCTTTTTGGTAATATTAGTAAGTAGGGTTGCAATAAAGTTCCCAACCAGGAACAAAAATGTCTGTCTATTTTGGCGAAAGGAAGTAATGATCAAAATCAGCGTCAGTGCAGCATCTAATGCCAACCTCATTTTGACATAGAACAGTGGTGACAGCTAAGTTTGGTATTTAGTTTGAAGTCCTGTTGACAACAAATCAAAATCCAACATTTTTCAAATGTGTTTTGACATTTACGTTGTCTTGAGTTCAAGGCTAACACCGGAAGTTGACAACAGACCAACAATGTCAACCAAAATTTATTTTCATCTAGAATTTAATGCCAGTCCAACATTGAGTCAACCTTGTTTATGACAGTAAATTTATATCTAGTTTTAGGGGATGTGTTATTTCACTGCTTTGTTTCACTGTGGAGGACAACTGGGGATAAGCAACTTTTCTACAAGGACATGTCCTTGATAAAATGTAAGGGTGTGGTTTGGTTAGTGCCTGTTCAAGCAGGTACCTGGCTATAGCTGGCTATCTGAAGTATGGAATTGTAACACTCATACAGGGGAGAACTTATCGTTTCTACTTGGTATGAGTGAGTAATGCTGCATTGCAAGACCGAACGATAAAGACTAAAGCTAACATACTATGGTTGCAGCAACTCTGTGTGCGTGTTGTGTTATGGATTATTGTGTTTTTTATGATTTACTGCTATGAAGTTAAACAAACCTGAAAGGCTGGTTTCAATGGATTTGAGGTGAACCTGCTTGAATGTGGGTTGTTTTGTTTTGAAATATAAATTGTTTCATCAGAACAAGAGATAGCGTCTGCGAGTTCTTGCATGAAAGTCGGCATTTGCGACAAAAACTGGAAGACAGGGATTGGATTAGTCTGCTGGCTTGAAAATGTGATATAGTTTGATTTTAGTTTAGCTGGACGAAGCCTCTTGACATCCAGGATTTACATTGTCAGTTCAGCTCATCAGAGATTAAAAACAGCAGTGATCATCATGTGTAAATGGAAGGTAGACCAGGGTATCATCAGCGTAACAACGACAGGAGATATTAGAACAGACCCCAAATGGAGTGTATCTGAGGAAAATATAATAGGGTCTAATATGAAGCCATGAGGGACTCCACAGGAGAGGAAATAGAGGATGATCTGTCAAGGAGGGAGTCGGGAAATGAAAGGCCTGCTATTGTATGACTAAAAATGAATATATACAGATCTGCTGTGTTAAAAAGGAGATCTGAGAATGAAATAATGTGTTTTCCTCAAACTGAATAGAAGAAGAAAAAATTGTCATCCGCAAGAAATGCAAAAAAGAACACAACAACCCACCATTAACTAACAAATAGGGATGTTATAGTGACAGAGGCTTGTATGTAAAATAGCATCATAGCAAAAACCCAATCTATACTGGATCAAGTTAATTTAAGATATTAAGATAATTAATGTCATTACAAAGTCTCAAAAGTACTGATAAGTGCTAGCATTTTAATTAAAAAAGAGCATACATTTCTTTGACAAAAGAACATTAACCATCGCCCTGAGTGGAATTTCATGCGTCTACCATTAAAAAAGGTCCCGTTTCTCCACCACAGTATTCATGTTGTCTATTTAATGTTTCTGAGGTTGTGACATAAACAGATGTTGCGCCACCTCCGCTAAGTCGTACAGGTCTAAGACGTCTGGGGGTCAGGGGGAGGCTTGTGGGTGCAAGAGACTTGCTCCTCTGCTGGCTGGCTGATCTGACATTGTTCAGCTGAGATTCTCCACCCCTCATTTTTCCCACCTTTCCTTCCCTAATAGACAAAGCCTGATGTCATGAGCCCATTAGCTGGAGCATAATTTACACCAGAAAGACACATGACAGAGCCACCACCTGCTCCCGTGCTCCTGTGCCCCCAATTCTCCTCTCTCCACACTTATGTCTGAAAGCTTGATGAGGTCATTATTATTACGCTAATGTCATCAATGAACTCTCAACGCTGCCACCAACACCTGTTTGATGCCCCCGTGGGGACACGCTCGCTAAGCAGCCGGCATCTTTTATTTATGTTTTTCAGCTGTGGAGGAAAATAAATAAGTGACGGAGCAACACTGTTTATGCAAATCTCATTTCACATGCATCTTATGTCCTGCCACGCTTGCTTGGCAGCACACAGCTCAGATTGCAGGGCCAAGTGACAGTGCAGAGGCTTAATATGACTGATTTCCTCTGTAATAATAATGCGATTGAGCGCACTGTTTGTGCCGAGCACAAAAGGGCACATGAATAAGAGAAGGGTTTGGAGTTAAAGTATTGACGATCAGGGGGACTTACTGGGACAGCCCCCTTTCCTCCCTCCCCAGGATTATACAGTAGACGTGCTGGAGTGTGTCGGTATGTGTGTGTGTGCGCGTGTGTGTGTGTGCGCGCGTGTGTGTGTGTGTGTGTGTGTGTGTGTGACGCAGTACACGGAGGTCTTCAGTGGGTGAAGTCAGCTATTGTAGTTGCCGTGATATACGAGTCTATCTAATGCATTGCTGTCTACATGTGGTATTTACTGTGTATCTTGTGTCACTCTGGCTCCTCGATGTTTGTGTCACATCCATCATGTGTCTTAACATCTGCAAGTTAAAGTATGCAGACGCTGATGTGCAGTAAAATGGGAGAACGTTCACAACAGAGAAGCATCCTGAGTCATAAAGCATCACATTTCCAATATAATTCCTGTAGATTTTACTTAATTTTTTTCTGTGGTTTTAATTACGGATCCTCCCTATCAACAAATTAAATATCACTTTCTATCGGTGCCAGTGTTTGAGTTTCAGCTCCGAAGGAGAACCAAAGGTAGCTGATGACTTACTTTAAGAATAAAAACATGCTTTTCATATAATCTTCACAAAAATTCATCCGTGTAGCTTGTGCTACTTTTTGTCATCCTGCCCACAAAATCAACCGAGCAGCTCTCCAACACGGTTCCCTCAGCATTGACAGGAGTGAAAGCTGTAATGCTGTCACTATAGAAACACTGGCAATGTCCTCTATTTACTGTTTTCTTGTGCGTTCATGATGGTGAACGTGATGCATGAGGAGTAAAAACATCCAAAAAAAAAACAACAACAGAAAAGCAACTTGTCGACTACTCACAGTGGGAATGGGGTCAACCTTTTTTTTTTCTTTTTTTTTTCCAACTTGAATCTACAATGCATGTAAGCATGGATGCAGGGTACCTGAACCAGAACCCCAACCCTAAATATGTGCAGGTGAAAAATGGCAGATTACAACTCATTGGCTTAGCGGGAAGATTTATTTATTTAGGTGCTTAATCTTGACCTCATTCTAAATAAGACATTATTTTGCTTGAGGTGCTGACGTGAGTTGATAACAGAATACTTGACTGAAGATTCACGCCCACATCCCCGCACTGAGGTCATTGCGTGATCTGACTGCCATGTTGCTGCTGTGGCATATTTATTTTTTATGCATAAAACTTTGTTGCAAGATGAGTTTGCTAAATTTACTGGAGGCAAGCGCTGTGTTATCAAGCAGGTTGACCACATACATACTAAGAAACGCTGCAAAACCTCCAGCAGGATTTTATAGAGTGACTAGATACGCCTGCAACACCCTGCAATCATGCGACAAAGACTGGAATATTGATTTGGGTTGAGTGGGTTAATATGGTTATCCTGCAGCCAGTGTCCATCATGAGACTTTTCATGGAATCATTATTAAAATACCAGAAGACTCTCTTTTGCCCTTTTCAGCTTTGAAAGTCATGTGGATCATGAAAGAGCACAAGCTATGATGAGCTCATAATCACATGATCCGTAACCAACACTATCGACCATTCTTTCTCTTCATCCAACCCTGTTAAATCCAGAGGACGCCACGCAAACTAGTTCTGACACAAAACCAGAAAAAAATAATTCTGGTTATATTATGAAGGAGTTCTGCTATTGGATCTCTAGTTTACAAGTGTACATTTTATAATCCACTCATTTTCCAAAGCTGTTGATTTATCTAATCATCAAAGTGTATCTAATTCAATGTCAGTGAATTTTCTTATAAAGAGGTGCATTAAATGAATATCAAAAAGCGGCTGAGTGTGGCGTCTCTGCGATGATCCAGGCAGCACCTCAACATCAAAGTGTAATCAGCCATCACGCATCCCCATGTTGGACAGATACCTCCACTCAGACGGGCCTGCTGTCATTTACATAGCACAGCAGAGACTGAATCAAAAGCACAGACATCAAAAAGCTGCCAAGATTTTTTTTCTCATCATTTCATTTCTGCCTTTCCAACCTCCCCACCGCCCCCCCCCCTACCCCACCCCACCCCCCCAACTCCTAATCATCAACCAAGCGGATTAGTATGTCACTACTGGGCATCCCATTCTCCTTCAGAGGGGTCCCAGGCTCCCCCCTTTTCTCTCTCTCCCTCTCTCCTCTTCTGAGGAATCTCACCATTTTATCAGAGTGTTCAGGAGTCACCAGTCGGCTAACGTCATTGTACAAGTGGGGTCAGGGGCGGGTCAGCTCCCACCATCCACCAGAAACAGGGGGCCCTGGCCTGGCTATGCCCTGCTGCTGCTGCTGCTGCTGCTGCTGCTGCTGCTGCCGCTGCTGCTGCTGCTGCTGCTGCCTGTGCACCCTCACCCTACTCCTGGTGTGTCCTCATCTCGGCCCCCCTGCCCTCCTGCCCCCCTGAGGACTGGAGACGCTCTGGAGGTCAGTGGCCTATTTGCGAGGACACTTGGCTCTCCACAGGGGATGAGATATCCTTTACAAGAGCCCCTGTCATCTGGACAGTGACTAATGAGGCCAGCTTGGTGACAAGTACTGATGAGCAGCCTCAGGCAGCTTTGTCGCTCCACTACTAATGACACCAACTGTGGCTCTGACTTTCCGACTCCAACTCAGCAAGTTTCTAATTCCACTCTCATCACTTGTAGGTTTTTAGGGACACAAATATGTCAGATTTTGTGTCTTTTAATAAAGCTCAAGTCTATGCAGTCAGCACCAGCAGTAAGTAGCCACTAGCTCCATTGAAACACTGGATTCCCATGGTCCGATACCTCATTGGCACTCGCCCAGAGGACGAGCGACCCCAAAAGACCTGATAAAACATTAACATGGACAGTTGGTCATACAGGAGGGGCAGCGATGATTTAACGACTCGGGTTTGTGAGACAAAATAAAATGAAATAAAAATAGAGCTTTAAATTTAACAAGATGCTAATGAAGACCAGCACGCTGTCGTGTTGATGTCTCATTATTTGGTGTTTGTGCAAGATAAAATAAAAGGGGACAAACAGAGAGACGGGAACCTGTAGAATCAGTGTTTGATTTGCAGAGATGCCAGACTGGACACGGAGCTACGCTTTTCCACCTCTGGCATCACGTCAACTGCAGAAATATTCATTATTCACAAGCAGCATGCATGAATTATGTAAAGTGATAGGTCATTCCCAACATTTCAGATGCTGCCGTTTTTATAGAAAGCAAACAAGGGCTGCCAGAGGACACAGAGGTCCTTAGAGAAGCCTCTCCACCAGTCAGCCCCCCCCCCCCCCCCCCCCCGGACAACAGCAAGTATAGTGATTTCACACGTATTTCTGTTTCTCCGTAACTTTGGTTTAGAATAGATGCCTTTAGCTCAATAAATCAAAGAGGAGAAAGTCTGAAATTGATTACTGAGTGTTTTCATGACATATTTAGAACTGAAAATTGTTTGTTTGTGGTGTAAAATTGCACATTTCACATTATTAGTAGTCAGCTGACTGGTTAAAATCTGACCTGTGCACATGTGACATGACAGACGCCCTTTAGTCTTTCCAACTGTGTTCGATTTATCGGCCACATTGATTCACCTGGCGACGAAGAGTTTCATGGGGGAACGTTGCTTTGGGAGGATCGCTGTATTCCGTCAAGTAGAGCCCCCCCCCCTGAGCAGGTGCCCTGACTTACTACAGGGGGCGCTAGCTCCATTATTGGGCCTCCCACTGGCAGACATGGTCAATTGTGTGTGTAAGGAAGCCCACATGTGGAAACAAACCAGCTGCCCCTGTGCTGGTAGAAAACTGCTGCACTACCTGGGCACTGTTGATTTGTAAGGATTGCGGCCAAGCTATAACATTTCCCTCCCCAAGCAAGAGTTCTCCTCAGACGTATCAAGTACTAACTGACAACAGCACAACGTATACTTAATGTCTTAATTGCACAAGTCTTACCGGAAAAACTGGCCCTCTGTTGTTCCACTCATTCCCTGCAGCATTCCTCTCACCCGCTGTATGATTGGAGCCAGCCTGTGTCTCCTCGTAATGGTTTCAGTTCATTTGGGGTAACAAAATAGATGCAAACAAACCTTCAACACACACGGCTTTTACATGTAGCAGCAGTGGTATTGCTGCTGTTGGCTCAGAATGTTGAATTCGATTGGACCAAACTCACAGGAGTTGAATATTTCAACACACAGTTCACTATGCGGTGTGGGAAATGACGTTTCACGTATGTTCGACAAGCTATGATTGTGGGATTTGTGCTCTCTTTCTGTCGCCTGTAATCTAAGTGGTGCAGCATTTTAGATCAAGGCATGTAGAGGAAGTTTTAATACCGGCAAATCTGCAAATTTACTGAAAATGTGGTCAGGAGGAAATAGGTTGGGCTGCATACACGTACATCCACGAAGTACAGAGGGAAAGGCAGGAATTTTGAACACTTCAATTTTTGAACAAATGAACATTTTTATAGTTCCGTCACACATCGTGCTTCTCAAGACATATATCATATTCCACGAGTACAAACCATACATCACACAATGAGCAATAAGATCAAGTTAAATTAAATAAATAACAGGAGTTTTGGCCAAATTTGTCTGCTGTAAATCCACAACATAGTAGTATAGTATACACAGACCACACTGAAAGGGGATCAATTTAAATATCTATTTGATCTGTAACAAATGTGAAATTCCAAACTAGAGATATTCTCTAAATTTCAGTTACACTGAGCCACTCTGTCCTTTGATATTTGACAAAAACAAATAAAAAGCACGTTAAAATAACTAAATAAATATCATCCGTCGTCGGCGCATCCTGGCGGGTGGATCTGGTATCATCATTCCAGTTTCAAGTCTCCTGCAGTCACGAGGTGGAATCTATCACACGTAACTGCTTCATGACGTTGGATTGATTCCAACACTAACATTCATTTCCAGCAGATTCATTCTGTCGCGATGTGATAGGAGTGACAAACGTTGTGTCACAGGCTGCAAGAGAACAAGTCACAACTGAACCATCTGCACAGACTTTGCCATGAATATTTCAACAGTTCTGGACGAACCGTTCCGTCTGTTTGTCCCGCTTTCCTTTTCTTTCTTCATAATGTGATTTATCAAGGGTGAGATTTTGGTCTTAAGTGATTTTTTTTTTCTTCTCCTTCTTCACGCCTTTAGTGTGGGTTTTTTTTTTTTTATTCTTTAATGTGCCTATTTCTAAATATATCTAGTTTCCTAGAGAGGCTAAGAAAGGAAAAAAAGCACACTTATTCCCTCACACCCCCCCCCCCCCCCCAACGTGAAGCGCTTATAGCTCCACACCGAGGATGAGAGAGAATATTTAATTCTGAAAGATGGAAAAAAAAAAAAAAAAAGAGTCTGAGACCCTGAGCTGAGCGTGCATCCAGGGAGGCCACGACATGCTGCTTGCTCTCGCTCGCCTGCTGCGCACACATAGGAGGGAGCCGGACTTATTCTTCTATTTTGTTTTCGTTTGTCTGGAAACAATGAAATTGGACTGCAGAGATGTTCTAAAGGATCCTTTGTAGTCTCGCTTTATCACCAGCTCTATTTACTTACATAATTTATTCCTTGTTTTCTTGTTCTCAGCTCATGCCCGCGCACACACACAAAAACCCCCTATGTGCTGTATAAGGTATGTGTTATCATCAGATTTTTTTTTTTATTTTTTGTGCATTATTTACACCAGTCTTGGCTTTAAAAAAAAAAAAAAGAAACGGCAATTTATAGGTTGGAATTGTTCTCTGTGTTTATTTTCTTGCCTTCAAAAATATCTTTCTCCTCTACCACACAATGTAATGCTTGAAAGCATGTAGGGAAATGGAAAAAAGAAGCTTAGCCGTGATACAGAAGAACAATAATATAGTATGCACAAAAATTAATCGTGTTTTCCGCGCTGGGATGGAAAGCAAGACAGAACCCCTTGTCTTTCTCCTGTTCTCCTATTTTCTAAATGCTTTGACGTTGGGGTGCGCGGAGAATGGACCCTATGGGATTGCTCTGCTTAAATTCCTAGACAGTTTAACTGAGGCCTTTTGTCTGTCACTGCAGTGTCTGCTCATTGTTCACACTATAGACCGAAAAAAAGAGCAGAAACTTTCCGTCAATTTCCCCATAAAAACAAGCCGAATGACGCTTAGGCTATATGGAATGTACATATCAAAGGCCAGTAAACCTGCACCGATGAATCCGACAAGACCGTGTCTGTAGAGGTGGAGGCCTCCTGGAGCACAGTGACTCACACCAAAAAAAAAAAAAAAAACTTTCTCATGCAAGATTCTTTAAAGCCTCTTGTCACATACAGTATACATAAGGGAGAGGGGCCAGGGAAGGGAGGCTTTTGTACCCCCACCACCATCCTCAATCATCTCCTCATGAAAATAGGTCATTTTGCAAGGGCAGAGAAAGCAGAAGAACAAGGATACATTCTGGGATTGTTTTCAAGAACATGCAAATCTAGACGTAGCGGGAACCTCCCTTCACGAGCAGGTTCCAGGAGCTAGCAGATAGCAATGACTGCTCGTGAAAAGTTTGGATTATTGACTCACTCAAGCCGAAATGACGAGCCTTAAGCATTGTATATTGTTGCAGATTTCTTTGGTTTGAGACTGGTGGCCAGTCAAAAGTGTTCAAAACCCCTGTAAAATGATGCAGATCATCTTTTTTTTTGTAGCCTTCCACGAGATTCATTCGTTGTTAGTGATCAGAGTGCAGCTATGATTTATGACGAGTTCATGTTGAGTTTGAACAGAGGACCATAGCAGGAGCATCTCACTCGTCCCTGCACAGTAGGAAGTACAACAACAAGACACGCTGGGGCCTTTGTGCGTAATTATGGTTAAGATGGATGGCTCAGTCCTGTCTGTGCCCAACCGCTCCCGTCCATTTTTCTTTCTGATGAACGAGGACAGAGACGGCACCCTGTCATCTGCCGTGTTGCTACTGGCGGCGTCAGTAAATCTCACACTCAAAGTCACCCTCCTCTTGAGGTGACAAGTGGGGGATGGGGTGGTGGTGGTGGGGGGGGGGTTGGTTGGAATGAATTTGGTGCTCCCACCAAACACATTCAGCCACATGGGAATAAAAGCCTACAGGGTGAGGATTCGATCATGCTAATTTATTCTTTGTAGGGTTCTTCATGAACTTTCAGAGCGCTAAAAGGACACATGCTAGGAGGAAATATATTTAAGCCCCTTTCCCACTGGCCGAAAACCAAGCTAACACCTGCTGGCTTTAGCAAAACCATCTAAGCGGCTTTCATTCTTGGATCAAATGACTCTCCCTGGAGACACGGGAGTTTATTGTCTCTGGCTCTGATTGACATCAATGTAAACTCAAAAGCCGAGTGAGCGCTGGTGGAGCGATGCTATGATGCATGTAACTTCTGCAATATTTCATCATTTTGGCCACAACTAGTCTGCATTCTAGCAGCACGCTAACATCGTTCAGTCTGCTTGGAGCTTGAAACCTAACCGTACTAAAGGATTTACACTGTTATCCTGTTTCTGGCGTGTTCGGGACCCCTGTGTGATGAACGTCACTAGCTTGATTCATGCTTGACGCATCCGTGTGGTGATGTCACACCAGCACACATGCCCCTTCATGAGGGTCCCTTGTGGTGGGTTTTCACCAATCTGGATGCATCCACGATACACGGACGAGTGGGAAATTAAACCTGTGTCATTAAATGGTTGCAAGTATTTGAAGTATATAAAGTATTTCATCTAACTTACACATCGGTCTCAAGAACCTATTTCATGGACGTACGGACCTTTGTTTCTTTTTCTGACATAGCAGGACTAAACAAGGGAGTTATTCTTGCAGGCTATCACTCTTTTTATAAACAATGAATCTCCTCTTCTCTTCTGTAAGACTGTGCCGCAGATGTGAGTCTTCAATACATCGATAGCTGGGAGAACATCTGTTTGGTGTGAAGTGAAACCTGCATTGGAGCAAACTCCCAAATGTTTCCATTTCACAACCTTGTCAGTTCATGCAGAAAGCATAATTGACACCAGCAGATAAAATCACCGGCCAGCACTAGCAGGCGACATCACCAGCTAACACCACCCCCTAACACCACTAGCCAACTCTAGCCGCTAATAACACCAGCAGCTAACATCGTGAGCTGACACTAGGGGTGCAACGAAATAGTCAGCTCTCGAAACGATACGAAATACTAAACAGGGCTCACAATACAAAATACTCACGGTACGAAATAAAGATGAAAGAAAACCAAAAATCAGAAATGCAAAAATCAAATATTCTTTATTTTCTTCCTCAGTACGCATACATACAAGTTTTTGCTGCGTCAGTACAAAATAAAATGCTCTTTGCTTTGAAAAAACAGAACATTTGTATTTTTCCCCTTATTTTGACAACAACGCAAATACAAACATAAAATTTCAATTAAATAAAGTGCTTTGTTGTTGTAAATGATGAGGACAACTACATTCTTGAATGAAAAGGAAAACAAATATTAAATAATCCTCAGGGATGCAGTCTAATCTACATCTACAATGTCTGACCTCAGTGAGCTGGAATATTGAGCCTTCAACAAGTGCATATTCTTCTATCATGCTAGCAGTGCTCACCGCAGCCTATGGAGCTGTGTACTGACCTAGTTTTCACACGGTTTTTGTTTCATCCACAATCGTCTCACCGTTGCCTTGTCTTCTTCTTCTTCTTCTTCTTCTCTGGCGTAGCTACAGTGTTATCCTTCTTGTAATATGTGTATACAGTAGGCGCCGCTTCGCATTGTTTTTTTTACATTTATTTTCATTTCGTGCGTCTTTGAATTTTATTTCGTCATTTTTTATTTCGTGCCGCAAAATTTTGTCACACCCCTAGATGACACCACTCACTAATATTAGACTCACCTCACACCAGCTGCTAATATCACCAGCTAACACCTGCAGCTAATATCACACGCTAACACACGCAAGATCACCTGCTCACACCAGTCACTCATATAAACAGCTCACACTAGCCGCTATCACCAGCTAACACCTGCACCTAAGACCACCAGTTAATACAAGTCACTTATAGTACCAGCGCACACCAGCCCCTAATATCACCAGCTAACACACGCAGCTAATATTACCAGCAAACACCTGCATTTAACATCACCAGCTAACAGCTTTAGCCAATATCACTAGCTAACACCTGCAGCTAACATTTATAGAGACCCCTAGACAATGTAGCACCACTAATATTTCTAACCCAGAGTCAGTTGAAGCGCAGTGATGGAAGTAAAGGGAGGCAACCCCTGGCTGGCCCAGCTTTAGTAGCGTCCCATAAGTGTCTGTTTTTGTGCTTTTGCCTCTCAACTGTCCTTTGATTGCTGTTTGTTCTGTGTAGCTGTGACAATGAAAAAAAAAGGCTCTACGGGAAGGAGAAAGGACAGTAAAGTCTGGAATTGTTTTTATGTGCTGCGTTTGCCTCTCCGAGGCCAGCTCTATGTATCGCCGACTTTGACCCAGCAGCGCTTCAGACGCCGCCTGCATGTTTTTGTAGTGGAAATCAGAGTGTGAAAAGGTGGCGTGGAGGGACACCACGATGGGCTTGTGTTTGTGTTTTTGTTGTTGCTCGGAGTTACTGTCACTTCAGGTTGCTCCTCGCCTGCTCCTTTCCTATCCTGGATCCCACAATCTCAGAAAGTTTCCTCACCCACCTCTTTCCTCACTTCTCTTTTTTTTCCTTTAGCTTTCTCTCCACTCACTCCTTTTTTTTTTTTTTTGCTTCACTTCTCAGGAAATAACCTTCTATTGCATTCTCAAGTCCCAGAGGATGTAGAGATAAAATCCCTCCTCGGTCTAGGGGGCTCTGTGAAGATAGTGTAACAGTTTTTTCTCACTGTCACAGCTCCAGGCACTGTGATGACTCCTCTGCCCATCCTCCCCTCCTCTCTCCCTCGTTCTTTCTTTACTTTCTCTGTGCTGTATCTTAACAAGGTGTGATGTGGAGGTAGAGGCGGTGAAAGAGGTGTGACTGGCAGCTACCACCACTGCTTCAGCTCCGTCTCCTAACATCGATGTTTCAATTACCTTTCGAGGAACCAAGTGCAAAGGTAGAAGTCAGATGAATTTAACATACAGCGAGGGAGTCTGCAGGAGGGAGACTGCTTTCTGATTCCTCTTTCCAGCCATAAGTTACGCAGTTAAAATAGCAAGTCAATTGTGTGTTGTACAAATCATGAGTGAACCATGTACCGCCCCCCTGGAGGTCATGCTCTCGGTGGTATCGGCTGGACTCTCCGCAGGATTAAGCTGTTTTTTGCTAGAATTGGTGGAGAGCTATAATGAGGGGCTGGGAAGAACCCCTTAGATTTTTGAGGACACTTTGTGAGGATTAGTCATAGCGCCACCAGGTGACTGCAGGAAATATGTATTTTTGGCCACGTCCTCGTGTGACAACCAGAACCACCTCAGTGTTTTTTCTTTAAAAATGTTATAAAACATCAATTAATTTACATCAGCATTAAACGGCTTCAGGCGAGAGGCCGGGTTCACCCTGGACAGGTCACCAGTCCATCACAGGACCAACACACAGAGACAGACAACCATTCACACTCACAGTCACACCTACAGTCAATTTAGAGTATCAATCAGCCTAGACCCCTCTTGATGTCTTTGGACTGTGGGAGGAAGCTGGAGTACCAGAGAGAACCCACACAGGAACAGGGAGAACATGGAGACTCACACAGAGAGATCCTGTGATGGAGCCGGGGCTCCAACCCACAGCCCTCTTGCTGTGAGGTGATTGTGCTGACCACTGCACCACCGTGCCGCCCTCATCTCGTAGATTTTCTCTTTAATGTCAAATTTTCATTCTTTCCACATTTACACTCAAAATACTTGAATATAATTAGGTTAAATATAAGAGTTCAGTCTGACTCATCCAGGGTGAACCCCGCCTCTCGATAGGCTCCAGCCCTTTAACGGATAAGCAGTATAGAAAATGGATGAATGGATGGATGGATGAAAGAATGGATGGATGAAAGGATGAATGATGGATGGATGGACGGATGGATGAATGAATGGATGAAAGGATGGATGGATGAATGAACAAATGGAAGGATGAAAGGATGAATGGATGGATGCACAACACTTCAGTCATGGTGTCATTATAAATGTCTGTAATTTATACGACACCTGCAGATCTAAACTGAGATATTGAGTTACGCTGATAACCATCAGCTTCTAAAGTGTTAATTGAAAGTAGAGAAACTCTGATTATCATGACTGTGAACAGATGACTAACTTGGCTCAGACCAGACCTGTGTGTGTGCATGCGTGTGTGTGTGTGTGTGTGTGTGCGCTTCGGTAGCTCTCTGGCTTGGAGCGGCTTGGCCACAGTGTTTATTTAACCTTATCAGGGGTTGTCATCCACTCAGGTCGGCGTAGGGTGGATTTCAAAAAGGAAACCCCAATTATTACCTTCAAGCTGAACCCCCCCAAACACACACACACACACACACACACACACACACACACACACACACACCAACCTCCCCCAGTCCTGTATAAAAACAGCCATTCATATTTGTAGAGGTATTTGAACAGATCTAAATCCTGCTCTGGTTATGTAAGTGTGACTTATCTTCAACTCTGTGTACAGAGGTTTTCACTCTCACTAAGACGGAGGACACAAGGGAAAAGTATATTCCTCAATGAAGAGAGATCCATTCATTTTGCTGCTGAGAAATCACAAGTTAGGGAAAAAAAAAACCAAACTAGTTTCCTGAAAAGATTTATGTTCTGAAATGATGATAAAAAAAAGGTGGTGACCTGTTTGTTTGACCTTCATTCATCTTCTTTGCTCTTTTCATCATTCAAACAAGCTCTAACATGTCTGGAAGAATCCGAATCTTTGCCAAGAAGTTAAATGCCCTCTTTAGGTGGTACATCAGGAGAGCAGACAGCCAGTTGCTATGCCAACGGCAATTTAAAAAAAAAAAATGTTTTGATCATTTGGCATTTGGAATTTTAGATGATGAAATGTTTCTGAAGCACTCCGTTGACCTTTGTCCTGGTGTACTGACCCTTAATGAGCATGTGCAGTAACTGTCAGGAAGTTCCACTCATGCAGCACTAATTTGCCTTCGATACCTGGTGCTGTTTATCAGACCGCTCGGTTGGTTTGGTCTGGTGTGAAGGCTCATTTCAAATCTGGTGTGAAGGCTCATTTCAAATCTGGTGTGAAGGCTCATTTCAAATCTGGTGTGAAGGCTCATTTCAAATCTGGTGCAGGCCAAACAAGCGGTGCGCACGAAAACAGGGAATCTGGGCCCAGTCCTAAGTGGACCGTGGTGAGGTTCGTTTGAGGTGTGAAAGGAAACGGACCAAATAAATGGAGTAAACAAACCAACAAAACAAACATGATCCATTGCACTGGGTAATGTGAGGACACGACACAACCCTGTGACTACAAAATTATCGGTGCGAAAGCAAACTGAATGCCTCTATTTTATACCCATTTGTGTTCTTGGTGCCTCAGCATCGTCTCGCTTACCTAACAATGCTGTGTGTGTAAGCTTGACATTGTTCTAGTGGCCATTCTTCGTCCCGTCCACCCTCTGAGAGCTGTGGTCTGCTTGCTCCAGGAAACAACGACCTAGCTAGCTCACTGGTAGTAGACGCTGCCGGAGCAATCAGGAAGGGCCTGCTAGTTCCTTCCAGCGAATAGTTGCAGAGGTCTGGAAAGAAGCTGATAACTCTAGAAAAAGAAGCGCTTAAAGCAACTGCTGTGACAACTATGCACTGGTGCTGCGTGCCATAACTGGCCTGAGACCTGTAAACTAGCTACTGTACCTTGTAATTCAGGATCTGTGAGTCTTTATCTTGCTTTGCCACATGTTGTTATTAGTTTAGCATGCCAACTAAATGAACGTTTGACTCATGGAATGAATGACTTGAGCTGTCATAGCCTTGCATTGATTTAAGACGCGTCGTATTCTTAAACGTTCTCAGAATGCGTTGAAGTGTCTGGGCTGTCAGGCAGCTTCACGTGGCCTCTACCTGACAGCTGCTTTCATTGTAATTCTATTGTAACTGATTTTTGTCGATTATCTGAATCGCTATGACGATGCACAATGAATATTGAACATTTGCCCATCAGTTATGGGGAAGCTTTACATACCCCCCCCCCCCCCCCGATCCTGGGTTTAGCTCCGTCCACAAAAGTTATGATTGGTTTACGCAATTACAAAGTAGCCAGAGCATTTTTTTTATCAGAGAACAGTGAGGTTGAACCCAACCTCTCTCCCATCAGGAAGACTAACCTAAACCTGACCTTCAGCATAGTTTTAATAACTTTAACCATTTATGGTCATTATAATGATTCCGAGATGACGGATGTGTGGTTGGATCAAATCCATCCCACCCCCCAAACTGCCTCCCTACGTGGACTTTTCCTCCCAAAACTGCCTCCCTACGTGGACTTCCCCTCCATGTGCTAACATCCAAAGAGTGATGAGAAGTGTTTTACACTGGGGTCAGCCCAAAGTGCTCATTTGAATTATTCCAGTGTTTATACTGACCAGATGGATGATGTCATTGTTCACCCTAAAATCCATAAAGCAGAATGAAATCGCCCATCACGCAGAGAAAGAAAAGCACATTTCTCATTACAAGCATGATTTAAGGATACTTAAAAACCATAAGCTTGTTTCATCACCTTTCCTGGTGTTTTTTTTTTGTTTTGTTTTTTTTTTTTGGTAAATGAATTTATTTAAAGTCAGTGGCCTGTTCTGAAAGTAACACTTTAACAGAAGGGAAAAACTCAGACTTCTGAACCGTAGTTGCACTGAAGCTCCGACACATTTTTCAGATATAACAAAGTAGAGCTTAGCGGGCCTCTGAGACAACGATCCTCCGTGTTCTATGGGATGTTGGTGCATGATTCTAAAACCTGCCTCGCAGTCACATGGTGTCGTCCCACTCATTTTCATGCGACAATGCAGGATGCAGGCCAAGGATGCCCTGGCACACTGCCTGAAAGCAAATAAGGGAGAGGCATGGTAATTGTATTTTCATTTCCTGTATAATTCTACACCTCAGGGGTGGCGTCTTAGAATTTGTTGTGCTTTTTTTGTTTATCGAGTATAAATATGATAGGATGATCCAGAAATAAAGGGGTAGGAGTGGGGGGGGGGATGGGCTTGAGGCATAAAACTCAACAGAATGAACAGATTCCTGAGGGCTGGGGATCGTATTTATTTCCAAATCCAATATTGTACATGAGCAGGATTTTTTTTTTCAAAAACAAAGAAAGCTTTTAATGCAGAATAAAGAGAAAAGTTGGATTTTTTTGGCCTTCACTGGACTCAACCCTGAGCAGCATACACCTGCAGTCCTTGACTTGACTTCCTGTGACATTAGAGACACCCACACTGTCTGGGTGAGTTCCTCCTCCACCAGGTCAAAATACTGACTTGAGTGTGTCAAGGTCATGCAGGCTAGACAACACAGTTCCATTGAAAAGGTTGTGTTTCCACTTTGAGCCCTCATGTCTACGTTACCCTACACACACTCCCACACACTCTACTGATGTCCACTTGCAGTAGCACACCGATCTGTGGGTCCGCTACTTCCACTGCTACTTCTGGTATTACTTCTATCACTACTATAGATACCATACAGTGAGTGAGCATCAGCGGAAGATAAAAAGCAGATTCGTACCCTGCAGCATTGCTTGTAACAGAATCTTAACAGCTCCATCTCCTGGAGTTTAATTACCAGCGCAGATGAACTACACCAGCTGTTGTTGAGCAAAAGTACAGGGCTCGGAAGGCATGTGCTGTGCCTGAGCATTTCGTCAAGTCAGGTTGAAAACACTCCCTACAAAGAACAAACGCTTAAAATTTGCAAATCAGTAGCGAATCTCACACGACTCACCCGCTGTTTGTGTTCCTCAATATTCCCAAACTTTGGTTTTTTATCTCTGGACAGCATGAAATACGTCAAAATCTAGCTGATACGTCAAAATCTAGCTGATACTTTAGCGCAGTTGCGACTTGCGCACCAGAGCCTCTCGTCAACGTCGTGACTTCTTCTCTAGGCCTCTTGTGAGAGCTGTACGTGTCATTGAAGATAGCGCCACCCTCTGGTGAAAATACACATCGCGTAACTTCATTTACTCGTGCTGAGCCAGGAAAATATGTACCCGAGGGATTAGATTCCGTCTATGAGGGACATGTGCTAGCACGTACATAACTAATGTTTAGTATTCCAGCTCACATGCTAGTACCCGGATATGCAGCGTTTTCTCTGCTTTAGCATGTGTATCCTCAGTATCACAAAAGGCATGCGCTACATTTTTAGGGTGCTGCTTTGCTGTTTGACCTTTCGCCCTCCCCTCCCAAAAATAATCCCCCCTTTCAAACCCAGGAGTCCAACACATTGAGCAGAACAAAATAAACATTAGACCTCTACTGCAACCACAGCCAACAGTGTCAACCTTTCACTGGTCCATTCACAGAAAACCACTAGCTGCTTCACTCAACTCCACACCGCTGTGGACACACAAACACACACACAATCAACCACAGACACACACATTTACACTCCCTGCCAGCAGATAAAATCCTCTATTGGAAACAAAAGGTTCAGGCACTCAACACTGAAGCCGCAGGTTATTGCAAAACTCATTTCAATATCATGACAATCATCACACTGCTGACCTCATACTGCAGAAGGCTACATCAGGAAACTGTAACTATTGAGAGCCTGAAACTGCTGCGTGCAATTTTAGACAATTTCTTGTAACTTTTGTTTTCCAGAGAGGCCAGATGGAACGCAGACTTGGCAGTGATATGTTAATCTCACTGGGTGAAAGATGAACCCTTTTAACGCAGCCAAAAACATCAAAAAGAAAACATTTCAAAGCCAGCGAGTAAAACCTCGCAAATAAGAGAAAGTAGCCACACAATTGGAGAATGAGCCTGTAAGGGAAGTCAGTGCAGATAATAGATGTTTTGTTTGTGGAAGGAAACCTAAACAGGACTTAAGGTGTCACCTGAGGTAACGTCCTTCATTGCACGGGCTATACGGCGCAATGATTTGTTTAGGGTTAAATAGCAACTTGTTTGGTACAGGCACTGACCTTTCTCCTCTGTTATACCCTCCATTATCCAGAAGATTTGTGTTGTAAGCCTGTGCAGCCATCATGCCAGTCTACTCATGGTCAGTAATCGCCCAGTGCAGCAAAAGCACAAGCTACTATTAATAAAAGTGATTTCAAAGCATGTTTTACTTCCTCTGTTGATGATTTTTTATGTCTCGAGCGCCGTAAATGAGGCAGCGCTGCTTAAACAGCAGTGTCAGCCTCTTGTGGCACACCGTGTACAGGATGTTGAAAGTGTAAAACAACAAGCTGGCAGAGGAAACATGGCTAAAGTTGCACAACAGCGTGCAGCCGTGCAGCAGAGTGCTGGAGACAGAGGTTTCGCTTCAGCTCGCCTCTCTTTCAGTTTGAACGTCTCCCAAATGTTGCGCACAAAAATGAGGAGCGCCCTCTGTTTCTGTTACAATAATACTGCAGAGTCAGATTGATGGAAAGCTCTGTTGTTGTTTTTTTGCTGGTGACATAAAGCAGACATTTGGTGTGTATTTCAGGTCACTAATCTTCTCTCTCATTTTTTTTTCTTTTCCCTTTTTTTTTAAACTCCATCTGAACATTTTGTTTTTTCGTGGAAGAAGTCACACTTTCCATAGTGCTATTTCCGTCTATGGGTTAAAGTGCAATGCAGACAAAAGAAAGAAACCACTCAGCTGGCTAACTTCCTGTTTTCTCACATGCTGCCTGTGACCTCAGAGCAAAAGAAGAAAACTGACAATATTACACTGCTGTTATATGGGTGATTTAACCAAAACACACCCCCAGGAGCTTTTTACACAGGGAGAAAATAAATGGGGTATTTCATAAGATTATAAAAAAAAATACATGTTTGGACGTTAGAGTGGTAGCAACTGCTGTGACCATGGTAGCACCGAAGAAGCACTTTAACTGATGGTACCTGTGAGAGCTTTGAAAGTTGTGTCTTCGCACAGCTCGATTTAAACAGACTATTTCAGTGGACAGAAAATGCCCTTGTTTACCAGAAAAGCTGCAGCAGAACTAATCTTCTCCATTCACACTCCTCCATTATGCCCATGATGAAATGAATTAATCGCAGAGGAAATAAAACAACTTGTGTCCTTGTAAGATGCACACACACACACACACACACACACGCACAAACACACACTTACACTATTCATCTTCTGATACCCTCGGTCGTTTCTGTGTAAACGTCTAAGAGCTAATGTGTCCGAACAAAAAAGGAACGCACGGTTACACCTTTTTACGGTTGTGTATCGTCCCAAACGCATGAAGCTTTACATGCACTATTAAGAGGTTTTTAAAAGACTTAAATGTTTATAAATTAAAGTCATTATGCAGCCACAAAAACAATGAATTCCTTTGAAGCTTCACACAGATTAAATGACATGTTTTAATAGGCTGTTTATATGCTGCGTAGGCCCACGTACGGGAGGTCAAACACCGTCAGGAATACAAAATCTCGAGCCGAGCTTCTTCAAAGCCAAATGGAGAGTTTGCGAGGTTAAAACGAAATGTTCAAAACATTAACAAGTGGATGAATTATGAAAGACTTGTTCATAAATATGATGTAGTTTGATCTAAACATGCAACACACATTGATGCTGATGAGAAATTTGGAGCAGATCTCCTATGACTCAGGATTTCAAAGATACATTAAGATACATTTAGAACTGCAACGTTTGCACTCCCCTCTCCTTATAGACCTCCGTGCCAGTGAAGAGGCCAGAGGCGCTACGTGTTCAAATTGTCTGTCCATCCTGTTCTCGTTAATGTGGAATCTCTGGAAGACTCCGGAACCTTGAGGGAAATTTGCCACAAACATCCGCTCGGTCGGATGAACTGAAGAGGTTTTGGTGGTCAAAGGTCAAGGTCACTGTGAGAGGCGCACGTGCATCCACGCTGTGACATTTGTAGTTCCACCTGACGTCACATTCAAGTCATTTGAGGTGTTGACTACTGGTTTTTATAACATTTTTGAAGAGCAGCGATTACAGTTAACATAGAGGTCAGGATGCAGGGGGATTCCAGCTTTCTTGGCTTTCCACCGTAGCCTGCTGCTAACTAGCTGTTGGCTAAGTTACCCGGAGCTTAGCAAAGAGCTCCTGGGAGAAAAGAAACTGTTATTCAACCGCTCGCAAAACCCACATGATTTCTGGCCTTCGACATTCCTAACATGGCTTTCTTCAGTATATTTAGGTGAGCTTGACATTTTGACATTTGGACATCAATTGATCCGGACCAAACCAAACGAACTGCAGGCGTGAAAGTTTTTTTTAATATCCATTTTTTAATTTCATGTTTATATCTGCTGCAGAGGTGAAGAAACAAAGGTTTTAGTGAACCTGGAGTTTTACGGCGTTATTTAAACAAATTCCATAGGATTCCTTTGGAGGAACCTTTCTGCACACCTCCACCTGAACACTTACAAACACACAAGTCCTCTAAAAACATCTGACTGCACCATGTTTGCTCACTTTTTCAAGTGAAGCACAACTCATACTGTGTGCATCATATACTGTAAATGATAATTTTGTTTATTTTCCTGCCAGCCGCTGCACGTTTCTCGTTCTCACAGCTTCCCATATATTTAACTTCTGACAGGAACTTAACCTGTTTGGATCTAAAAATGCACAGAGACTCTTAAATACCCTCCAGAAACCGGTTTTCTGAAAAAAACAACAACTAGAAACTTAAACCTTTATTTCCTCAACTCTATGAAACAAAAAACAAACGAAAAAAAACAGCTAAAAAGATGAAACCCTCAGCGTCGACGTACAATGACTTACCTTTGACCTCCTTATCACCGAATAAATAAAAAACAGTCAAAATAACGTGGACATCGGGTCTTTGTATCGAACCTCTAAAAAGTCATAAAGTTGAATAAAATGCCCAGAATCTTCAATCTGATCACCCCCCCCCCCCCATGAACTGTTCAATACATAATCTTCACTCTTCAGAATCAAGAATGAAAGAATTATCACAAACACACGACAAATTAATCAAAGATGTTCTGCCTTTCACAATCTGTTTATTATTTATCTCTTTTTGGGTTTTATTTTGGAGCACGAAGAGCAGGGACCGTCTCCGAGAGACTTTAAAAACATGTAGATATCCAACATTTTTTCCAGTGATGTCAAAGTCAGATTTCAAAACTCTTGTCAACATTAATTTGAAGCAGACACAGCAATAAATGTAATATCAAACGGAAGACAAATAAACCCTACTTGTTGAAGGCCTCAGCCAAACCAGTGCAAATCAAGAGACGATCACATGACAAAGAACACGGAATAGAAAAGTTGCATTGAGCTCTTTACCCAGGACAACCCTGCTGTCAATCACAGCTAAGCCAGTATAAAAGCCTTTATTTAACTGCAGCGGCGGCGGCGGCGGCGGCGGCTTCATGACAAATTACAACATGTGATCGTGACCTCGCAAACAATCTTTCTCCTCAGAATATCACACGGTCAAATGCCGAGGTGTTGGCTGTCTGAGTTGAGGCGTCGCCTGTCAACAATAGCCCATGTGGTTTTGTTGACTGTGTCCTCTGAGGAATGCTGATAAGAGCTTGGCGTTACCCCCCCCCCCCCCCCCCCCAGCTCTGCTCAGCACATGAGCGGAGATTCATCAAAACATATGTGAAGTGGACTTGTGGCTGATTGAGGGCCTGATATCCTCTCCTCTGGTCTTCATTAGCCGGAGGAATGGGGGGAAGGCAGGGGGGTTTCCCACCTCGGGAACCGCGGCGCAAACAGCTTCAGTTCCCAGCAACTGGGTCAGGCTGAGAGGAGCCGATGCGTTTTGCTCATCAGATCTGGCAACTGCGGCCTGTTCCAGAGAATATGTGAGTGTATTATAAGGAACCCTGGCGTTTGTTTATCTTTGAGACAAAAGGAACCTCATGGTGATTTTAATTTGAATCAACTGCAAAGCTGCAGCTTTTTTATAGCTTGTAAAATCACACTTGGCAGTAAAATTGCTCTGGGTTCATCTGATCCCTCTCGAAGGAGGAAGAACGACAGTGATTTAGCTGAAACGATGAAGGACTGCAACATCACGCCGCCCCCCCCCCCCCCCCCAAAAAAAGCGCGTTATGACTCTTAAGTCACTTTTATCAGATAGCATCCAGGAGACCTTGTGAATTTATTTTCAACTAAAAAAGCGGTGTTGCTTTATTTATGATTTTTCCCCAAAAAATGTTATGTAATCTTAAAAAAATAAAAAGTTTTATCCCTTTGAATGTCTGAATTGGTGGAAGCAGCTCCACACACTGCACTCAAAATGAACTGTGGGACCAACGCTAGCTGACTGCTCTGGCTCGCATTCAGAGGCAGTTCAGGATGCATGAGATAAAATTTAGTATGTTCTTGCGTAATCTGATCACAAATGTGTCCATACTGCAAAACTAACAAGCCCTCAAAGCTAACCTGGCGAGCTGTCAAGGGTTATTTTTCTTCTCACTGATCACGGTTACACAGATAAAAGTCCCACAGATACAATCAAGAGCGCGGAAATCTGAACATCAGTGTTCACTTGCAATGTGTTTTAACTGGATCTAGTAAGTATTACCTGAGGTTCGTGTGTGTGTGTGTGTGTGTGTGTGTGCATGTGTGTTGGCGTGGCAAGTAAAGGGCTTGCGTAGACTGCCAGACCAAATCAGACGTTTGGCATATTGATTTTAGACATTCTAGACAGCAGAACCCCCCCCCCCCCAAAAACAAAAACCCACATGACATCTGAAATCTAATCCAAACATTTTGAGATCTGATTTGAATCAGATTTCTACAGACTTGTCAGTCTAAAACACTCAAATAGGATTTGAAAGTGTTTTTTGTTTCAACCACGACTTGTTACTCCTTCGATTTTTGCTGCCCTATGTCTCGTCTTGAAGATAGGATCGGATCTCATCACTAACAAGTAACGGTGTGAAGAGAAAAAAGATCTTATTGGTGAAATAAACCAGATTTGCCCGCAGTGGGAACAGAGCGCTGGCTCGTCTGAGGGTACTGAAGCGCTAAACACGAGCCATTGATCTGTTAAAATGATGTGGCAGCACCACAGAAAACAAGAATAATAAATTACAATATTTTTCTATGATTCACATTCAAATTCCCTGCGACAGCAATTTCATATGTTGTGGAAAAGTGAGAGTCGAGAGGCAAGACAGGACCGTCGGTATCAACAAACAGCAGACTTTGCAGCAGAGGACAGGTATGTATATGTCTCAGCTGGTCCGAAGTTGGCCGAGATGTTCTGCGTAGGTTCTCTCGGTGGAACACGGAACAGTGCTCAGTCATTGGAGGTATCACCATGGTGGGTGTGAGGGTGAAAATAACACATTTCTCATCAGAAAAGGAGACTTTCTGCTGTCTTAGGTAAAGAAGTTATTGGTCTTTTGTTAACAGTGTTTGGGCATCAGTGCCTCTTTGGTTTCACTTGGTAGTTTGACTTGCCAAGTTACGAGTTGTTAATTTCGGTCAGACATCACCTGGGAGCTCGTAGAAACCTGATAAAACCCCGCCATCACAACTGAAAATGGCCGATCCTTTGTCACATGAATGCTTTGAAGACGTACCGTTCATGTACTGTTCTTATTTGATCCGTACCCATGTTGCTATGACGATTTCATGGTAGGGTGTTGTTCTAAACTGGTCCTGTTAACTGTTGAGATGTCAACTATGCACTTGTGTGTGTGTGTGTGTGTGTGTTTTTTTTTACTTTTCCCCACTTCTTCGACTTGAACGCTGTCATCTCTGGTGTGATGTCACTCCCAGTTCCAACCTCTGAGTTTCAAGGTAAACTGAATACGACGTGAGTCCACTAAAAGTGATGCAAAAGGTCAGCCAGTAGAAGGTCTGAATGATAAGTGCGAGTCTAGAGGGAGGTGCGGTGAATGGTGTTTTCATATTTTTCCCAGAATATTCCTACTTACTATTCCTATTCCTACGCCTTCTACAGCGTACCTCTGCTAAGGGCTAATAAAAAAAAAACAAAAGAAATGTTGAAGGGATGCGCTCCAAACTTAAATGGGTTCTTCCTTGGCCCAGACGGAACCTGTCCACCATGCATCCTACTGTAATCCTGCTGACAGACAAACAGGCCAACAGAGGCTGGTGGAAAAAGGCCTCCATGATCAGCAATGATGGCGCTCTAATTATGGTCATTATGGGAAACTCATGACTTAAATGTCAAAATGTATCTTTTTCATCTTACTCCCTTTTTCTTTGCTGAGAATTAATAAACAGTCTGTTCTTGTAACTGCTGAGTTATTCACAAAGCAGGCCTGAGATGAGGATCTAAGATGGCCACTGATTAATAGAGTTGCAGCAGTCCAATATCCAGTACGTAAGCACATGGAAAAAGTATCCAGATGGCTTCCACAGCCTATTATATTTATTTATCATGGCCTGTTGCCTGGTATGATCTCTGTTTTCAGCACAATAATGACAAAATGGCAGAGGTTAATCTTCTAATGACCGCAAACTTGTTCCCGCAGTGCCTAAGCTTCCATGGGCAGGTGGGCAGTGGAAAAAGGCCACTGGCTGAACGATTCAGGGTAATTATCATGATTGTTTGAAAGAGGCAGTCATTAGGAAATTAAATGTTATTTTATTTCGGGGCTGACCTAAGATGCTCTTACTTTTTCAACATGTAATGTTTGTATTCTAAATGAGCAAAATTGTAGCCGAGAACTAAACAGAGAGCTAAGAGCTAAGTTTTTAAATGAACACTAAACTCTTTTGGAAAATGTGCTCATATTCCATCCTTTCGTAAAGCCCTTAAGAAGATAAATACCCTTCTCTGTGAGTGTATAGGGAGCTGAGACTCCAAAAACAAGCTGACTGCTAGTTAGCTTAGCACAAAAAAGGTAATGGATGGGAAGGGTTAGAAGTCCTCTGTCAACTGATCAAGTATATTTTCTCGAAAACAATCTTGGCCTCCATTGATACGATAAATCTGTGTGTGACTTCAGTATCTCAACGACGATGGATATCAAACTGTACTCAGGCACCTTGAGGAAGTGCAGTGCTGAGACTGAGTTCTGGGGTCTAAGGGGGTCTGAGGGTCCAGGATCTGTGATGACAGTCAGGATTCTGCCTGGATAGCTTTGAGGAGTTGTGACACCATTTGGGCCTCAGTCGTCACACAAACCAGATCAAAGTCAAAGATTAAAGACAGAGGTTCTGGGATGTAATGCAACCTAAGGCCCCGTAGCGTTGCGCTAAGAATTCAGCAAGGATTGCACATAACATGTTTTTTATTTGCTTAAATTAGTCAGAAGGGGCATCAATTATCCTTTGCTATACAAAAATACAATTATGAAGGACTGTAATTGTAGAACAAACCACATCAGACTGCGCTAACCTTAAAAGCTCCATTGTAACTTTGACCAGCAAAACAAAATGTTTGATTCCGACGAGAAGAGGAGCTGCTGTTACTAATCACAGCTGAGTTCTTAAAACAGGATGAGGTGGATTACCAAGATCCTGATTCTTATCTACAGAATGACTTGTGACTTGGGTCCACTGACAGTTCCCATTAATTACTATTCATTGTGCTAAGCTAACTGGTCAACTGGTCTCTGAGCCTCAGCTCCCTAATGCAGCACAGATGAGAGAAGAGTATCTATCTTCTCGTCTGGCTCTGGGGAGGATGGATAATGAGTGAAGCTGTTGTGTTCTAAGCAGTGCTTCATCTTTGCCTTGACACCTTCCTCGTGACAACACGTCCCCTGTGTTCTGCAGAGAAGTAGAAGCCCCACTCAGCCAGGACACAGGGAGTGGGTGGTTTAGTAAAAACGTGCTCTGATACATATTGAATATTCATGGTTTGAGTGGTCAGACGCTGCAAAGTCATTAGTGCACTTACTGCCTCACTGCCATTTCCCTCTGAAGCTCATCAGAGCTGAGGCATCTTCCACTGCAAAAAACAGGAGACCTCTGTGACGTCACACTCCTCCAACAGGTTTAAAAGAATTCGAACTTGTAGGCTCGTATAATTTATGTCAGGTGACACCGAGATGAACTGTGGTTTAGAACCTGAACCTTTGTAAATGGCCTTTGTCTCTGCATGTGATCTCAAACTGGACTGGACCGTTAAGTTCAAGGGGCTCTGTGGGGGTCACGCCATCTGTTGCAGGACTCCTTCTTCTTCTTCTTGTCGCCGGAGACAGTTCTTTATGACCCCGGCTGAGCATTTTGGGTCATTGTGATGCTCAAGAGTGACACTGGGGTCAGACCCAACCCCCACACCAACGCCCACAAACTGCAAGAATCCTGCACCAAGATTCATTGCTGCTTCAACTTCCAAAAATTTCTGCCTGTGAGAAACCTTGCTGAGGCTGGATGACACCTTGGGATGTGATCTCTCGGAGGGACAACAACGAGCAAACGTACCCCTTAGATTGGTAATTTCTTGAGCTTGTTTGACATATACATTCAGTGTGTCTTCATTTATCCATCGCATATCTTTGATGTACATTATAAATAGGCAATTGCAGCTGGAGCATTGACAGAAAGGACTTTTGTGCAACATGGCACCATCTCAGGGGCAAATTTCTCTGTTTAACTGAGAACATTTCTTTTTACATCCCTGCATACCACCATAACGGTGTGATGTCTCATATATATTTATTAAATGCATTATGTGTTACCCACATTTTGTCACCAGTTTTATATCACAAATTCCCCCTGGCAAGCTGCAACAAAATCTGCAGAAATTTTTTTTTTTTTAAATTTCCACAGTTCTAACACATCCATGAAGTTGTGTTTATGTGACCAGGTTACATTGCTAAGTACATTTGAAACCGCTGGTAATTTTTTGTATGTTTTTACTCAGATGTCTTTATATTTTTTGCTTATAAATATGTTTATATGTGTAATGTACATGAACAGCTGGAGCGGGCTCGTGTTCCCACGCACAAAGCAAGGTTTATTCAGAACATATATATATATATATATATACCAGATTAAAAGGAGTGGTGTCAAACTGCATGTATGATACTGACTCATGAGGTGAATCCAGATAAACGCATAATTTTATTGATTTAAGCTAGAAAATGTACCTCAGCCGTGAGGCCTGGCTGTCAATAAACAGGCCAGCTGAAGAATAATTTGAAATCAACTGGGACTTGATGCTGCCATCTTGGTATACAACTGTGAAAGGACTGAAGCCATGTACATATACCTCATGTAATATTAACACCTGCGTAGGAAACAAGCCAGGAAGAGTTCTGGTGATATTGGCTCAGTTAAATCACATCAAATCTTTCCTTCAGTGCCTAATTGGATAAAAAATAGTCCGTCTGCCACAATGTACGGAGGGATTTGAACTCATTGATGTTCTCCACAAATGTTTTATTGTCAAAAGAACACTTTCATGCTCTTTTCTTTGTTGGATCAGAGGGAGAGATTTAAACATCACAAGCAGAGTTGAATAACAGCAAAGACAGAAGATGGTTTTGGTTTTGGAGTTGTCATCTTAAAATTTATGTTCTGAGATCCCAGTTCAAATGTTTCTTTCTGTCACTATTTTATCACGGCACTCCACAATGATAGATATTTAATTGGAACCAGTAATAGCCTCCATAACTCTTTTTTTTTTCCGTCTCTGAAGGCCAAGTTGAAGTCCCGAGCCTTTCAGTGACCAGCTGTTTGTCTCAGCTTTTCTCTTCCTCCTCTTTGTTTGTCGTCTGGTTTTGTAGTCCCTCCATAACAAGTCCATTTGTCTCCGTAACAAGTCTCAGTAAATAGTGTTTTTTCGGTGAGCCCACCTGCAGGAGCCCTGGTGCTGGTTACAGCTCACCGGGCCTCACAGGGCTACCCACAGAGGAGGAGGCAATTAAAGACCCGAGGAAGGAGCCATAAATCTCCATAAACTTCAGCTAGCCACTCTCCCTCCACTTTCGCTGGACACTTAGATAATGCATCTCCTCCTCAGCAGCCCCCAGACGGACTCTCAGAGAGAAAAGGAGGTTTTGATTTCTCTCAACTAAGCAGCTTTGCTCTGCAGTCAAAGCTGTGATTCATTGTGCAACCATTGTGGAAGGGAAGCGTCGCTAAAGTTTGTTGCGGCTCAGTTATTGATTTTCACCTTGAGATGTTCCTGTGTGGGGAACATAACTTGCATTACTTGTTTATGTTGTTGAGACAAACCTATGGGACTATGGGATACACACACACACACACACACACACACACATATATATATGTATCAGAATTTGATAAATAACTGAGGCATAGAGGCACCAGAGAGTCAATACAAAGTGGCAAAGACTCGTCTCATGACAGTTTCATGATAAGAGTGCAAGCTAAAGCGGAGTTTTAAATTGTAGACACACTTTCCATTCCAGCGCACCGAAGAGCATTTTTACAACAAGCTGTACAACACAAAACATTGTTTTTTCTTTTCTCTTTTTCTGTAAATGCGTGGTAAAGGATTGTCTGGCGGTGTCGTTCAGGGGAAGAGGCACCAGTCTCACTAATCAGACAGGACGTGTGACGGAAAACATCCCTCTGGAGGAGGAAAGGCCTGCTTCCTTTTTATCATATTCTTAAGGACAAGATCCTCTGCAAAGCTGCTGACGCACGGCGTCTGCAATGCTACCTTCACAGGGGTAGGTGTGCGTGTGTGTGTGTGTGTGTGTGTGTGTGTGTGTGTGTGTGTGTGTTCATTTCTGAGTAAATTAGCCTACAAGCACTGTAGCTGTTCTCCCATTGACACTAAATACAGAAAATCTAGTTTGAAATATTTCTTATATGGAATCGATTGCCATTAACCTGGATATTTAATTTGAAGACCTGCTGACTTTTCCTCTCCAGCACTTTTGCTTTTGACTGAAATCCTTTAATAACACGAAGAATGAAGTCATTTTGACGATAACTACTAGCACGTTTTAATAATCCAATCAATGGAAGCTCTGTGCCTAAACAGAACTGAAACTTTGCACAGGTAATTAGCTGCGTCTGTGTTTGGCTACCCTTTCCTACTAAAATGATTGCTACTGAAAATGTCTAGCAGATCCGTTCATGTTCCCCTGATGATGAATGGCAATCGTGCATTGCCTTGCTGCACCATCAGCAGGTGGAAATCTGAAGACATTCCCATCACACTTCATGAGATCTTTGGTGAGTTTAGCTTAAATTCAGTACCAGCCCGTCTTGGAAAACCTGAGTAAATCGTGAGTGACTAAAACACTCACTTTGACTACAAGCAATGATCTCATTCTTTCTGTCCAGGCAAAGTTCATGACCACAGACTGGTAAATTGTCGTGTTTCACCATGCTAAAGAAGTTAGCATTTCCTTGTTTCTAAAAACAATTATCTGTTGAGTGAAATATGAAGTACTAGCCTGAAAATATCACATACAAATCGCACCTTTAACTGTTATTAAGGCAAATTTGCAAACCTTGCATTTGCTGTCCTTCAAAAGGACCTCTAGTCTTTCTGGAAATGAATAAATAAAGACACGATTCTTTGGTTTAAAACCCTCAACAACATCCTCAGCGACAACATCGTCATCTCACAAATAACTCACACTTTCATGACTTTGAAGCGTCAACGCTATTGATAGAAACACAAAAATAACGTTGGACCGCAAACCAACCACAACACAGAAGTACTTCAGCTCAGCTACGTTTAGTCTTAGTTTTCTGTGTAATTTGGTTTAGAAGAGAGGCAAACTCTCAAATCTTGTTTCGTCACGTATTCAAAACTGACCTTTATAGGTCATGGACACGCTTTAAAGTTTTATTATCCGCATAATGAAAAAATATTGTTCACCATAGAGCTTATTTGCATGCTACCTTGCTAAAAGGTGAAAATAACAGCTTTACTGCCTCCTAAACATCAGCATTGTGATTGTTAGCATGTTAGCGTGCTGCCTTGATCAGCAGCTCAAAGCAATCTGACCAAAATCCCACTTTTGTGTCAAACAGTTTGAAAATCGAATCAGTCAAAGACTCAGCAGTGGGTTTTGACACACTTGTGCAAAATCGACTGCATGTTCACTTTTCTGTCTTCCTTGGATTTTATATGAAATTGAAAAAAAACAAAAACAAAAACAACTAAAAAGAAGAAAAAAAAAGCGATTTAGGAAGAGACGATTTCACACATTTCTTATCTTGACTCTCACCTGCATTGAGGCCAAGTCAGAATATCACATATGATGTTAGTTTCAGCCTCATCCTAAGTAGAAGCGCCACTGCGAGGTGTGAACAGACGTCTCTGAGCAGATGCTGTTGATGGAGATGTGAAAGGTGTTGACCTGATCTGTGAACTGTTTCCTCTCTGCACAAACAAGCCACCCGTCTGCCACATCTCAAACACACTTGTGGTTGAAGGGGGGAAAAAAAAGAGGAAGAAGCTGTTTTTGCGTGAGTGTCATTTAAATGCTCTACCTTTCATTGACCTGGAGACACATTGTTAATATGTAGCGGTAAAACCATAAGAAGAGATGGCAGAGCAACTCATTCTTTCCCTACACCTCCTCTCTCTCTCTCTCTCTCTCTCTCTCTCCCCCTCCCTCTCTCTCCCTTTTTCCCCTCACGGTTTCTCCTCTTTGCTAGTGTGATATCACTTTACTGGGTCACCAGATTTCTCAGAGTCACCGAGGGGACATGTTGCTCACCTCTTGACTTCTTTACCTCTTGAACTGAGGTAAATTTCCTCTGATACAGGCCTAAGACTGCCAGCTGTCAGTCTCACCTCTTACTTATTAAGGAGTGATACTAGGAGTGAGAGAAGGTGTGTGCAATTTAGGGAAAGTAGCTCAAGAGCATAACGGGGAAAGTTGATAAGCATCGAGCTGTACTTGTAGAGCAGCTCATCCAACATTAATGGTCGAGTAATTGGTTTCTAACTGTAACACTTACTAGGCCATCAATAATGGCGGGGGGAGGAGGAGGAGGAGGGAGGGGGGGTGTAGGGTTACTTGGTTAGGATAAGGGGCCATTGTGCCGGAGCTGAAGCCACAGGATCAGCTGAATAGGCCTGCAGTTATGTTGGACAAATATTTATACAGTATCGTATTACTAGAACATTCTAACTAGTGGAGACAAGAATAGGCAGGGTGATTGAAAAGTCAGATACACATGTAGTACATTTCTACTTTATCTAAAGGATCTAGTATTGGATCATTCGGTGATCAAAGCTCAGGAAATTACATAATGGATGGGGGGGGGGGGGTTTACACTTCACAGTGTTTCATTTTTGAATCTTATCATTGGTTTCATTTTTGATCACTATAATACCTGAGGGAAATGTATTTAATAATTAAAACACATCAATACGGGGGGGGGGGGCATAGAAACATGTATGACTGCATGTGAATGGTGGAGCAACCCTGCCAAACTACAACCATTCAATGACTGAGAGAATTTTTTTGAAAGTGTGAGTGTCTGGAGGATATACAGACAAAGAAAATCAAAACAAGAACAACACTTTGTGAACTTGAACTTCCCCTTTGCTCTGTAAAACCCAGTAATGATAAGACTGCTCTTTTTTTTCATCGAATTTAATTTAATTTTTTGTTGAATATCTTTTTTTTTTTTTAAACCTTATTTCTCTTTTCTTCTAAATGATCCAGTAAAGGAGGACATACGTATACAGGTGTCAGACACCTTTGCATCGACTGCGATTCACCGGGTAATACAGGGTAAAAAAAAGCAAAATCAAGCTAAAATAGCTTGGTCATAGCAGTTATGTTTTCTTGGTTATAACTGTATTCTGATTGTCGTGAGTTTTCTTACTTGTTTGCCAAAAGCTACAAGTACAGTACCTCCTGACTGGCTGACTTTCAAAGCATCGATCAGGGTCGGCCAACACGGGTTAATCCCAGATCGTGACCATTCAGACAGGACCTGAGTCACAACTTTGGAGAGATGCCAGAATCTTTTATAAGCTCCCAACAGGAATGTGACCCCTGCTTTTGATCGTGTTTTTGTTGAGAGAAGGGAAGAATGGAATGGGCCTTACATCACGTCTATATTGCTTTTAACCAAATAATTTCAGGACAATAGAGGAAACGCTGGTTCCCTGCAGCCCCCCTTGAAATATTCAGCTTCCTGTTGCGTACCCCCACACCCCTAGATGGAGCTAGCACCACCAATTGCTAAGCTAGCGCAGGTAATGTTAATGCTAGCTCTGTTAGCTAGAGGGTCTACACAGTCAGAACTTGTTCCTCAGCTGAAAGACAGTTGCTGCTGCTCTCGTGCGTGGGAGATCTTTTCAACCATTTACTCATGTTGGAGCAATTTAGGTAACGTACTGGATTGTAAAAGGCCTAAAAATTTCCAACCACACAGCCTACGCTTTTTTGTATTTCCATAAACCTGCCAACCGCCCTCCTCTGTTCCTGACTGGCTGGTACTTGGAACCTTTAGGTGTGTGTAGGAATGCTGATCAGGGTCAAAGTCAGTCAGCGGAAGAAACAGACCTGGTCTTCACAGAGTGAGGGTGGAAAACTCATAAAATGGAGGGTTTTGATAGGACTTCTTTTTGTGACATAACACCTGAAATAACTGCTTGTACCTGAGAGAACCCACACCTGCCTATACCAGCAGCCTTCAGGCGAGAGGCGGGGTTCACCCTGGACAGGTCACCAGTCCATGGCAGGTCCAACACATAGAGACAGACAACCATTCACACTCACAGTCACACCTACGGTCAATTTAGAGTATCAATCAGCCTCGTCCCCTCTTGATGTCTTTGGACTGTGGGAGGAAGCTGGAGTACCAGAGAGAACCCACACAGGAACAGGGAGAACATGGAGACTCCACACAGAAAGATCCGCTAACCACTGTACAACCGCGAAAGAATGTTTTAACCTCAGTTCTTCTGCTTTCCAACTAAGTTCCTGCCAAAATGTTGCGTAACGGATGAGTTTGAATGGGTCAGTGATCAACAGCAATCCATGACTATTTACTTCATAATAAAAATTTTAATTTCCCCCAGTGGGATTCATAAAGCATTCTTATTCTTGTAAAATGATCTAAAACTGCACTCAGCAGTGTCACAGCCTGTCTGAACTGACATTAAACTTGATTAGCAATGTTATAGCTGTTAGCATAGCAGTGTAGCGTGTGTACAGTTGAGGCTAATTGTACCTGCGCTACCCAAGCCATGTCCCTGCAGGTTCTTATAGCCTCAGCGTTCACAACGCTTAAGGTGGACCAGATATTCTCATTTTAGTGGCAAGTTGCTTCGCACTGAAATCCTGGAAAGAACATCACACAGGGAAGGGAAAAAGGGCAAAAAATGTGGATCTGAGATGTGAACTGTGCTCATTATTTGGATAGTTTTTCCTTAAAAGCCATAAATGTAAAGCATGTGGATGTAATTAGGCCTCAAGAGCCACTAAAGTGCCAGAATACACAGTGAAAGCTCCCACCAGGGTGAACTTTGAAAGTGCAAACATTTTTTTATGCAATGTGCACGTGCTTCACCTGTGCTGCTACAACTCCATTTTAAAGGCAACGCTGGAGTAAAGTCCAGTGGACACTCAGTTAGGAGTCAACACAAACGAGGAGGACGAGAGCAACATCCTTCCTCAGATGCTGTCGAGGACTGAGCTGGTTGACCTCACAGTCGCCAGAGGTCGTTTATCTTCATCCCGCGTCGATACGATCAGTTTCTTTAATTATTATGTCACTTTCTTGGATCCATTTATGGTCACCTTCTGTTTAGCATGTCAGAGCCATTCTAGAGAACCAGCAAGCATGTGCCAGGGTCCTGGTCCACCTACCTAAACATGCCAGGGTCCTGGTCCACCTACCTAAACATGCCAGGGTCCTGGTCCACTTACCTAAACATGCCAGGGTCCTGGTCCACCTACCTAAACATGCCAGGGTCCTGGTCCACCTACTTAAAAATGCCAGGGTCCTGGTCCACCTACCTAAACATGCCTGGGTCCTGGTCCACTTACCTAATACATGCCAGGGTCCTGGTCCACCTACCTAAACATGCCAGGGTCCTGGTCCACCTACCTAAACATGCCAGGGTCCTGGTCCACCCGAGGAGAACAGGGTTCTGAGGAATCAATGCTAATTACACCTGATATTCCAGACTAGCCTCTGTGATTAAAGGTCCATGACCACGTTTGGTTGGACAAGTTGCATTTGTTCTGTTTTTTTTTTAATTATATTTTCAGTTCGCCCGTAAGAGAACTTGAGATGAAATTTTAAAAAAGTTCTGATCTTGTAAATGTAAAAAAAAAAGAAGAAAAAAAAGAATAAGGAATGCTGTTGGTTAGTGGAATAATCCTTAATAAATGAGATTCAGAGATGAAATGATGACGCCAGTTGGGATCATCAGGTCTCGTCGTCCAAGCATACAGAGCGAAATATTATAGGATCAAAACGCCCTTGAAATTTGACTGGTGATCTTTTAATGACATCATCTCGCTGCACCAGCTTCTTCTATATTGGTGCAGCAGCGTTAGAGCGCCACCTACCACTCATCAAATTCATATTTTGAGTCATTTGGGAAAAAAACAAAACAAAACAGACATTTGAATGTAAACGGGAATATGGTGATACCAGTTAGCTGGCAGCACCTGAACCCTGGCACACCTAAATGGAATGGGCCCGATAATAACATCAGCAGTTACACCCGCGTTTACCCTGAAATGACACGTCTGAACGGCTAAAAGCTCCGTTAGAGTCGGTAATTTCCTGCAGTAAACTTGTATTTTCTCGTTAAGTTTGATTCTGTATTATATTAAGTGTAATGAGATTTTAAATTGGTTGGCTGAAAGTCTTTTTTGCAGGTTTTTGTTTTTTTCTCTCTAATTGATCAAAATAAGTCATTACTTTCACAAACGCGCCACGGTCCGCTTTCTTCTCTCCTGGCACGTGAAGTCATCTGAGGCAACGCTGTACATGAATTCTAACTCTCTAACCCAGTTTCATCAGTTGGGAAAGCAAATCCTCACATGTCAAATTCAGACGTGTTCAGATTTTAGAAAGACATTTCAATGTAACTTCGTCCCACAGGGTTTTTTTTTTTCCTGCTGCACAAAGAAAATGACATGAAAATGCGGTTCACCTAAAATGCACCGTTCATTCTAAAGCACACTGGGGTCTTTGTCGCAGCAGAGTCGAAGCTGATGTTCGCTGTTGTGTTCCTCGTCATGAACGGTATGTTGCGCTACAGAACCACAGACACTGTGGCGTGTCTTTGGAAAGGAAAGGAAACGGCTTTCCTCTGACGAAATGCAAGGAGTGTAGATTTCTGAGTCAAAAATGTAAATTAAGACAGCTCTTTGTTTTTTTTTGGTTTTTGCAATCAGATTGAGTTCTCATGTGACCCTGAAACCCCCCCCCCCCCCCCCCACCCGCACCCACCAACCCCCGACCTTCCCCTGAGAGCCACAGCTGCTGGGGACCTCTCTTTGAACTCACAGCAGGAGGTCTGCAGCACCCCCTGGCCCTGAGCTGTCCCCTCGTCTCCAGCGTCACCTCAACCTTGCAGCCCCTGTAACCATAGCCTGACGCAGACTTTTATCAGGGCTCCAAACTTCCACGGCAGCTGCTCGCCTGGTAAACGGATCCACGCACGCAGGCGGATCACCTGAGAGCGCCGGGGGTTAGATCTCTTGAGAGCTGCTCATGTGTCCTGCATGCTTTATTTCACACACATGACCACAAAAGAGAAGAACCGTGACAATGAGAGGAACAGGGAACGGAACAGAAACTTTCAAGGTGACCCATTTAATAGCAGCACTTTGATTTCGTCAGTCCTCTATGGTCTGTTCTCAAACAGCAGATGAAAACAGGATCTGGATCTTGAAATTGAGGAGCTGCAGAAAAAGAAAGAAAACTATACGATACAGAGAAACTGAATTCTGTCCTTTCAACCTGAGCGTGAGTGATTGGCAGCCATCAGAACTATGATGTACACGTTCTGAAAACTTTACATTCGGAGCGAAATATCAAAACAAATGAAGGTTGAAATGTGGGTATTTTAAGTCCTAAATCCACCCTTTGTGAAGAGTTTGCTTCCTGTGGCATGCACAGGAGCGCGAACAGGAGCAGGCTAATGAGAGGCAGTAAGAATTCACCCACTAATGGAAGAGTCGTGAAGACCCAGACCAAGGAAGACCAACCAAGACAGCATAAAACAACCCTATAGCTGAACATAATTGTAACTAAATGCCTTTGGCACCTAAAATTGATTTGATAAGAAAAGAAAAAAACACTGCAAGTGCATTTTATATCAGCACTTTTAAGAGGTTTGATGTGTCAGTTGAGGAATAAAACTGTATTATGTATTAAAAAGGTCTCGAATCGGCAATATATCGCTCCACAAAGGAGAAATACTTGCACTGAGATTTAATTCATTGTACAAAGTGTAGGACCAAGTTTCATCAAGTGAAGTGTAGTCATCTTCACTCCTATTACCTCCACTTCACTTGGTATTTATAAAAGCAGTTTTTTGCCGCTAACGGGATGAGCAACAGTGCCCTGAAGCATTTTGTCAGCTTAGATCCGAAAATATTTTTCTGCAGGTGTATTTTTAGGTGAGAGATACGATGAAGGACCGTTAATACTATGCAGCTTAACAGTGTTTTTTCAGGTTGGCCATCCAAGACTTTCAAATTAAAAAGAAAAATCCCGCAATATTGCAAAAAATTGTATTTGTTTGAGGACAAGCTGGTGTATCGGCGCTGGGGAATATCGAGCGCATTGGACGCAGGTCTTGCAAAAAAAGGATGCGATTCGGAACTCACGTGACCTCGACGTCGCTACGGCAGCAGCGGCGGTGGCGGTCACAAGCGTATGCGGTCGCGTCCGTTTGTGATAGTTTCTCTATCTGTTTTGATGCACCTTTTAATTCCGTCATCACGTTGCTCATCTTCTTCTGCTGTGCTTACATCATGCTAGGCCGCTCACCTCGATGAACCCACTCCCAAAATTTGCAAAATGAGTAGCGGGCATTTTTGTTTTCTGAGTTTTTAATCGTAAAATTGTGACACATTTGAATGGTTTGTCATCAACATATCTCCATGCGGAGGAATACAGCCGCAATGCAGCATGAGGCAGTAGTTTTGTCTAATTTAAAGGTGCATAAATGTCAAACGTGACGTGAATCGTCCCTGCTGGTGTCTCGACTGATATAAAAGAACCTCTTCTCTGCCTTCTTCTCTTCTCATACACATATTTCTCCCTTATAAAATCCCCCACCTTGCTGTGCACTCTGAAGTACTTCTCGTGTCAAGATATTAAATTAAATAAAGATTGGATCAGTGGTATCGCAGCCGTTGGGGCGTGCCTTGTGGGAATTGTAGTCATTAATGAGGAGTGACTTATTGCTCTGTGGGAAAACTCTGAATCTCTCTGGGACTTGTTCATCGCTCCCCTTCATCTCTCTCGCCCTTCAGGTTTTAACTCTGCACACATCCTCACCGCACCGCCACCGTGTTCTCCCCAATCAGGCCGGTAAGATGCGTCTTCCACTGTTGGCTTTGTGGAAAATCTATTTAGACAAACAGTTTATCTAGTCGTGGGTCAGTGACTGGCAGGACAAAGTCCGTGTTAATGACCTCATCGCTGACTACAGCTGCATTTTGCCTGTTTGGATGGAGTCGCCATACTTGCCCGATGGCCTTTTTTTTAATGCAATATCTGAAGACCTTCTGATAAAAAAGAGAAGTTATAAAGCAGCTAATTAGCATCCTGCTCATCAAGCTGATTGCTCTTGTCATCCATGACTGCTGACGTCTGATTGGAGTGATCTTTTCTCTTCTGCCTCTCTCCCCACAGCTGATTAGAATTACCTACGGTGGGAGGTACACACCTGCGACGGCTTCTCAAAGATCAATAAATGCTTGCACTTGAATGTGAATGACTCAGTCATTTCATGCTCAAACTGCAAAGGGTCAAGTTTGTATGCCACCGTGGAGATGTGATTGCAACACTGATGGCGGTGATGGCTGACCACTGAGCAGAGTCGCAACCTGCCAGACCAGCAGCTTCTCATCTGCCTCCAAACAAACAAGTATGATAGCACGTTTGTGTGTAAAGAAGAAGAGCAATGACAGACCTCAATTATGTGATATAAAATCAACTTACCAGATAAAAATGTCCATTATGTGATGACAAAAATCACACTGAGGGACAAAATTTGAAGCTGTAAGAGAACATGCCATGATTTTAAGATTTTATGAGGAAATTATCTATCTGTCTATCTATCTGTCTATCTATCTATCTGTCTGTCTGTATATCTATCTATCTGTCTGTCTGTATATCTATCTGTCTGTCTGTCTGTATATCTATCTGTCTGTCCGTCTGCCTGTCTATATCTATCTATGTCTGTCTGTCTGTCTATCTTTCTGTCTATCTAAGATCAAAATTATGTGCTGACTAGTTATAATTGTGAAAAAGTCAGCACTATAAGATAAAACAATTGTGTGATAAAATATCAATTAAGATAAAAGTCCCAAATGTGAGATAAAACTTGCAAGATATAAAGTCAATTTGTGGTTTGAAAATCCATAATTTGAAATAAAAAGGTTAAAATTTTAAGATTAAAAAGTCAATCAGAAAAAAAGTCAAAATTATGATAGACGTAGACATAATTGTGAAATAAAGGTCAAAATAAGGGCATGATACGTCTTAAATGCGAGATAAAAATGTGTGAATGATGAGATAAAAATGTCCTAATTAAGAGATTATGGTGGTGAGGCGGAACATCTCTGTGGCTTTTCATCATCTCCCCGGAAACGGCTTCATTAATTATGATGAAAGAGCAGGAATATTCTGTCATCTTTGTTTGAGTTATCTGTCTCTCATCATCAGCCTCTTACCTCTGGGGAGATCATGTGATCACCAGGGTGTGTTTGCTTGTGAGCTGGACATTTCAGACAGCAGCGATTTTGATGAATGGAACAATCTCATCAGGAGCAAGCATCACTTTGGGAGTGGAACTGGCTCGAGTAGTAGGTCCTGGATCCTGGGCACTGCTCTGGACCGCTGGCAGGATGTAGCTTGGAGCTGTGTTTCTGCTCCTTTGAGGAGGTCGAGGCGCTCCCACTGCTTCCCGGTCAGTTATTTTATTTGCTAACTGCTTCACTTTCGTATTTGAGATTCAAGCTCGAACAAGTTTGATTCCAAAAGCCCGTCTTCACCCTGCCTCTTATTAAGCTAATCAGACAGAATACAGATATTGCCAAACAAATAAGTGCACGTTTCCTGTAGGATCACAATGGTGTGAAAGGAAAGGAGGAGGGGAGGAGGAGGAGGGTGGGTGGCTGTAAGTTAGCAATCACTACAAAACACATTTGGAGGTCATTATGGAGCCAGTCATGCTGAGGGACTCCTACAGGCTGAAACAGTGCTTACAGTGTTTCAAGTGGATCTGATGAAAGCTTTCACTGAGTCCAGCTCATTAGTTTAAGCCTTGGATAGCACACGTCCAGAGATTATCCACCGTGGACCTGCGCTGAACCGCCAGTGCCAGAAGGTTTGCTTTTCATTTATTTCGCACACAAATCTAAAACAGAACACCTCAAATGTCCAGAGAGCGGAACACATGTCCAACTCAGCCATCTGGTACAGAAATAATGGATTTGGTCTCATCTCGCTGCGAGTCACAAAGCTACAGTTTCTCCTGTGCATATTACCTTTGTTGGATCAAATTCCTGTTTTAAAGCAATATTATGCAAATATTTTAGCGAATAACATTTGGGAAATCATTTTGAAAAGAGAGTGTTTTTCCTAATATGGAGCTGATCCTATCAAACTCCTGTGAGAAGTGCTTCACGCTGCTGACTTCGCCCATGTATGTATGCATGCTGCATTCATTTTCCTAGGTTTTCTGAAGTGTCGAATATGTGTAGGCAGGCCATCTCTGCACCACCACAGTATTTAATGGTATTTCAACACACAATTATCCAGGAACAAATACTACTGTCCTGTGGCAGTATCAGTAGGCGGTATTACAATTTAATTGGATTCACCGTGCAGCTTAGTTGACCAGAGGCGCACAGATATCAGGTTTTTTTTGTCGCATATTACAAAAGTGCTTCACTCTCCGTGTTGACATGTAAACAAAATCAAACGGATTCTGTGATAAGAAGCAAAACATTCTACAACTGCCTTACATCCCAACAGTCCATGATAGTTTGGGATCATGATGCCAACTGAACCGTGGAAGCTGGAAGCATGAGGCTGCCCCTCATCCACCACCTGGACCTACACATCCCAACTGCCCATCACAAACATCCAGAACAAGTTTCCTGCAGCTGCACCGTCTGATTTAAATTCTTAAAGTAGAGGACACTGGTGGAGCACTGGAGTGCCGAGACGATGAGGCATCATCCAGGGGCTTGGACATGACAAAAAACTACTATATCAAACAGATCTGCCCCAAAATGAAAATGCTTCTCCCTTGGGGGATACTACACCCCTGTGCACCCAGGAAAACCCTGGTAAAACACCTTTAGTGGGCCATAGTGGTTACAAAGATGCACTGACACCTCTACATTGACTTTTTGCCCGATGCTGACGTCACATTTCCCCCTTGGTGGCGGTAACAATAAGAGACTTTGAAATATGTGGTAAAGCCAAAGTACAAGCAAGTTGAGTACATTTAGTGTGTAATAAAAGAATTGTGATTGTTCCCCCTGCCACATAGATGTCCTTCTTTTATGGAGAGTGGCAGCAAAAAAATGGAGAAACGAGCATTAGCAATCTCTTTATTAAAGAACACAATGGTCCATTATGAAAAATCAAGTCATAAAACTGGCTGCAGACACAGAAGGTCTACAATCCCTCATAACTTCGATGCCTCTTCACCATCCAGCAGTTTTTCTAACCAACCAATTCTCTTGGAAAAACACGTCATCATTCCTGGAAGATGTGTGCACCTCGGAACGTGGATACCCTTCAACACCCTCCGACCCTCCAGCCTTCCTTTTTTCCCATCTATTGGCCGCTATTAGTTTTAAACCCTTGTCCTTGATTTGCGTGTGTGTGTGCGTGCGTGCGTGCGTGTGTGTGTGTGTGTATGACTTGGAAGGGCGATTTAATCCTAATATACATACAGAGACTGGCTCAAGCACTAAAGCCTTCTAAGTGTTCTTAGCCATTCTAATAGGTTTTTTTTATTTATTCTACTCTCGCTCCAGAAGCGTTTAAAGCCACCAGAGTTGCAGCTGAAAGTACACCACAAATGATTTTCACGTCATACGACTACATCTGCAACCCATTTAAGGGATTACACAGTTGTGATTATAGTCAGATCTACTCCCGCCTCAATGATGACTCAGCAATATTGATACGTCTATTAACTTATGCATACATACAGACTCAGTTAATTTTTTCCAGCTTTTCCCCCAGGGCCTTGGCTGAAAATGTGTCGCTTTTAGCCTCTATTATGGATTCATCTTCCTCATATTTGTAAAGGATTATAGTTTGTACCTGAGTACAGGATGTGTCTCTGGGCTTCCATGTGATTGTGATTGGCCGGTTGATGCTAACCCCGCCCCTTTTACGTGAGCAAGCTTGCAAATGACACAGATCTGGTTACTTAAAGGAACATGCTAACTTTTGGGGAAATAGGCTGATCTACCATCTTCTTCAGAGCCAGAGAACAGGACTAGCTGATTGCTAGTTAGCTTGATGAATGCTGCTGGGTGGGAAGTGTTAAGAGACATAGGATCTCCAACATGTCCTGGGTCTTCCCAGAGGCCTCCTACCATTTGGATGTGCCCTGAACATCTCCCCCGGGAGGTGTCTAGGAGGCATCCTGACCAGGTACCCAAACCACTGTCCTTGCTGTGCGTTGAGGTGAGTATATCTAGCTGGAACTTTGCAACCTCACGCACCAGCTCAGTCTTCTTCCCCACTAGAGAGGTGACACTCAAAGTACCCAGAGCCAGGATCCGACTGCCAAGATCTCCACTCTTTGCTGACACCCATCCAACAAAGCACTCCACCCCTTTGGCCCCTCCCATTGGTGGTGAGCCCGTTGGAGGGAGGGCCCTTGTTTACTCTTCGGGTTGTACCCGGCTGGGCCCTATGGGTGAAGGCCTGGCCACCTGGCTGAGCCCCGCCCCCAGGCCTGGCTCCAGGGAGGGCCCAGTGACCTACGTCTGGGTTAGGAAAAATTTGGTCCAAAGTTGTTTTTCTTCATTGGAGTCTTTTGAGCAGCTCTTTGTCCCTTCCCTAGGACTTGTTTGTCTTGGGTTACCCTGCCAGGGGTATAAAAGCCCCTGACAACTTAGCTCCTAGAATCATTGGAAATGCAAACTCCTCCGCCGCGATAAGGTGGTGGCTCAAGGGGAGGAGAAGAAGAAGAGGATTACTTCCAGAAAAAACCCCAAATCCGGTTCCTGACTATTTTATACGGTTTAACGAGGGGATGCTAACACTCCCCACCCATCACCATTCATTGTGCTAAGCTAACTAGCAGCACAGAGGAGGGAGGTGGATTGGTCCTCTTGTCTGGCTCTGGATAGATTGATTTCACAACAAGTTGGCATGTTCCTTGAATGAGTTCCACTGCTGTGATACTTATTACAGAAGGTTTTGTTAAGCCAAGCTCTGGAATGGCCATTCAAGATTTGTTTTGTGCCACAGATCAGATGTTTGCTAATGTAGCAATTTTACTGAACTTGATATCGCTGTATTTTTTTTTCAGTCTTAACTGATTGATTTCTGAGTTTGTCTTCTGTTCTGTCTCTGCAACAGGTTTTTCATAATTTCCCAGAATCCAAAGGCTCTGAATATTTCACCAAATCCCTGACTGACTGTTTGCAGTGGAATGGTCTGGGTTTATTTTGTCTGTTTTTTTCTTCCTCCATATTCCCATGAATGAGCTTACTAACCCAGGCCATGCGAGATCATCAGGTGGTCATCATCAGTTGGAGGTATTCCCAGGGTAGAACATTTTTTTCTCCCTTTTTAGTGTGATTATTTGTTGCTTGTCATGTATATAAGTACAAAAAGCACTTAAATGTGAAGAAAACAAACCAATTTTCCGTCATCATCTAAAGCTGAGAGTACAGGACTACCTGAGGGTAAATCATCTCTGCTACAAGTCTGTCAGACTGATGCTCTCATCCAAATGTGTAAGACTGCTGGAGCCATATTTCTCCTGTCTCTTGTCTCCTTGCAGCCGCGCAGCTCATGTCCGAGGGCAGTCATGCGCATGGAGGGATGCATGCTTTCGCCATTGTGACCCTGGACCCTTCCAGACTGAAAAACGGAGCAGGCTCCTGTCTGACCCAACTCAGGTCCATGCAGTCGGCTGTCAAAGCCCATCATCATCACACACTCCTGCGATCGATACCTTACAGCCTCCTGACAGAGTGCGTTAGTGCAACACACTTCTGTTTCTCAGGCTGAACAGACTACAGCTTTTGAGTAGAGAAGAAGGAAACGCAGAGCAAGAATGTGTGATTGTGGTGACAAAGCATATATACGTCAAAGACATTTATTACTGCATAATCTGGGACATGCATAGACCCAGTGTTCTGTAACATTATAGCGTACCATTAAATGAAAATCCACCAAAAAAGTCCCTCTATTTAGAATTTTAGAGCTTTCAACCGTGACACCGCACCGATGGAACATTAATTTTCTGTCATCAGGTTCCACTGTGAGCTTGGATATTTTGCAAGTGTTCTTGCAGCAATTCTTGCGCAGTCCATTATTTATACCTTGAATCATGAGCCCTAAACGCTTTCCAAATAGTTTTGAAATAAAGCATATCTGAGAAAACACTGGCTCTTTACACACTACACTGCAGTGCTTCATCAATTCTGACCCTCTTGTGTCCATGTATGTGACAAAACTGTAGTGAAAGCAGGAAATGTACCAATCAGTCCAATATTTCATTGCATTTTAATGACTTTTGTGCTTATGGACTCTTTTTGAATGATATCTTACTTTGAATTGCATGTGGTAGAAAACAAGCTGTCCAAAAAAAGCGATGCCATATTTGGTCTCCATGGTTTGATGAAATGGAACAAGTTCAATACACACACACACACACACACACACACACACACACACACACACACACACACACACACACACACACACACACACATCCTTGTACTTATATCTTTGTGAGGACTTTCATTGGAATACATTCCCTAGCCCCTTACCCTAAACTTAACCATCTCAACTGACTGCCTGACCCTAACCTTGACACTAAACCTAACCAGAACCTGATTCTAACGTGGACCCTAAAACCAACCAATCTTGACCTTCAAACAGCCCTTGGAAGATGTGAGGACCTACTAAAATGTCCTCGCTTTCCAAAAATGTCCTCACTCTTTTAGTTAAATACATTCTAATCCTCAATATGTAGCAAGTACAAGAACACACACACACACACACACACACACACACACACACACACACACACACACACATTTATTTTTAAAGTGCTGGAATCTCTGTTCCTGCAGTGAGAGGAGCTGAGCACTCATCATCTCACCATTCTATTGATTCTTGTAACTAAAGTTTGGAAGTTGAATAAGCCCATGTGACAACTGCAGAGCGTTGGGTGAAAAGCTCATTGTTATTACCAGCTGAAGGCAATTCTATGCAATGTTTGAAGGGATTACAAAAGATATACTCGATATATTTTAAAAAGAAAATGGAAAGAGAATGACCCGTTACCTCCAGCACAAAACGACTCCAGGGACTGAAAGGGAATGAAGCAATCTGCAACCGCAAAAGTTGATGGGTGCAGTCTAGCCTGTCTTCTACATCTCCATCACTTTTGCAACAGCAACTGCTTGCACTCCATGAGTATGTGCCAGCAGCACCCCCTTAGACACACACACACACACACACACACACACACACACACACAGAGGAACTGACAAGCACAAATCAACACACAGGCATACATAGACGCACTAACAAAATCAATAATCTTCAGTCCTGCTTGACCAACATGACGGGGCTACTCTGTGGTATGGGGGCTTTTTTCCATCCAAGTCTGCAACTTGTGTACAAAAACTGGTAAAATAAAAGAAAAGAAAAAAGGAATGTATCAATTTTAACACCAACAAATACACTGTGGCTATTCTGCAGTATTAACTAACTTCCTAACTTGATATAAAATATTTGATATTAGATGGACCAGCTGCAGCTCAGCTCCTTTAACATTGAGCAAAGTCTTCCAAACATTGTGAAAAAGAAGCGGATTGACTCATAAGCAAGGTCGTTCACAATAAAACACAGTTAGCGCGCATAATTGATGACTCACCCATACGAACATCCAGACAGAAGGGGTCCATTGTGAGAAGAATCTTGCAGGCAGACAGATCCACAGGTTTATGTCCTCCCCTGCTAATAGTAGCTGACCTCGGAGAACCGGCGAGGTCTACCTCAGACTGCTCTCCCTCCAAACTCACTTTTCTGGCTCGCTCATTTAGAAAGAATTGACAGTCCCCTGTTGCAGATCAATCTGTTGAGGGCTCTCCATTCTGGGCATTAGGAAATCCTGGCTTTCTTTAGTTTTCAGGCAATCAAAAAAAGAGCAGTACATGGCTGAACTCCCAAACAGGACTTTCTCATGCTCTCGTGTACCTTCCGGGACAATGCCACTGCTGCTAGACGTTTGTTTTCAACACCACTTTTGTTCTGAGGCTGTGTTTTGATGGGATCATTCAAGAGCAGGATTTTATAAGAATATTATCAGGGCTTCACACACCCTCACACAGACAGGTATCCTCTGCTACCTTGACTGTAATATCAAACATGTACAATAAAGCGCATTTCATTATGAAAGGAAAACATGCAGTCCTATACAAGCTGCATGACTAGTTTGCTCAGTTCTTTATGTACTCTTGAAACACACCACACGAGAAGATCGAGACCCTCCTCTCCTCCGTGTGATCATTGGGGAGCGGTGACCCACAGAGACCAGCTAAATGCTAGTTAGCCCAGCGATATGACTGGAAGCAGGTGGGAAATGTTCATGTTCCTCAGCACAACTACAATATTTCCCTCAGTGCTTTCTTGCTTCCCTCCACTGATGATCGCGCCTTTGCAGTAGCAGGTCCGAGTCTGTCGAACGACCCCCCCCCCCCCCCCCCATTGCATTAGTTCTGCTATCACCACTGGATCTTTTCACACAGCTTTTGCTTAGTTTGTCTTTCAATCCTCTTATCAAACTGTGTTTACACCAATTTACAAATTGATTCCCAAATCTATGATTGGTCTTATTTCACGCCTCTGTGTGTTGCTTTTACATCCATACGCATGTGTGAGTTGTCTTCTTATGAGCACTATGGCCAACTGAGGATGTTTTAAATGCGCTATAGAAATAAACCTGACTTGGCCTGGCAATGTAAACCAATTACCAGAAATTTTGCAATTTTCGCTCACTTTCTCATCCAGGCGCAGTGATTCAGTGCAGCACCTCAAAAGTTCCATTGTAACTTCGGCCAACAAAAAAAGAACATTTTTGGACAACTAGAAGAGCAACCGCTGTGACTAATCATGGTTGACTTTGTAAGAGAGGATGAGGAGGATTATCTCAGGACACACCCTGATCCTGATCTGTTTCAACCAGATAGACGGAAGAAGAACAACATGTTTTGGAGCGAATGCTAAAACTTCCCATTCAGTACTTGAAGCGCTAAATGTTTTCGCTGACCATTTAAAAGCTAATGATCGTTGTGCCTGACAGAGACCGTCTCTACCCATCAGTGAGACAGCACAGGCTCTCTTCAAACCCCACTCTCTCCAGCAACATCCACTTACAAAAGCAATGTGGTGACAGTTGAAATGATAAATGACCCTCTAAATTAAACATATAGTCACCCCAGGACGCAGAGAACACCAACGAATTAACACAGCGGGTAACATGTGCTTCTGTCACTTTTAGTAAATCTTTACGGAACAAAAACGGAGCGCCAATAATCAGATCCACACTAAAGTAACAGCTCACACTGAGACAGCACACTGCTCGTGTTTGCGGCCTCGTGGCTACAGCATTTGTCAGATATATTTGCAGGCAAGAGTAGATCAACAACACATCACTCCATCGCATTGGCTGTGACATGAGGCCACGGACATACATGAACATATTTGATATTTGGACATGTCAGGGTTAGCAGTTCAGACCCTGAGCTGTAATGAGCCACTTCTGAGAGTTGGTAATGTGTTTTTGGAGCTCATGTTCATTGTTACACGGTCTATTATCAGACCCTCTTTTTGACATTAAAGTGGGCTCTCTCTCTCTCTCTGTACACACACACACACACACACACACACACACACACACACACACACACACACACACACACACACATATATCTATGAAAAAAAAAAAGGCTGGACAAACTAACCTTTGGTCATGACCATTTGCAGCAGGCCAATTATATTCATAATGGACTTGCTGTATTGAAAAGACAAGTAATTGCAAATAGCAGGGTACTTGAATAAAACCTGCACTCACTGACCATTTTACATCATGAACAACCGGTGGGCTGCAATTACTTGTGCCAGAGAAGATTGAATGATTTTCTAAAGAATTTAATTCCCCCAGCATACTTGGATTTGAAAACCAAAATTCTCCTCAGTTTTATTGCATTCTGATGTTAAAAATGTACAACTTTAAAAGGCCCTAAATTAAAGTATGTATGCTTTGTACTATTCTGAAAACTAGTGTGTATGCATGAGTGACCGGATAGACTAGGAGCGTATTCAGAAGGATCAGAATGAACTTAGGTGGAGGTACAGAGATTCCCTTGTAACATGGAAATTGTATTTTGGATCTAGAGAGTCGCTACATGATCTACAATTATGTTTGTGATTTATTGATATAGTGACACTACAATCAAGGAACCTCTCCTCTGTCTGATGACTGAGCCTTTAGGTAACGGACAGTTTTTCAGGTGTAGCCAGCGGATATCTAGTCCAAGACTTCCTTGTTCCATCCTCATTGTTTATAGTCCATGTAAAAAAAATTGACACGTTTGCATTGAGTTGAAAGATGCCGAATACAAGCGGATTGTTTTAAAGTAGCCAGTTTACACTCATTAACAGATTAAAAATCACTACAACAGCTTTGTTAACTCATCAGACGACAGACATTTTACCCACTTTGAATTTTCGCCCATGTGTTGCGTATCTTCTGAACTCCATGTGGACTGTTTCTTGGACACAACCAAGGCTCGCTCAAACGTGATTGGTCGAAGCTACTCAAACAGAAACCGGAAGCTTCCCTTCCTCCCTTGACTTCTGATTCTGTGTTTATATGTAGACTTTATTGACGGAGATTATCCCGACTGTAACTGGACGGTACATACATGTAAACATGTTAACCTGAATGACACTGTTCTTTGAGGTTGGACCTACATGCATCCACTTCTTTTTTAAGGTTCTGCTGCAATATTTAACTTGAAAGTTTTTGTCTCTGAACGTTCATCTGTGGTTCAACATAGACTTCAAATGCTAACTTGGGACAGCATCTGAAGCGTAACCAGGCAGTCTGATTGTAACCAGCGGTAAGGGGGCACACCGCCACCTACTGTCCCAAAGGTGGACAATCAAGGACAATGAAATGACTTCTACTGGATTTCAACTTGGCTCGTCTTCAAATGGGTCCTTTTCTGTAAAGAAGGAACCTCGATGGCCAGCTCCCTGCTCAACTTCCTTTGAATATCCGTCAAGTTGACATTGATACCTATAAATGTAGAAAGACAGTGATCCAGGACACCACACAGACAGAGTTACACCATCCCATGATTGAAGATTTTTAACATTTCCCTTCCCATGCTGCCCTCATCCTTACCCCCACTCTGACCCTGAGGTCACAGCCCTGTTACACCAACACTGGATAAATATTTCCTCTCTGACTCAACAGAACATGGTGAGCCGGCTGTGACAGCCAGGTTACGGATTCTTGTGGAAATCAGTGGTGTGAGAGACAAATGAGACAAGGAGAAAATAAGAGGGAAAATACAGCCTGGCTGGTGGGTTTATGTGTGCCGGGGGTGGGGGTGGGGGTGGGGGGCGATTAGGACAAACCAGGTCTTTACTTGTCTATCATCTTAAAAGGAAGGGTCCATCCTGCTTCAATTAAAGCTTCTGGCCCGAAGGGGAACTCCACCACTGCTCAGGGCTCTGGCAAGACACACACCACATGTGCAACTGGAGAGGGTGTGGGGGTGTGTGGAGGTAGGAGATGGAGGCTGCTAGGGGGGACATTTGAGACTGTTTAAACAAATCAGTGTGGAATATCAGTCATTGAGGACCCTGCGGGAGATACTGTTGGTTTGTTCCCCCGCTGCAGAGGCATTTGTCTCCCCCTGAGAGACCATTTTGTCATTTGTGAAAAGAAGGGAAGAGAGATGTTTCTACATGCAAGGAGAGGGAAAGTACCTGCTCGGAACATAAAAGCATTGTGGAGATGTACGGCACTCATGTGTCGCTTGGACTAAAGCTGAATGCAGCTAATAAGCTATCGGCTGTCTGCAGGACCTCTGACCTGTGTCTGAGAGCGTGGCTGTGTGGAGCTGTGTCCAGCAGACATGCACGTGTAAAACCCAGATGGTCAGATGTAATAAACATGGCCAGTGTTTTTGGCTCACATAAAGGGCATGGCGCTGGTGTTTTATTTCATCGGGGCCTCGGGGCATGAATGTGTTCACCCAGACTCTGTAGCGGGCTTTACGAGGTAGGAGAGGGAAGCCTGTTTCCACCTTGTTTGAAAATTTTTCTTTCTTGCAGTAGGACACAACGATTGGGAGGCACTGGAGTAAAAGAAGCCATGGGGAGTATGGGAGGGAATTCAGGTGGCCTCCTGTTGGAGCCGGATGTTTTAGTGAGACAGCATGGCAGCGAGGGCCTTGTGAGAGTGATCTGTTCAGAACCTCTGTCGAGCAAGCTGCGCTGTGAAGCAAGCAACCACATCTGTTTTCACTCAAAACAATCAGGGACCAGCACTGCAGGCAGCTTGAGCCTGTTATTAAAGGCTTTCTGGGGCCTGCTGAGGGACGGCCCAGACGGAGTGATTTATCCACTCTTTGCTGAGTGGACGAGGATCGAGTGTGATGTATATAGACACGGAATTCCAATCAGTCATCCTTGCCAGGACACCTACCCAGAAGAACTGAAGAGAATGAAACTATGCCTCACATCTTACATTAGAAGAGGAATTTCCCCATACAGTCTCACACTTAAATGCAGATTGGTTCCTTTCTCTCTCTGTAGGGTTTCATCCATCACACACAGCGACATGACAGCGGACTAGGAACGCAGTGTATCTGTAATTATGGTTCAGTTACCATTCGCTGCTTATTTTCTGTTAATGTAGCTGGCAGACAGTGTCAATATGTAACCCAGAGCTCTCCTGTGTTTGAAACGGCCTTGAATCATCAGAATTAGTTTTCTTTGCACAGGTAGTGAAGGTTTTTCCAGTTGCAGATGAGAGAACGATATTAATGATATGATAGAGATTAATAAATTTTTTGAGGAGGTCAGTTCTTGGATTGTGTCACACTCATGATGTTGCCTGATGAAGCATTGCAAATGAAATTCAGATCACGTGCAGCAACTTCTCTGCAACTTCCTTTTGAAATCTTTTTCCTTGACTTGTTTTTCTCCATTTCTCGCTAAAAGTATTCTTTTGCTCAGGGTCATAGTGTTTATTTGACAGACGCGCACACAGAGGGGAAAGAATATAAGGTCTGCTTGTTGAAAGTAAAAAACTGATTGCACCATGTTTGCACCTGTGTATGTGCCTTAAACCTTGGTGTAAACATGTAAAGTTGTGGATGGCAGCTGTCCAGAAGAGACATGTGCTTGCATTCAGCCATGTTTCTGACGACTTGGTTGTTGTATGAGGATTTAAAACAAAGGGTCGCTGGTTCGAGCCTCTCTTCCCGCGGTGACCATGTCCATGTATCCTTGAGCAAGATACTGAACCCCTAAATGCTCCTGATGGCCCTGCGACGGACTGGTGACCCGTCCAGGGTGAACCCCGCCTCTCACCCAATGTCAGCAGGGATAGGCTCCAGCCCCCCACCCCTTAATGGATAAGTGGGACAGATGGATGGATTTTCCACATGGTCACAATCACTTTTTCTAGAGGTGGTTTGAGCAACCTGTCCTCAATGCCTCCCAGGAGCTTGTCCTTTCATTTTGTCAAGCATGATCTTTTTACAAACCCAAAACATATTTTAGGTAGGTGTAAATGGAATCTCAGACACGTTTTCCTTTCTGTTCACTTAGAGTTGTGACAAAGAACATTTTCTCACTCCTAAGGTCATTTCCAGTTGAGAGTAAAAAGGCTGATGGAACAGTACAAGATATGGTTTGGAAGGCTGCTGTGCAAGCTTGGGTCTGTTTGCCACCTGCACCTTTAAATAATTTGGGGAGAACCCTCTGGAAGCTTATTAATTCACTGCAGTGGGATGACATCCCTTGCCAGCTGGGTGTTCCAATAGGAGATCCACTACAGGATGGTTCCATCCCAGCAGGCTGTGGAAGGACAGAGAAGGGAGATCATCCCGTCTCCACTTAGCCCACTTCAGTTCCATTGGCCATAGGATCAGAGGGACCTCCATCAGCCAGCATGTGACCTCTACGCCAAAGAAAGACAGAAAAATCCTGTCCCTGGAGCATCTGACAGTAAAGATTTGATATATTGCCCTATGACCTAAATATACAGATTTTGGCCTCAACTGGCTGCTGAAGCAAATGACCCCATTCTCGTCCAGATGGCTGCCATCGTTGGGCAGTTATTTCTAGGATGGAAATGTGGCCCGCTGTGGCTTAAACACCAATTTAGCTCATCTAAGCTCCAGTGGTATAAGACGCAATGATGTGAATAGACATGGCAGATCAAACGCCATTCGGCTGTCAGTAAAATCTACTTTCCTGTGAGGCATCAAATCAAAAAAGGATTTTCAGCAGAGGGATATCTTTTTGCTTACTGTCTCCCACACATGCCAATTATCTGTGATAGTTTATAGCCAGGATATGAAATGTGAAACAAGCAAGGACCTGTCTGAGAAATACTTTACCATAAAGGTACTCATGCACTGCAAGAACTCCGCATATGCTTTTATGTCAGACTTAGCATGACACCCGGATTGTACTTATTCACGCTTACTTATTATGGCCACTTTCCTATCAGATCCGACTATCACTCAAGCTAACCTTGCCTGCATTCCCAAGGACCATGCCTGCATTCCACCAAGGCCTGTCTCCTTGTCTGTGCATAGACCCTGTCAAGTCCTGCCCACAGTGACGGAGTGGCCACCTTTACCTTGTGTTGCCAGCCAGCCTCATTCATAACATCATCACCTTCACTTGGCCATGTCACGCCTCTTATGGGAGATGGATGTCTCCCATCCAAGGACAGCTGGGTAATGGCCCTCATCCTGACTTCACGACAGGCCACAATCACCTGCCATTCTCAGTCTGAATGCTGCACGGCATCAACGATCGACAATACAATAAGGAAGGGGAAGTAGAGGAGCTCCAGTGCCGGGGATCATAGTTCTACCTTTCATACTTTTAGCCTCACACAATATGTGGTTTATACCACGACCCACATTGAAGTCTTGTAATGTGGCGAACATCATGTTTACTTCACATCCATTCATTATGCAGTAACACAACGGACTCACCTTAGTGCATCCAGTCATTGTGATCCAGTCTCTATTGTTCCTGCTCACCGAGCAATACCTTTGCTTTTTCTCCACTGTAGAACACCCGACCAAGAAGCTGCAGACATGGTCTTTGTCCCTAACTGCTCTGTTTTGTGTCCTTGAGAGCGAAAATGTTGAATAGTGTTGGGATACGAAACATCTCTCTGAGGCATATTTGCAAAACGTTTCACCTCTTACAGTATAACGAGAGTTGGAACATCTTTAAGAGCTCAAACAATTCTGGCTGCCTTCTTTTAGCACTTAAACATTTTATAGTTTCAGAAATGTGGTAAAAGAATTTCCACCCACTTCTCTTACAGTGAGCGTACATTAGGATTTGATTCAGTGAGAACCAACTCTCCAGTTAGGTGCCTTCAAACCCCTGCAGAAGACATGGATGTATTGGAATGACTGGACGCAATAAAGAGTTCCAGTAAAATTTCAAGCAGTGGAAAACTACATTGAATACAAGTATGATATTTGCAGATGTTTCAAGTACTAATCTGCTTGATTATGATCCCTTTCAAAAATTTTCCTTATTTGACGTTGCTTGTATTCTTTCTGTGTGACAAAGGAGTACTGCCCTCGGTGCCTCATACCAATGAGCAAGGCACAGTTGTAGGTCTGCATAGACGCATTCAGTGATTGTTAACTCCAAAATAGAGGCCACTTTTTGACCACCGTGGAGCTAAAAGTGTCCCTTTGGTCCACTGCTGTCTGCGCTTGACTGCGGTCGATACATCCTGATTCTAACTGGACGTTGTCTTCAGCATGACCAGTTAGTAAGGTCTGGACTTCATCGTCCTCCATCAGTGTTAATCATTTTTCTATGATTCATCCTTACGTAGCCATAATAAACACTATCAGCTCTTAGGCTGGCTTAAATATGGTGGGTGAATTAAAATTCATGGAGTTCCTCCTAAGGTTCCTACTACTTGGGTGGTCAAAAAAGGCCTTATGTGACACTACAACCATGTGATTGGTGTATGTGTCATGTGACACAAAGTGTATCTTTGGCCCGAATCATGATCTTCCCTTTCACGTATTGGCTTTAATCAGACATCATCAACTGTCAATACAGGATCTGTGGTTTGTAGGACACATCAACATGAACTCCAACGTTGTGGTATTGATGTCCTTACTTACATGTTAAATGCTGCCCACTGGTGTACACAGTCAGACCTTCCCACAGCACGATCTACGTTTGATACCCAGGTTCCTCTTCTTCTTCAGGCTCAAGACTCCTGCAAGGTGTAAGTCCAGACGTCCCAGATTAAAAAACTTAACATCTGCCAAAGTTCTGTGAATCTTTCATTTTCCTCCGGGGCGCACCATGTTGAGTCTAGTGAGCGCTAATGAACATATAATGAGCTACAAATAGCTCTCCAAATGGTCTGGTTCCTACTCTGCTTCCTGTGTCCTTAGATTCATCTCAACTCCAAAACACATCAAAGCAATGAAACATTATTAGTTTATATTCTTACTAAACGTTTTTACGAGCTCAAAAAGTAGATTATTACTGAGGCATATGACACAAACATCAATGTGAGTAACATGGAAACAACTGGTAAGGCATATTTTCCCCTCTGTCTTTGCAGAGCAAATACATGACACACAATGACACAGTGTTTTCAGGGATTGGAGGATTCTTTCTGAACAACTTCTTGCTTTGTAAAAGCCAAACTTTTGCTGATGAGTCCCGTATGTCTTTATTAATAACAGTGATGAAAGCATATCCATGACTGGAGGCGCTTCCTCTGCTCGAGATTACTTTTGAAATCTCTTAATCCATCACCAGTTAGCTGTTTTCCAAACACTCCAACAGCCATCTCTGCATGTACAGGAGGATTTCAGAGTGGTTTGGAGTCTCCCCAGCTCCAGGCGGAGGGAGAAAATGACAGAAGGATGACAAAACATAAATGTAGCACAGAGGGAAAGAGGCAATCGCTGTGTTATAATTAATCTGGCCACTCCTCTGGAGTATATTTGTTTACTGATTATCTATGAATGTGAAACAGAGTTGATGCGCTGAGCAGTCGCTATCATTTTTCATGCATCTTTTCCATATTCATTATGAAATCCACATAATGTTCCTCGATTTGATTTTAAAATTTATCTCAATTTTCAGAGCTCACGTCATCCACGGACTAAATTAATAGTAGCTAGCGATTTTAATATTAATATTACATCTGAATAATACATCAATTTTATCTTGGGAGTAAGTGCAACTGCTGCCCGAACACACGATTCCTTTGCTCTGAAGACAGATCTGTAGTACAGACCTGACCTGAACTCAACCCACCAGGTCGGACTTGGCTCACACGTCAGCTTGACTTGCTCAGACGACTTAGTGCTTTCAAGTGATTGTAGAGCTTGAAAAATGTATCTAAAAAAAAAACACGACATGTTGCCTGGGTTTATGATTTACCTGACAACAAATGAGCACAAGACTATTTTCAGAATTCATTGTACAAAGTAGCGTTGCAAAGGATGACACAGGTTGAACAACGTGCCATCGGGGAAGTTTACAACTGTAATTGAGGAATTCTGATTAATATGAGGTATTACTCAATGACGGCAGAGGTTGATTCTGATTTTAGACAGAGAATGAGAATTCATCCAGCAGCTGACGGAAAAGTCTATTTTGCAGGATGTTGTGATGTCACGACGCAGATTATATAACATTTCATCACTTCAAGATGACCATGAACCCACATTTGTTATAATCAGCGTATAGGTTTTCACCAAAATATGTTATGTGGAGGTTGCAGGGACCTTGACCATGAAATTATAATCACTTCATCTTTGAGTCTGGGTGGACGTTTGTTACAAATTTAAAGAAATTCCCACAAGGGCCTCTGTTGCTGGTGCAGCAGCACGATGAGAAACTAATTTGAGCAATATAACTGCAAAGTCATTCCGTAAAACAAGATCAAGTCAAAACTTTAATTTATTTGAAGAAGTGTCATATTCTGCAGATGTCCCCTCGGAAGGAATGCGACACTTAAAGTTGGGTGTGTGTGCTGTGCTAGGAGTGACACAGAAACAGATTTTTTTTTTTTTTCCAAGGTGACAGACATACAAACAGGCCAGGCTGACATACAGGCGGCCGACAAGCTGGAGCAGGTGACGGCAGGGTGAGACCGCTGGGATGAGAGAGAAGGGAAGCGCTGCCAAGAAAAGCTTCATTCCTATCAAGCTGTTGCTGTGACAGACTCAGTGCCCTGGAGTTATTGAAAAAAAATACTTTAAAGAGTGCATGCGGAGTGGGGGTGGTGGATGAAAATGTGAAATAAGTGCGAACTCATATGAGAGCCAAGTCTAACTCCTCCCCTCCTTTTCTAGTTCGAATGGTACCTTCCTGCAGGAGCCAGTCAGGGAGGGTCGTTAAGGTAAAGTGGTTGCACCTGTGTGCCTCCCTCACCAGCTAGCAGCCTGCTTACAATGACTATGTTTACACCCACTCAGTATTCCACTATTATTCCAGGTTTTGACCTCATTTTGAAATTACATTATTCTGACTAAGGCATTCACATGGTGAAGGAAAATAAATATTTCGCTAATAATCCTGTTGACATGCAGCCGTGGAAAGTTTGTGATCATTGTTCACGTCCTGTCAGGTTAAAACATTTTAAAAAATCAGCTGCGGTGCATGCATAAAAGATAAGTTAATTAAATGCTGCTTAAATCTTTGCTTACCTTGTGATGACACGCTCAAGGATTAAGAAGACTTTGGAGGAAAGTTTGACTCGAGTTATATCGCAGTCTGCATGCTAGCATCCAGCTAATACATTCTGGCATAAACAATCAAGAGTAGGTGTGATGCAAAGTTGCAAACTGCTGTAAAAAAAACAACAACAACCCAAAACAAAGCAAAAAAACCTAACTTCAGATGCATATTCCAAAAAAAAAAAAGAAAAGCTGTACATGTTCAGAAAACGTTCCTTAAACTTCACAAATATTGCCGTACACTGCAAGCCCTAATGTGAGGAAATGCTAACTTCGGACAATCCAACCAGAATATTCTGTTTCCATGACCCTAATAGAATTTGGATTGTTGTCATTTTTGGAAAACCTGTGGAATAATAGTGTGCATGGAAATATACTGAGTGACTTCGTTTACGAGCACAATAACATCCCTCTGTTTTTCATAAAATAACAAAACTCAGAATTAGATAAGGGTCATGGAAACAGGTTGGAACTTGGTCTTTTATTTAATGTTTCGCTTTTGGGAGCATTTTTTTGGGCAAGACTATATCAAATTCAAAACATGAACTCTTGGAAATGGCGCAAGTTTGGAAAAGGAAGACCTTGTTGAGGAATTGGTTGACTTGGGTGTTTTGACGTGTGAGAACGAGGAGTAGAGATGGAGAAGGTGGAGGGCCTCGTCAGCTGATTTGGATCAGAACAACCTACACGTGTGGAGCAGCCCTTCATCTCACAGTTAATCCTTTCTATGAAATGTCAGCCAAATAAAACTGAAGTAAATTAATTCATAATTGGAAATGATAACAAATTCATCATTTGTGACAGCAAGTACCAGCTGGCCGACAACGGTGATGAACTCATCCTCATCTTCTTCTATCCATCCCATCGCCTGAGACCTCTGACAGTTCCCCTCTCCATGCAGTAAATGTTTGTTTTCCCAAATTGGGAACATGACATCTGCTTAAAGACCCCCCCCCCCCCCCCCCCCCAGTAGCTGCACTAACAAGCACTTGAATAAAATTCATATTGAGTGAGTGGGTAAGGAATTAAGGAATTCACACTGCTAAGGCTCTTAAGGAGGAGTGTGAATAATTACCATTCATAGACATTCTAAGAGGGTCTGACATCACAAAATGTCTCTTAACCCTGCCGTGTACTCTTTTTGTTGTTTACAGAGGAAAAAGAAGTATTTTCTTTTCTTCTGACGTTTGTTTTCAGTTTGTCTAAACTAATCAGTAGGCCTACGGTCATGTATCCACATGTGCTGTATTACCTCAAACATGTCAGTAATTGCCACATATGTGTGCAAATTCAACGAAACAGCGTCAAGATAAATGGTTGGAAACATACGAGTGAGTGAATGAAGCGGCGGAGGGCAGGTACAGAGAGACAACAGCTGGCTCACCTGGCTGAAGTCAGCTGAGATCTCGTTTTCCCGACAGTGACAGGTAGAGGTGGAGAGTGGAACATCAGGAAAGGACAAAGTTGAACTTGAGTGGATGGCAAAAGGCTGAAAACACAAAAAAGGTGGCGCGGAGAAGCTTAGAGCTTAGAGACGAAGACATTTCAGGCTGATGCTACAACATGTAGCTGCACAGTCTGATAAGGGTGCATTCTGTCTCTTGAGACAAAACCATACCTGTCAAGTTTTGGATTTGAAAATAAGGGAAATTTTCTGGTGATCGCTGCAAGCCATCCCACCACCCCAATTAAGCTCCAGTATCCCTTACATCTTAAGACAGGTGTACAAGATATCTAAAAACAACTTGTCAACCGCTTACTAACTAAAATTAGGTGATCAGAATCTGATAGGCCTACCTTTGTTGACATTCAAATGCTGTGAAAATTCCGACATTATAATATCCGGGAACATCTCAGCTACACACTTGTTGAAGTCATCGCAGAAAGTAAAAGCAACGTTGTTTTTGGCACACAGCATTGCCATTTTAACCTCCGCATTTGTGACCTGGTCTGCCTCCGTGGTATTTCTAGTCAGAAATACTGACATCGCCTGGGCATGATTCCGTGCCTCGAGCCCGCGCTTGTGCTTGGCGGATTTCTCATGCTGGCTGACATCATTCCTTCCTCCGTGGGAGACACTAAAGTCGCTATTACAAATCCTGCAGAAAGCGTGGCTATCTCCCTTTCTGCTCCTCGTTAGAAAGGTAAATTCAGAGTTCCATTTATCGAGGTATTTACAGGAAGACTTAGTTTTTTTGGCAGGAATGCCTTCGGTGTCACGTCCGTGATCCATCTCTCTTTTGTTTGTTTCCCGCCGTCGGCACTAACCTCGCGACAACTGCCGCCCAGACTAGTGCAGGTGGCAATTCTCGCGAGGCTAGTGACAGAGTTCAGCAGAGGATTTTTTTTTTCATTGTAATACGGGAGATTTACGGGAGAATACTAAAACGGGAGGAGGGCGGGAAAGAGGGGTAAAATACGGAAGTTTCCCGGCCAAAACGGGAGACTTGACAGCTATGGACAAAACCAAAGAAGAATACAAGTCCAAGATGGGAAACTCTTGTGCTTTTTTTTTTTTGTCAACAGCGCTGTCGCCATTTTGGACTGAAAACATCGATGGAGCAGAGAATAAGAAATTGCGTCAGTGATTCACCAAGCATCTGCCCCTATTTAGTTTCATTATTACTTTGTATTTTTTCCATTGTGACATCATGTTGTTGTTCCGAGCGCTGACAGGTAGATGTGATGTCATTTGTAAATGAGTCGAGTTGCTGATGTCTTACAGGTCGCAAATTATAGTTTAGCGTAAAGGCTTTTGAATCTACAACATCAGAGTGCCTTGTGTTTGTTTAGTAGCTCAGTCTACTCCTTTTCATAAATGTATTTCTTGATAATAAACATTAATTATTCATTATTAACATAGTAAAGAACTTAACAATGATGCCAGGGAGACATACGGTACATCCTATTAGCAGCAGCTAGAAGCTGAACCTGCTAGACAACCTTCTTGTCCACACTGTAAACTTAATAAATGTGAAATTAAGAAGTTAAAAAAATTTGAAGTATTGTATTTGGTGTACTTGTGCCTTACAGTATGTTATGAGCACAAAACAGCACTTTTAACCACACTAGATCAAAGTCATCATTTTGATCAGCTCCAGCTAACTAACCCAGATTGACGAGGTGGATGAGGAAAACTGACGTTGTGGAGGGAACACACACATCCAACTGTCTGTGTCTCAGCATAGTGCAGCTGTGTAGAGAATGTAGCTGCGACCACTGGTCCATTAGTCCAGTGTAAACAACGTGTGTAAATAAATTGGATGTGGCTAAACCAGTTTGGGTTCCCTGCTAATGCTAGTCGGTTGCCGTTTCTGTGTTTACCTTAATAAAACCTTTCATCGTCTTTAAAGCCAAAGATAAAATGTCCAGTGTTGCTGAAGCATAAACAGGCCCTGTACAGTATATGCCCCAGATCCCAACCAACATCAGTCCAAGATCAACATCAGGATCAGCTGTACATACAGAAATCATTCCTCAAACACAGATCGGAACGGCTGCTTTTCTACTTTCTCCAGTCGCATCACTTCCATAAATTCACTGTGGGAAGTAGAAGCTGAACAGCGTAGCTCAGAAGCAGTTTGCTCAAATGTGCTGTAATAAATAGTAGGTGTTTCTTTTTCTTTTTTTTTGTTCAATTCCCTCATGCAACATTGAGCTACGCCACATAAAAAGGCTAGAATGCTACTTAAGAGGCGTATTTGGTGTTTTGCCTTGGTGGTGGTGTGGATGTTATCATTTGACTTATTAAAAAAATCGATTAGTAACTTTGATTAACTTTAATTACTTGATTATGAATTCATTAGGCATTTACTGGTTCCATCATAATCTGTTGTTCTGTGACCTTGGGCCGTTTGATCAGATATCTCAAAAACTACTGGATGGATTTTGATTAAATTTGTGGGGAGATAATAAGGAAATGAGGCATTAACTTTTGGAAGTGATCTGGATCGAAATGTAAATGCTGGACACTGAAGACAGCAGCATTTTTCTGGACGGGTCACAGACATTATGAGTGAGTCCATGTGGAATAACTGAAAAAAAGGGCCTCTTTTATTAAATGTTCTTCAGCATAAAGTTGTTCTACACACCATTCTTTCAGACAGGAAGGAACTCGAGCCTGTAAGGCTAAATTGGGGGTTGAAATAATCCTGTAGTCTGGAGGAACACACTCGTACAAAAGAAGTATTTCATGAATGTTCTTCTTGATTGTATTTGGAATACGTGACAGAGAAGATCCACTTGTGAAAAAAAACAGCATCTCTTAATGAGATTCTTCCAGGCTCCCTGCTTTGATTCGAGGGATGAGGAGAGAGAGAGGTGTTTGGGTTGTGTTTTTGATGTATGAAAGAAAGACATTTTCATGTATTGTAATGATACCATGTTCTTACTTCCTGGAGGAGGTATGTGGCCTTTCAGGGCTTTCTACTTCTTATCAGTTTCAGTGACAGTGCTGGTGAGAGCTGTTGGCCAGAGGCACACAGGCATATTTCCAGGTTGTCCGTTCGTCCCCGTTCATCTGTTCCATTCTCATGAACTCAGTATCTCTGGAAAGCCTTGGTGGGATTTTTTTTTTTCTTCCAAATTTGCCTCTAATACCCCCTGGGACTCAAGGATGAAGGAAAGATATTGGTGGTTAACGTCAACGGGCAAGGCTGTTATTGCTTAACCAGTGAACAAATCTGTCCCGTTCTTAACGCCAAATCTCAGGAACACATTACATTTCGCTACAAATCTCCACTTGGACTCCGGGATGAACTGATTTTTGATGAACTGTTTTGGGTGGCGACACTGTGGACACACACAACTGTGATGTTGTATTTCTGGTGAGGTGAATGTCATTGGCTACACTCATGTCTCTAGGAACAAGGCGATCGCTCAGAAAATGTGTGAAAAAAAGACCTCTGTAACCTCTGCATATCATGAAGGTGGTAGGCATCTTGGAGCTCGCCGGCTATGTGTGAGCACTCTAGGATTGCCCATTGTTTACAGTCCACATAGCAACTTGAGACGTTTGCACGGAGGTGAGAGACGATGGATACGAGTGGATCGTATCAAAAGTAGCCAGTTTGAGGCCGTTGACAGTTTAAAATCACAACAGCAGCTTTGTTAAATCGTCAGACTACAGATATTTGCTCTCGGCATGGACTGATTGAGCAAAGGCTTGGAATCTGTTGAAACTGAGTGGGGCAATGCAACTCAATTAGCAACGCAGGGTCCTGTCGGAGTCCTGTAAATAATCCAGCGTTTCACAATATTTACCAACTGATGTTGTTTTCCTAATTGAACCAAGTGCTTTTTGTTCTTGAACCAACTTCGCAGCAGGAGACGAGCGTTGGAGTCTCCTGTTACAACACTGTGGTTTCACAGCTTGAACCCGAGCCGTGATGTCTTTCAAACCTTAACCAAGTGTTTTTGTGCCTAAGCCTAACCAGACTAACTGCATTAAAACATAACATACAACATCTTTCAAGATTTTAGCAATTTCTGAGAACACACTCAGGGATTCTCCACCACAAAAAGGGATCCCGGTTGACTTTCTGTTACCAGTGTCTTCATGGTGCTGGCACATAGTTTTAACAGATGTCCTGGTCATTTTCAAGGCCGTTTCACATGTTTCTATGAGATCAAGTTCCAGCAAATTGTCTGGCGCACTTTTCTGCTTCATTGATATGAAGCAATAAATTCAAAGCAGATAAGACAGATGAGAAGATTAGATGAAAGCAACCGTCATGTTTTCAGTTTGGGAGACATTTTTGTCTCGGAAACAGCAATGCGGTCTTTTATTGTATGTGCATAGATCTGAGTCATACAGTTTGATATGCACCACAGTATTTATGAGAAAAGAGGAGAAGGTCAGAGAGAAAGGGAGGGAAGATGGCCTCTCTCTTTTATTCCTTCATTTTCAGTATTGATTTGAATGAAAATGGCATACGCGGCAGAATCACTTCTCCATTTATCACTGCAGCGGATAAGAGTAATGCCATACACCACAATTGATCACTTTGCCATGGGGGGGGTGGGGTGGGGGGGTGGGGGTAGCCTGGCAGAGCACCTCTCAGGATGACCACACACCCCAGGTTCAGTCGTAGCGAGGTGATCAATGACTTCATAGATAAATTCAACAATAAGAATGGAAGTCAAGCATGGAATCTTTAGGAGATGCGACAGTGAAATCTGTGCTATAAAGAGAGATCCATCAGCATGGAGTCGTGCTGCGTTCATTATTCCCCGGAACAAAATATGCATGCTTTTATAGTTTCCTCTAGTGTCAAATGTTACATCTTTGCAATCCCTCGCTCTTGGCAGTGGCTTCTTTCGTTATGGTTTGTATTGACCTCAGGCATCTAAATGAAAGGAAAAGGTTTCTGTGGTATTGGCAGAGTAAAGAGGAACTGTGTGTCCAAAAGCCAGAGGTAAAAAAAAACAAAAAAAACACTGAAAAGCATGTGTTTCCAACAAGAGGCCCTACTTTATAATGTGGCCTCAGGAATTACATGAAAAGTTGTAGTAAAAAAAACAACACACACAAGGCGCTTGGATTATGGCTGCACCAACAGGGACAGACATAGAAATTGTTTTCCAGACGAGGAAGCATCCTTCTTTCATTCGTCCTCCGCCCGTTTTTGAGACCTAATATGTGCAAATGAGCCCTTGGCGTTGGGTTCTGTGTAGTAGTCAGTCCATAAAGGTCATAAATTCATAGAAAATGTGACACAAAGGACTGAAGACGTCAGGCTTAGAGTTGGTACTGCACTCAAGGGGCCTGGCGTGAAGCCCCTGGGAAAGCCAGTCTCTTTGATAAACACTGATGTTTGTAGATCTGTACTCTTGTGCTGTTTGTTCTGCTGCACCTACAGTACTGTATATGCCCGTCCCCATCCTTTCATCACACTCCCCTCACATGCAGTACAGTCGCTTTTATTTTTCTCTGCTTTACTTCTACTGTTTCATGTTGTTCAGTTTTTTGATTGCTGCGACTTTAAGGTGCTAATGAGTCCTTGTGTCTTTGAGCGCAAACACTGGGTGAGCCACAACAGGTACAAAAACACAGACAAATCTTTTGATTACACGTGCGGCAGCGTTGGAGTGCCCTCCTGTTTCCAGCACGCTGCGCATGAAACAATCTGCTCCAAAATGCATGACAATTATAGAAACATAATGACCTGATTCTGAACGTCGTCATGTGAGCCGGTGAAGTCACTCACGAGTCAAACGTCAGTGTCTTTGTCTATTAATTCAACGAAGTTCTGGCGGCCTGCTGGATGTCAACGTTGACGCTTGCCGATCTTTAAAAAGATGCATATTTAGCGCTCGAATTGGAGGCGAGAGGGTGGCGAACAGCTGAAACCGCCCATTCGATGAGATGATTAGGAATTTAAGCCTCAAACAAACACCAGATGTTTCTGATGGTCAATGAATTCATCCATATTGCGTATTAATCATATTATTTCATTACATTCACTCACTGGCCACTCATCAGGTACACCTACCTACCGGGTCGATCCCTTTTGCCCTCAGAACTGCTGAAATTCTTTGTTGTACGGCTATTTTTTTTTTTTTTTGAAGAGAGGAAAGTCATACTGAAAGGAGTGTGGGAGTATTTTTATTTATTTTTTAAACAAAACCATGGCTTTATTTCACAAATGAGCCTATTTCAGTTTCCATGTTGTATTTAGTAATTGATAACTTATGTTCCAGACAAAGACTAGAATCCCAAACACCCCCGACATTACCTCTAAACGTATCATTCATGTCCTTCCTCACTCCGCCGCCACATGGCCAGCACACATGCCTAATAGGATGATGGTGTGCAGACCTCTCAGTGCGGCGAGGGGAGGCAAGCCCCCAGTCTACTTAAATAACCAAATAATTGGAATGTCTAAAAACAATGGTTTCCTGACCTCACTACGACCCCCTCACCTTAGCATTTTAGGGTCACGGGGGCCTAAACTTGAACCCGCCTGCTCCAGAGCTGTTGGCTAGCTGCCACCTCAGGTTAACCCTCGCCTGTAAGAGTTACAGGCCTGTAAGTCAGCGGATATGGACCACTGAGATAAGCCCTCCCCCCGGATGGCTATTGCCTTCTGCTTCCTTCCACTCCCGCTCTTTACTGTGGAGCTCAGCGCCTCTGACAAGCTGCAGCAAAATGTTTGAGAGCAGCACTGAAATGGCGAGCCAGTTAAAGAGAGCGAGCTCGTGTATTACTCGCTCTAAATATGTAAGATGAGATGATGCAGGTACATAGGGACCATGTGAGCAGCCTGTTACCGTGGTTACAGATCACTTTGTCTATTTCCAACCTTCTGCTATTTCAGAAGAACAAACAGGCCGAGGGACGTGATGGAGACATTAATACGTATTTCTGTTCATGAGTCAGGGACAATGATGGGGATCTGAGGTTTTATCTGATCTGAAGGGTCACTTACCTACGGAGGGAATTAACAGACCTCAAGGAAAACATGAATAATTTAAACTGAGATAAGTTACACACACACACACACACACACACTTTTGACTACGTATGAATCTGAATGCATCAAAGTCAAAGTGAAACAAGATTGAAAACGTGTTGCTTCAATTTAAAGACGTTCTAAATGACGGAGCGTATCTGTGAAAGGTGTTCTCACGGATGAAACCGGCTGCCGAAAATTAAAGCTTTAATGGTCAGAAGATAAAAATGAGACTTCGGTGCAACATATTAAGAGTTTGGAAATTAGTTCTGACTGATTTAATCCGCCGTTAATGGGTGTAGCCACATTTTTACATCCCTGAGTCAACACATGCTAGTTTGTTTTGGTAACCTTTTTATTTACCGCTGGGCTCTGCCAAAGCATCATTTTCACTTCAAACCGGAATTTTTAAAATGAGTCTAAAACAAGACTGACAAGAAGGTTCATTGTCTAATTCTGCTGTGTGTCAGATCTCATTAGCAAGAAAGTAGTAAAAGAAAAGCGCTGAATGATACCGAGGCTACAAGATATAAATAATCTGAGGGCATTAACAGCTCAATACAGGATCAGAACATCCTACCAGCAGCAGAGCCCAGACATCCTGCAGCTGACAGTTTATTTTATCATATTGGAATGGAGAGCACATTTGTGAACAGAGGAAATCAAAGGACTGCTTTTCTAACAGGCTGTTTATTTTTAATCTGCATTCTATCACTGTTTTTCTGCTGCAGAATCTCAGTGTGTGTGTGTGTGTGTGCGTGTGAGTGTGTGTTTTTAGCTCAATTTCTGTCTTTGATCTCAAACCGAACCTGCATTATTATACCTGGAACGGTCTTCTGAACAGATCTTTGATCTAAACTCTTCTTCCCAGCAAAGAATGCCCTTTAAACAGTCAAAAAAGAATATTAACGATACATTAAAATGAAATACACGCAGCGATTGAAACAAGTTAGGGGAAGTTTTTACAAATTAATTGCAGGGAATTTTTAAACATAAAGATTTAGCAATGACACCAAAGTGTATGTCTGCACTGAGAAACAGATTACAGGGGAAGCTGGTTATAATTATTTTACTGTGGAGTCCTGGAGTGGCCGCAGAGAAGAAACATTTATTTTGTGGTCATAAGATAAAAGTTTCAAATGTTCTACTAATTTGTGGCCATGAGATGTTACTAGTTCCAACAATTTGATTTACTTGTGGCCACAGGATGTTACTTGAGCCCCAGTTGGATTTTTCTATGTCCACAGAGGCCCCGAATTCCCACCATTTTTGTCAAATCGTGGCTACGAGATATAAAACTTGTTGCTTCAGTTCGATTAATCTGTGGCCACAAGGTAAGTTCTCATTCTTCGATCAGTGGCCAAGACATTTAAATTGTCTCCACATTTTGATTCATTTGTGCTCACTAATTGATCAAAGCATCGGAACAACTTTCGTCCAAGAATACACTTTTTTGATTTTTTGACTGACCAGTACCAAAGTACGGACAGTACTTTTTCGGGGACTCTCCGTTTATCAAACTTGGCCTGCTGAAATGCGACTTTGAGGTAACAAGTTGCTAACTGTTGGCTCATGCTAGCAAATTTCTAAGCTAATCTTAACCAACACATTAGAAAGTTTTCTCCCGACAGCCAATCCAAGTAATTAAATAATTAACTGACGAAGTCCATGAAATTGTTGCTGCCTCCTTTTAAGTTTTGTCTATGGGGTGTTCTACTTCTTTAGCTGTCGGATGTGAATGTTAGCAGTTAATATTAGCTGCAGCTGCAGCAGGGAACTTGGCTTTCAGGTTATTAAATACCGGAGAGGGTTTGGACCAGGTGTTTCCTCAGCTGAGCTGTACTTCCATGGCCAACTTAAAATGTAAAATGTATACCAGGTGGCCTGAACTTGGATTATTAGTGTAATATTCATTTTCTTCAGCCAGCTTAGTTGGCATATTGCTCTTTTACCAATAAAGGGAGCAACCGGAATAATAGTGGAACGCTGAGTCTATGTGAACACAGTCAATGTCTCATGATCCATGAGGACAAACTCTCCTCCTCCATGTGACGGGAGATGTTTAGTTGCTGACAGTCACAGGAGGCTACGTGGTTAAACACTGTGCCAGTAAACAGCGACTCGCAAAACAACCGTGACATGAACTCTGATGTGATAGAAGTGTAAAGTGCCATATGAATATTATAATCAACAGCCAAATTACCCCATGTTGATGGAAAACACAGCTCCATTATCAATGCTTCTGAGAAAAACACCACTCAATAGCATTTAAGCGAGTGAGACAAAGAGCGGTTGTTTCTATCCAGGCGCCCGCCTGCCAAAGACAATAAGATGTGGAAGCTCTACCTGTCTACACACTTCCCCACTTATGTAAAACCACTTATTTCCTTTGCTACAAGATAGAACTGGTCTTGGATCAGTTAAAGGTAATATGATTAATGCTTCACCCAGGATGGCACAGACTTAATTAAAAGGCTTTGACTGTAACTGGGCTCTGGCTCCTGGCTACATTGTGGAGAGAAAAGTGAAGGGTTTATACGACTCTGTGACGCAAGCTGTGTACAATGAAAGAGGCAACTGTGAGAGTGTTGAAGGGCATGAATTCACATGTGCTCTCTCCCTTAGACACACATTCATATATCATACACACATGCCGGCATACGGGGAGCTCACATACTAAATCATACATGTATACACGTGTGAGCACACACACTCAGAGTTGGAAAAAGTCCTGTAGAGGGAAGACTCCATCGTGTGTTTCCAAGAAAGTAAGAAAAGCAACTTTGTTTTTAACTCGGCAACTCAACAATCGTGCAGGCAACAACAAGGAAAGTTTCACACACATATTCACATGGTACGAGTACATACTGTAGCTCTGAAATATATACTTTCACTGATGAGTAGCGCAGTCCTGTCCAGGATATGTTTGACAGACTTGGCTGCAGATAATGTTGCCCATGAGTGGAAATACTCCTCTGCGTCATAACATTTACCTCAAGTCCTCATCAGGAAGATGAAGGCACAATGGCTGGCAGCTTATTTTGCTCTGTGCACTGTGCCTCACTCTGTTATTAAACATCATTAGACAGGCAAATATGACAGATGATGAGGAAGACAGCACAGCAAAGAAGTCTTTTAAATATCCCGTCTCAATTTTGCCCACTCCAAATAACCAATTTTTGCCGCAGTATTAAGCTGTCAGTTGTAAGTGTGGCGCCACAGACTCGCAGTCGGGCTCCAGAAAAGTGGGGCGGGGGAGAAAAACAGGGGCGATGGACAGACTGCGGGTGAGTGTGTTAAAGTAAGCTCATGGTGCTGACGTTCTGGGAATGAAAACATGCACATTATATAATAATTCACTCGCTTTTCACAGCACTCTCCAAAATGATATTTTTCACACATGTCGCTGTGATTCGTATTACTTTTGCAAGTTTTAGTGAATCCTGTGTTCTTTGTTCAGCTGGCAGACGAGCTGCTGCCTATCAGCTTACTCCTCACTGCCGCTTACATAAATAAATAAAACATTAATGAGGCCCCTATTTATCATTCCTCCCTTTTTTCTCCTTCTGTCTCCCTCTCGCTCAGTGACCAACTTTCTCTCCTCCTCTGGCGCTGCGTTATCTTACGTGGTGTTGATGTGCTGAAGTAAAAGGGGTCAGTGGACTCTATCACCATAACATGGAGGAGACAGGAAACAGCCAGCAAATGGTACGCAGTACACTCACACACTCACACACACACACGCACTTACTTTACTCACTTTTGGGGACTTTACATTGACTGACACTAATTTTCTTAAAGTTTCCTTTACCACAACTTGCCTAACCCCAACTTTAACCTTTGCCACTGACCCAAAAATCTATAGTTTACCAATTAAGGACATGGCTTTTGTCCCCATTTGCACAATCTGTCCCCAATTTACTGGCTGAAATGCCCCATTTCCACATCTATTTGTCTAGTATCTGGTTTCTGGAGTCCTGTATTTTGTCCAGATGACGCCTCCTCGTGTCCAATGCAAAGAAGTGCTTTTCTTAACAGACGAAAAGAAACGCCATCTGATTAGCCCCCGGTAGGGGTGAATTTTGTCTGTCCTTCACCACCTTGTCATGAGAAACACATGACGGAAAGAAAAAACCTGTTGGCTAACTCATAGTATGTTAGCTAATCTGTGCTAACCAAAGTCGAATCAGAAAGAACAATGTTTTACCAATTAAAGACATGATTGTAAATCATTGTAATGTACAGATTACGCCCTCTAGTGTCCAGTGCATGTTTAGGCATTTCTTCACAGATGACAAGAAACACCACCTGATTAACAAGGTGTAGAGGTTCATTTGTGTTTCTTTCACCATCTTGTCATGGGAAACATGTATGAGCCTTGCGGAACACCAGCCTTTCAGCTACACTATTTCATAGCCTGTTAGCTCATTTTGCTTGTTCACTTTCACTAGGAACACTCGAGTTACCAATTATAAACGCTCTCCAAATTTACCGGGCACAACGCCTCATTTCTTATAGATTTGTCTATATATTATACAGATTGTGACTCCTCGTGTTCAATGAAAGGACATGCATTTCTTTACAGATAGAAATGCCGCATGATTAGCTCGGGGTGACTTACGGAGAAATCCAGAGACAACTGCAGAGAAAACAGTAGCCTGTAAGCTAACTCGTATGTAAGCTGTTTTTTTCTCGGCCCACTGTTCACACAAATCTGTGGCAAAAACTCGAATTTTCAATGTGCTGAAAATGAAACTTCTAATGGTAATTAAAGGAATTCCTTTCAACTAGTCAATATTCATGGAGCTACACATGCCTGGAGTGTGTATTTTTTTTCAATAAAATGAAGTATGTCCCTGTAAGAGATAGCTGCAGAGATAGCGTCTATCACACTCTCCGAAGTCTCTCTCAAATCAGTGGCAGAAGTTTAAAATTTCAAAATTGCTTGAGGCAAAAAACCGACTCAAAGTAAACAGGAGGAGGTTTGCGAACACTTCAGCGATCATGGAGGTTTCCACTAATGGACTTATGGACTGCAGGCATATGTGTGCGTGGAGAAAGGTGTTAAGCCTGCTTTCTGTCCCTGAAAACCAGACCCCTGTGCCCCAAACACACACCACACACACACACGCACACACACACACACACACACTACACTGTCAAAACAGTGCAGTGACAGTAAGCGAAGAAAATTGCATTTGTCAATTTTAATGTACTTGATCTCTCATTTTTGTCCTGTTTATGTAAAAGTAACAAATGTCCTTAAATACTCAAAATAAGAAAATAAAAACTAGCGCTCTTGGCACTTTTCAAAGTTTATCTGGATTCAGTTTAAATGGCATCTGCAGTGGAAGCAGTGAAACTTCAGACACCGGCACACAAGTTATAGGATCAATGAGATTTCTTCTCAACTTTTATTTTCAACTTCAAACTCGCTGGGAAAGGATTGCGAATGAAGCGCTCTCACGCTACCGCTGAGGTGGTCTCCCACTACCGCCGAGGTGGTTTCACTCGTGTACCTGGGAGGGGTGTGGTGGTTGGGACACATATGCTCTCAGCCATGCAACAGTCAGATCCTGCCTGTGTGCTGCGTGTATTATGTATCCTGCAGTTCAACATGACTGGTGTGATAACTTCACGTGTTGGAGCGGAGACATTCCCCTTCCTCTGCTTATGAAGCCATTGCTCCATCCTCAGTGGCTTCTGAGCAGAAAGTGTGGAGATCAACAGGGTGGACTGTACTTGTGCTCCTCCACCCTATCAGTGACTGAGAATGTAGGGCTGTCTGCTCTGCGGTGATGCTCTTGTACCCCCTTGAGGGCACAAACGGCACTGCAGTCCTGTAACGGTCAATAAAAACATCCCATTCTTTATGTTCTGCCAGGATTTAAGTACAGTAAAGTAGAGAAGAAAAAAAGTCATAGCTTTTTTGCTTCTTTATGTACAACACCAGGTCCTTGATTCAGACATAAATCCCTTAAAATATGAATATCAAAGACGGGATTTTTAGATCTCTTTGTGTTGGAGGGAATCTTTTATACACTGTCATCATCGAGCAATATTTCTGCATCTCATCATTTCTATTAATAAAAATGTATGTGCTTCAAAGAGCATGTGCAGTGAAAACTGCCGACAAAGACCAAAGATAGTGTGCAAAAGACATATAATATACACATAAACCAATTAAAACGTAAGAATTCATTGAAGTAAAAGAATAAAGACCGGTCTGCCGACCAATGAAGCATGATAAGAAAAATAACATCATAACACGACACCCCAAAAAATGTTGTTGTTGTTGTTTTAATGAAAGATACACAGATATCAGCCTCCAATGGGCTAAAATGATGGAATTATAATAAAGCAACACCATACAAAAACACACGACCAATGATACAAATAATAATCAAGTTCTTCATTTTGAGATGTTTGAGACAAAAAACACAGGGGGATGGAGCACATGTTCTTTTCTATTTTCTAATTCTTCTTTTATCACAACTTTATCTGACATATAAACGGGATTTCTGCTCTTAAACCGTCTCAGTGCAACAGTCAATCAACTTTCTCACAGCTCCAACATTTTTTAAAGCTAGAAATCAATCGATGAATGGAAAAAAAAATCATTCAACAGATTCTCCACAATGGAAATAATCAGTTGCAGTTGGGCACAGGATATTTGAATTAGTCGAATCCTGAGTTTTATACTGAATGAATGCATCAGTTTAATGTCCACAGTGTTATTTTTCTCCATGGAGTACTTTTGCTTTAATTCTTTATGTACTTACATTTCAGTGAAGGACTTGTAAAAGAATAAGCCTTTATTAGAGAAAATAACCCCCATACTTTCTTTCTCCGCTGTGGTTATCTGGCCTTTATTGTCATGGTTACAAGAAAAACAGTACATGCTACTCATGGTTGCAAGCAGTCGGTCTCCTGTGACATGTCCAGTGTTTGTTTGACCCAAGCCCCTCCCCCTCCCGGACACCCGCTTGGATTTCTCCTTCTCCATAAATAAACATCATCTCATTTCCTCCATTGTAGTGGGGAGACGTGCAGGGAGGACGTGAGGGGTGTGTTTACTCATGAAACGCTATCTAATGACATCACGTTGAAATGATCTGACACTGCTGTCCGTTCAGCAGGCTTCTGCAGATCTTTTCCTACGCTAACATCAACTCATGTGCCTGGATCAGGAGAAACAGGGTGAAAACTCAAATGGAAGCTTTCAAGATGAATCGTCCTCCTTTAAAAAAAAAAAAAAAATCATTTTTTTTTAGACAGACTGTGAACACAATAAGACTATTGCTTCCGGTAAGAGTCGCAGTACAATTACTACACTGCATAATTTGGTATAAGAGCAGTCTAAAGAGCAGTGAGAATGTTAAACGCCGGGACAGGGAAGAAAAAAACCTTAAATCAGCTGATGTGTGAATTTGGACTGCAACTGCATTCATTAATTCAGTCCTCAATAGATGTGGGTAAGCTGTTCAATGCCCTATTTGCTTCTGATCACGATCAGGTAGCATTCATTAATTAATCAACTAATTCATACAGTTATTCACCAGTTTTCAGAAGTATTTTTTTTTGGCTAACTTGAGCAAAGTCTCTGACAGTGAAAACTTCATTAAAAAAAATTATGTATATATATATATATATATATATATGTGTGTGTGTGTGTGTGTGTGTCTAAAATTAAAAAAATCAAAAATATTATTTTTCCCACTAAAACATTTTCTTCATATAAATTCTGCATCTTTCTTAAAGTTTTGCAGATTAATTTTTTTTAATTATATGATTTCTTTAAAAAAATTGTCTTTTGCACCTTTAAACCACAGATCATGTTGCAAATGATCACTTATGTGTTGCTGTAGAAACCCCCCCCACCCCCCCCCAAAAAAACCACATTTACGTGAAGATTTTCTTGAAGCGGCGACTGCGGGACTTTTCAAATACGTGGCCACGTCAAATTAACGAGCAGACAAAATCCTGAGTGAAGGAACGCCATCACCCCAGTAGAACCCTGCGCTCCCAAAGTTGCAGGCTCATTGTGGTTCCTGGAGCACAGTGAGAGGTTTTTAAGGCTCCTCTCCTGGGGGACCGTCATGCAGTTCGGGTCTGGGAGGCAGACACCCGCTCTTTCTGTGTAGAATTGGTTAAATGCATTCCTACCTTGACTGCCGAGGGATATCCCATGATCCTCTACTCTCTCCACATTCTTATTTTTATTATTACCCCACCTCTTTTTTTCTTTCCTTCCCCTCTCTCCTCTCTCAGTTCTACTGTTTCGGCCCAGTTCTGTTCAAGGTTTCTTCCCACCATCGTTGCCAGAAGGTTGCTCAATGTCGATTCTATATAAATACTATTAGTTTGGACTGGAATTGTTCCCAACCTACAGGAGCACAAGACATCTGATTCTTCTTTTAAATGTTTTTTTTGTGTGTGTGATTTTCCTTCTTTCCTTTAATTGTAAAGATTCCTTTGCTTTGTTTGGTCCGTCTTACTATTTCTTCATTTTTTAATTTATTTTTTTGCCCAAATGACCTCCCAATCAGTGTTTATTTTATTTTATTTTATTTTATTTACCTTTTCTGCTTCTCATGGCGTACAGGAATGCTAATCCAGGGGGGAAATAAAACTGTCGGTCACGGTTGCTTATTGTGAGAGAAACACAATAAGCAACAGGGGTGCAATACAATCTGCGCTGTAGCATAAAATGGATGTTGAAATAATGAAAGAGAGGTGTAGATCGTGTATATTACACACACACACACACACACACACACACACGCACGGTTTTCTGTTGTGAGGCAAAAGTAGTAATTACAGCAACCATAAAAGAGCAAATGATAATCACACACATTACAGCAAGTATCTGTAGGATTTTACAACCATCACTCACAGTCGTAACACACGCGCTGCACATAATGATATCCACAACATCATCATCATCATATACATCCTGCTATTAAGGCTAATGAACACAAAATTAACCACACACTGAAAGCAGGAAAACGATGTAAACAAGTCAGGAAATGAATGCCTGGCACACCTGATACTAAACTGCGCGGCGGATGATTGATTGTTTCGTGCTTAACTGCCTCAAACTCGGGGTGTAAACAGTGCCAGCGTGTCCTGAAGCAGAAAAATATGCAGGCACGGTCACAAACTGGGAAACAGGAAATTAGAGCAAGGCCGAGGTGTTGAAATGGCAAGAATACGGGTCGTGTATATGAAGAAGTTGTGAATTAAAGCTGTCCGAGTCTGTTTTGCTTGTTCATCTGGTCGCAATGGTGCCGCAGAGAGTTGACCTGCAAAACTACTCCAGCTCTTCTTCAGGTGAACGGAACATTTACTGTATGATTCAGGTCCTGCTCTGCTGGGGAAACTGGCTGTCATAAATCTGTGGCGGGCTACTGTAGGTATCGATGGAAATAAAACGAAAATGACTACTGGATTCACAAGGCTACTAAAACTAAAACACGCATTAAAATGAAAGATAATGCCACTCCTGCTTAGTGTTGAGAGTTTTATGAGACAAAAATATTTCAGGGTGTTTGCGTTTTGTCATGTTCTTCTTTTTAATAGTCAGAAAATCACCTGGACAACTTGATGTTACAGAAATATGTCAAATGACCACGACTTCTTTTAAAATGACACGCAGGCGCTACAAAACAGCACCGCTAGCAAGTCAGTCAGTGGTTGCTAACGTTTCGTTGTTCAGAAACTTGATTTTATCACTAATCACTGATAATTACAGTTCCGTGATGTGTGAATATGCAGTTACACTCCAGGTAGTTTTAGAGGCGACAAACACTCCTTGTTTAGGGGAAAGTTTGGAATTTCGGTGTTGTAAACGGTACTTGAAGACACTCCTCCAACTTCAAAGTTACATTCAAGCCGAAAAACTTTACAACAAGGTTTCAGGGAATGTCTGCAACACAATGGCATCAGCAGTTCCCTGGTCATTTGTCACCTCATACACCTTCAGCCGTGCTCGGTTCTCGATCGCATTCATCTTCTTCTGTGGAGCTTTAATGACTCCATCGCAGGTTCAGAACGTTCCCGCTCATGCAGCTGGACGCGTCTTCATACGTATACTGTCAGGCTCAGATGAAAACACCTTCCTCCTTTGTGTTGCCAAGAAAGCCACAGCACGCCTTCAGATCCATTGACGTTACGGAACAATTTTGCCCTGCTTCAAAGTCATTATAACACACTTGCGCTCCGACAGTAACCGCGGCCTGTTGTGTCGTGACTTTTTTTTGGACTCCTTTCGCTCGCCTCTTTCTCTCCGTTTGTACGACAGCCACATTCCTGAGCTGTCCTGCAGTTGCCGGCAGCCTCCAGAATGAGGACTTACAACAAGAGGACGGAAGCATCGCACTACAATCTGCATCACTTCTCTGTGACTCCAGACAGCAGACAGAACCACCCCCGTATATTTGGCCTAATGCTTACAACAGGTGCAGCAAAAAACAGCAGCAAAACTGACCAGAAATGTCAGTTTGAATGCATTCGCTGGTATAATCCACACCTTTGTATCCAGCTGAATGCTCAGCAGCCCACATAAACACGCTCTCTGAATGAGAGCCTGACTGGATGGCTTATAACACCATTTAAGATCACATTTTTTATGGAATATTGAGCAACAGCTGGATAAAGACAATGTACTTGAGAGATTTGGCCGTTGCGTTTTCACTTTAGCGGTTGTCAGTTGCTATTAGCTTCAAGCTAAATGTACATTTCTGGCCTTTTCTGCATTCTGAAGTCACAAAAAAGTGACACCAGCAGGAAAAAAGCATCGTCCTGAGCTTTAGATTCATATTTGTAAGTACATGAAAGCCAAAACACCCTCTTTTTTTTGTTAACATGATGATATATTTGTTCGTAACAGGAACTGAACAGCGTGAACCTACACGGAAACACAAATTAGGAAACACTGGTGAAACAAAACAATCAGAATACAGACTGAAAAAATCCCAATCTAGAAGTCCACAACTGAAACTAGCTACTAAACCCTAACCCTAACCCAGCTGGGACTGTGGCACTTGAAAGTAAGACAGTCGCTCTAAGATTTCTCAGTCAAAGATGTAACTAAAGTCAGTCTCCAACCAGGAGAGGCACCCTGACTTTTCAATTAAGTGAATCACACCATCAGTGTGTGTGTTAGTGTGTGCGTGCGTGTGTGTGTGTGTGTGTCAGTGCCCAGTGCCAGTGCAAATGTTTTTAATCAAAGAGGCACTGAGGGAAACACGGCGGCTGCTTGCGTCGGTGCATTATGCTGATTGGCCTCAGAGCTTTGCCTTCAGGTGAAACTTTGCAGCACAAAAGTGCAGTTTATCATTGTGATAAAAGATGAATAACACAGCAGAGTTTCTGTGTCACGACGATGCATCAAAAAGTTTCTTCTGTGAAACAACGGTTAAGATGGAAATATCTAAAAACTCAAGTTGGCATCCTGGGAGACGAAGGAGAAGAAGAGTGAGTATTTGGCATTTGGTAATCGTACTCCAGAGGATTTATTGCAGTATTGATTGGCATGTGCTATGAATAATAATAATAATAATAATCTCCTTGTCTAAATGGAAAGCCTGGCTAATTGATTATGAAACCAGAACCTAATTTATCCGCAATAAACAAGTAAAAAAAAAACAAAAAAAGGCAGATGCCTCTTGGTTACTTGTCAATGTATTCGCCATTATCCATCTAATTACTCAATCTCCTCTCCTGCCTGCCCGCCACAAATGTCAGGATAGTCGGCCCTGTTTGATGATGACACAAACACACCAGGGGACAGAGGTCAGGCGCAAATCAAAGCTGTCTTCATTCATCCTGTGGCTTGGTTTTAGAAATAGATGACAAAGACATCTATCAGAATCTTTTAGCTTGTGGGCAATTAGAGAGAGAGAAAGAGAGAGCGAGAGAGGAGAAAAATGACATGGGTAAGCCAGGAAATAAATACAGAATAAACATCATAGATACAAAATGACTTGCAGGCACAGCAGATGGCAATGTTGCTCTGTCTTTGCTACAGGAGGGTAGAGCAGTTAGAGATGGAGAGAGGGAGAGGGAGCTCGAATCCCAGCGGGCAGTAGATGGCAGTCGAGCTTCATTACACCACCGGTTGGGTGATTTTTCAAGACACTCAGGGGATGCAGAAAACTCCATCACCAGACACATGGGATGATGAGAGCAACAAGAAAATCATGTCACAACCAGAGATGGCAGCCTTGCCACACTCCGAGAGAAGAAAGTTGGGCTGGTGAAGAGACAGAGTGTGTGTGTTTGTGTGTGTGTGTGTGTGTGTGTGTGTGGGGAGGGGGAGTGTCTGACGGATGAAATGGGAATAAGGGTTGGAGGTCGGTGAGAAGGGCAGAGTGTGTGAAAGAGAGATTAAAAGGGCTGGAACACATGAGACGGAGGGGATCGGGGCAGAGGGCTTGTAGAACACAGGCGCGGTGAGGGGTGGGTGGGCATATAGGCTCCTGTCACGGCCCCTGGACCACTTTATCAGCCAGCGTATACCTGGGAATTCTATTTAATTGCATTATTATTGGTTTTTGATTGCACTGTGAATGTCACCCAATCATGTGCTCTCGACCTCCGCGCCCCTCAGCCAGGTGGTGCGCTTGATTGTGCACCAAAATAAAACAAGTCACTGTGAAACTGTGTACATTCTTACACCTAAAATCCTCACCCGGCTTCCTGTGTGACGCTCAGTCACGTATCAGCACTCGTTTGTACGCAGACAGGACAGAAAGAAGCAACACCAAAGAAAAAAGCTAAAAGCAATCATAACATGCTTGTCTTCTTCTCCTTAAAGTGACTCACATGAATTACTGAGCCCCTGGCACTTATTTTATTCCAGGAATGCAACACACTGGCAATATTGTGCAATTAACCGAATGACCTCTTAATCACGTCATCTCTCTGTCTATATATCACTGACAGAAACAAGCAAATCTGATCGCTCACTTCCGCTGATCACCCAAAGCAGAATATAATGGAAACCTAATGGAGTGTATTAAATGTATTATATCATCTCGTATTAAGAGAGAAGCAACATCACTTGTGTGAGACAAAAAAAAAAGAAAAGGAAACAACATAAAAAAAAAAACAGCAAAAAAACCAAACAAACGCAGGAAGCGTCACAGGGAGGATCTCTCTGAGCTGCAATTGAATCCTCATGATGCATCCAGCATTGTATGGATCATCGTTTTCCTCCCCGTGAATGCGAGTTAAACAATGGCGATAAATGCACATTGACGAAGGGAGTATCCTGGCTGTTTGTGTGCACGGCGTCTTAGAGCAGGTCATTAATTTTCATTAAGTGCTGCCAGTAAGGACCATTAACCAGGCTAGAGACTAATCACCTCCCCAGAGAGTTGGTCTCTTTATGGGATAGGTAAGGGTTAATAGAAACAGCCCACCTTGGTGACACAACACCCTTAAGACACATACAACTGCTGGCTTTTGCAATGACTAATTTTCCTTTTGCAATGACCGAAGAAAAGAGCAACCGATTTTTGTTTCTTGGTACACACGGGAAGAAAAAAACTGAACCGGTTTTGAAAGATTTTGTTTTTTTTGAACACACGTGATCAATATCTTTTCAAGTAACGTAAGAGAATTAGCTATAAATTCCCTGAGGCTATTGATTTATTTATGGGTTATTTCATAAATTATGAAAAAGAAGTCAACAGAGACCGTCGGTTTAGATGAACGGAGACTGAATACGCCACTCTCAGCATATGCCCTCTATATCAGCAGCCTGACTAAACTGTGTTAAACTGTTGGATTATATAGATAAGAAGATTAAATACAGCCTTAAAACCTGAGGTGCACTTTGCACTTAAAGGTTGGGGAGGTTCTTAAAAGAAAAAAAAGAAGAAGAGAAAAAGTAATAAATGCAACAGAGGCTTTGTTTTCTTGGAATAATCAGGCTGCCAGCAGGTGCAAACTCATTCATATTCCCAGTAATATATCCAATGAGGAATATGGTGAGAATTACCATAGTAACTGCACTCACATAAACAGATACACACCAAGCGATTAGCGTTTCTCCTGAGAAGAGCTTTGCAGGGATGTTGATAGACAATTAGTGCTGTTGCCGTCAGCAACGATAATGCTGCCGAGATGTGCGTAACCCCGCGTCTCATGGGTGCGTGGTTACCCTACCTCTGCACCCGACCCGCATCAATGTTTAATAGCGTTAGTCACACAATTAGTTAACCTTTCAACACACTTTATAATGATAGAGCAATGAGAGACGGTAATACTCCCTGTGTTGATATTTAATTTTTATTTAAAGCGTGCACTTTTGGGCATGGCCACCAGGAGGTTCAGTCTCTACTCAGGCCCACTGCAATGTGTGAGTTTTAAGGCAAGAAAGAGCAAACATCTGCACCTCCCTCCGCTGTTTTTATGAGGCAGCAAACGTCTGTTAAAAGTTGACCTCATCTGTCCACAAAAGACGAAGTTAGCAGCATGCTAATGAGCCACGCTGAACGGCTGGCTGCTAACTTCCCCTGTGAAGCAGTTGAGACCATCAGAAAGCTACAACACTGGCAGAAAAAAGTGACTTTTTGAAATATATGAAAGGAACACGTATGATTTTAGATGAGCTGACAAGTCGTTGTGGGCCTTCTTTCTTTAATAAAGCTTCTTAGCAGGCTATGATATCCATATGGTGCTTTCAACTAGCAGCAAACTTACTTCCTCATTGACTTTTATTCCTGAAGAGAAATAGTTTTCTCAAGCCAACCCAGTATCTCAGAAATATGAAATGACCGTGACTATCAATCCTTCGCCCCAAAAGTAGATTTTGCCCTTTTAAATCACTTCTTTCTTTTGCGTCTTCTTCTACCGATCATGACGCAGGTAATGATGTCACCTGTGTTTGTATGCTAACAGGATTATCATGAGCTGTTCCTCACAGAACATGGTAGAATACTTTAGCACGTGTGCACAACAAGTGTTGTTTTTAATTGTCTTTTTTACACTGGCTTCGGGGAGGGTACGCTCTCTGCAGGGTGCCCTTCTATGTTTTATTCTCTTTGAATTACGAGAAAATCAACGGTCGGCATCTGCACCCTACTGTTACGTGACATCAGCGGAGCAGGAAATCTGTGTTCCCGCACGAACCAAGGATCCTAACTGATTTCAACTGGCATCGTACCTCAGGAGCCACTAGGTAATTTTCTCAAATTACCCAATGCAAAAGGTTGTGATTATGTGAGTTTTTGAAACATTCCTCCGATGGCTCCCAACAACCTCCCCCTGATGACAGTACGTACAGCGTATCCAGCGAGAGGAGAATGTTTTTGAGTAACTGGTGTGAAACATTGTCTGCTCACAGGTGTCACACACTCATCCCAAACTAGCTGTCATTACAGTCTATCAGCTGGTCTTGTAGCGAAGATGAAGGTGATTAAAATAACCTCCCATTTGGCAGTCGGCTTCTTTACAGTTGCAGAAAAGTCCCTGGAGGATTATGTTAGCTACTTTCTTCTCTCTAGTCTGTAGCTGGATTATCCTGTGTATATGACATGCTCTCCGAGTCATTTGGTGAGGGTTGAAAAAGGATTTAGGATTATATGGTTTAAATCTGCTCTGTATCTGCCATATGGAAGCTTGGTCTATCCATTATTATCCATCAATGTGTCAAACACTTTGCAAGGGAGCAGCTGTCCATAGAAGGCCAGCCAATTGGTTTGATAAAAAAAGTGATGTATGATTGCCTCAGCAGACCTATCACTCTCCGGCTGCCAGATGGCTTTGGCCTATGGACACTGCAACCACATTAGACCTTGATTTCTTCACTCTCGGAGGGTTTCACCTTAGTGTTAGCTTTCCCTGTGTTGATGTGTGACCTCCCTGTCCTCTCTCCTTATTTGAGAAAACTAATAAAGACGCTACGCAGCAGATGCAGTACAATCCTGTCCTGCTCCTTGGTTAATAGCACGTCTTTGGCCGGCAGTGGCAAACAGCTCCAAAGTGACTGGAATACGATCGTGCCTGTAGGGAGAAGTCAGGAGGACTAGAGGCACCGGTGTTGCCAACTCCTCAGTAAGGAAAATAGCTATTGGCTGTCCTAAAAGTCACTATATGATGTCATCGCCAAATTTGCATATTTGGCCAAATTGTTATGGACGCTGTAAGAAAGAGGAATAACATCATGGAAGGGACAGAAAGTGAGTAAAAAAAACACCCCAAATACGTTAAGAAGTACAAATGAACTTTCTTCTGTCGCTTCTTGTTTTGTTTAATGTCAGAATACCAACCCTCCTCCTTTATCCGGGATGGGAGCGGCAAAAATGACCCAATTGAGACAATTGTTACTGAGGTATTTTGGTTTTTTAAGGTTTTTAAGTTTTGTTTGGTTTTAAAGAACAACAAGTCACAGTAAAACATTAACATTGTAACGATAACATTTTCAAGTTAGTACAATCTAAATGTAAATGTAAATGAAAATCAACCAGCGGCGGCTTCGGGCATGCACGATTTCATTTGCAGTCTGGATGCGGAGAAGGTCACATGTCTCCTCTGACTGCAGCTGAGAGGGACCACTGTGACGCGGGCCGCCTGTGAGTGCTGTGGGACGGGGGAGAGGCTCACGGCAGCACACGCTGCTCGTTGAGAAGAGCAGGTGATACGTCAGAGTCTCCAAAAGTCTCCAATGACACCACAAAAAGTCGCTAGATTTGTCACTAGTCGTTTTTTTTTTTTTTTTAATTAGTCGCGAGAGGGGTCTGAAAACTCGCTAAATATAGCGACAAAGTTGCTAAGTTGCAGGTGATTCTCAGGGTTTATCAAGCCTTGTTTTATCTGCTAGGACTCCAAATGTGACAAATTTCATTGTGCTACAAGATGCTGGTAGCATTTTTTCTGATCAGCAGGACGCCATGTGGTAACCCGGCATAAGCTCTGGCAAGTTTTGAGGAAGGATAGTGGTTTGGTTTAAAATAAGCAGTGGCTCATCAAGACAACTGGAAAGAAGCCCTCACACTGCAAGCTGTCGGTTAATAGGACCCAAAGCATGACGTCCCTCACTCCCACTGCCTTGATGATGAACAGTAATACTTGAGCGTTTGCCCGCTCAGTGACATATTTCAGCCAACAGAGTTGATGTTCACTTTTGTTCAATGCGGTTAGAGCGCGTCTCTCACCACCTCCAAAGCTGGTTTGGCAGACTGGATCACAATCATTGTGTGACATCTGTACCTTGACGTGATCGAGCGCTCTCTGTCTGCCAATCCAATCACAAAAAAATACCCCTGAGTCATTTCAAGAAGGAGGGTAAAGAAACAGCTCTCTCAGGTCAGATTTCTCTCTCTCTCTCTCTCTCTCTCTCTCTCTCTCGCTCTCTCTCTTACAGCAGATAGAACGTCGCTTATATGCACTTCAACACACATTAGTCCTGGAAATTGACAACGCCAAAAAATAACAAAAAAAAAACCCAATCACCGACGCCTGTGTTGTTCAATGAAAGAAAAAATACAAGAGTGTTACCTTCTGTGTGGTTGTGATGAATGAGACCCCTAGAAAATAAATGCTGTTTATGTCTGGTTTATGCAGACAAATACCAGCCGGCGCACACATGTATTATCCATTCATAAACCTACATACAGTTATGCTACAGTAATCCAATCACTGGATGCTTCTGTAGCAGCAAACAAGGCCAGTTATTGACAGACGCGTACCTCCTTGTATGGAATGATTAAACTGACAAGAGTAATTGTGATCATTCTGAACACTCTAATTGCACCTTCAGTTATTTGATAAAAGGTGTCAATCTGTACAAGATTTGCTGTGAAGCTCCTGTGTGCTTGTCTTAATACTCGTCATCACCTTCCCCAGCATGGGCCGCCGTGCTGGCTGCATCCCACTGAGCGGGTTTTTGTATAAAAATTGTCATCATTTAGATGTTCCATGCTCTGTGAGTTTGATTGAATCACATCTCCGTAGCCACACACACACACACACACACACACACACACACACACACACACACACACACACACACACGTGCTTATCTTTCTTCAGCCCAGTGAAATAGGCTCATTTTACCCCCCTGTGCCTCAACAAAGATGCAATTCCTCACCTTAAGGTTATCTGTCTGAGGGCAACATTAAAGCGGACAGACCATAGAATTGAGTCTTTTGTCGTGTACATTGGATTTGTGTATGAGCACGATGTAATGACAATATCTGCTAGTCGCTAAGGTGGTAGAAGGAAAGCAGGGTGCCTATATTTTGAGAAAATCCAGTCGTTTATTCTTTTTTTCATTCTTCACTTCCTTTTTTTTGTTTGTTTCTCAAACCGGTCATACATATTTTTGTTTTATGTGGACTTGACGGGGTAAAAAACAAAGCAGGCATCGTCAGTTTCTATTAGACAACCTTGGAGAACATGATTTAGAGGAACCGTACACTCAAGGAACAGAAGGAAGGAAACCCATTTTAAACAGTATTATGCAACATGGAGTTCCAAACAGCCAATCTAGACTTGGAGACATCAACTCGCCCTTCACATTGTGTTCATGACAGCATACGTAGCTGGGCTGGAATGAATCACGGCCAAGTTGATTCTGCTTTGCTTTTTTAGTGTCGAGTGTATTGGGATTGTTTTGAAAGTGAATCGAACTGAACTGATTTGTGGGGGAAAGCGTAACTGAACTTTTACTGAATGGATTCAACCCTGAAGCTGAAGACAAACACAGAAGAAGACTCTTTCCATTTGAAGGGCGAGTGGTAAATCTGTCCATTTTCTTTTTTTCTCCTCCTGCAGTTATTTTAGCGACAACATTTGAGATAGCGAGTCACGTGTCAGTGAGGGAAATGACGCAATCTCCTCCTCAGGTTCACCAAAGGAGGAAACATAACTGCTGCTAGACTTTGGTGAGCGCCAACCTACTTACCAGAATACAGGTCCAATACACCGGGTCTGCCCTGTGAGGAGCAAGGGATGTTGGAGTGAATAATCATTGTAATCATCGGGAGCAGATACACTGACCACTTTTGTCACATGGGGTGATCGCGACTGATCTATGTTCCTTTTCTCCTCAAATGGCAACGCAGTCGTGCAGTCGTGCCTTTACAATGACAGGATCACTTCAGAGCCGGCAGTTTGGGCTGCGGGGCGGGTAGAACAAACGGAGCCAGCTTACCAGCTGAAAAACTCACCTGCTGACCTGACAGATTCTTTGAATTTCAGGCTTAAATTTACACAATTTTTACATCATATTTAAAATTTTATATATATATATTTTAATTTTGATATATTATTTTATATTATTATTACATTATTTATTATCATATTATTTTATTTGATATATATTCTGTATTTTTTGCCTAAATCAATTCTTTATGATGTTTTGTCGCCTTTTTGTGTTTTTTTTTGTTCAAAAACTTGTTTCAAAACTTGAAAAAATGACTCGGTGATCATTTTAAGAAAGAGATGATGTATAATCCATCCATCCATCTATTTTCTACCGCTTATCCTGTTAAGGGTGGTGGGGGGACAACCATTCACATTCCCAGTCACACCTACGGTCAATTTAGAGTATCAATCAGCCTCGTCCCCTCTTGATGTCTTTGGACTGTGGGAGGAAGCTGGAGTACCAGAGAGAACCCACACAGGAACAGGGAGAACAGCCTTGTTTCACAAAGATTTGTTATACAAAAGGTGCAAGAATTTTAAGTACCTATAAGTCATATTTGCTACAATATAAGGAGTTCAAATACTTATAAATAATATTAAAATAAAAAAAACTGTACACACTAGCTGTGTTTGCTCTTATAACTTCTTCTTTTTTTTTTTTTTTTCACAACCAGCGTCACATACTGACAATCACACCTGCTCACAACTGTCAAACACTGGAAAACACGCTGTAGTTGGTGGTTTTCTAGAACTTTTGCTTCTGAGTAGGGAGATGGGAGAAATTTTTAGAAACCTTTGAAAATCACTTTTCCCTGCTATTTCCCTGCTCATCAAACTATCATAAAGTCAGGGAGCTCTGATGCTGTTTGTCTACTGCAGCATTCAACCAATAAACCAAGAGGTGCCAAATTCTGACATTTCACTACAGGAAAAAAGCATGTGTAAGTCATAAATCCGGTATGACTACATTTCTTTGATTTGCTTCAGTCTCTACCGTTATGTGTGCTAGCATGCTGCTCTGTCGCGGCATACTGGGATGCTTAATGATTGGCGACACCAGAGCTTATCTTTCTGTGACGAGTGTTCAGTGAAATTGACAGGCTTCAGTTTGACACCTGGGAGTTTGGAAGCCCTGCTTTTTTCTCTCCAGGAGTTGAAGAAGTCTGTTTCACTTATAAAAAAAACAGCTAATGCAGGCTTAAGAAGTTAGCCACTCAACAAACATTTGCAACTGTAATACTGTTGATGAGAACTATGAGAGGCGTGGGATGGCTCAGAGGTAGAGTGGCCATCTAGCAACCGAAGGGTCGCTGGTTCAATCCTCACTTCCCCCACTGACCATGTCCAAGTGTCCTTGAGCAAGATACTGAACCCCTAACTGCTCCTGATGGCCCTGTGATGGACTGGTGACCTGTCCAGGGTGAACCCCGCCTCTCACCCAATGTCAGCTGGGATAGGCAGATATGCGGAATTGAAAAAATGGATGGATGGATGGATGGATGAGATGTGGAATTTGTTCAGTTTTGTTTTGGAATAAAAATCCTTATCCAGGATGATGAGCCGGGAAGTTTGTAAACAGGCGTAGTTGAATGGCTTTGCTTCTGCTAGCAGTCAGACGCCATGAGCTTCAAGCTAGACATGCATAGCTGGTCTTTTCTGCATTCTGGATTTTCAAAGAACTCTTGAAAGCTAAGAAAATCAAAAGAAAATTCTGGGTGAAATATCACTTTAACAGTATGTCACAAAACCAATGAGGCCTGATTTCACTAATTGGTGGAGGGGAGTTGTGTGCTCGGGAAGAATATTTACAACTTTGGAGCAGAAGTGTTTCACACAGCAAAAAAAGAAGAAGAAAAAACAAAGCATTACTTGATCCTCCGGTCAGCAGAGCATTCTGATCCACACTCAGTCCAAGCCACACAATTTGGCCAATGCTAAACCCCTCCACTATGTGAAATTTGGCCTTATAGTTTTTACATAAATATTAAACAGCACTTAGGACGTTGCTTCCTTGATGGCAACTATTATTCCCAATTTAAAGCCTATTTGTTGGAAAAAGTCTGTCCCTGTGCTCTTCACTGCTCCACTTTTAACAAAAAAGCTTCGTAAACGCACTTATTTCTCAGCTTTGTATGTAAAAGCAGACATGTGTCCCAAAACAAAAAAAACTAAACTGCGATCTCAGTTGTTCCAGAATAAACGACGCCGGCCGCTCTAAGTATAATTATGAGGCTATGTCACCCAAATGCACAGTATGGCTCTGTAATGTCTTTTTAATAGCTTCAGCGTAAAAGCTTTATCAAGGTATGGCTACACAGCCAACACTTGTTAGTATGATGAATTCATCGTTCAAATGAGGAGGATTTTAACAACGAACAAACAAACAAAAAAAAGCAAAAAAAAAACGTTTTACCATTTAATTGCAATTGTATTGCTCTAACCCACAGCAAATTATAATTTGAAGATCCTTGCTGGCACTGAAATAATGACGTCTCCATCGAGTGCTGGGAGCTGTCAGGCCTAAGGGTGTGTGACAAAAAGCAAGATGGAGGCTCGGACATTAAAGACTCATCTTTCTGCTCCCGTAGGAAAAGAGCATACATATCCATCAAAGCTCAATCAGCCCTGCCCTTTCCATGCACACACACCCTGGGGCGACGTACCAGCTGTCCAACAAGATACTAGTTTTTATCCCAATTGTATTACAATTATTTACAATTCAGATGTGTATATTTTGTTTTCGTATGCGTGAATAACCTTCACAAAGGTTTGCATACTTGATGCAGTGTGGATTCAGCGGGGAGGATTCTGACCTCCCTCTGTGGACGAGTTTATGAACAGAGGTCTTGCAAATGATTGTTGACAGGGCAGGGGGCATTCATCAAGAAAACAAGCCGCATGGGCACCGAGACCAGAGTAAGGGCTGGAATGAATCTCATAGAAACAAATCTAATCGAAGCGCTGCCAGAGCACCCATTTATAATGTTAAGATTACAACATGAATTCAACAGAGAGGAAAGGGTGGGTGGTGCGGGGGCGCAGATACAGAAGGGTACCAACTGAATAAATGAATGAAGCTATAAACTTTGTAGTTGGAATAGTCTTTTGAGACATTATTATGCTGTCCAGTTGTGAGGCAATGAGGGGAAAAAGTCTGTGTGCATTCATCCCATTTACAAAACACATTTGTACCTTCTCTGCACCACCTCGTCAGCAGACAACAGCTCTCTGGTGGACGGCTGAGTCACAGTGAAGGAGCAGTACACCGTCTCCTCCTGCTCAGGTAGCCGAACGCTTGAAGCTACACAATAGAATAGAATGGAGTCAAGTCATCTCTCACGTCTATACATTTGATAGATATAATGAGACAACGTTTTGAATGAATGTATTTGTAAAATCATCCTATTGTAGTTCTAACAATTCAAGAGAAAGCACTTATTTAGGTCATACCTCCACTAAGACCAGCTCTCAGCCCCTGGCACGTTAGGGTCCTAATTAGAGCTGCAAGCAACAATAATTGGATCCTCAAGCCCTTGCGTACATTGCTGTGAGTGGTTGTTCTGTAGAGCAAGATGGTGGTGAAACCTGATGTTTGGATTTTGCCTGAAGAAGACCAGTGTGGGGCAGCACTGTGGTGCAGTGATGAGCACTGTGGCCTCACAGCAAGAAGGTTCCAGGTTGGAGCCCCGGCTCCATCACAGTTTAGTTTTATCATGTGGGCGGCGTGCTGGTGCAGTGGTCAGCACTGTCGTCTCACAGCAAGAAGGTTCTGGGTACACGGGATCTTTCTGTGTGAGTCTCCATGTTCTCCCTGTTCCTGTGTGGGTTCTCTCTGGTACTCCAGCTTCCTCCACAGTCCAAAGACATCAAGAGGGGACGAGGCTGATTGATACTCTAAATTGACTGTAGGTGTGACTGTGAATGGTTGTCTGTCTCTATGTGTTGGCCCTGCAATGGACTGTGAACCCCGCCTCACGCCTCAAAGCTGCTAGGATAGGCTCCAGCCCCCCGTAACCCTTAACAGGATAAATGGTAGAAAATAGATGGATGGATGGAGACAAATGTGAGTGCTGTGGTGCAAATAGGTGCTAGAATCACACAGTAACTTTATATTGTGTTGCTGTACATCAAATGCTGACTTTGGGCTGATATTAGGCTTGGCTTCACTCGGTGGTCCAGTGACTATGATGAGACGTGAGGTTCGGAAAAGATCAATGTGGAGTTCATTTTTCAAATGTTTCTTGTTCTATGGTGAAATATCAAAATTGGTGGTTGAAATTGGAGGTGCACACTGAGGAGAGGAGTGTAAATAGGGGAACAGGCCCTGCAGCACAGCAGAAGAAACCGCAGGGAAGAATAGACAAAGGTCAGGATCAAAGCAGGGAGCAACATAGATGAAGCAGAATTAAAAATGTACAACACAGAGGCTCGACGTGTCGAACAGCTATTCAGAGGCTGCAGAGACGAGGAGCTGCTGGAGTGATTCTGGTGTCACTCATCACACGCAAACACTCAGGGAGAAAGTAATAACAGATCAGGGAGTGGGTTGGTTCTAGGGTTTAGATCGATTCCTTTGCTGTTCATAGAGTTGTTTGCCTTCCAAACTTGTTGTGATGATAATAAATAATATTCACCTCCTGGCCTACATGTAGGTACAGTTTGCCTTGACTGAAGCATTTATATGGACTTGTGCTGATTCATGTGGGGAGTAATCTGTGAACTGCATTATTACTACATGCCCCACCCTTTTGCATATTGTAATGCCCTTTGATCTTGGGGTTCTGACTTTAATCTTTGACTTTGATCTCTGTCTACTACACTACTATACACATCACCCCTTTCCTTCCTTGCAGTGCTTGTTTTTTAGGGGCCCATGTCCTGCACCTTTATCTATTGCAGTGCCCCTTCAAGTGGCAAGATTGTGTGGCATCATAAAACCTCAATGACAATGTATAAAAATAGGAATACTGTGCGAGTATGAAAGCAGAGTATGGTTCCACAATTCAAACAAGCACAAAGCCAGCGTTTTCCACTAATTGATGGTAAGATACATTTTGATGGATGCGGTGCTAAAATTTCTGGTGCGCGTTTCAGTCACAGAGCAACCGTGTGCATGTTTGAGCAGTGCTCAGCCGGAACCACGTTGCCCTGTCTATGACAGACCCTGCGGCGAGCGCGACACACACTGCGTCTTGTGTAGGAGTCTGTATTAAGTGTGTAGTGAGTCTGTACTGCCATTAAATGTGATCCCACCAGAGGTTCCAGCTGTGTGCTGGGTCGCTGACTTCACATATTTCTCCGTCACGCTGGATGAGAGCACTGATATCAAAGACTCAGCCCAGCTATTTACTTTCATATTTTTATAACATAATTCAGTGTTTCATCAGAGATAGAAGCATCAGTGTGTACGTCAGCAGCTGGCAACTAGCTGATGTCTTCATTTTCAGAGTTCACCAGACTGACACTACAGGTGAGAACAGGTTCAGATTCATGAACACATTCCAACAGGTGTGTTTCATGTTTCCTGCTGACTGGCTGATGCGGCCCCTCACTGACTCGATCCAGGTCAGTGTGGCCCTCTGAGAAGACACGTTGCTCCCCTCCTGCTGCAGCTGAATAGACTTGCTACGCTACTGTTTATTTCAATTTTTGTCATAACAATGAAACTTTGCGTGCTTAGTTTTTTCTGAGATGGTACTCGGTAAAAAACGTTTTGAGAACAAAACAGTGACAAAAGTTGGCCCGACGCGACAGCTCCGATGCCCTGTAGCTGTAGGTGGATCCGGAAGAATTTCATCTCTATTGAAAAACATGTACATTTACAGCCAGTAAAATATCATTCAGACAATTTGTAATTTTTATATATTGTGACAGCAAGTTTCAGCCCAGCAGCAAAACACTGCAGCTGAGGATAATGAGAAGGAGAAAGATGCATCGCCTCAAGAATCAAACAAAACAACGTGTCATCCAGTGGATTTCAGATAAATTGATATCAGGCTTTGATGGGTTGGATCTGGCCTCTTCTGTTCTTTATACTGATGAAAATTGGCAATCATGTAATAATCCACTTAGGAGCGTGCAAGCCTGCTCTGCAACAGACTCAGCAGCAGTTTTCACTTCAGAGGCCACGACCACCTCGGGCTGCTCTATCATGAGCTCTCCCAGGCCAAACGTAGAACCCTCATCTTAGAGCTTCCTGTGTAATCCCAGATCAAAGGTCCCGTGGAAAAGGGAATGGATTCTCTGCTCTAACAAGCACACTTTCTCAGATGGAAGAAATTGAACTCATTTTTTTTTTATCTTCCTTCCGCAGGTTAGCTCACTCAGTGCACTGAAAGATAGACTTTGCGATGATAGCGCGAGCCTTGCTCATTGCAGAACGCAGGGGAAGATAGGCCCCGACACCTCTCTGGCTGTTTGATGTCTGTTTTCATACCTTTTTTTCATGCTTCCCAGAGGAACAACTGATGATAAGCGTAACATAGAAGGCAATGATTTCCAACAGAACGAGGCAACACACAGGATTCACAGGGGCCTCTCAATTAAACCAAATGTCTCTTGAATTATTTAATCGTGACCGATAATGCGCAGAGTCCCGTGTCACGCATCACGCACCACTAATGTCTGATCTGGAGCTTGGTCTTTGTTCTGAGACAATATATGGGGGTTATGCTGAGACACTCTTTGTGCTTCAGCGTCGATTTTAATGTACTGTAAAAAGAGCGAAATTTTGCCTTGTTCGCTGGGCACTGGTTTGAGGGATAACTCCAAAACTTGTGAAAAGATTTTAATGATATTTTGTAGGATGAGAGAGGAGCTCCTTAGGCATTTCATTTGTTAGACAAGGCTGGAGCCATAGGCAGTTAGCTTCATTTTAAAATAAAGATTTCAAGCAGGGGGGAAAAAAAAAGGGAAAAATAGCCAATTGTGTCTTTTTGGAAAAAAGTCGATAACCCCTACATCTGCTACATAGGTACAAAGTTAGTGGCCCCACCTGGGGCTGTTGTGGACGGGGATTTGATCGCCGACTGCTCTGAGAACAGAAGCTGGAAGCGGATATAGCATGCTAGCAGTCTCTGCTTATCGCTGATGTTTCACCGGTGAGAAATAGCCTTTTGAGTGATGTTGAGCTTTACTACAGGTTCAAATGTCTCCGCAGTGGCTATCATGAGAGCCTCTGCAGGAGTTTGCATCTCTGAAAACATTGTAAGGGGCAGGGCCAGCTAAGCTAACTAGCAAGCCTTGAGAGTAGCTACGCCTGCTAAGAGTGAACTGTCGACCATCAGCAAATCTCCCTGTCCATAGACTGAATATTTAAATACTTACCTTCTCACTTAAAAATGCTTAAAATATTTATAAATACGGAATTTTCCTCTGGGATCAATAAAGTATCTATCTATCTATCTATCTATCTATCTATCTATCTATCTATCTATCTATCTGTCTATCTGTCTATCTATCTAGCAGTATCCCCCTCTTCTTTTCTGCAACGCCACAGCAAAATAACGTTAAAGTATTCAGCAACTTAACTATAATGAATAAAGTGAGGTGAAAACTCTGTCTGTGCATGGCTTAAAACCATGGCAGTTGACACCTGTCACTATTGAGACCATTAACCATTGTCAATCACATTACATTTCCACAAACATTTATCATTTAGTCTTCAAGCTGTACTTGGCGGGTCTATCCATTCATGGGGGATAAATGAGGAAAAAAACCTGGATAATCCTATTAAGTTAAAGCCTCCAAACTCAGTTTCTTTTTTATGCATTCTGGTTTCCTCAGAATTGGTTCTCGAATGTTGCAGGCTTCAATAAAAGGAAACGGACACATACACATAACAATTACATGGCAGTTAAACCAGCCCAAACTTATAGTTTGAAGATGACTTGGCTGTTGACGCTGTTCAGAGGCACCTCGGGATGACACGCCGCGATAAGTTTGAGGAAGCAGGTGCTGCGCTCATCTTGAGCTGACTCGCAACACCTGATCATACAGTGCACATGCACAAACGGAGGAAGCTCCTCATCACTGACAAACAAGCAAGAATAAAAAAGAAAAAAAGGACCTTGAAGGTTTTTTTTTTGTGTGTTCTCAGCAGTACCACACTTCATTTTCCTGTTGCACGTGCGCCCGCCACTCTCACTATCAGGAAAAGAGAGGGAGAAGGAAGTGAGAGGGGGAGATCGCAGATTGAAAATCTGGCCCACGTTCAGAGTCTTTGTTTCATGCTTCGGGAGCCTTTGAAAGTCAGAAGAGCTGACTGGCAGCCAGATCTGAAGTGATTGGGGGAGAGGGGTGTATCAGATGGAGTCAGACAAATCTAAAAGGAAAACAGATTCAATAAAACATCATTATTTTTTTTCCATATGCTTTTTTTTTTTTTTTTAACAAAACCCAAAAGAGACAAACATGAAGTGTACACCACAGATGCTGACACCACTTTGAATTACTGTGAGTATTTTAGTTTGCCAGTCATACGTGAACCCGTGAACATTTATGATACCTGGGATCAGAAAACCGAAGATGCTGAAACAATTCTTTTGTTATGTTTTGTCTTTGAATAAAGTTGTCTCCTGTCTACTTGTTTACTGAACTGAATACTCCACACAGACAGGAACTACAGTATTTGCAAGCTTTATGCGGGCAGAATGCAAGGGCAAATCGACCTCCCTCCTGGGAATTTCACACTCTAAAACATCTTCATCACAGCAGGTAGTATCACTCCCAACAGGCTGCTAACAACTCTGAGACACAGTGTGAACCCAAAGACCACACTGTAATTTCTAAGCGGCTGTGTTCATGTGATACCGTCCTCCATTTTCTGTGGTTTTAGAGACGTCTGAGCAAATCATTAGCATAAATCCAGATTTATGATGCTCTATCAAAAATGTAGAAGAAGTGGTGACAGAATTTTTTTTTTTTTTTTTTTTTAATTTTCACGCTTTGTGCAGCTGCAGCCACCAGCCGGATGGCTCAGTCAGTCCAACATACGTTCAGACCCATCTGCTGCCCGCTATCACTTATTCTGTGTTTTAATGAAGCTGAATTCACAGAATAGAGGGCTTCATTTACATATTTTACTTTTTCTGTTGTCTGACACTGCATTGAATATGAAACAGCTTCAAATGTGACTTAAAAACAGCCTCATCTAATATTTAATTCCAAAACTGATGCACTGCAGTGATAAAACACTTAATGCCAACAACTCTGTTGATGGATGAAAGTTTACTGTTATGGCAACATTTAACAAATGTTCAAGATCCCTCTTGTTTTTGTGGGAAACTAGAAAATCATTGCAGTTGTGTGTGCCTCTGTGCAGTCACAGTGACCTTGACCTTTGACCTCCAGAGTCTTTATCTTTATCTCTCAGTATGGCTTTTTTTACTCGACGGTGGTGGAAACAGCTCGTCAGTGAGTGACCTGGTTAAAGGAGGACATGCATTGAACAGGAGGGACATGCCTTGGATGTCTCTGTCAATCGGCTTCGTCCCTCTTGATGTCTTTGGACTGTGGGAGGAAGCCGGAGTACCAGAGAGAACCCACACAGGAACAGGGAGAACATGGAGACTCACACAGAAAGATCCTGTGATGGAGCCGGGACTGGAACCTGGAACCTTCTTGCTGTGAGGCCACAGTGCTGACCACTGCACCAGCACGCCGCCCACATGATAAAACTAATATTTAAAAATAACAGTGTTTCGTGGCTAATTGTCAATCACAGCATTTTCTTATATAATCCAGGTCGTACGTTTTCCTCTGATATTACTTCAGTTTTTACCAAATGAAAAGAAATTGATCCATGGGTGCTGGCCGTTAGAATCCACAGATGACCAGTTTGCCCCTGCCTGGCAGAACATTGACATAAATAAAAACTCTGTCAGAAGTTCACTTGTCCATGTCCCCTTTGGAGCTCCGTAGTTGCAGAAATATATTTTCAGAGACCTCAAACCATGGTTCTTCAAAGAGCTCAGAGAACTCAACAGGAAAGGTGACTCGGACACATCCAGGCCAGCCTGCCAAAACCTCTGTCGAGAGTGATTAAAGCACATCAACAATCCTAAAGCTGTCCGGAGGGAGGAAAAAGCCCAGCAAATCAGCCTGGACTGGCTGATGAAGCTGACGCCTCTCCACACCAGGTTTTAGAGCTCCCCTATGACACACACACACACACACGCACGCACACACACACACACACACACACACACACACACACACACACATACACGCGCGCACACACACACACAAGCAGTTTTTTTTATAAATGACGTATCAGTTCTGGACTTGCTAATTCACACGTGTTGCCCACAACAGGAGATTGTTCATGACACATGTTCTCACCTTCTACAACAGGCGAGGAAGGAGGCCAGGCGATGCACACGGCTGAGCGACGGGGAGGCAGATTGATGAGGCGGAAGGCATGCTGCGCTCCATGTAGCCGGTTCTTCCTTAGGTCCCGAACGACCGGGCCTCTTGCAGTTTCCTCGGAATTTTCCGAATTTGTGATCTAAACTTCTACATTTTGCACCTGGGTGAAGTTTCAGAGGCAGCTACTGAGCGAGGTTCGTCCAGCTTTGAAAATTCAGGGATCATCAAGGTATTTATTGGCTAGGATGTTGGTGCTAGTTGGAAATGTTCAGGTTCCGTCACCTCCGAACTTGAACATCTTCAAGCTGAAAATAAAAACATCAGTTGTTGCCAAAATAAAAATTGTAATTTCACGAGACTGCCCAAAAGTTCTTTGTGAACCTGCAGAAGTTTTCATCTTGTATGTACTTTAAGGTTAGTTTGCCAAAAAACTGAAGTACTCTGGACAAGCACTTAAGTATTTTTGGAACAGCAGTGGAAGAGTCATGATGGGGGCTTTGGCAGGTTTCCTTCGTGCACTTGACAAAACGCTGGTTATTAATTTGAATACAGTTTGTTGTAATAAAGATCTTTGTGATTAATGTGTTGGCTTGCAAACGCTACTCTCCTGCTGCAGAGAAGGGATGCACTTTGCAGAGACACAATGGGCTCAGGCCCTAAATAAATCTTTATAGCCCCATCACTTTTATACATTTTTGCATGAACAAAATAAAACAATGGGATTCACATATTGTTTTCCTTCCAGAAAAAAGGCTCACAAAACCTTAAACTTGAGGTGCATAAATGCTGAATGACTTCTAGACACTTTGAGAGTGAAGTTTTGTGAGCATTTCTGGAATCTACTGCGAAGCCTGAACAGCAGAGGTGTTTTGTAGACTAAGCGGGGGATTTTAAATTGTGCCCTAACTACAGTTAGCCGGTGTGTGTCGGTGTGTGGGGGCGTGGCTAAGTGTCCCTTCTGCCGTCACACACCTGATTGCAATCTACCCACCTGCTGCCCCTCAACTCCAGCCAACCTGCAGTTTCTCAGCTCCTCCATTCCAGAGCGGTCACTCACCTCTGTGGTGTAGACAATCACGGCTGCTCAGTAGTCTGAAACATAGATCTTGGCATGATGTTTGTGTGTACAGTATGTGTGTGAGTGTGTGTGTGTGTGTGTGTGCAACTTGTTTCCAGCTTTCTTTTCCACCAGCTGTATTTTTCCGTTGCCTTGTCAGCCACCTGCTTCCCCCTGCTCACCTGCCCTGTATTTAGATTCAACTGGCAAGCCAACATTCACTCACCACCTGCCTGCCAACAGTCAAACTGTCAATTTCCAAAGAAATCACATTAAACTTGCTCTGCTTGTGTCAATGTTTGCATTTGGATCCAGAGAGGAGCAAGTTCCTGTAGTCTAGTTGCTCTGTCTGGGTCAGGTCTAGCTCCTGAGGAGTTCTGACTCACAGAATACTGGCTTGTACTTGAACTTTTTGTGCATTCTGTTTGCTTAGTTAGTTATTCACTTTATACCGTATTAATAAACACAAGATATGAGCGACGGCAGGGGAAAAATGTGTGTGAAGGAGGTCATTAGCTGAATGACCTTTGGTGTCAGGCCACAGCCTGAAATGGCAAGGATGAAACTCTTGTTGAGGGATATGAACATGATTGGAGCTAAGAAGGAGAAATTACAGCTTGTTATATAATTTGCAGGCAGTTGTAGCCTAAAGTCTCCCAGTTGTGATTGAAGCTCAAATCACAGGGACACCTGAGGGGAAGAGAACAGGTAAGACTTTTTCCACGGTCAACAAGCACCGCTGAGAAAGGGACTGAGTTTCAGTGTCATGGCTTATACTAGCCAAAGGAGTGTAACATGTCAGACATTATAAAAATGTATTCTTGTAGTCAGCTATGGGACTCTTATAATCTGTTAATCCCTGAAACTCCCAATAAATACCTAATACCACTGCGCCTTAATCCAATTCACATCATTACATCAGACGGTGGCAGGCTAATCATTAAATGCTCAAGTAACATAAAGCACATGGTGCAGTTCAGTTCTTTATATGTGGTGAAGAGAAAATAGTCTTGACACCCAAATTATTGCTGCTCTGTGCTACTGCTGTTTACTCTGCACCATTAATTTAGGCAATAGTAGGAAAAGGGGGCTATAAAATGGAGCTCAGTAATTGCAAAATATTTATGGCAAATTGGAGATTTACTAACATAAATCATTTACGATTGTCCCGGAGGAAACTCTCTCTCTCTCTCTCTCTCTCTCTCTCTCTCTCTCTCTCTCTCTCTCTCTCTCCCTCCCTCCCTCTCTTGTTTTGAGGAGTCTAGAGTAAAGACTACCAGGCAAAATCTTCAAAATCTGGGTGAATGTCTAATGCGCAATCTGTATGACTGCGACTATTATTTGACCAACAGATGACATGATCAATACAAAACTTGACCTGTGTGCTGCTGGCGTCTGCTAAGAAATGACAGGATTGAACAGATGAGGTGACAGTCGGGGCTGGGAATGATGAGGTGACAGTCGGGGCTGGGAATGATGAGGTGACAGTCGGGGCTGGGAATGATGAGGTGACAGTCAGGGCTGGGAATGATGAGGTGACAGTCAGGGCTGGGAATGATGAGGTGACAGTCAGGATTTCTTTCTTTCTCTCGGTCGTCACATTGTGATTGGATGGCTTGGTGACAGGGACAGAGCACACGAGAAAGACAAACAGACACGTGGAGATTTCACGCCCTGCTGTGACAGCATGAGACAGAAGTCAGTCTGGCAGGGAAGTTCCATCCCATCGCCCGAGTCATGATCCCGCCCCTGCAATGACAGGCCCCGCAGTAGATAAGGGGGCGGGTCATGTAGAAGTAATGACATCACATTACGAGTGGATGAATTTGAAGTGTTGTTCCTTCACGCAGCACGCGTCCCCGCCCTCAAACAGCAGGTACCGCACTAATGTGGTTAATTAGCAATGGCACATCCAGATGTCAGGAAGGACACATTTCTGTTTGACTTAGTTTCAAGCGTACAAATGTCTGATCAGGTGACAACTTAGTAAAGATGGAGGAAGACACACAGCGACTGTGCAACTCAGTCGGCTCAGGTATCAGCCACACTGCCTTGTTCTCCATTAATTTCAGTAAATATTTAATGAGCCTTGGCAAAACAATACTGAATATAAATGAACAAATCGGTGAAGCACAACCAGAAGACAATCACAACGGTCCCTGAATCATGCTCTGCAAGCAAGATGACGATTCCTCAATTACAGTCTCGCACAGGTGTCTGTTGAACCAGCCAACCCATTTGGAACCGGGTCCACACATGAGGACCCTTAAGGCACAGACCTATTGACAATGATCATTTCCTGCAGAGACCGCCTCATCTTGACTCCGGCTGGGGGCGTCTCCTACGACTCAGTTTGTCACGTCGCTCCAGGCTGCTTTTAGAACAGAAGGCATGCGTGTCCCTTGTTTCCAGAAACGTTATCATCAGCGCTTCCCCTGGTGAATTGCCGTCTTGATCGTTGGTGTTTTCTCTGCTTATTAGACATGTCGGCAACTCCTCTGAACCATGGAACTGTTCTTGGAATAGAGAAGGCGAAAAAAACAAAACAAATAAACAAATCATTATTGTCAACTCTACAAGGAAGCTCAGTACGAACCGACAGTCAAGAAAAAAATACATAAAGCCTCTCTGTAACCCGTCGCGCTGTTCGATGTATGTACTTGGAAAGGCTTGAAGAGGATGTGCTTCTATTCTGTGGTAAACTTTGCCAGAAGACATCCACTCTCCAACTTTGAGAGGCCTTGAACAGGTTTTTATGGAGATCTTTGGCAAAGAGTGTGGTTGGTAATTATTATTTTTTGCATTAAAATCAGGCTCCGCTGGTTCTTTGGAAAAGTTTTAACAATGGAGAGGATGGAGCCCACTGCTTTTCATTTAAGCCGATAAATTCACCCTCGCTTTTTCCAGGCTGGCTCAGGGGGCGTGTTCCCTTGGTAACGTCAGGCTACTTTAAACCCTCTAAAGCAGAGGTTTTTAGAGGCTCTCCAGTGCGGCTCCAGACACTTTCAGGGGAAGCTCACTGAATGGATGTGAAAGAATATTACCAAAGGACATCGTGTAGAACAGTCTAAACGTACCATGTGGTTTTTAAGGGTACAAAGATAGTTTATTTATGGCAATTTTGCTCTATTCCTATTTTCCAAGAGTGAGATGTGAGTAAATTCCTCAGCACAGAGCATTTCGACATATTTGTGTGCTCTAAAGTTACGTAAAACAGCAAAAGTAGGCGAGCCTGGCTAATGATTCGACTGCCTGGGATCAAATAACTCACCAACGATCCTAATCCAGGGATGTAACTGGAAGGAGGGGCAAGGGGGGTGTCTTGGTCCAAGCTCTGTTTGGGGGGAGGCCCATCATCTCAACTCTACAGAGATTAGGCTGCTACAATATTGTAGTTGACTTGTGAATTTAAATTTTTCATGTTTGCTCCCTCCTTTTGATTCCACTCCTCTCATCCAAGTTCTTTTAGGCAGCATCCGCATCAGTTCTACATTATTTTCTCCTTCTGGAGAGCAGTTTGCTACGGCGGCACTGCAATTCAATCCATTATCTCTGTACAGCTGGATGACCCTGACAGTTCAGACATGAAAAGATAAACCTGCTGGCAGGCCAGCCTCCTTGTTCAGTGCTACCGGAGCAGAATTTGCAGCGCTCTTTAACATGGAGCCGTTTTCCAAATTAGCAGAGGCAGCAGTGACAGACAGTTTCAATGAGGATGTTTGAGTCGGAAGATGACATTGTGCATTCAGTCTATAGTGCAGACTGGGAAAAAATGAATGTGTGGTGGCTAAATTTCAGCTTTTGCCACTGATGTTTCGTTCCAGTTTGAGAGCTAATTTAGAAAAGTCTTTCTTTGATGTTTCTAAACCTTTCCAAAGAGCAGAAATATTGATTTTTGCCTCTCGTTTCTTTTTATTGTTTTTACATATAAATGCATATTGAATATGTAGACTCACAGCTGGTTTTATACGCTATGGTTGCACCTCAGTGATTCTTAGAGCTATGGACTCACATTACATAACTTCCAATTTTTCACATAATTGGTACATTTTTGTATTTTATCCTTGCCATTTGGCAATCTCATAAAGCCTTGACTTTTAAAAACCCATAATTCAGATGAAAGATTGAGTGACTCAAAGCCAAGCAGAGCTGTTTTCTCCAATGGCCTTTTGAAATCCAGCCAAGCAAAATCTCAGTTAATTAGAAGTGAACAAAGATGAGGGAGTGACGGAGGAACACTGAGGTTGACAACAGTGCTCTCGCCCTGGAAGAAATTCTATTCTGTCGTGGGTGACGGTTTTTTGGCAATAAAGAGAAGACAGAGGCAGAGGATAAGAGGGGCAGATGAACGTCACCAACCGAAGAACTTGGCTGAATGAAGGTACAGCCAGGAACCCTGATCCAAAAATTTACCATAAAACATAAAAGTATGGCCACATGGGTGTTAGATTTTCTTTCCTGTTCTTTTGGTCTGCGCAGGTATGACAGGACTGTGTAATCAACCCCAGTCAAGACACAGAGAAGATAACGAAATAAACCTGAGCGCACCAGTGGCTACCGGAACGGCTACATCACGCCGTGTGATTTCCGCCTCAGCTGGCTTCAGTCCTTGTCACAGCGGGCGAGCACTCACCCTGCCAGCGCTGAGCTCTCTTGCCTGTGGAGGAGGTGCAGCAGCCAGCAGACACCTTCACAGCCTGAAGGAGACGGCAATCGTAGCTGGGCTGATGGGGCAGGTCCCCTGACGGAGGGAGGGAGCTGGACCTCTTCGATCTGTTACTTCCTGGACTTTCCAGAGTGAGACTGCGGTGACATTGATATTGGATACCTGCATCCTGGCCTGTCTTCTTTATTGTACTGGACCCCTGCGTCTGTGGCTGTCTCCGTCCCCAGCCCACCCACTCTACTAGCTGGATATCTGCCTGTCTAATAAAATGGCAGAAACCGACACAGCAGCACACAGAGGTGTTTGCACTCCGAGAAAGCAATGTTCAAATTACCATGCAGCGCGTTCCCATTGCAGTGGTAGGAATGAAGCATACACTTAAACACCTTAATGGTACGATGAAAGTTCTACCGGAGGTTTTGCAACATTTTTGGGACACATACGAGAGTCAGACTGGCTTTGACTCATGATCCAGTTACCGGCGTGCGTTACAAATTTGTCTCGAAGCACAGTTTTTCCAAAATAACTGGTAAAAAAATTCGGTAAATATGTTCTAGAAGAGGCTGCACGGTGGTGCAGTGGTCAGCACTGACGCCTCACAGCAAGAAGGTTGTGGGTTCGAGCCCCGGCTCCAGCACGGGATCTTTCTGTGTGGAGTCTCCATGTTCTCCCTGTTCCTGTGTGGGTTCTCTCTGGTACTCCAGCTTCCTCCCACAGTCCAAAGACATCAAGAGGGGACGAGGCTGATTGATACTCTAAATTGACTGTAGGTGTGACTGTGAGTGTGAATGGTTGTCTGTCTCTATGTGTTGGTCCTGTGATGGACTGGTGACCTGTCCAGGGTGAACCCCACCTCTCACCTGAAGGCTGCTGGGATAGGCTCCACCCTCCCCACCTTAATGTAGGAATAAGCGGAAGACGATGGATGGATGGATATTCTAGAAGGTAATTCTGACGCACAATGTAGGGAATGTAATGTCTTTAGCCATTCGTCGGACTCTCTTCTGGAGCAACAGGAATATGAATGGAGTGTTGTTGTTTTTTGGGTTTTTTTTTATAAAAATGACAAACACCTGAATTGAAGTATTGTTTTATTTAAAATAATTTCTGTAGTCAGATTGTAGCCGTTCATGTAAAGGTAGTCAGTGATGCAGCTTTATATCTGGTGGTATATTCCTCTGAGTAACCTAGCAGGTGACACATTAGAGTTAAATCATGCAAATAAGAATATTTTGTCAGTTCAAAACTACACTTAAAATGGGACCACCAGTATTTGAACCAGCGCATTGCACTATCAGGTGGTGAAGTTCAGGGTCCACTCAGACGTCGTACCTGCCAACACAAACCCAGATGCCTACAGAATATTTGACAGTAGAACACCAAAAATGATGATACTGAATATGCAATTTATTTTACTATCCATCCATATAATCTAAAAATATGATCTAAAAATCCAGAACTGCTCCCAGAAGGGTCCCCTTTATCAGTCAATCATGTGACCAAGCAGCCTCTCGAAGACGCTGCTGTCCAGACACCAATCATGTTAAACCACATTGGAACACAAACACACAGCTATACAAAATGTATCTGTACCATGACAAACATAAAACTAAAAACTAAAATAGATTAGAATATCATCCAGCCTTTAAAGAGATTATTAATCTGTATGAGATAAAAAGCAGAGATGTATCCTAACCAAATTCAGACTCGGGGACCAGAATTTTTGACAAAGTAGGCTCCCGAGATCTCCGGCTTGTTTAAATCTGTTTACCCAAGATGTACTGGTCTTACTTGTCATCCCTTTTTTATTTGATTAATCGCTGAAGCTTTTCTGTTCACAACTTGACTTTGTTTCTTTCTCTCTAAATTCTGCTGCTCGTTACCTTCTACGTTTCACCAGAAGCAGAGGACATCTGATGAGGATTTCAGTTCTGTGGCTTTTTTCTTTTTCCACAAGGATTTCTTTGATTTCTGCCATTGTTTCTCTCTCTTCTGGCTGGAATTTGTAGGTTTTTTTTAGTCTCCTCAAGCAATAATTAACAAGAGCTTTGATAGCACGTGTTCGGGCTCAACCGGCTGCTCAGCATGGAGACAATTCAGGCAAAGGCCAAGTCCAAATCCTCCAGAAGAGTCAAATCTTGAGAGATAATGACATTGGAGACACAGATGAGTGAGTACGCTCCGAAATCACTGGTCCCTTGTGTGAATGTCGATGATGACAAATCCTCTGAAAGTGGAACAGTTCCACGCCGGCCGACATGTTCTGGTTTGAGGATCTGTTCTTCCTCCAGGTGTATCAGCTCTGATCAGGTGGCACAAATGTCCAGAGAAGCTTGCGAGCTTAGAATTAAACTGTGATTGCCTACATTTGAGCTGAAGATGCTGAAGTTGGCTCTGCCTCATCAAGACCAAAGCCTCAGTTGCAGAGAAATAAGGACTGATTTCAAAATCTTTCAGAACACTTTTTTCTTTTTGAACGCCTGCATGGTTTGCTTATTCAGGGTCAAAGGAGCAGGTTTCACACGCAACAACCAAAAACTGCATACTGCATCGACACAGGGGACTTAAAGTGACATATGTCAATGTCTGGAAAACCCACTTTACTTTTCCCACACTGGTCCCTGAAGAGAAAGACCTCATAATTTGCTGCTGGTGTGGGTTGCAGCTGGATAGAGTGTGAGGGTCATGAAACCTAACAGTGTTTGGATTTTACACAACGGACGGGACGAATGAGCAGGCGGAGTCCGACTTCCTGTGTCCACCAGGTGGCGCTAGAAAACACACACTGATTGCACGCTATTTTTGTTATACATCACATGAAGACAACATAGCGTGATTACCTGGTTACCGGGACACAGCTGTCACAAAAATATCATCGGCATCATCGACATTCTCAAACATTTTGCCACCTTGAGTGCTTTCGACAAATGAAATTCCGTTGTTCAAGCAACAACTATATCGATGGCGACAGGCTATCGGCACTTGTGTTTTGTGACGCACCTCAGTGGAAATGATTGTCACCCCCAGCTGTCCTCCAGAGGGGACATGCAGTAGTAAATCTCCTTGCAAGACAGCCAGAGCTTTTAGAGCATTACAATTTTATGTCCCAAGCAAAGTCAGAGCACCGACTCAGGTCCCTTTCTCATTGTTGCCATGTCTAAAATGTCTTTTCTGCTCTGCCTTTTTATGTAAAGCACTTTGTAAGTGGCTTTTGAGAAGTGCTATACAAATAAAAGTTCTTATCATCGTTATCATTAATTGCTATTGATGCCAATCACACATCTGTCCCGGACCACCGTAACAGAACATGAAATGATTGAAAACGGCAAGAACTTTCATCAAATGCCAAATCAGTCAGCAAGAGTGCAGGGAATCCAACCCTTTCCCAGTAAACCAGGAGTTCTGTTGCCTTTTTGCTTTTAGATGTACATGAAAGCGTATGAGAGCCAGCATTTGATATTATGGCATCCTTCTTATGAAATGGGTTGTAAAGCCCTATTCACACAGGACCAGTATTACCAGAGGACCTCGCGTGCTTTAGAAACATCTGTTTCTTGTGACGCGTGTACACAGGACAGGAAAATTGACTGACATCATAAACCAGATATGATGCCAAGGCTCTGGGTAATGCTGCAATTTTACACTGCTTTTGTTTGTGACAATTTACATGCCAAGAGTGCCAAACAAGGAAGAAATGGATCAGTAACTTTGAATACTGACGCATAAATGGGACGTTTGTCTTCAAGGAGTGTATCGATACCAGAGCGAAAGTGTAGTTCGCCTTAAAAATCACAAAGATACGAACAGACACGGGGCAAAAATGATCTCACCATATCTGCACCTGGTAAAATATGGTGAAATTAAATATACGCACATGCATTTACATGCACCTTACCACCTGGAGTCTCTTCCCCCTTCTCCCCCCTCACTGTCTCCCCCTGCCCCTTCACTCTCAGCAACCTCCATACTGTCTTCACCCCCTGCTCACCCCTAGTTTACCTCTCCTTGTTTTAGCAAGTCTTCGCTCATCTTTTCCCCCAACATTTTCCGTGTGACATTCATCCTCAGGGAGTTCTCGTGTGTGTTACCTGTGTGAACCACCTCTCTTTGTTCCTCTTCAGCTCGTCTTCTTTCCTTTTCCGCCTCTGTGCCCTTACCTTCCCACCTCTTTCTCCTCTTCTCCTTCCATCTGCAGCCTCTCCTTTCTTACCTTTCCTTCCTTTTCCCTTTCCAGACTTTCCCAGTCCTCCCGTAACCATTATTCTCTGCTTTGCCCGAGTCTCTTATACCTCTGGCTTTTTTTTTCTTTCTCCTCTTCCAGAAGTCTCGATAGTCTCTCTACTTACCCTACAACCTTTTCCACTTGATCACTGAATTCCTTTCTTTCTTGTCAAATTTAAATAAATACATCAGGAAAAAAAAAGAGAAAAGGAAAGAAAAATGTGGCCAGATCAGCACATAATATAATGATAATGATAATGATGTAATGGTCAGTCAGGATGCTAACGCTAGGCTAATTAGTGGATACACTATGACTGAGCATGAAAATAATCTGACTGTCAGAATCATTGACAAAATATGTTTCATCTTAACCATATTAACCACATCTAATATGTATGGGGCATTAGCTTAGTCATGGTGGGCCAGGTGGTTCACTCACCACTTGCCTATATTTGGAGCAGCAGCCCCGTGGTTCACCGACTCACATCCTGGTCCCCAGACAGCAGTGACCCTGCTATTATCTACCACTCCAGCCAGGTAGCCTTCTTCCTCAGCTGTGCCTTCTTCTTCACTTTTCCCTGCTGCAGCGATGCTGTACATGCATTTGCTTGGTAGTCGTAGGATCCTGCTTTCTTTGTGAGATTCCATGCGGTGACTGTGGTTGTATGTCACATGTGATGTATGCTCGTATGCTGTATGCTAGAGAATAGAGCCAAGTCCAGGCTGGAAAGCAGGCCCTTCAGTGTGCAAAGTTTTGGAGCATGTGAAGGCCTTCAAAAAGGGATACATCTCAGTGGAGAAGGACAAGGAGAAGAACTGTCACACACCGCTCAGTGCTCGGGGCTTAAGTAAGTTGTTTAGTTGAATGGCACAGGGGCTGTGTGTGCACATGTAGAAGAGACAAGATAGTGAAAACAGGCAGCAACAGTATGGAGTCTGACATCCAATCTTCATGGCCGCCTTCCTCATCATTCTAGTCCTGGACTATGCACATCAGCCTGCTATCTGACTGGAGCAGGCACAGGATTAGCTGACCAGAGAGGAGGGGGAGTTGCCAAGGTTGGTCTTCAGCTAAATGCCAAGAAAAGTGAGGTCCTCGCCTCCAATTTCCTCCTGGACCACCGACCTCTGATAACAACAGAGGGCACTGCTCTGAGGGAGGACAAGTACTTCAAATACTGGGGTTACACATGGGTCAACTAGTCAGAGCAGGACCTTCATGTGAGGAAGGTGCCTGCATGGACAAAAAACTGAACAACATGTCCAGTGTTTAGAAATGAAACTTGCCATAAAATGTCAAGGTCAGTTTCTTCTAAGCAAATGTGGAGTCTGTTCTCCTACATGGTTGTGAATGCTGGACCGGGAAGCCCACACTGCTGAAGTCTCTGGACTGGTGCTACACCAGAATGCTGCATGTTACCAACATGCACCTTGACAAAGACCTAGCAAGGCTGAGTGAGAAAATAGCAGCCAGGAGAATGAGGCTAGCCAGCCAGTGACCCCAGACACCAGGAGCACCCAGCCAGCAGGCTGGTGCTGCAGGGGCCAACACACTGACGTGGAACACCAGAGTGACCTGCACCAACACACCTGGACGCTCTGAGGAGAGATGTGTTTGCAGAAACTACTGGCGACAGATACATGGAGGGCGACGTAGTAAAATAGCATAACCACAGCTGGTGCGTTTTACTGAGATCTATGTGCATTGTAATGGCTTAAGCTCTCTCTGCAGTAATTATACACCCTTCTTTTATTACCTCCTTGGGCTTGGTCTCAAATTCTGTCTTCTTCTGTGAGATTCAAGGCGTCCAACTTACATTAAATAAGCTAAAATGAATATTATCTAAAATAAAGACTTTCAAGTTGGTATTTGTTTGGCTTTAGGTCGGTTACTCGATGAGGAGGGACCAACCTAAGACTCCTCTCCCTAAATTAAGACCGCAAACTTAAAGGACTCTTCACTTGGACATTTGTACCTGCTACTCAAAGCTGAGTTCCCAGGAGGTTTATCAGTTTATCATCATTAAATACAGAAAGCTGACAAAAAAAGAGGGAACATGGAACATCCTCCCCACATCAGTTTCGTGATGAATGAATGGATTCAGCATTGTGATTCAAGCCTTTCAGGGTGTGTGAAAAGAGAAAATGAACCTGTCAGAGCCCTTACACGTTCCCCACTCTTGGATTTTTTTGCATCGAAACCTGTTTTGAATTGTCAAATTAAAGCGCGTCGTTCTTTGAAAGTCACTCCTCGTCGCACCCCTTGATACGAATAGATGAGCTGTTCCATGGGAATTGCAGCTCAAATGTCAAAGCTGATAGTGTCTCTTCAACATAAATGAAAACATTACTTTTGGCTTTAAGGGAATGAATTGTCAAAGTGACTGCGTGTATTTCTATGAATCACAACAAATGCTCAGCAACGCTCTGTTGCTCCGTGGAATATTGGCTGCAAAGCAAACAGTTTTGGTGGCTCATTATTGCTTTTCACAGCAGAAGCATCAGCTCAGTGTCTCCTATTGTCTCTGGAATAATAAGGCACAGTGGGCCATCTGAACTCCACAGCAACTTTCACCTTCAGAGGGGCTTCCAAGCGACAGACATTTATCACCATCAGCATCCACACGGCTCTGCTGCTCATTCACACATTACCTTAATTAGGATTTTATGAGAGGTCATCCCTCTTACTCTGCCACTTAAAAAAGTGCACTGTAGACATGAAGGGGGCAAAACAAATCACATTTATTATCTCCGTTTACTCTCCTAAATTCACAGGACTCCACGTACTAGTAGCACTATAAGAGATGTTTAGGATGCTATTGTGAGATTGGACTGTAAATGCACTCTCACTTGCAATTAAAGGCTAATTTATAGTCAGCGTTAGCAGCAATATCCTGCCCCCATCTTCCATCATCAGACAAGCTCAGCTTCAATGGAGAGCTTAAAAGCTGCAGATGGAGTTCATCAAGTCTTGTTGGCCTAATAATAACATATGAGCATGCTGCGGATGTGGACGCTCGCCCGCTGAGGGCAAACCAATGCTGTGGGTGAGATTCACTCCCTTCTCCAACACATTAGCCTGCTGTTAGTTAGGATGGCGGCAGCAGACATGGGGCATTTCATGCAAATTAACTGAATGCAAAAAATAACAATGGGGTCATCTGTTCATGTTGTCTTCCTTCATGCTGCAGAGAGGTTCAGCGTTGAGGTGCGTTTCCGGCAAATGCAGTGACTGAGGGCCATATTACCGAAACGTCCTTATTAGTAGAAAATACGGAAGAAAGCCTTTTCTGACTCTTATCATATTCATCCCTTATCACACGTTAGAAGATTTAAATACTCGTGTCATTGGCTACCAACTGTTGTCTGTGACAGAGAACCAGTCATTACTAAAGTCAGCTTTACAAACCTGAGATTTGCCATTGTAACTCAAAAACTGGAACAAGAAGAGTGACAGATGGTTAACTTAAAGACAGCAGCGGCCCGAGGAACTCTAGCCTCTAGTAATGACATTTTTATTGTTAAATCTCAACACATTGTTCTGCCAGTTGGCCTCTTTTGTGTCAAAGCTAGACAAGAGCAGCTCGATAGCTCAAACAATGCCTTGTAGTGACAGTGAAAGGTTGTGATATCTGAAAGGTTGGGCCTATCATAAAGTTAGACTCGTTTCCAACATTTTGGAAAGTTAGGAAATGTGTAATGTACTTTTCTAGTCTGAAATGAAAGAAACAGTGACTATGTTTACTTTAGCCGCAATACTTAGACAATTGACCTCATCACCTCAGTCAAGGACGTCATGCTCTCAGTGGCAGCAGAATTACTCTAAATCTGCTCCCACCCAACTTGAGCTGAGGGCTGTTGTTCTTGCATTGATTATCTATACTGCTCATCCTGTTGAGGGTCATGGTGGGGCCGGAGCCTATCCCAGCTGGGTTCACCAATCCATCTCAAGGCCGCCACGAAGAGACAGACAACCACTCACATTCACACCTACGGGCGATTCAGTCTTCAGCTAACCCAACATGCATGGTTTTGGTACGTGGGAGGAAGCTTAGAAGGAGCCCATGGAGGTGCTATTGTTTCATGACAAAATAATATATACTATATCAATAATATACTATACTATGTACTTCAAAACGACTACATTGCTAATTATGCAAAACACTGCAGGTCATGTTTAGTTCCCACACTCACTGGAAGTTGCGTGGTCCAGTGTGATAAATTGCTTGGGGGAGTGAGCAAGGCTAGCAAGCGCGTCCATATTCGGACTAAAATTGAAATAATCTTCATTTGATTATGGCTTCCTTAATCTAATAAAAGAGATTTGAAAATGCTGCTGACAGTGTCTTATTCAGAGTATTATCTTAATCCTGGAACCTGGGCACACTTTATACTCTGATGACATGAGCGTTTAGGAGACTATCCTTCATAAAAGCCCTGATTCACATACTTTGATCGGACTGGCAAATCTATCAAGCTCCATGACACAGTGATTTTCCCTCACAAAGGCTCACCATTAGAGCTGCAGGAAGGAGAAAAAAAATGCTTGAAGTGGCATATTTCTGATAGATCCTGTTAGTCAAAAAGTGCTTTAACATGAGTCATTAAACTGTGCGACGGGTCCAGTCAATATCAAGCCAACATCACTCACCTGTAACAGGAAGCCCTGGTCTGTGGCACTAATCTGGCAATCAAGCTGGATCAAATACGGAGGTGTCTTGCTTCATCACTCTGCTCTCCTGCAACTCTGTCAAAGGCTCTGGCAGGTTATATGAACAGCACCATTGAGAAAGAGAGAGAGAGAGAGAGAGAAGGGACAAAGGGAGGAGAGAAGAAAAAGTAAAGATCAGAGGAGAGAGGCCTCTGACACCCGCTGGTTAATTTCCTCTCATTAGTCATATCATAATCCAGGACACAGAAGCAGCAGCCTCATGCACTGACAGCTAATCAACTCCACATTCATATCAAATGTCAAATCAAGGCACCGTGTCCCTGATGCTCATCCATTTATTATTGTTTTACGGCCAGACTTCTTCTTAGCTCCAACAAGTGAGCACTCATCATGACAGACCCTCTCATTCAGAAAATGAGCCCACATCCTCGTAATAAAAAAGAAATGAATAATCTAATCTGCAGATTTGGGATCTGTTGTGCTTAGAGCGGCTCTAAGGGAAAATAGGGAGGAATTCTTTGCTCTCATTTCTGCTCTCGGCCAAACGAAAGTAGAGCAAACAGTTGCTGCACTGTTTCTACGTGCGTGTCATTAATCAGGAGGCTTCCTTTGAAAGAACCACACATTAAGCTGCTACTTATAGTCCTGGAGAGTAACCAGAGGTGGCAAAAGTACATTCATTCATTAAACAAGTAGATACAAAAAAAAAATTAGTCGAAATCTGATTCAAAATGTTTCCTTTATTGCCATTGTTAATAAGGGAATGCTAACAGAGTGTCTCCACAGGACAGTAACTGAAATAAAGTTAAAAGTACAGTAATTCTTGCTACTGGAGTGCAAAATATGCAGTCATCAGTAATACCAATACTTCTAGAAGTAGGCAGTGCAAACAAACTCAGGCAATGTGATTGTAGTTTTTGTTTGTTCAGACTGCGTGTAAAGACTTCAAGCCTCTGACAGCAAATGAACTCAGAGGTGTGAAGAAGGCCCTTTTTGAACTTTGTTGACTTTCAAAAATTCTGTACAATGTAAGAAAGCACAGACGTTTGTGTCAAAATTTAGGGAGTAAAAGTACAAAGCTGTCAGAAAGTAAAGAGTCAAGTAGATTATAGATGCCTGATAAATCGGAGAGGAAAAGTCAAATAGATTATTTGAGAGGAACCCAAATAGAGTCCGTCGTACAAAGCGTGTTATTTTCAGTGATAGGAGTTTCCCTGAAACACAAACTGTCTTGTTACGTAACATACAGTGACATTTCTTTCAGTGTGGTGCTGACTTGGCTGATTAGAAGGACTGGCCTTGCGGGGGAGGGGTCCGGCTGCATCCATCGCTGCTGTTATTATTTGCATCCAGGGTTGCTGAGTCTGAAGCTTTGGCCTGACCCCTTCTGACCCCCCCAGGATACTTCCAACAACACACGCCGTTGTGACCTTCTGACCTCCTGCTCATACACACACACACACACGTGCGCGCACATACGCACACAGTCTTCATAAACAAACACACTCGCGTTGTGTCAATGTTTCTTGATCCATTTCAAGAATGGCAGCAAGAGTGTATCTTTGGAAAACTCCATCTGCTCCGAGCTGCCAAACTGGCTGGAGCTCGTATGGCAGATAGGAGGAAGTTATCACGTAAAGTTGTTCCGGGCATCACGCCTGTCGGTGATTCAGTATTTTTGGCATGGCCTTTAAACGCTCATGTGCAGGGGGAAAAAATGCCCTCCGCGTGAAGGAAAGTGTGACCGAATGTGTGAAAGTAATCTGAGGTTTCTTAATCGCTCTGACCAGCAGTTTCAAATGTTCTTGCCAAGACCATTTTTGAGTAAACACACATGACAATTTCTGCATTTAAGAGAAACTGGGGCTTTCCAAAATAACTGTGATAGCAGTTAGTGTGGGCCAAATCCATATTTATAAGCAACAGCCAGGCGACATTCTTTGCCTTCAGCAGGCTGTGCAGAGCAGTAAATTGAATTCTGCCACGCAGCTCTCTCTGACAGAATGCTGAATAAGTGAGAGGATCTGTATTTTAAAGAAATGCATGACTGCTGGCCCGCATACACATTAGAATAAAAATGACATGTTTGGTGGAAACCTCTCATGGCACTTGACAGACGGTGCCGCTGCACAATAGCAGCTATTTTAAAACTGGACGCAACAGAGGAAGTGTTTGGAGATTGTCAGTAAGAGGCAAAGATTAATAGTATTAGGATTTATTTAGTCTCGGGGCTGCTGACTGAAAAATCCCATAAAGTTCTGGGAGGCATCCAGAATATATTAGTGCAATATAAATAAATATTTTATTTACCGCATTTTCTAATTTGGTCAAAACTTCACAAATTGAATTTCTCTCAGCCTGGGAGACAGAAGAGGATTCCTTTGGGCTTTTTGTGTAGTGCATTTGGCTGCCTTTTCCGCTCTAAATTAAATTCTCTGATACTATTGCAATGTGGATTATTATGCATAATTAATAACAGCTACGGTGGTGTCATTTATTAAGCCTGACAGAAAACAATTTGGAGCTGTGTGACTGGGAATTGGACCATTTTCTCTCCCACAAAAACACAACGCTGTTTACATCTGTGCATGTATTAGTGCCAGGGCAGGCCGCATTAGACAGTCTGAGGTCAGCCCCTGATATCGGACTACAAAACCCACCAGCACACACTGCAACTGTAAATAATGAACACAGCTGATATGAGTCATATCTTCTTTTATGTACAGCTGGACCCTTGAGGTCAGTGTGCTTATGATATAATTTCTTGGACATGAATTGTTGAGAGGAAGTAGTTCAATCGTTAGTTTTTTTTAAAAATGCAATTGTAAGTAGATTTATTCATCGAATGATTTAATCATCGCATACTTTCAGGAATTTTGGTCCATAAAGAGGCGAATTTGATCCACGTGATAGTCTTGTTAGTAAAACAAACAAACATTTCCGGCAGGTGAAAAGAAACCTCTGCTAAATAAATGGAGATGTTAAACGTGTATTCCTGGACATCAACTACTTCATTTTTGTTTTGTTTTGAAAGAAAGCTGGAAAAAGCCTGATAAAATTGGAAGTAGCGGTACTTCATTTGTGTAATTTCAGTTGGATTAAGAAGCTTTTAACAGTCAGATGGTTTTCGGAACGTTGGATGGTCGGTTTCCACACCTCCCCTCAAACACGTCTGGAGACACGATGACGAGAAAACAAAGAACATTAAAGAGTTGAACAACGATCCACGAATCAAAGGAGTCGATGAAAGACCGGTTTTACCAAGGACATTTGACCTCAGTCAAGATCGCCCTCTTCAAATAGAAAACTTAATTACCACTTTAGGTAGTTTAATTGTTGGTGCAACTCTGCTCTGGGCAGCAGCAGCAGCAGCAGGTCTTCGAGCGTGACTGACGTGGATGGAGTCAGCTAGAGCATGTGGAGGAGGAGATGGAGCGGAGATGGGTGCTGGCCGGCATGCAGAGGAAGGTAGGAAGGAGGCTGGGATGACGAAGACGAGCTGATTAAATCCAGTTGGCTGGCTTGGAAGCACTGATCACCAGTTGATCAGGTACCATCAATGAGGAGCTGAGGAAGAGTGTTTGCGTTTGAAAGCAGCACTTGCATGGTGCAGTTATTTGCAGAATTTGGCATGAAGACACACACACACACACACACACACACACACACACACACAAATTTAGTAATGCTGTCAGTTCCACCTACAGTCAGCTGCTTTTCTCTGCTGCAAAAACTGCACTTCTCAATCTTGGAACTGCCAGCACAAAAAGGAGGTTCTTCTTGTTGTAATTTGAGCAGCTGAGGACAAGAAAAACAAACACACAAACAAAATCAACAGCAACAATAAAGGACAGACACACACACACACACACACACACACACACACACACACCCTGAATGTTCACAGTCACACTGGCACATCACAGACTTCACCCTCATTTGTTGTGTCAAAATTTAACTCGACAATTTAAAGGTCAGAGATTGGCTGCAGCTCAGTGAATCAGCACAGTGGGAGACAGGCCCTGTAAGAAGATGTATTTTTATTGCAGTGAGTTTCAAGCTCCAACTTGCGATTGTTCCGCTGCATGCACTTTCTTTGTGTTCTGCCGCTGCAGCTCAGGGTCCGTATATCCATATACACCATCTGTAATATTCTCTCTTCTTCCTCCGCTCTCTTTTCAGGCAAGTTACTGTAGCATTTCTTCATACATCTTTTTTTCCCCCCCTTTTTGAAGAACAGCCATGTAGAAGCTGCAGTCAGAAAAAGCACTGGTGAGCGAATCCAAGCCGTTGGTACAGGAACACCCACTAAACTGACAGATCTCTGCTGGTTTGTCAACTGTGCTCAACTTGCTTGTAGATGTGGATGATAAAACCTGGACGAGGGCCTCCAGGTAGAAAAGAAAAAAAAATACATTTGGAGACACGAATGTTAACATGTCATCCTCACCGCACACACACACACACACACACACACACACACACACACTGCAGCACATCAAAGTGGAATCGATAGAGACTATCACAGAGGAGACAATGGAAGCACTCACAACATACAGTGTGATAGACAGAAAGATAGATAGGAAGTTTGATGTTAGAACAGCAGAAAAAAAAAAAGAGTGGACGACATTGGAAATGACGGTTATTTTTTATGACATCTCTACTCATCCGCAAAGACCAAGGGGTGCAACAGGGAAGATTAAAGGGAAAAGCAGGGGAGGGACAGCACACAAATGTCAGACATGAAGCCGTGACTTCAAACGCCAAATGACGCTCTCAGGGATTTTGTTTCTGCTTCAGGTTTGAGTGCTGCAGATTTGCACGTAGCTATTTTAGAGGGTTCATCTGAAGAGCTTCGGTACCTCACCTTTGATTCGGGGCCTCTTTCTTCCTCGCTACCCTCCAGTTTATTTTTTGGAATAAAAGAAAAATAAAACTTCCTCTACAATATGCTGAATGTAGAACGAAGGTGTAGATACCGGCACGCCGTCTATCCCACAGACTGCTTCATGTTTGGATTGTTTAACTTGTTGACAAGGGTGTAAAAGCCTTTTTATTTCAATTCACCAAGAGTTACTACAAAAGGAAATACAGTGGAACTGAAAGAAAAAACAACACCCATGGAGCAGCTGTAGTGGCTGTGTTTTTCCTCCCTTTAATTTTAAAATAAATGTATATTTACATTTTCACAACCCCCTCTGTTTTACCGAGCTATTTAAATAACTTTTGACATTTTTTTTTCATTTAATGTCCGAGGGTGTGAACTTCATCAGCTGAGCTACAACCTCAATGTGTCCCTGCAGTATGACGAGGTGCAACGTGAAGGAATTCAAGACAATGCTACCTTTTTATTTGAATACGTTTTGACTGCTAGCAAGAGGAAATTCCAAGTGTTAACAGCCTATTTGGATTTCATTCATAAAAAATTGAATTTAGTCAGCTGTAAATAATACAGTGTTGGTTCCTGTAATGAGAAGTGAAGCGCATGAAAGAAAAAAAAAGGAAAAGAAAAAGAAAGTAAAGTCTGGCTGTGAAAACTGATAAATATCAGTTTTGCTGTGGGAGTTTGGATGATGCGGGAACTCTGTCAGCAGCATTCTCGGCTCCTGGCGGCATCTAAGTTGGAACAAAGCATGGGTGCTGGTGTATTATGAATTAGCAGCAAGCAATTAAAATCAATACATAGTGTTTGTTTGTGTTAGATTATCTGACAGGCACCATGTAATTGCAGTGTGAAGGCCTTAATATATGGAATATACAGAGAAAAACACAGTGGAAAACCTGAGAGATAATATAAAATTAAAAGCCTGCCATGAGAGTAATTACATTTTAAACAAGGAAGGCAAATTTCAGTCTTCTGCACTTAATGAGTCATTAGAACTGAATTAGTTTAATCTAAATAAGTTGGAAAGAGCTGAGAGACCGAGAAACGTTGCAGTTTACGCTACCTTCACCTTTGTGTTACCCTCCTTTTGTCGCACTTTTTAAATCATTGCTGCGTGTTTTTACCGTGAGTTTGACATCTTCAGACACAAAGAGATTTAGAAACGTCACACACAAAACCCGCCTGCGAACGGGACTCAATATTGTTGAGCAAGAAGTCTCAGTTTCTTTTACAATGTACAATTAGTTCTAATTCATATCACATCTGAAAAGTTAGTGGCTTGAATATCACATTCAACAAAGCGGACCCAACCTAAAGTAAACTACAGTAATGATAGTTTGTATATGTGTAACCCTGTGCTTACAGTTTCAGAGTAATAAGAGTTATTTCAAACAAAGAGTTAACTTTATAGTATTTCTTGTTTTACCTAAAGAAGTGTTTACAAACGAATGTAACTGTAGTGTTATGTTTCGTTTATTTTTGGGGTTTATCTTGAAGTGTTTCTGTAATGTATTTTGTGTACAACTGTGTTTTCACCAACGAAGAAGAGGGAGAATGAATCACAGTGTCAGGAGAATGTCAGGTGACAGGAAGTATAGACAGGAGGCAGAGAAAATTGTGGGAAGGAGCGGGATGATGAAGATGCAACAGGTGTAACATGTGGACGGAGAATTTTATGAATGAGAAGTAACAGTAAGAAAGAACGAGAGGAAACAGTTTTGTTCTGAACATTAGTATAGTTTTCAGTGTGACACACAACTGAACTGTGAACTGTGGAGCGCCCGTATGTGTCGGACAGAGCGTGCTGGATCACCCCACAGTCAGTGTATGTAGCAGCTAGTTAGCTAAGCTAGTAGCTATCCTCCAGACGGACCTTCGGTGTCAGTGCAGCGTGCTTGTTAGCAACGGCAAGCTACGTCTTTTAGTTGAAGGAGAGTACGGGATCTCTCACAGTGGGTGAGAGTTCAGAGAGTTATTCCCTTTCTATAAAGACATTGGGTCGAAGTCTGGAGACTTGACTCGACATCGGAGCATCACGTGTCCACCGCAACTGTTTCAAGTGTTAGTAAAGGAAGTGAAAGTTTTCTCCTGGAACTGTGGGGAACCCTCCTCAAGGACGCCATTTTTCGGACCGCAGTAATCATAACAGGCCTGCAACGTGGGTGGGTTTTCGTTTGGTCTTGTTGTATTAGATGCAGGCTTAGGAATATTAACAGTGCACTTAAAAGGTTTTTTTGATAAATCATTTTGAAGTATTTGGGGTTTGTACTTAAAAGGTATTGCATTTTGTGAAACATTTCATAAAGTTTACATTTCATTTATTTTTGTGAGGAGGTATTTTGATACCTGAGTTATTTATTTTTGTGAGGCGGTATTTTGATACCTGAGTTATTTATTTTTGTGAGGAGGTATTTTGATACCTAAAAGGATTTAAAACATTTAATTTATATCAGGGTTTGAAATAGATCTGGTTTAAAAAAAACAGGTACTCTGGTTATTTAAAAGCAATAATTTAGTGGTTTAAAATAGGTTAATTAATTAAATAGGTAACAAATTAAAAGAGGTACTCGGATTGTTTAAAAAGTAATCTAGTTGGCTAAAAAGAAGTACTTAATTGTTTACAATAAATAGGATACATATACAAAACAGGTATTTCATTTAAGGTACTGGTTCATGATTCATTTTGATTGAAGGTATTTCATGATTGGTTAAAAAAGAAAGAACTGATAGTCATTTGCACTAAGTAGTGTAATTGTTTTTTGTTTTGCACTTTATTGTGTATTTTTGGGTAAAGCCAATTGCATTGTTTGTTATTTTGATGTGTCCCTATTCCCTTTTCCCTAAAACTCAACTACCTCTTCCCCAACCATTACATTTAATACATTTACTATTTCTAAAATTCATGTGCTGGTGTCTGTCTGAAGTTATTCAAGGTGTTAAAAAAGTTGCATTACATGGTATTATTTTAGTAGAGAATTAATGGTTCTGAACAACTCAAACAAATAGGTTTAAGACGAACTTACAGCCTTTCTCTAGTCTAAGGGGAATCAGATGGGCTACATATGAAAAACCAAACTGTTGTAAATCTTTCGTAAGGGTGCAACCGGAACGGCAGCCTTTGTAACCTGACTGATTTCATTCAGCCCACAGTGAACCTCCACAGACGTGCGACTGTGTGTCACCACGGGCCACAGCAACTGGTCATAATACTAATAATATTAGTATTAATAATATTATCGTTCCATATGACCTCCTTCTCCTGTGTTTTTATTTCAATTTTACTTGTCGTTGGAGTTGGAACTTTCCCGTATCTGAGTCGTAACACTTCTCAGGCAGAAGCATTCATGCTCAGTGTGCAGAGAAGAGACGTGAGACAGGAGACACGGCGATCAATACAAGCATCACATGAACACGTCACCACCAAGTCTGATGATATCCCACGTGACCGTGGTTTAAATACTGCCCCCCCCCACACACACACACACACACACACTCCTCTCAACACTGATTAGAAAAGAGGTGCTCCACACTGTGCAGTATAGTTTGACCTCTTGACCCTGTGAGGGCAGATTGTGAAAACTACAGTCACAGGAGGAGATGGACGCGCTAGCAAGGAGGCTAAAGCTCATCCGCTGTCATGTCAGTCGCCCACCAGCCACCGTTACGCTAACTCCAACTCCAAAACGATTTCCAGCTGCTGTTGAAGTTCATGAACGAAGTCAAGAAAGTGGCGTAGAAACCCACCCTCCAACGTGTGTCAGTGGTTCAATTAGCACAGGAGTGTAAATGCTCTCTATGGCGTCAGTCATGTGATCAGGCTACATTTTAAATAGTAATTTCTACGCACAGCTTTACTTCAGGTCAGCTTGGTTGGAGGGATTTTTGCAGAAAAAGGAATCAGGAGATTCAAGTTGTACTGCTGTTGAATCTGAACTACTGCTTTGCAAATGAAATCCTAGCGTTAACGCTGGAAAACAGACCAGCAGGAGTAGCGAAGTGGCCTCAATGGGCCTGAAATGCTGGCCTGAAAACAGCCACATTTTAACAGTTAGTGAAGATATTGACCATGAGGTGAGACTGGTACACACCGTTGGGCACAGAGAACAGCAGAGGTTAATAAATCCCAAAGAAATCACATTTGTGGATAATGTTATTGTAGAGTAACGAAACTTATTTTACTTACTTTTGTGTGTTTCTCCACCCATTTGGGTACCCAGCAGAGAAGTGCCTTTGTTTTGGGCCTGTGAAAAGAGGGCCAGTACACAAAGAACTAGCACACACTTCAGTAGCTCTGCCATTGATTGCTTCCGGTAGCAGGGAGAGAAGATACAAACTACAACTATTGTCAACTATCACCATTGTGCTGAAGAGACATGCGACAAAGTCAGAGTACAGGACCATGTTCAGTGTGTATGACTACATTGTGTACTGTAATTTACTCTCTTCTGTTGATATTTCAGTTATTCACTTACCTTCCAGTGAAGGTTTAATGAAATGATGACATATCTTGAGTGCAGGAGGAGGTCACCACCAGTTTAAAGCACCAGTTGCTGGATCATACGTGACTATTCTTGGATTGAACACAGGGAATTTCAACTGAGTCGAAGGCATTCCGTCGTCCTGTAAGCAGCTGTAGATGGGAACGGTATCTTTTTGAAGGTTTTGTTCTTTTATCAAAGCAGCAGGAACCCTGCATGATGCTTGAGTACTTGGTAGAGGTCTAGTAGGTGAGGTTTTGCTGTTCTCTGATGAAACAGAACGTTTGTGGACATGGTGTAGGGTATTATGTCCTTGGTGGTGCTGCCTCGCTATTCAGAAGCTGGCTGATGAAACCTTTCATAGACAATTGACAATTGACACCTCAGCAACTTCCTGGCAGAATGGTGGCGACTGAAGGGCAGATGGAGGTGTCTGATAATACAAAGCAAGGTTAAATCCATGGTAATCGCGTGTTGGTTTCTGCATAACCTCTGTGAAACGGATGTGTTCAGACAAAAAAGGTGACGAGTACAAAGAGGACTCGGGTGCTGCTGCATTAAAACATCATCACACACACACACATACACACACTGTGTCACTATGTCCCTTTATTTGCGAAACAGTAGATTTAGCTACACATTGTCTGGTACGTTAAAGTCTCTGTCCTCAGGATTTTTGGTCTTATTACTGTATTTGATTTGGTTAACGACACTTAATCAACCGGATGGCATGAACTTTGGTTGGGCCTCTCTCATACGATCTTAAATTGGTACCTTCATTACCGAAACTCTGTGGTAGTTTCACATCACAGCATCTCCTAACAATTTGTGGAGTTCCTTAAGAATTGATATTGCAAATTATTTCATTAATTTCAATTTTACGGCTCCGCGCATGCAAATATTTGTTCTTGTGTCCTGTACAGCCATGAGCAGGGGTCAGTTTTGTTACAGACATTTAATCATGGTGCAGTTCTGTGCTACTGTATCTTAATGGGAGCGTGACGAACCTCTTGCAGCAGAAAATACAACCATCTTTAGATATGTTGGTGTGAAATCTGGATTTGAAAAGTGTTTACGACTTATCAGGGTAGAGTTTTAGTGGGTTTTCCAGTACGTGATAATACACTGATCATGCCTGCCATAGGAGATATTCCATATGATAGCTGCAAAGTTTGGAGGCAGCAATGAGGCAGAAAAGTAGCAGATGGTGTGGAATTCACAAGGTTTATTTCAGGAGAGTTCAGTCTTTACGGCTCATATACTGACTTAATTATGAGACAGAGGGGAGATCGAAACCCCCGGAAGAAGGATTTAAAGAGGCAGAGAAATCTTCATTAAGACAGCACACATTCAAGAGTCTTGATAAAAATCACTCTGCACCAAAAAAAAGACAAAAAAACAAAACACAAACCTGCTGTAAAACAGAGCAGCCCTGGCATTACAAGGTCTCTCTCTCTCTCTGGAGCTCATCAACTGGTGATCGTGAGTCACAGCAGTGTGAGGGAACCACAGCAGGACCGGAGGGCTGAGCCTCCGTGATGGAGTAGTGGTTCAGACCAGCCACTCTCGAGCAGAAAGTGCTTTGGCTGCAGGAGTCGTATGCTTTACAGCTACAATTCTCATGTTGGTAAATGGAGGGTTGCACCATTAGATTGTGCTAAAGAATCAAGCATTTCCTTGTTTCTTGAAGTAGCTGCGGGTGTCCGACTTTCTGGCAATATGCGGCAAAATGTACCTTTCTGCTCCTCAATGCAGGAACGAGATGTGATAAAGCACCTGGAAATAACAGTCCTCTGTCTTAAATTATAAATGAATTTTACCCTGGAGATAAAATATTAGGCATGACTCAGAGGTATTCAACCATGTACATCAATTTTCTGAGGCAGTGAGCACTGCAGACGGACTGTATGAGGTTACGGTAGGGCTTCTCTGCAGGGCTTTGGCTTTGAACGTGAAGCCTTGTGTTATCAAAAGCAAGAACTGAATCTAAAGTTCAAGAAAGGTGAGGATATGTGACCTGCTAGCAGGCCTGCGGTCCTCTTAGATATCTCATCAGACATCAACAAAACAACAGGTTTCTTCAACTTCCAAGTGGAATACTGTTCCCCTGGATTGCAATGTGTGGTAAATGTCAGCGTTTGTAGTGAAAGATTATGGAATTCTGCGATTTATGGAGAAACAACTCTGTAACTTGGTCAGTGGCCCTCAAAGTACAATGCTGAGGGCAGTACCTGCATGTCTCTGTCAGTAATTGGTTTATGATGTGTCACTGTGTGGTTGCAAATTTAAAGGTGTAAAAGCAGTGAAATAAACTACAAATTGACCACACAATGAATACAGAGACAACCCCTGTCCCATCAGGCAAAAAAATTCAGGGAACATAAAAGCTTCATAAAACCCAAAGACATCCATTTTCCTGTAACTCGTTGCTTCATTAAATACTTCAATCTCTCTTACCCCTAAGTTCCACCAGATACAGCTGCATCCCGTCACAACCAAGCCCCGTTATGGCACGTCCTAAAAGTTCCTCGGCCCCCTGCGAAGAAGAACAATAAGGTGTGTCAAGCTGCATGGATCAGAACCATACAGAGAGGAAGTCTCCCTGTGAATGGCATGGCGAATCTGGTCAATTTTCAAAACAAAACACCATGTGCAGATTCCTGATAAAAAAAAAAACTACAAAAAAGGACTTTTAATGCACATGCTTGTACAGTACAGCTACTTGTTAGCTACATGCTGTTAGCTAAGGTACATGTTGTTAGCTATGAAAGGCATTGTTAGCTACATCCTGTTAGCTACAAAAGGCATTGTTAGCTATATACTGTTAGCTACAGTACATGTTGTTAGCGACACATTGATAGCTACATGTTGTGAGCTACATGACATTAGCTACAGTGCATGCTCATAGCTACATGTTGTGAGCTACATGCTATTAGCTACAGTGCATGTTGATAGCTACATGTTATGAGCTAAAGCAGAATCACAGATCCATGTTTCAGCTCAGTCTTCCACTGTATGACCCTTAGCTTTATCTCAGACACTGTGGCCCTCTAGAGAAAATATGTTCCTCCCTCGACTGCATTTTTCTTCACTCTTCTGCTCGTTCTCGTTTTGCTCCAGCACTTCTTCCAAGATGACACAGAGAAAGCAGCATTTTCTTCACTTATTTATTTGAAAAGGTCACATGGGAGGGAACTGTTTACAACAGTGAAACCATAGAATGTTGGTAATATCAGCAAAAAGAAACAGCAAAGTTTTCATCATGACATTGTATTCAAGCAACCAGCCTCTCTGTGTGTTGATGGTTTCATGCCTGTGTAAAGATGTGGCCTTTTAAATAGTTTTTTTTACAAACATACTCATCCATCTTTGCACTGCTGCATGTGTTTAATTTATATTTAAATGTACATTGTTTTTTGAAAAGCAAACATGCTGTGATGTCAACCCTATGGGACTTTGTGGTATTGGTACAGTATACGACGCAAGCTTCAAACCTCAGGTTTTCTTTGGTGTGCTTCAGAGTGCAGATTGGGATGATGGCTTGTATACATAAACCAGCAAATCCTGTAAGATCTCTTTTATATCCTGTATTTTGCATTCATGCATTTTTTATGTATGTAAAAGGCTTTACAAGTGAGAGTCATTAGTAGGAGTTCAGAGATTTTCATGTATAATGCAGTTACTTTTCATCCAAAAAGTGTAGACCTCTTCCACAGCAACCTAATAATAATAATAATAATAATAATAATAATAATAATAATAATAATGATGATAATCATCATCATCATCATCATACTTGTTACGCCTACTGTGACAGTCTCAGATGATTCCAAACTCAATTTTACCATTGTGTACCAAAACTAAACTGTCCTTCAAATTGTTTCACACTACAGCATCTCAGTTCTTTCCCAAGCATCATTTTCAACAGTGTGATGACACTCACAGCAGTGAAAATGAGTTCTTGAGCGCTGCCGGTATTGAAAAACCTGCTCCAATTTACACTTTAAATTGCTTAAAATGCTGCAAACACCAAGTTCACAAATAATCTGTAAAAGCTTCAATTTTAGACAAGGGAGCGACTGGGACCAAGAAATTTCTGGCTGTTTTACGAAGGCTTTTACTGAAATAATCTCTGATACAGCGTGATGATGGCGTTAAATCTTGATACGTCATAGTCCAAAAATAGGTGCTCAGACGCAATTTTTAAAAATTCATTAAAAAACATGGCTGTGCACCTTTAATGTGACTATTTTACAAATGGTCTACACTGCTCTTATTACAAACACACTTCATCTGCATTCATACAAACTGCTTCAATCACACAGTGAGGGAGAAAACGGTCGACACCACCGACAAAAGATTCCTTATCTCTGACATTTTTAAAGCCATTGACTGACATAAAAAAAAATCAATGTGCCACTTTTGTCAGTCACAACTCTGACAGTGAATAAAAAGCAGGAATCTCTCTTCCTAATGGAACGGAGTGGCCTTTTGCTTCATTGTCAGGCTCTTAAATGACTGTCCTCGCTCTCTTTGCTGCCCACCTCGCCATTTGTTCCAGAGGGGTGTAAGTGATCTTAAATACGTGGTTTTTTTTAAGGTTTTCAAGTGGATCTTAAAAGGGATAAAATATCACTGAGTGATCAGGCGGAAGCTGCAGCATCTTGAGAGTACTTGAGAGGGAAAGTAGGTCATTTGCCATTACCCACCCAAGTGATTCATTATATTTGGAGTCGGCCAGCTTCAGTTTCTAAGGAACATTTTCTCCCGTCAAGCCCAGGTTGGGACACGGTTTTGACAGCTCATAAACAACCACTGTTTTGCACATGGAGAGTGCAATAGTTTTCCCAATGCACTTTTTTTTTTTTTTTTTAAAGCTTAATAGATGAGTTTCCTTTCCGTTTTTTTTCACTATTATTTTATTTTTAGTTTATTTCATTTACATTTTTTCAACATGATGAATGTGTTGGCAACTAGGATAAACAAATGCAGCGTAGTGGAATGCAGCATTGTGTCACTGCTCTGTGGTTGCTCTTTTTTTATAGGGCTATTCTTAATTTGAATATCTATTAGAATTGCAAGAAAAAAAACATTTAAATAAGTTGTTAAAATTAATAATGTAATGTTGGTTAAAAAAAAAAACCAGGGGGAGACTCGCAGGTCAGGAACTTTGGCATAAAAAAAAAAATGAAATTTGAGTTATAAAGTTGTAAAGCGATGGTCATAGACGCCACTTAGAGGACACCAGATGAACTGTTTTATCTGAGGGGTGCATATTTCTGATGCTTCACGTCGTCGCTCTAAAGAATCAAACCTACTGGTCTTTTGTTGTATGGTTTTGTCCTATTGTGGACACACTGACCATAAAATAATATGGACCAACCCTCTTGCATATGTTTCCTAACATAGTTGCAAAAATAGGTATTCAAAGAACACTTTTTTTCTTTAAAATAAAATTTGTCACTTTTCGAAAGTTATGAAAGCCTTAATATTTATTTTTATATCTTTTTTCTTCAACTCAACTGAGTGATGACAAAAATGTACGAAAGTGCAGCTTTTTGTGTCACTGCAACAAGCAACAAATGAGCCACAAATAACAGCTTTCATCCAGGTAATGAGTTCACGCATCAATACTGTCCATCTTCCCTCCTTTTGGCTGTTCAATGACCCAAATTTTCCGGTCAGATCCATCCATCCACCCATCCGTTCATCCATTTTCTTCTGCTTATCCTGTTAAGGGTCACGGGGGCTGGAGCCTATCCCAGCAGCCTTCAGGTGAGAGGCGGGTTCACCCTGGACAGGTCACCAGTCCATCACAGGACCAACACACAGAGACAGACAACCATTCACACTCACAGTCACACCTACAGTCAATTTAGAGTATCAATCAGCCTCGTCCTCTCTTGATGTCTTTGGACTGTGGGAGGAAGCTGGAGTACCAGAGAGAACCCACACAGGAACAGGGAGAACATGGAGACTCACACAGAAAGATCCTGTGCTGGAGCCGGGACTGGAACCTGGAACCTTCTTGCTGTGAGGCCACAGTGCTGACCACTGCACCACCGTGCCGCCCTTTCTGGTCAGATCAATATTGATTTTTAAAAGTGGGTTTAAATATTAAGAAATTTGAAAAAAATAAATAACTTGATGTTCTTTAATGGAGATATGGAGACGTTCTTAACCATCTCAACAACTGTCGCTGTGTTTTTTTGTTGTTTTTTTTTAACAAATGATATTCTGGAATGAATGACACCTCAGTTTAGAAAATGCCCAGACACTCTAATAAGAACAAATGTCTGGCCAGTGAGGAAAGATGGTGGCGGCAGAGATAGTTTCCCTCCACAGACGCTGATATTTGCCCTTGACCTACATTTATCGGACATTACAGATGTTGCCGTAATCACCGCAATTATTTTCAATTTGCCTTCATCTCCTCTCTCCTTGGCAAATTAGAGAGAACTCCAAATGAACAAGACTGCAGCGATTGCCCCCATGAATTTTAAGTGTCATTCCCCCTCTATTTGAACGAGATGAGCCGCGGGTCACCTTTTGCAATGTTCAGACTTTCTAAAGTCTTTAGCACAGCTGCTGGGAAACTATCATCAGTTGCTGAGGAACATATAAGATTAGTTATGCAATGTCAATTACATTGGTCATCAGTTATGCGACAGTGAACAACATTAGATCAGCTCTGACTGATGGTCGGGGTATTCTTCCTGACCTTCTGCTGGCTGAATTCCCTTTTTTTTTTTAATAAGAAAAAAATAAAAGTGGAAGGAGGGGGTTGATCCAGAGAGCGGCCCTGGAGCGTAGAGGGTTTCTGTGTCAGGGAGGCACAGTGTCAGCTCCTCCTTCAGCTCTAGGGACAGAAAACAAAGTGGACAGCTGCCGATGTCTGAATGCCCCGGCACACAGGAAATGAAATGAAGAGACACACACATAGCTGTCTGCTGGCATTAGCATGAGTGACAGTCTCACCTCCTTCAGAGTCGCCCAGACTTGCATCTTCATGACAGAGAGGAAATGATACTGAACTGCAGGTAGGTGATACAGACACACGGCGGGGCAACCGTGGCCTCAGGACGTGTCAACAGTGCTAGATGGGAATCACTGACCATGAAGTACCGCCCAGCTAACCCATGGAGACAGTGCTGGGACTGGGGCCGTTCCAGTGGAGTGGCCATCAGAGGCATCCATATATTTTTACACTTGCTGTTTGCATGGGGTACTTAATATTCACGTGTACTCTGCATGCTCAGTACAGTAGCTTCACCACTGGGCTGCCCAGCTTCTGTGTTTTTGTGCCAATTTTTCTTTTCTTTTATTGCTGTCCATAAAATATACATGAATTCATTTCAGTTAGAAATCTTAACCACGATAAATGCTCTGTGTGAGTGTTTCAGCTTATTTGAACATGTTTTCGCTGATTTGAATGATGCAGATGCTACCACAATGCTGGACTTGTAACAGGTCAGAGGTCAAAGAGTAACAGGACTGTATTGTCATTGTATTCTCAAATGACTGATACAATAATATGTGATAAAATCTTGAAGGAAAACAATGCGAAACACTTTCCTTTTTTCGACATGTTCTGCATTTGTATCCTAAACGAGCGCCGTCTCAGTTTGAGCGTGTGCAGTGTGATCATGACTGGGAGCAGGCTACGGATGCTCATGGAGAACATGCAGAAAATTTTTTTTCTTTTTTATTGTGTCGTTGTTGTTTTTTTCTTTTGACAGCAGGCCTGTCAGCTCCGTAAGACCCTCAAAAAAACATCAGGTTCTCCCCTGGAGAAGAAGCGCTTACCCTGAGAAGTGAGGTAAATTGTAAACGTCTACTGCCTATCTCAGAATCTTTAGCCGAGCTTTGCTTGGCTTTGCTTGCATCATCCATCCGGTCTCTGTAAATACACGGGTATATTGATTGAAAACAGTCAGTGAGGACTCGTCCCTTGATCTTTCCTTTGCACTCTTATGCAGAACCCCCCCCCCCCCCCCCCAAACAACCCCCCACCACCACAGTCAGGTTATTAATCTTCCCGTTATTGGAGAAATGCACTGACACCTCTCCATAAAATGCCACTTAATTTATGCATTATTTATGCCTCATTTATGTGCTCAGGACTTACAACTATTTATCAAATGTCCTCTTTTAAGTCAAAACATGGAAATTGCGCACCGTTCGTCATGATACCCGCAGCAAACACATGAGTAGACAGGAAGTCACTGGGGACCGCTGCTCACTGTCAAGAGAAAGTCTCATCCAGGCAACTGTGAGCCAGGAGGAGGTGCTTTTTAGCTAACTAGCAACCACACGAGGGGCATTGCACAAAATGACGCAATGCAGTTCAACAGAGGACCGAAGGCACCATTTCATTTCAATTAAAGTGCCCCAATTTGGATGAGGGAATGTATTCTTTGGTAGCTTGGAACTAATTTTTATATGCTAATTTTCTGACAAAGCTAAATCAGGAATAATTCATGAAGTAGAAACATTTTAACTCCATAAACACGCACATGTCCGTGTGCAGCGGTGCAACAGTGTTTGAGGAGCCGAAAGGCAACGCTATTCCAACCTCCCTCCTTCCCTCCCTTCACTCCTTCCTATCTACCCTGCATCACCCCAGAAGCAAGGTGTGTCACACTTGACGGAGCAGCAGACGCACTCACCTCCACTGCCACTGCAGTTACGCATCACCAGCTTGCATCCCCACGGGAGCCAAACCCCCCTAGAAACCTGTGCGACTCCGGCTGTCACTCCCTCACTGTCGATCTGATTTCAGTTGCAGCTGACAGATGATTTTTTTTCACAATGGCTCACAATTTAGTTCACTGGAGACTGGAGAGGCTATAAGGAATGAGGGAAAACGCGTATTGACGAATACGCTTCATGCATTTATACATTTCTGTTCCTGCTGTGTTTAAGTCTTACTGCATATTTCATGCAGCAGCACAGTGAGACGTTTTACATTGCTGGAACTTTACCACCAGTGGCTAGAAACTATCGATGACAGAATCTTCATGTGCTCAGAACCATTTTGTATATTTGTTGTTGTGTAATCTTGTTTCAATGTGTATTTAACAACCTCTTACTCTTACGTCCAGTACACCTTTTAGTTCCTTGCTCCACATCGTAGAGGAGCCAGGAGCATTGCACTCACCCTTTTTGTTGAATTAATAGCAGGTTTACATGAAAAAAGGCCCTTTTTGAATCAATGAGATTTATTTATTTATGAAAACTACTCTGCTACGACTTTCATCAGAATCATCAGCGGTGTATCCTGAGCTTTTCTACTGCAATATTCCAGTGCACTCAACCTATCAAGAACACCTGGAATTAGAACCTGGGTTAAGTGTGACCTCGCTGAGCAGGGACGAAATTAACCTTCATGTGACTGGTTCACAAAAGCCATTTAGGAGCGTTGCTGCTAACAGTCAAAGCGCCACTGGCAGCAATGTCACGTTCCACCGACGCCTGCAGATCCCATATTGCAGCAAAAACTTGCAAGTCCAGCAGGGTTCATACGGGCCTGCATGGGTGACAAATATTCCATTAGCTCTGATTTATGAAATGTAGCAAAATTAATGCAGGGTGGGAGGTGGATTAAGGATTGAAGGGATGAAGTGTAACACTCTTGGTTCAACCACTGCTGCGCCCCCCATCTCTCCCTTCATTTCCTGTCGTCTTTCCACTGTCAAGATCCATGAGAAAAGCCCCTAAAATCATTAATTTTCTTTCCTCCTTTTTATGTGGACTATGACAGACCAACAAGATCTGCATCTGGAGGGGCTGCAAATGAGAATGTGGTACACTTTCTTTGGATTTACTGTGCTTTTCTAACAAGGTAACACACCAGACAATAAAGGTACAGTTAGTAATGCTTAGTTAATCATTACTTAACAGTCAGATAATTAGATTAGATTAGATAAAAGATAAATAAGTCTAGGGTGTTACAGCAAAGATGGATGTTAAAACTAGTGGCGATTACAGGGTGTTACAGGATACATGTTCCCAATTTACAATACCAGACATAAAGAGCAGTAATAAACAGTTAATTATGCATAAAGAATGCTTATCCAGCACTTGAGAATATATAACTCAGCGTTAATTAGCAGTTATTAATGGATTATTGTAACACTTTGATAATATTCTTTATCTGTGTGATGTGTGTGTGTGTGTGTGTGTGCGTTCCTGATGAAAGGAACCCTGAGGAGAATAGAATATACCACATTAACACAGTTCAGGTTTCCTTGCAGAGACCCCTAGCCCCCCCGCCCCCCCAAATGAACTCACCAGATCTGGCTCAGACTTGACTATGAGCCCCGGCTCTGACCTGGCTCTACTCACCACAGGGACAAATCCATAAGGTCCTCTTACAGAAGCATGGCTTCCAATTTGTCTGCTTCCAAAAGAGCATGAATCAATTATGAGATGACTGGAATAGGGATGTGTGTGTGTGTGTGTGTGTGTGTGTGTGTGTGTGTGTGTGTGTGTGTGTGTGTGTGTGTTTGGGTGTGTGTTTGGGTGTGTGCGTGGGGGGTTCTCCCTCAGCAGATGATGCAACTGCGTCTTAAACAAATTGCAGCAGATGTGGCAGCATTTACAGCTCTTTCCATGAAAATCACATCAAGTAATTGTCTGCTTGCTTTACTTACTCCAACATATGATTTTTTTGCACCATAAGAGCTGTGACATGTAAGTTAAAGCATCTGATCATTTCTCATACAATTTTTAGGAATTAATCCAAGTTAAATTCCTGATTCTTTTATAATGTGCTGAAACAGAAGCACTTTATCTTTTCCATGTGATGAAAGAAGTGGTCAAATCCCATGTTTGATGTGGTCTTTTAAGTGGTTCTTGTATTGATTCAAGCACCACGAGGGAGCCCCCGGCTAGAGATCAACTGAAAAAGTCCGCATTTAGTCTGCATGGTTTTAGCCTGACAAATGTGTCTTTCAAAGCTTTTGCATCTCAAGTAGAATTTTAGATCAAGTACTAATGGTTTATGGTTTTAAACAAGTCAGCTGCACAGCATGAGGCTATGACGATTGAGTGTGTCCAGTTCACGAGATGTACATAACAGAACGCAACCCACTTACGTAATTACCGCTGAGCCCGGGTCCTCCTGAAATTCTAATTTCTGACTCTGGGCAGTTGAGCGTTTCATTGGGTTTAATTTGAGGAGTCAGTGTCACGTTTAGGCAGCTAAAATTTCACCAGTTGCACCAGTAATGCCTTCAGTGTGGGGTGAGGATGATGATGATAACATAGAGACCTTGTGACATGGTGTAAAAGGTGTCATGTTTGAGATATCTTGCTAACACTGGATAGTACAGTACTTGGACACTGGAGGTTGGGGGTTTGAATCCTGGCCATGGCAAGGGGACATCCAGCCCTTAGGCAAGACCTCCAATGCTACACTGGCCTACCTCAGGCAAAACAAATGATAGAGTCATACCGGATCAGACGTCTCCCGGGCCAACAAGGTCCGCATTAGTCACTAGGGAACCAGGGCCATGGACAAGGGTGGAAAATTCAGAAGTGTTAGAATGCTACTGTACAAGCAATCCCAGAGAGAGGGGACACAGAGAATGTGGGGCCTGTGAATACTTTGCAAACCCACAATCTGGGTTAACACAGAAACAACTGTTTGCCAAGTGTTTCAACATCAGGAACCGAAAACTACTGTCACAACTACAGATGATCAGAACTGAAGGGGTCGATCTACCAGAAGGGAATAAGGTGACATCCAGAGCAGCTACAAGTACCTCGGGATCCCACAGGTTAATGGAAACCACGTGGAGGCAGCAAGGAAGTCAACCACTACCAAATCCCTCCAGAGAGTAAGACAAGTACTGAGAAGTCAGCTGAACGGTAGGAACAAGGTCCGCACTGCCGGTCATCAGATACCCTGCTGGGATCATAAGCTGGCCAAAGGAGGAGACAGAATCCACAGACATCAAGACCAGAAAGCCCCTGACCATGCATGGAGGGTTTCACCCTAAGTCCAGCATCCTGAGGCTGTACACTAAGCGGAAAGAGTGAGGACGAGGACTAGTGAACATCAGAGCCGCTGTCCAGGATGAAACATCGAAAATACAAGAGTACATCAAGAAGATGGCCCCTCAGGACGAGCTGCTCAGTGAATGCCTCAGACAGCTGAAACCCTCGATGAGAGTGAGGAGAGGTTCATATTAATTACATTACATTATTGACAGCTGTATTTTTTACCCAGCTAATACTGCATAACCCTCCAATAATATACCTTATTACATGATGCAGAATGTTACAAAACAATTTATGTAAGTTCATATGTTTTGGAAGCATCACAAACTGAAAAAATATCAAGTTTTTGCTGGTTATTATATTATGGGCTGCTGTGAAACTTCAAAGAATTGCTCAATATTGAATTATTTTCACCCTGGTAATCCCAGAAGCAGTGTTGCTAAGAGAAATAGGCGTTTATATATTCCAGTAATGTGTCTTCTGGATGAGAGCAAAGAGAAATATAAGTGGATTGAATGTAGCTGCGCCCTCTGGCCTTGGGTCTGTTTATTAATACGCATTACTCTTTAATGTCTCATCATAAATAATGTATTGGAATTGTGACAATATGCAACTTGGCCATTACCTACAGGCTGTTAGATTGATGGCAGGGGCCAACGCGGGCCTTGGCCCCTTGATGACAACAGGAGCTATAAATTAAAGCTTAATGGCTCAAATTTATAATGCAATGAACACATAGGATGATAAGGTTGCTGTGTGCTGCTCGTGTTGCTGCCAGTTAAGTGATACCTGAGCTGCTTTAGTCGCCACACTTTGCCTTTCTGCAGTCCATATTTTCCCATTCGTGGATGCTATTGTAGCTTCACCAAGGCAGATGTGACTGTAAACACCTAAACAACCAGCAGTGAGACCGATGATGCGACGTTTCACTCGTGGCGAGACATTTGTCCCATTTTAACAACCTCTGCGGCGGACTCGCCTGAGCTTGTGACCTGAGCCACCACTTCAGTTTAGGATTCCTTTTGGTCCAGTTGGACATGACATAAACACGCCAGAAGTGTTATTACTCGAAAGTCAAATCTGGGCGTCTTCTTCATTTCATATCATAGAGCGCTGCAGGATCGGGTCCTAGATCCTGGACGTGAGTCGGTTTTGTTGAATGTCCAGTCCGTGTTAGTGGGATGTCATATTTTGGTTAAATAGATAGACTTTGACCGACAAATAGCATCTTGCATGACATGCACAGAACACGTTCTGTCAAGAAACTATTGTAGCAGCTGGTCATTGGTTGGCTTCAGCCACACCCCTCTCATTCTCAACCAATCACATGCACAGTTCACGAACAGAGCGTCACATTCAGACAGAGATTCAAACGTTCATGCTGCCGCTCTCCCTCCACCTTCCCAGCTTCTAGCTATGGTTTGGGTCGTATCTGGGGTCCTGTTTGCTTCCTGGTTCAAGGGAAAAGATTAATGCAATTTAATGCAAATAACTGAATAAATACTACATGTTTCTCAGTCCATGACATTTCCTAAATATGTGTTTTTTTATGTTTTTCAAAGCAGGCAATAGCCAAAACATTATGTGACATATGATGATGACGTTAAATTTAGCACACACGCGCCTGTGTTTGTGTGTGTGCGCATGTGTTTAGCTCATGGCAACAGACTCCTGTTTCTCACTGAATTTTGGTTCATCTCTCTTATCCTTCAGGTTTTGATTGAAATAAACTTCACAGCCTTGGGTGTGTGTGTTTGATGCTCACTGCAGCAACAACACGGACAGCGGGACTGCATGTGGCGGTGTGTGTTAACGTCCCTCGGGATAAAAGCAACGGCTGCTAACGTGTGACTAATTGAGACTGCCGAGGTTGATGTGAAGCAGAGCACAGCTAGCCGGGGTGATGTTACAATAATGCATCTGTGATATCCTTCTTTCAACGTTACCTTTGCACTGCCGACGATTGCATTTACTTTTCAAATATCCAAAAAAATCATTTCCCAAGATTAACTTGCTAACACAAACGTGTCCCATAAAGTTTTGTCAATTGAGGATCTTATTATTTATTTATTTTTTTGCAATATTATAAAATGAAACAATCTCATTGGTTTCTGATTGAGGGAAACCATGGGGACGCTCTGGGCCAGCCTTCATCCCTGCTGCAAGTTAGGACCTCACAGGTATCAGTTAAAACAGAACATCTTTGGAGGAAGTTAATATGACAATACCAAGCTGAGTCCTGTTATGGCTCGCTGGCAGGAGGAGATTTTATTATGAATGTAAAGGTATTTTTTCCTCCAACTTGGAAGCGTCAACCCAATGCGGAGGCTCGCCTCTCCAAAAACTGCCTCCTCTGAGGTTTAATTTGACCTCATTTTGTGACATCAACTGAAGATGCGGCGTTCAACTTCACAATCATACCAACATTTAAACCTCGTTTTACTCTGAGCTTGATCAGAGGGTAACGTGGGTGTGACAGTGAATACAACAAAGGGTGACCTGACCATGTGTGGGCTGGCAGTGAATATTGTGTGTAATAATAATGTGTGAGTCACAGCCAGAGCAGGGAGGGAGGCTTCTGATTGTTTTTGATACAAAGCCTGAAAACTGTGATTTTACTAAGCCGGTGTGGAAAAAATACAAATGTGCCAGCCAAGTGTAGGCTGCTGGCATCCAGCAGTACACAGAGACGCGGGCGAGAGACACGCAGATCTGTATGTATGTATTCATGCTGAGGGCACCCATGAAGGCTGGCAGGGGTTAGTGAGAGCATATGTTCTTAGTGTAATGAGACCCCCCCCCCCCCACGCCCACCCCCCCAGGCTTGTCTTCGTCCCACACAGTTTCATCATATCCATGTTTAATTACAGACATCCCACCCTCATTGTTGCAGTAGCGCCTGACAGTAAGGTGGGCGGACCTCCTCACAACAGTACTGAACCAGGTCTGATAAGCGTGCTGGTGTCCAGTTCAACTGGAATTTACCACAATCATCCAGGGGCCTATGTGAGGGAGCAGGAGTAGAGGGTTTAGAAAACCGCACGCCTAACCTTCTGTCCACCTAGTTTCTGTACTGCTCATCCATTCAGGGTCACCAGTCCATCACAGGGCCACCAGGAGCAATTAGGGGTTCAGTATTTTGCTCAAGGATACTTGGATATGGTCACTGGGGGGAGTGAGGATCGAACCAGCGACCCTTCGGTTGCTAGATGGCCTCTCTACCTCTGAGCCATGTTGCCCTCACACCTAACCTGCACTTTATAATGGAGTGTATTCAGGTCCCAAGGGACGGTAAACGGTCGGTTGTTCGATCTGGTTGCACCAAGCAGTGACGAAGAATCGTCAAAGATATTTTCCCTTCTAGTATCAAACATGCCGTCGTCTCAGACTGCAGGATCTAATCTAGATTTCGGGGTAGCGGGTAGCCTGTCATGTGATCTCATGAAGGAAGAAGATGTAACAAGAAAAAAACACAAGCAGGAGGACAAAAGGAGTCTGGACGTAAAACGGTTCAGGCCGCGGGGTCTTTGGTCAGAACTGGGGGGAGCTTTAACAGCCAGTCAGAATACCTGCAACAGCAGTACCATGTACCTCGGTAGCTGGACGCAGCATTCAGGCTGTATGCTTTGATATGCAAAAAACTTCAGTCACATACATATTACTATGCTTCCATATTTAATTAGTTCAAGGAAACCTTACTGAGCTGACTTAATCAAGAGGAGAATCGTTATAACGCTGGGACTTTACTGGAGTCGTTTATTTCTAGAGCACTTCGCTCTTTTACTTGATGAAGATGAAGTGATGAAGATGAAGTGATGAAGCTGATGAAGATGATGAGGAAGATGAAGTGATGAAGATGATGAAGTGATGAAGATGAAGTGATGAAGATGATGAAGATGAAGTGATGAAGTGATGAGGATGATGAAGCTGATGAGGATGATGAAGCTGATGAGGATGATGAAGATGATGCAGTTTCCCATCTGAAACCTGACAACTTCTTAAGAATCCAGGTACTGGATGACATAAACACCATGTAGAATGTGTGTGTGTGTGTGTGTGTGTGTGTGTGTGTGTGTGTGTGTGTGTGTGTGTGTGTGTGTTTTGTTTTTGTTTTTACTTTTGATGCTCATATCAACTCAGTATAGGCATCAACTTCTCCTGAAGTGATACTTTGAATTGATACTTTAACTTGATCCAGAGTACTATTTTATCTGGATATTTCTACCAATACTTCATGAAATGAATATGCACTTCTTTAATCACTGTGTGTGTGTGTGTGTGTGTGTGTGTGTGTGTGTGTGTGTGTGTGTGTGTGTGTGTGTGTGTTTGTTTGCTGGGCTAAAGATGTGTCCCACTGCGGTCCCACTAACTCTCCTTGTTGTTGGTGATTATGAACTCAGTTAACCAGAAGGTGCCCTGTGTTTTAACTTCTCATAAAAGTGCAGCTTTGTTTTTGCTGTAGCTCCATCTTAAATATTTCAATCTTTATCCGTGTGTATTTTCTGTGATATTTCAACCAAAAAAAGGTTTATTTTGCTTATCAGTTACTCTGATAGATGTCTTGAGCTCACGAAGTTATTTTTCCTTCCATGACTTATTGAAGGGATTCAGAGAATGTTGCCACATACGGGAAGATAACTGAGAATGAAGATGATTTATTTTGGGAGAATATTGTATTTTACTTCCCCTGTTTAAGGAAATTAGCTCATGCCTCATATTCCACGCTCCAAGCCAATAGGGTTCATCGTTATGTGTCTCAAGAAATGCAAACTTTATCGGCATCAGGCTGAAGGCAAAGCTCTTCATTTATATTTCAGCACAGAAAGAATGAGATATTGGATACAAGCGGATGAACTGATCCTCCCACCAGGCCACAAGTACGATACAGACGAACGCTGGTCTGAATGTCAAATAGTCAGAGCAAAGAATTCTAGTAATGAGAGAAATAAACTGTGTAAATTCTCAGCCAAAACTCAGCATTCTCTAGTATCCACAACTACAGTAAACGTGCGCCGTCCATGGGTCTGACGTGTCTGCTGTTGTTTGGCTGTGTGAGCCGTCATGTTGTGCAGTGAGTTACTCCAGAGAATCGCAGTTCTGCCATCGCATGAATTGATACAAAATGTGCTCGACTACAGAATATGCTGAAGCTTTCGTGTTTGCAAAATTATACAAAAAAATCTGTGGTTTCATTGCAGAAATTTTTTTTTGTTGATGTGGGAGCTGGCAATTTTAAATCTTGGCTACTTGATATGTCATCAATTTGTGTATATATATATATATATGTATATATATATATATACATATATATACAGTATATATATACAGTATATACATAAAAATGAAAGCTTTACTCTTATATTTTTGATTTCATATATACGCGGCTGGTAGGTGTCAGGTGATTTGATCTTTTTTGCGAAGGGGCAGCATGGCTCAGAGGTACAGAGGCCGTCAAGCAACCAAAGGGTCCCTGGTTCAATCCTCACTTCCCCTGGTGACCATGTCCAAGTCCCCTTGAGCAAGACACTGAACCCCTAATTGCTCCTGATGGACCTGCGATGGACTGGTGACCCGTCCAGGGTGAACCCTGCCTCTCACCCAATGTCAGCTGGGATAGGCTCCACCCCCCATGATCCTTCATGGATAAGTGGGATAGATACAGTAAATGTGTTTTTTGGATGGATCTTTTTTGTTAATACAAACTTCCCATATTGGTAAATGAAATGCTAAAATGATTGCAATGTCAGTGATTGTTAAAACTATGCTAAAGAAGCTTCTTTATCCTATTGAACTGAAAAGCCTCATCTCCCCATCCCAGTTGTCACACCATTTTGTTGGTGTTGAGAACCAGCAAGCTGTCAGCTGTGTTTCACGCCTCAGCTGTTGTCATATTCCACGCCTGTAAGGAGGTTTTCCACTTTGCTGCAGGTTTCAGTGAGAACTTCCACTGTTTGTGCTGTTTATTCGCTGTAGGCAAACATCTTAATTGTTGTTTCAGAGCGGGAAACAATAATAGTAATTGCTTTTTTTTTTGTTTTGAAGGTCGCAATTTGCTACATAATTTACGTGAACCAAATCCCACTTTTGATAAAAAAAAAAAAACGAGCAAACAAGAAGTATTTTTTTGGTTTTTGTTGTTGTTCAAAGTTAGTATTAACAATTTGGTTTAGAATAAATTCAATTTGCTGTGTGACAACTCAAATGAACTCTCCACATAATAAGCAGTTCAACTTATTTTCTTTGTCACCCAAATGTTCTTTTTTGAAGCCTTTTTCCATATAAAAAAAAATTGAAGACGTCCTTGTGCACCGCAGGGAGTTGATGAGCGTCCTCTTTCTGTAAAACATATAAAACCGTGTAAAAATCTCTACTACGGTTCATGAACGACTCACTTCCCTCAGTTCCATCCAGCACACGGAGGAACCGGTACTTTTATGATCCTCTTTAAAAGTCACCTTTTGACCTCTGCGGTATCACGTGTGGCCCCAGTGAGCCTCCTTCCTGGGGGACAGTTAAAGGGATGCTGAGTCAGGACGGCGTTGGAGGTGACGAATGTTTCTCCATTGATGTTGTGCGGATGATTTACAAGCCCAGTTAACCACAGAGGTCTGCCAGAGAAGGAGTAGATTTCAGTCCGTGTGTGTGTGTGTGTGTGTGTGTGTGTGTGTGTGTGTGTGTGTGTGTGGGTGTGGGTGGGTGGGTGGAGAGAGTAAACACATACAGAATGAATCAGTCTGATCACATTTTAAAAAAATTAACCATAACCTTCACTTTTTAAGGTCGCACAAAAACCGCATGTTCTTATCAATTTACATTTGGAGATAACAACACTATAAAAGATTCCCAGCAGGATTTCAACCGTATCACCGGGCTTTATTCCAACAACAGTACTTTGCTGTTATTTCAAAAGAATTACTCTAGAATTACTCTCATTCTTTTTACCAGAGCTAAAATGTTTTCCTGAGATAGCCATTCACACCTGCAGGTGAAAAACACAAAACGTTTGAGACGACAAAACATCTCGCAAAACTCAGCCCGATTTAGAAGAAAACACCACAACATTTCAGATTTTAGAAAAGGAAGGGACAGCACTTTAACGGTGTCTGATTGGACAGAAGGCAACAGAGCAATGTAATTTTCTGTTTCGATAATTTACTACTCAGCTGTGTCCCTGCAAGAATTTTGAACTTAGTTGGGAAGAATAGAAGTGACTGAAATTCCTCTCCGCAATAAATCAAACAATAAATCCTTTCGTGATGCCTGCAGCTTTCGCAGAAGGGAAGCGTATTAAGCACCAGCTCCTCTCAGAAGTCAACAAAGCCAACAGTTCCCCTGCACTGAAGAAGCACCACCAAAGTTGCTGCTTCTCAGCAAAGATGACCAAATACAAAGTGTTATCTCTTGACGTTTGAGAGCGTTCCTCTGGCTGTGTCCACTCAATGACCTGTGAATCGAAGCTGCTTCTGTCTATTTAGAAACAAGAAGTTTTGCCCCTCCCTTTTTCCGGAAATCTGAAACGTCGTGCTTTCTGAAATACTTTTTTTCTGAAATATTCTTGTGTTTTCTTAAATATTATTATGTTTTGTCAGATTTTTTTTTTATTTAACCTTCAGGGCCACCGTGCATTTAACTGTGAATCAAATGACCGTACAGAGATCATGCACTATGTACAGTATATATTATTTAATTTTTGGAGGCTGGAAGCTTTGTTTAATAATGATAACTCTAATCATCATGCGGCTGCTCTGCTTTGCTTTGGAGTGATTGGAGGATTTGGGACGATGACAGCACGACGTCAGCTGGCAGCGGTGCTGGAGACGGATCTGACACCGACAGCTTGCCATGGTAGCAACTTGTCCATCACGTGGGAGCCACATCCTCTCAGATACCCTCATTTATCATCTTTTCCACTCTAAACTCTCCAGTGTGGACTGACTCTCCGCCAGGATCTCACCGCCCACCTGACTGCTGCTCTCCTTCGTCTGTGCACCCCCACACTCAGCTCTTAGACGGTATTAGATGTTTTCCTTCTCTCTGTATGTAGGTAGGTAGAGTGGGGTAAGATGAGCTCTGTTCTGATTAGTTCAAGATCTGATTAATCACACACATTCTGTTCCAAATTTTGTTTTGCAGTTTCCTCAGAGCACAACTTAAAAGCACTGAAATTTGTGGACTTTTGTGTGAACCGTGTTGAGTTTGGTCTGTGTGTGTAACAAGTGTGTTACCCATGCTGAGAGCCACTAACAGCTGCTGCATTACCGGAACATCTGCAGGTTCATCTGGTGTCTGCACCAGATCTGAATGGATCAAGCAAGAAACCTTTGCAGAAATCCCTGAACACACCGGTTCAGCGCGCCATTTGTTCCTCTGTCCATGCAGCGCAGCTCATCCTGATCCATGAGGCTCACGTTCCCGCTGGGGCAGCAGGACTAGCGAGATCAATGGTAGCTCCAGCAATTCCTGTAGAAACACACTGACCGGTTGGATCTGATTAAGCAGATTCCAGGATGGAAGCAGCGGAATATCATCCCTGTTGCTATGGACTCTGACATGCAGCCACCCCTGCCGGCTGATGGCGGACGAGTCAGAGGGGTCAACGTTGCAAACGCATGAGCTGCCCTCACGCTAGCTTGGTTGGAAATCTGGAGGGTGATGAAGCGGCGCCAAAGGTCCAACGGATAATCTTAAAAGTTCACTATAGCAAAGAGAAACCTCTGCAGTGGAGGAGCGGGACGAAGGATTCTTCACGCTGAGGGATGGAATGAAGACAAGGGAGGAGATGCGATGTTTGTCTCTTTCATATGTTGATTTTATTGAGGATTTTGTCAGGAGGGTCTGTTCAGAATTCCAGCTGGAGAACGTCGGAGAAGCATCAACCTGCTTTTGCCATATCGAAAAACATCTTCTGTCTGCTAAGTTGTGAATGTTCATTTATTCCGAATATTATAAGACATATTTTTGTTTCTGTAGTTTGTAGGCAAAAAAAATGAATCATAGATACGTTGGTGCTTCCATGTCTAGATTTGACTTACTGACCATCTTCAGGTTTCAGAACTGCGGACATATTATTTGTAAAATGTGTTAATTATTAATCAGTCTTTTACAGACATTTTAAAAGAGAGAGTGAGCGATTCTGAGCAATATTGTAGTGTTTCCTAGATGCGACGGGAACAGAAACAGGAGATTTCTTTGATTACCTGGCTCCGTGTTGTTCAATGTACTGGCAGCAGCATGTGGGTCATTTGAAAAGACACTGGTCCTGGATCTGTTGCTTCTACATTTCGGACCTATTTTCCTGTGTGTACATCCTGTCCAGTCAGCGGTCAGAAAAGGAAGACTGATTAATCCAGGGAGCAGCTTCACCAACACTTTTATTGAAGGACGACGTTTGGAAGGTATTCCGTGTCTGTAATTCAAGTAGGTAAACAAAACCAATCACTGACTCACTGTGTGGTGATGGAGGCTGGTCAGCAAGGCTGCAAAAAGAATAAACTTCCCACCACTCGTTCGCTAGGGGCATATCAGTGACATGAAACCAAAATATAAAAGCAACACTCGTGTTGTGTTTTTTTTGCTCAAATGAAAAGTTCAAGAGTTCAAGTGAAAGATCTGAGACGTTTCATGATCACGCAAGAGGTTTCGTTCTCACACATTTGGTCCCAAATGTATCAGCGTGCTGATGAACTAACACACTCCTCCCTTAGCGATGAGGAGTCAATAATGCGACAGCTGCGATTCATGTAAATAAACGTGGCTTTGATTCTTTAATCACATTTTTTTGTGCGGGTGTTAACAGGAAGATTCCTCTCTGTGTTCCGGGACCTCCTGATTTACAGATGAAGCACCGCCGTTAATGACTGATGACACATCCTGAACTGGCGTTGGCAGACTTCAGGAAAAGACTTCAGAGAGCTGAAGTGCTGCGGTCGCTGGTTATGAAGAAAATCTGTTGCCATCAGCAATACAGCAACTTTTCTACCGTCGAGCGGAAAAAAAGTGACAGTGTAGAAGAAACGGGTTCACAACCTCTGGAGTGAGTAAGCTAACAGAGCTAAAATGTAGCGTATTGTCTAAACTTTGAATAAATCTGGGGTTAACATTAAGGAGCATGGAGTGCTGATTTGTATGCCTCCAAACCAGCAACAGCTGTGAACAGGAGACATCCTGTCAACATAAGAGGGTGTTTCTTTGCTCTCAAGTTTCTGCTGGGACTCTGGGATGAACCAGGAAGATTTTGGTAGTCAAAGGTCAAAGGTCACAACCCAAAATCTTCTTACTCTCGTTAATTCAGGAACACCAGCCTTTGAATTAAGCAAAAACATCCACTGCGACTTACGGATGAACTGAAAAGGTGAAAGCTGCTGTGACAGGCGCACGTCGCTGATACGACCGTAACGTAAAAATCCTTGAACAAACCCTTAACAACGTAACTGCTGGTGTTGGCCTGGCAGACGGCAGCAACAGTCAGCGTTAAACAGAGCACCACGATTAACATGGAGCAGCTGTTTGGAGTCTGTCTGAACTGAGAGCCTCCCTAAACAAGAACCTTTTGAGCTGCTTGGTTAAATCATCGCAGAATTCTGAGCATCTTAAATGTAAAGGGAGAGGATTCCAGAGTTCGGGTGTGACTGAGAGGCTCAGCCACCTGAAATTTAGCACCAGTATTCTATTAAATTGACTATGATAGTTGATTTCCACAAAATCATGACCAAAAAGCACATTTTGTTGTCATATTCTTGATGCAAATGGAATGTTTGTCCCTATTGATTATTTAGACCGGACGTACTCAACGTTGCCCTTGTCAGGAGCCACTTTGAAAAATGAAATTATAATTTCAGGAGCCACAGTCCAAAAACATCCCTTTCTTCCTGACAGCTGTATGCGTTTGAGAATAAGGACAGGCGTGCTCTGTTTGCGAGGAATTACGAGCATGGAGTACTGTGCAGTAACTGTCATTTATTATCGCCACGGCAACCACAGACGTCACTACTGGCAGCGTCTCAGCAGTTTCAGTCAAGCAATTATCAGGTCTACTCAATGATTTCAACAGTGAGGACTTCCTTATCATCGTCCAATCAGATGCTCTGAATTCTTACTCTACTGTCTTCTTTGAGGTAGCACCTGATCAGGAGCAGGCAAATATCGATCTGACAGATTCTCAGCAGAGTGGAGCGCCGGGCCGCAGCTGGGACGTGCCTGACAGGCGCTGCGGCGCTTCTGGTGGAAACCAAGTCATTGATTGGACAGTGGTGATTCGCTCAGGCAAATGCAGCAGCAACATGGCGGAGACTTTTGAAACTGTTTTTTGTATATTAGCGTTTTATGAAATGGGACTTAACAGCTGTAAAAGAGCTGGTGGGTTGAGCACTGCCGACTTAGACCTAAAACAGCACAGCACAGGAACGCCTGAATCATCTCTCTTTAATACTGGACCCAGGCTGATCAGGTCTACCAAGGGCACGGGTCAAGTCCAGCAATATAGGACCTGAATCAGCAGGCCTCACCAGATCATTTGTCACATCTAAAAGGACGGTCTCAGTATCTCAGAGCAAATCTGCTTATCTCTTACCATCTAAACCATTTTCTAAGCGACTGTTTTTCTAGAAATTTCCCCTTAAAGGCCAGTGTAGGAATAACTCTAGAGGTGCAATAGTTTGATGGATTAAAGTCCCTTTTTTTCCAGTTTTCATATCTAACCGGAGGAATCCAAAAGTCTGGATGTAATATAAGATGGCGGTGTAAGGTTAGGACAAGGGGCGGCAGTTTTAGAGTCTGAACCGTAATGTTTGATTTCCCCCACTGACGGTATTATTGAAACAAGCTTAACAGGTTTAAACATTTGTCAGGGGGGGATTCGCTCTGATTACAGGCTTTATGAGGTGATCAATTGTGTTCGAGGAAATCCTGGGACCGTATTTGTTAGGCTGCAGGAAATTCATGGCTTCGTCTTTTATTTGCTGCGGTGAAGCTTTGTCTTCCTCCACGTACGCTGCTGATGTCACCGGTGACGCGAGGAGGCGGCTCCTCACCACCACTGGGACTGAATAGTAAACGCCAGCAGTAGTTTTTCGGTTGGATACCAGGAGAAACAAACGCAAACCTCCCGAGAGCTTTGACCCTAAAATGAAACAAACCTGTGCACTGCAGTCATACTGAGTAGGAAGCTGAAGGTGTTTGCTCTGGAACCTCATTCATCAGGTACATTTTAAAGAGAACTAAATGCGTGTCCTAGTTGGCTCAGACTTCATGTTGCTCAGCACAGCAGACGCTCGTCTCTCCTCGGCCAAACGTCCTTCCATCATTTTCCTTTATGTAAAACTGGGGAAGTAATATTGTATTTCTCTGGATTTTTATTATGTTTAATCACCAATATCTCCATTTTGTTTCTTTTTAAGTGCGGGTTGATAAAAAAATAAATAAAAGGCTAGAGAGGACAGCAAGTGTTCACACGAGGGAAATAATTTGTATTGCAAAGCAGAGAAAAAGATAGTGAAGGAGAGAGAGAGAGAGAGAGAGAGCGAGCCGAGCAAGAGGAAGAAAATCCTGGATATTTTTCTCTTTTTTTTGATGATTCTGCATTGAACATCGTGTGCTTAATTACTCCAGTAATTAGCCTTCCAAGAAAGTTTTGATGGTATTTAATAAGTAGTCATTAGTTAATCATCAGGTAAAATGCCCGCGCATGAAGGTCAATAATGGTGTTCAGATACAAAAGCTTCAGTAGCTTCATTCAGCAGCAGGTTTTTTTTCCCCTGTAATTTCCATTTCATCGCCCTGTAATTTCTGTGTGCTAAAAACAACTATTATTGTGATGTAGTGGATTATAAAAGCTGGGATGAAACAACATGCAGGTGCAGAAAAACACAAGTGGAACTCATCACAAAAGATGAGTGAGATTTGAAGAGGGTTTCGAGCCAAGACGGTCATGCAGCTGCACGCCATACGCCCGTGCTGGTCGTACCGTCTCTTAAGGAGAAGTCCTGCACAATGCTTGAACGGCACTGCGGTTTCTGCCCTCCACAGTGACCTTGACCTTTGAGAAATACGTTCTCAGGTCGTTCTTGAGTCGAAGTGGACATTTGTACTATATTTGAAGAGAGGTGTTCCAGAGATATCGTGTTAAGGACAGGTAGCAGTGACCTTTGACCCCCAAAATATTTTCAGTTCCTTCTCAATGGGACATATAAAAGAAAACACAAGCTTTACTGACTTTCTGTAACTCAGCAAAACTAAAATGAACTATTCTTGCCTTTGGATCCACTTTTTTTCTTTTTTTTCTTGCACTAAATGAACTAACCAGAAATTGGCATACTGAGTTTAAGTTACTGTCCCATAAAGTAGCACAAGAAAAAGTAAAACTGTCTCTCCTGGCTGGATCATCCCGTGTTTGCGGACGTTTGAATTCACAACTTTGTTGATGTTGATTTACCAGATACCTTTAGGGTTGGTTTTTGGTTGGCTTTTGCCGGAGTTGTAAAACACGGCGATGCAAACAGGGACGCCAGCGGCCGTTCTCACACTTCCAATGTAAGACCACAAAAACACTTCACACGTTTAGCTTCGGAAAAAAATCTGCAGTTCTATTTGTGAAATGTAAGTTATGAATAGGAGTTCATCATAGAAAAGAAACCCCTTTATAGAAAACATCATGTATGAAGTGTATGATCCCAGTGCTCGGTATTAGCAAGTGCTTTACATTCTAGAAGTGAAACCCATAACATGATATAGAAAATAAACAAAAACACACAATGGGCTACAGTGCCTTTCAACCACACCGGCTTCTCTAATCGTATTTGATGTCTTGCATACTATGGGAACATAAGTGAAGAAAGCTGAAAAAGAAAACCTCTGAATTTCAAATCCAACACATTACGATCCCCTTAATTTTGCTCTCTCCTGGTTCCAGAAATGTCAAGTGTAAATACCTTGATCCCTCGCTCACGAGCGGAGAAAAGAAAAGACCCATAATTGTAGGCATTTTTTCCCCCCTTCCACTTACATCATAGCTCTTAATAACTGGTCGCTTCAATTCTCATACAAAAGCCCATTGTCCTCTCTTCAGTGTCCCTCCTCTTCTCTCGAAACATGTTGAAGCTCTCAGATGATTTCCCAAGATTTCAAGTTAGAATTAGTCTTTGCCACTTTATGAAAAGGACAGAAGGAGTGAGCAGAGAAGTAAGATTACAAAATTGTGTGTGTTTGTATGTGTGTGTGTGTGTGTGTGTGTGTTAGAATGAGGTGGTAGCAGAGAACAGTATGAACCTTCGCCTTAAATGGCAGAAAGTAAAGAATACAAAGAGCATTCAGAGAAAATTGCAATTGTAGAGCCAGGACATCTGTGTGGGTGGTGTGAGTCTGCACCTGTGATGTGTAGGAAAAGATAAATTATGAATGCATGTAGGAAGTTTGTGGTGCAGTTGGACCAAATGTAGCCGACGCTAATTTAGGCGACGCTAATGTAGCCAACGCTAATGTAGCCGACGCTAATGTAGCAGGTGCGCTTCACTAAATCCAAAAAAGCCATGTCCAGGAGAATTAACTTCCCATCCTTAGCTTAGGTCTGTTTCGTACTTAGGGCTTCCTGGTTTATTCCCATGACTTGAGAGTTAAATGTATCCTACTATATTTTATTTTGTTTTGTATTCTACATATTTCACAACATTCACAAGAGTATTTGTGCAAGATATTCATGTGAAACATTTTTATGTTATCTTATGAAAACTTCTACACAATTTTTTAGTCCATAATTGGATGCAATCAGTATGCCTGTTCAAACCCCTACAGGGAGAACTTCTGATAAAATGTCACACATTCATTTTACTCCCAGTGGAAAAGTGCAATATTTTAAGAGCTACATATCTTGAACTCACAGACATATTGTTTTCATTGCTGCATCACTTCCTGTGACAACAGAAAGCACAAAGACCCATCCATGTATACTTATCACGATGCTAATAATGTCTGACGCTAATTACTGCCCAAAACATCCATTTACAAACTCTTATGCCCTCCATTTCCATATAATAAACATTTTTTTCATCCAGGAGCTGTCATTGTTAGTTGATTACATGTATATGTGGCTGGCTCTTTCTGCATTCTGTTGTCAAAAGAAGTGATCTTGAGCTCAAGACACCAATTTAGAAGTTTATAATAAGATAAAAATGTATTCAGACATTTTGCTTTAATGCCTTGTTGTACTGACGCATTAAAAACAAGTTTAATGTTTGGTAAATATTAGCCAGTCTACTCCAGAAGGACAAGTACAAAGGTCCTGAAGACGAGTGGTCAAACCGACCTATAATCACGTTTATATGACTCATACCATCTAGAGACCATAGCAGTTGTGACCACAGGAAAGTAGAAAGTCACATGAAGTCATATAGAATGGCGAGGAATCCAAATACGGAGGTGGAGGCAGTGGATGGATTGGTGGCTAGGTGGCTGCAGTGCAGGAGATTACTGATCACGACTGAGTTTGGGGAAGTTGTTTTGATGGCTGCGGCTGTTTCATGGCTGCTTTGGCAGGATATACGAGTGAATACTGTGTCGTCACAAGGTCCTCTTAAACCTGCCGTAGCGTCCTTGTGGCTACAGCTAACCACACCCTGCTAATAATGTGTCGTACCAGAGTGCCGAAACAAATGACTTATAGCTGTATGGGTTGGCCGAGCAAATATCCAAATGTAGGGTTATATAAGAATTATACAGCATTATATTTCCTGGGTATAGTTTTAGTGTATAGTCAACTTATCCCTGCATACACACCCCTCCAGAAATCCACCCCCACCACCATCGCCATTATGACCGTCAAAAAGTGGCCTGTTTCGACAGCACCGACTGGGACATCTTTTAGGACAAAGACCAGGATGTTCTCATGGACCCTGTACTATGGTCTATCAAGAAATGTGTAGACATGGTCACAGTGGAGAAACATCCAGGTCTATCCTAATCAGAAACCCTGGATGACCAGGAAAGTGAAGCAGCTGCTGAGGGAGAGAAATACCATCTGGACAGCAACAGCAGCAGGCAGGCATGGATGGCGGTCCAGCACCTCACCAACTACAAACCTGCCATCAGAGCAGCTTTGGGAGAAGCTGTGCTGGCAGAAGAACTGAACGTCTTCTTTGCTCGCTTCAAGTCTGTACCACCAGGAGCAGTCCCTTCACTACCAGCTGCCAGGAGCGCCCTCACCCTGTGTGGGGGTGCACAAGATGAGGCGCATGCTGAGGGATGTCAGCCCACACAAAGCAACGGTCCCTGATGGCGTCTCTGGACGAGTGTTGAAAGGCTGTGCAGACCAGCTTGCAGGGATTTTCACCAAAATCTTCAAACTGTCACTGACTCAGTCTAAAGTCCCATCCTGTCTGAAGACCTCCACTGTAGTCCCCCTACCCAAGAAATCCCCTGCAACCAGCCTAAGCACCGGCCAGCCTGTTGTACTCACACTAGTGTTTGTGAAGTGCTTCGAAAAACTGGTTAGGAGTCACATCATAACCTTTATAACCCCCAGCTCGGATCCATCCCAATTTGCCTACAGGGCAAACAGGTCAACAGAGTACGCCATGAACGTAACACTTCACACAGCACTGACCCACCTAGAGCAACCTGGAAACTATGCCCGCCTTCTTTTTGTGGGTTACAGTTCAGCTTTCAACACCATCCTCCCCCACAGTCTCATGAGGAAACTGCTCAACCTTGGGCTTCCTCACTCCACATGTCGCTGGCTCAAGGACTTCCTATCAGACCGCCCACAGAAGGTCAGGATTGGCCCCCACACCTCCACAGCTCTCACACTCAGCACGGACTCCCTTCAAGGCTGCATGCTGAGCCCCCTACTCTTCACCCTCTACACTTCAGACTGCACACCCATCCATGCCTGCAACACCATCATCAAGTACGTGAATGACACCACAGTGGGAGGCTGCATCACTGGAGGCGACGAGTCATCAAGATGAGGTGACATAGCTGACGGTGTGGTGTAGAGACAATAACCTGCTCCTGGACACATCCAAAACAAAGGAGCTAATCATTGACTTCAGGAAAAACAAAACAGAGTTTCAACCTATTCTCATTGGTGGGACCTGTGTGGAAAGAGTCAGTGACTTCCGCTTCCTCTGTGTCCATCTAGAGGAGAAACTGACCTGGGACAAGACCACTACGCAGCTGGTCAAGAAGGCATAGCAAAGACTCCACTTCCTGAGAATCCTCAGGAAGAACAACATCAGCCAGAGACTGCTTGTGTGTTTTTACCGCTCCACCATGGAGAGCATCCTCACCTGCTACCTCAGGGAACACAGGAAAGAGCTCAAGAGGGTCACCAAAATGGCTGAGAAGGTCATTGGGTGCCCTTTAGCCACACTGGAGGAACTTCACGGCTCTAACTGCCTCAGGAGAGCCAACACCATCCTGAAGGACTCTTTCCATCCGGGACAACCACTATTTGAGCCACTGCCGTCAGACAAACGGTACAGGGCCATTAAAACTAGGACAAATAGACTGAGAAACAATGTCTTCCCAACTGTTGTCACAGCCATAAATGCTTCCTCAATGAAATAAGTGCAATAAATCTATGTCATGCAACTGTCACTACCTCTGTAAAATATCCACTGTCAATGCAATTCATGCAATTGCACCCACCTCTCTTTTTATATATTTAGTAATAAATGTAAACCATGTTTACATATCTGCCTTTCCCTACACTTTGTAAGTGTGTATATTGTATATTGTTGGTCACATTGTTTTCATATTGCTTTTATATATAGTTTTCTCTTCGCTGCAAAGCCTGCACCTTACCTTTCGTTGTACTCATTGACAATAAAGATTTGAGAAGTACTGAGATCATGATTCCAAATTAGTCTCATTGTGCGCACCTCCACCCACCAGAGAAAAACGCTAAACTCTGCCAGATTTCACATAATTTTTTTGAGCATCCTCTACCAGTTTTCACTGCTTCATTTTAGTGCAGAGAGGCCCATCTAATATTTCTGTATGTAGGATCCACAGATGAAAACCTTACTTTATTGAGCCTGTCACAATCTAATTGCCACTCTAAGCACCTTGGAAATGAGCACACTGAGTCCTGTCTGTGCAAACATGACCGCCAACCACAGGTGTGCCAAGCAATTTGGAAGCCACTGAAGATACAATTTGTCATTTGTGTATCAGAGGACAATGGAAGACAATCAGCCAAGGTTTTTCCTGTGTGTCAAGTTGCAAATAAGTTAAAGCAGGCAACAGCATCCAGCATCCTACTTCTCACCAACCTGATAGCTAAAGGTAGTGAATCATGGCCGGTATTTTCCATAGCTCATAGCCCTATTTTCTTTAGGGTGAAATTCAGTGATTATTCCCTCACAGTCTGTTAGCTATCCATACTTAGTTTGCAATGGGAAAAAAACCCCTCTGGGAATGCAAGCAACCATATTCCAGCTTATCAGTGATAGCGGGTGTTTGTGCTCATGCACTGCGACTTGTGGCTTCTCTCCCTCTAACTTGTTCTTACCCAGGAGCAACAGAAACCACCACAGTAATGAAACACAGATAGTAGCACAATATATCAAGCTTTACTCTTTCATGTGTGAAGTTACTTGTCATAGATGATGAGTAATAACTAAGGTCAAGATACAGCTGCTTCACTACTGACGGCTGTTCAGCGGCTTCTTCTTGCTCAATTTGGTGACGTTTGACAATGAACAAGTGTATGTGGAGCTGCTAATGCTAGGCGAATGCTAGCAGGTGAAATATATTTAGCCTAGCAAAACAGGATATGTCAGCAAAGGATGGAAATTCAAAATTTAAAAAAAGAACATTTGAAATTGAAAAGCGAAACTTGTTCAAAACAAATCTTTCAAGCTCGACGTCCAAAAAGGCCAACACGTGTATCTTCACCTGGCGAATGCTGATGACATCATCAGGAGGTGACCTTAAAGAGCCAAAACATAAAAGTCATCACAGATTTACTTTTATGCACTTTTAGATTTTGTCTCCAATTATTCACATCAAATTTAAGATGTGGACTCAGTGGCTTGATGTTGCCTGAAAAGACAAATGTGTATTTAATTTTATTGCAGCTTGTTTTAAATGTCCTGCAACCAGCAAGACCTCCAAACCATTACACAGAATTACATGCAAACCATGAGGCACAAAGAATGGTTGCATTGTGACTGTGACTGAGATGCGGCCGAACCACAGAATTCCTGGAGCTGACAACCCTGATTACAAATGTCGTTTGGCATTGTTGTGGGCCAGTTTTGGCCCGTTGTTCACTCCCGAATGTGGACCACATCTTTGCTGTTTATTTGTCTCACATTCAGGCCAAAGGACATTTGCACAGCAGATGCCAGTTAGATAGTTTTGTTTCAGGCACACACACACACACACGCCGGAGCATATGCCACACTACTTGACTTGCTGCTATATGTATACTGTATATTTTCACGCTGAACTGCTCTTTTTACCTCTTTATTTTCATGAACACTTTGATTTCATCTTTGTCTCATAATCACATTTCCCCCTCATTAGTCTTATTATCACATGTGAATATAGAGATGAAACTGTCCTTATCGAATTATCAAATAATAGTGTGATAAAAGGGAATGCAATCTCTCAAGGACAATAACTCTTTTTCCTGCTGCTTTTGTCACTCAGATGAACAGTTGTCTTGTACTTTCACCATAGAACACCACCTCAATGAAAACAAAGCATATTCCTTTATGCCACGACTGCTCAGCAACACGAGGGACCTGCTTTTTTTTTTCTTCATGAAACCCTGCCGTGAGAAGCTCCAATGAAATTCCAGATATTCTTTGGACAAAACCAGGGTTAGGAGAGGATTATGGTTTGGGTTAAATCCCAATAAATACATAAATGAATAACAATGGTTGCAAATGTTTCGACATCTTCTGAGAATAAACTGCACCATATATATATATATATATATATATATATATATATATATATATATATATATATATATATATATATATATATATATATATATACATAGAATCAAGGCGGTTAGGACTGGCTGACATTTTTGATGTGAGCCCCTTCAAATAAAAGTGCCTGATGCTGAAAATCAAAGCTCACGTTCTCCCCGTTGAGACCCTAATTATTCATCCTATATGTCTTATATTCAACAGTTAGCGTGCGGTTGATGTTGTATCGATGCGTCTCTGAGTGGAGCGCCACCTTGAATTGTCTTTTCTACGAATGAATAATTCTGAGGTTCATGCATCCCTTCTCATCATCCACGCAGTCGTTTCCAAGCAGAAGCTGCAGTTCGAGGCGTCATCTGTTCCCTCAGTTGTACATAAACAAAGCTGCAGTGTTTCAGAAAGACACACACATGTTGATGTTGTGCTGCATAAACTGCAACAACAACAACAATAACAGCAACAACAACACAGGATAAACATGGTGACATATTGAGACGCTGGTTGTTTTCCCAACCATTGACTGTGCTGGTAAATCAGAATTGTCTCATTATCAGGACAACACGTCTATTTCTTTATGTGTTTCATGTTTATGTTGAAGTGACGGTGTTAAACCCCGGATGGATTGAAATCATAAAACATAACAGGCATACAAGAAATAGCATAAAAGCTTTGCATGGTGGATATAAAATAAGACAACTGGATTATGTTAGACAGGGTATGTTGTTTACGAGTGTGTAAAGTCGAATGTTTTGATGTGAGCCAGTGGTGTATAATTGAATAATAAAATGATTTTTTATGTAACAGCAGACACTCAGATAAAAACCCTTATCGCTCCAAAATCAGAACAACCAGTCTACCATGGAGCAGCGAGCAGCCACGGACAGCAACAAGCCAGTAGTTGTTGCAGCTTTTTGAGTAAAAGCAAATCCCACAGCCTCTTTTCTCAGGGCCCAGAGCACCAAATTCAGAAAGCAGAAAAAAAAAAAAAAAGTTCCAAGGATCTCCAGGAGGCATTGAGGGCAGCACACAGGAAACAGCAGAACGATTCTCCTCTGTTTGTTTTGGAGGTGTTTTAGCTCCAGGAGATCAACAACAGCCCCAACAGGAGCTCCGGTTCTAGTTCTGGGAGAACCAGAGCAGGGATGGGCTGGATGGAGAGGAGACAACCTCCCTGCTGCACCGTGGTACAATGACCAGGAAACCATGATGAATAGATTGAACTCAGAAGATGGAGGATACGTTTTTGGGATACTCCAGCACAAACTTTAAATCCGGTACCCGTGGTAGATCCTGTTGTCACACTTGAAAACAAAAGTAAACATAACTTGAAGAGGTTTTATTGTTTGGATTTACTGCAAACATCCAGTTATGTCTTTGTGTTGGTGTCTTTATTGGAATAGCAACTTTTTTCAATTTCAAACTCTGTTTCACTGATCAGGCGTGTGTTTTGATGAACATGAGTGATGGAAGAAGAGCACAGTTCTCTTACTTAAGTAACAGTAGAAATATACACATAGTACTACAGTAAAACTCTCAATTCAAAATTCTACTTACTGTATGTAAACTATTTGATCTTGAGTTTACTTGCGTATCTGAAGTGAAAGCCCACATTCGAAGTTACTGTTGTGTATTTGACTGGTTGGGCGTAATCAGCCCTCGAACTGCTGACCCCTAAAGGTCAAAGGTTACAGCGGTGTGTGTTGTGCTCTCTTGGTGGTGTGACATTTGAAAGTACATCATCATTCATCAGGTTTTACAATCTTTTCTATCTAAAACGTTCTCTTTACAGTGACCAACAGTCTCAGATGTTTGTAGTTTAGAAGGAAGAACTATTTTCCTTGGAACTGTGAATGTAAAAGTAAAAACCAAACGCAAATATTCAACAGTCCAGAGGTTTCATGGCCTACAGTAATCTGGCAGCACCACCACGGGGCACACCAGAATGCAGGATCAATACAGCAACAGACGCAGCTAATGGGCATCGTCTGGACTCTGATGCTGTGGTCACAGCATGTAAGAGCAGCTCAGAATAATTGTTAGGTTGTTTTTTTTCTGCATAATAAAACACTATTGACACACGGTTTCAGCGGTAAAATATGTACTCACATAAAGTGATGGATGGTTTAAATGTAATCTCTGTTATTCTGTTGTATTCTATCAAAAATAATAGCTTGGACAAGCTCATTTAAAGAAAGTGAGCTTGAGCAGCTTCATTTTAACAGCGAGCGGAACTTTGACCTACAGCAGCTCTAGGAGTCTGCGAACTTGGACAAGATTCATTGGTCCAAGAATTTGTTTAAGGTGGCCTTCTAGTGCAAGGCTGTTGTTTAAATTGTTCAGATATACAGTACGTATGCCTGTGTGTGTGTGTGTGTGTGTGTGTGTGTGTGTGTGTGTGTGTGTGTGTGTGCGCGTGTGTGTGTGTGCGTGTGCGTGCGTGCGTGTGCGTGTGTGCGTGTGTGTGTGTTTGTGTGCGTGTGCTCCTTAATGTTCTGCTCCTTGAGTCACGTGATCTTTTAATACCAGTGACTGATTTGTGCGTGGATGCAAGAGAGAGCGTTTGCAAACACATGTAAAGCAACGTTAAAGCTGTGTGCAGTCAACACGTGTGGAACATACATGATGCAGGACTGTAGTCTGCTCTCATTATTCAGTACCCGACAAAAGCACTTCTGCTGCTATTATTTACCAGCAGATTAACATCACTTGAGTTCTGAATATGGCATTTTAATGACAGTCAACATGATGACGTGATTCTTGAGTCAATTAAGTGACCATTTTCCAGGAGTACCTTTTTTGTTGACTCACCACTGTTCAAACAGCTCTCTGCTCAGCCACTCCAGCACGTATGGATTCAGTCTGCGCCTACTGGTGATGCACTGGTGCCCCCTATAGTGATTAATTACCCAGCCATCCATGAAAAGACTTAATCCATGACAGGATTGTGAGCAGAGTCGTTAATATGACTGTTTCCTAGCAACTTCATCTCACTCGCCCTCAGTTATCTTCATGCACTCTCAAGACCAGCTGAGCAACATGGTCCCAGTGTTTGAGTACATTCTCTACCTCTTATCCTGTTAAGGGTGGTGGGGGTGGAGCCTATCCCAGCAGCCTTCAGGTAAGTTCAATTTTCATCGGATTATGAGGCGCACCTTCAATGAATGGCCTATCTTAAAACTGTTTTCATATAAAGGGTGCACCGCATTATAAGGCGCATAGAATAGAAACTGCTGTAGTGGCTGCGGTTGCGTTATGCATCCACTAGATGGAGCTGCGCTGAAGAGAATGTCAACAAAACAGAAAAGTCAGTCAGTCAAACTTTATTAATAGAATACAAACCAACGTTCTGACAACTCCGTTCACTCCCAGAACAAGTTAGTGCATTCACAATACAGTACCGTGCGTACCGGTAGCTGTGTGACTGATAGCCTTGAGTTTGAACTCTGCGTCGTAAGCGTGTCCCTTGAAAGGTGCCATTTTGGGGTCTTTATACACACACAAGTGGTGTGGGACTGGAATTCCCTTTACCGTTTTTACCGCTGTTACTGCGGCGATGCCCCCTGACTAGGGTAGCCATAATTAACCAATATTGATCCATATGTAAGGTGCATCGGATTATAAAGCGCACTGTCGGGTTTTGAAAAAATTAAAGGCTTTCAGGTGCGCCTTATAGTGCGGAAAATCTTGTCTCCTCTTGATGTCTTTGGACTGTGGAGGAAGCTGGAGTACCAGAGAGAACCCACACAGGAACAGGGAGAACATGGAGACTCACAGAAGGATCTGTGCTGGAGCCGGGACTGGAACCCTGAACCTTCTTGCTGTGAGGCCACAGTGCTGACCACTGCACCACCGTACCGCCCACTTTTCTGAAATGATTAATATTTTGCAGCACACAATGCAAGTTGGGTTTTGTGTGTATCGGCTTAAAAACAAGATAATAAAACCTTGTCTATTAAATTTGCATAAAATGTAAATTTGCCTTTGTCACTATGGTCACACAGTAGAATAAAAAGAAAAATGCATAAAGTTTTGATTAATTAAGAACAATCTTAAATTTAGATCTCATTTACAAAGGACCGGGACGTGCAAAAGAATTGATTTACACCACAAATGCTCTTAAATCATGAGTGCAAAAAAAGAAAATTAAGACCAAACCTGTACTTGGACACCTTTAATACATGGGAGTATTAATGAAATAAATGCTAATGGGAGGTTAATGTCTCCACTCGGGCAGAAACAATCATGGATGATTCTTGTTTTACTGTTTTTCTGTGGGAAGAAATTCACATTATGTATGTTTCCTGTGAGGTGTAAAAGCTGTAGGTGTGGGTTTGATTCTGGTCCTGTATCTGTACTGTGATGATCATATTCCCCTTTTTGCATTTGAAGAGGTAACCAACAATAAAACACAATCGCTCCACACTCTTTTATGTGCATAATGGATGTTGTGAATGGGTGTGTGTGATTCATCCTTGTTAAACAGCATAATCAGACAGGCAGGTTACAGTTGAAGGCATTAAATAGGAAGACAAAAAACAAAACAACAACTCTGTGCTAGTGCAAAGTGCTTAATGAGGCCAAGATGCCATTTCACACACGCTTGCTAAGACACACAGTGGAACATGCAGGGTTCCTTGTGTCACTGTCATAAATCACATTCCTGCAGGTCTAGATTTAAGAGTTGTGCAGGTTCTAAAATCCATTTTGATTTCCACACTGTCGTGAGGTAATAAATCATTAAGCACGCTCCCTTATGCATCCTCTTAAAGAGCGCTGAACATCGGCTCATAAATCTCCCTCGACTTCAGCATCCACTTCTCTATGGTCTTGGGTGGAAAACAAAAGCCGTCGTCGGTGTAGCATGATTCACCGCGGCTCTCTTGATGCCTGTGGAACAGTTGTGTTGTCGAAACAGTTGAAACAAGACCACAAACCATGGCACAGCTTTCACTGGCAGCACCTTTTCACTCAGACGAATTCTGACAGTTGCATACAGAGAGACTGAATGTTTGAAAGCTGCCACAGCCCCTGCTGTGCGCACCTATAGCCTGTATATAGATGCGGGAGGGCAAGCAGTAATTGTCATAGTAGGGAATGTTCTTCAACAGGAGGCATTATAATGGCGGACACACACACACACACACACACACACACACACGCACGCACGCACGCACGCACGCACCAAGACTGAAACACATTCATGATCAGACTTGACTCTGCAATCTAGGAACTTGAATTCAACTTGTCTGATGTGTGAAACACTTTCTTCAGATTTTAATGCTCAGACGTCTCAGACACATGATTTCCAATTTGCTTGTGAGGACTTGACGTGGAACTTGTCTTCAAAGACTTGACACTTGACTTGTTCTTACAGACTCCCTCACTCTTTGTCTAGCTCTTTATCTTTTAACTGTGCATTTTAATAACGGCTTCAGTCACTTACATGCAGTCGGAGACCCACGTTCTTCTGTCTGTACTCAGTACAATCCATCTGTGTGTGTGTGTGTGTGTGTGTGTGTGTGAGTGTGTGTGTGAAATTGCTAGTCTGTCACTCTTTGTTGCAGTAAGAACTTGTAAAAATGTCGACAAATATTAAACATAATGAAGAATTTGCCTTCAAATTGTTGCATGAAAAAATTTCAAAAAGGGGAACTAATAATGGATAAGACTTAATTTATATTCATAGATTAAAAGAGTTTAGAACTCCACAGGGGAAGGGTGGAGGGCTAAACAGAAGTTTGAAAAAGTATAACAAATTGCAATTATACTTTAATTGGAAGTTTCACTGTGGTATAGTGCACTTATGTTGGGGGGGGGGTTCTTCTTTGTACACATTCTTTTCTGTATTGTTTACATTTGTTTTTCAGAATTTTAGTTAAATGAACAACCTCAGAAAACCGACGTGTTTCAGCTTGTGACCTCCATCGGAGTCGTAAAGAAACACATTACAGGCATGATTTATATGGATAAGAGTGCAGTTAAAGAGGCGAAGATACACTTAGATCCTCCTATCAGAGGCTAAGCAGGGTTGATCCTGGTTAGCACTTGGAAGGGGGGGCTGTTTTGGAACACCAGGTGCCTGGAAGCCATATTGATTTTAATTACATAATTGATCTCCTGTTATATGCGTCTGGGGGACAGATGCGGCACATTTTTTATGTGCACATCAGGGAAAAAATGATGGCTAAAACAAGCGCTAACTGAACTAGCCCTGTCTGCTTTTTATAGGCTAATATTGTAGAGCTGTAGCTGTACGGCCAAACTGCAACTATTTCATCCTACACTATTTCTTCCTGACAGTCCAGCTATAATCGTATTTTAATGCTCTTCTCTGCCGTTAAATGTGCCTACATTATAAATTCGGTGGCGTCAATGTCGAGGGGGGTGAGGTTGATGCAGCAGCAGGAGCCCCCGCTGAGGGTAAGTATTGAATAAAAGCATTACATGTATACCTCTAACCTGTATTGCACATGTGAGTCCTGATCCGACCCTGCTGTGAATCATCCAATAGAGGTCAAAGGTCACAAGACAACCCTTTTACATTGACACCCAACCTGCATCCCAAGTGAGTCGAGACAATTCATGTCAAGAAAGACTCTCAAAGTCACATCCCTGTCCTTGCGCTGTGTACAAGTGTTAATCAAACTCGCTCACGAAACAGTACAAATGAATTAAAATCAGCAAAAAGCCCCTTTTCTAGACAAGATTGTCTTTTCTTATTCTGCAAGTAGATCCACAAAAGTAATGATAATAAATCTGATCCTCTGTTCATATGAAATTAGTCCCATTGTTCTCTTTATTTTCTCATCAATATTCCTTTTTAATCTTTTTTTTTACCAAAGCAGCAGCCGGCAGCAAACAAAAAGTGTCATAAAGTAGCTGAGTAGAAGAAAACACACACACACACACACACACACACACACACACACACACACACACACACACACACACACACACACACACACACAAAATCCCAAACAAACACAAAACAACAGAGAAGCCCCCAATATGTTACAACCCCAGGACTCCAAATACGGCTACGAGGTGGAGAAGAGGGGTTTAGTATATATTAGGTGGTGACAGAAACAAAGAAACACACCAACTCTGAAACTAACAATCCTATATTTGTTTTTGTGGTGATAGTGCCAAGTAGGCCTTCCTCCTTTTTTTAAACTAGACCGTAACCATAGCAACAGAAAGATACTGAGAGTTGTATCATTGTTCAAATTTGATATGTTGGACTTGGTGGCAAAACTAACTCAGACAACCAACAGTTAGGGAGCAACGGCATCTTTCCTTTGGAGTCATGCTCTCTTTATCTGTTCCTCAGACCCCATCGCCTCCTGAGGGAAGTATCTGTCTCCACTATGTTTGCCGGCAAGTTGCTAATTGCTCCTGTTTGCCGTTTTAGTGATAAGTGTACGCCAGTGTGTGATTTTTTTTTTTCTTCTTTGAAAAACAGTCGCCCGCTACAGCCAATAGCAACAGCACTTTAGGAGGTAGGAAAGTCAACTGCAGCGGTGTAGGTGGAGCCAGACGGATCGCTGGCGCTCGCTATAAACCTCTGGGAGGCTGAAGGCAGCTGCAGAGTCAGATCATTCTCTGAGAGTTCATCACCACCAGTGACACTCGTGAAATTACACACTGTACTAGCGCTGATTAAATCTTAAGCAGATTGATCCTGTTACAGTATATCGATCCTGCTCTTAACGTTATGGGGAGAGGGAGGCCACACCCGTATTTTAGGGTTTTAAGGGGTTTTCGAAACCCTGCGTCTTTTAGCACTACAAGAGTATTTACAGTCGAGAATAAATTATTAAGCTGTAATCCAAATAAACATCTCATCGACATGGCCAGCTGGAATGACCTGGACTGAGCCTGACTCACTGTAAAACTGGGTGGCGCTAGAGAATGCGCCCACTATTTCTGTGTATCACATTAAGAAAGAAAGAATATAAATCTATTTTTTTAACATGAATATCTAAATTGATCCCTTTATCGTGGTAACACTGTTACTGACCAAAGCTGAGATGGATGTGGAGGAGTGGATACAAATTTATTTGAAAGAAAAGTTGTTTCCTGTTGCAATCAGGTGGCACAATGACTAAACCACAGAAAAGACCTGTAACAGGCAGGACTCGAACCATAACTTCATCACATGCTACAAACTGGCGGCACGGTGGTGCAGTGGTCAGCACTGTGGCCTCACAGCAAGAAGGTTCCAGGTTCCAGTCCCGGCTCCATCACAGGATCTTTCTGTGTGAGTCTCCATGTTCTCCCTGTTCCTGTGTGGGTTCTCTCTGATACTCCAGCTTCCTCCCACAGTCCAAAGACATCAAGAGTGGACGAGGCTGATTGATACTCTAAACTGACTGTAGGTGTGGCTGTGAGTGTGAATGGTTGTCTGTCTCTATGTGTTGGCCCTGTGATGGACTGGTGACCTGTCCAGGCTGAACCCCGCCTCTCGCCTGAAGGCTGCTGGGATAGGCTCCACCCTCCCCGTGACCCTTGACAGGATAAGAGGTAGAAGATGGATGGATGGATGGATGGATGGATGGATGGATGGATAGATACTACAACCTTCCAGCAGGTTTGGTGAAAATCTGCCTCATAGTTCTTATGTAATCCTGCTGACGGACAAACAAACAATCAACTCCCAGCTCACTGTCAGGCCATGCCAGTTAAAAGCCCTCAATATATAGGTTTTTTTAGGCATGTTTGCTAATCAACTGGGACCAACCCAGTGAGCTTATAGCATCATGTTGTCCTTTCACTCATCCAAGAACTAAAAAAAATAAATACTTGAGAAGCCAAATTGTCTTTAAATTTGTTTTAAATGTAGTAGATATAACCAGAATAAGCTTTTTTATCATTCAAGCATAATTCCATGAAGGGTTCTGCTTTTGTTTCAGCTGCGATGAATATGGCAGATTTGTCTCTTTCACTCACATTGACTGGTATTTCTGCACCCCATTGAGCTTTAATATTTCCACAACATCTCCTCCATGAGCTGCTTTGATAGAGGAAACTACGTTCTTTTTATCTCACTGAATGTTTTCCTCATGTAGCGGTAGGTGAACGACTGGACCCGCCTGGTCCTGAGCTCCCTGTGCATCGCCTCCCTTCCCTCCTATCTGGCTGTGCCTGTCTTTATAAAGGTGGAAACCAATTCTGCAGCTCATTCATTGAACGATCACCGTGCCTCATCTCTCACCATTTAGAACACGCAAACTCCAACACTGCTCATATCTGGGTGGACTCTATCGCTGAGCACACACGCAGCAGCTGTGTTCCATTAGTGCGCATACACTGCTACCCCACAATGGCCTTCCGATAGAAATTCCTATTGGAGGTAGAGGAAACCCCAGCACTGCGGTGGAGCCCACCTGTGGAGCCCACCTGTGGCGAGGTGGCAGGTGAGCTGAGCCACACCTGAGATGTGAGGCCACGGACGACCCTACCCCCCCTTCTTCTTCTAGTGTAGAGGTTCAGCTGTATGGTTTGTGTGCACCTGCATGCAGATTATACGTGTATGTGTGTCTGTATGTATGTGTGCATGTGTGTGTGTGTGTGTATGTATGTGTATGTGTGCAGGCTTAACCAAGGAGAACACACAGTGATAAACACTTTTCGATTTCTTTAATTATTAAACCATTTCTAAAAACTGAAGGTTAGACATGAATTACAATTGTTTTCTTCAGCTTTAAATGAACAGATAAATCTTTTTTTTTTAATTTATAGCTTTTAAGCTACAAATACACATTTTTAAGAGCATCCTGTCGGCATGCACAGGCTTGCTGATGTCACTTTTCAGACATTTATTTACTGATAAACCAGGATGCTATCAACTTGTGGACTTTAACATAAAATGATAACATTGGTATTAATTTCTTGTATTTTTTTTGCAGTTGAAAATTGTTTGCCACAAATATTACCTGCCAGTTGCGTAATAGTAATAACAATAACTTAATTTGGGATATAACGTTGTCATGCAAAATCATTATATTCCAAATGAGCAAGTAACAATGTGACACAATGGACTGCTCGGCACGTTTTAAGCCTGGGTTTGGTATCTTACAACATAATAGCAACATAATTTTATAATAATAAATTGCTTGTCAGATTTTATTTTCAGTACTTGTTCTTCAAAGTTGTGTTAACTTGGGTGACGGTTTTGCGTAGCAGTCAGCAGGTCAGGCTGAGAAGCACACGCTCGCGTGACATGAAGTTACGGGTCACTCAGGAATCCAAGATTTCACACCTCACACAAACGGTGAGAAGCTGCAAGAAAAGCTTTGCGTGCAGGGTGAAGTGCGCGCTTGCCTTTCCTCCGCCGTCTTGTACTGGCTGATGCGTGTTTGTATTAAACCCTGGTTTTGCACTGATAAACACAGCCAGGCCGCATTTCGATACACAACACAAATCTTCCATATTAGACGTGTGTTTTTATGTGAGGTCTCACCTGAATCAGAGGAAAAATGCTGACAGAGGAACACAGTATAATACCAAGTATGATGTCGGAGCTGCTGCGTGAACAATGTCATGTTTTATTGCTTTGTGTCACGCTATCAATCATCTGTTCCATGTCAAGAAAGCTAAACTCCTTTGTTCGTGAGCACCATTTGTTAACGATGGTAATGGTGCAGGAAATGTCATGTTTTTGTGATAAATTCCTCCCAAAAGCGCCACAAATACATTCCCGGAAGGCAACATTTTCCAAGCTAGGGGCCTGAAGGAGGAATTACATTCCAGGATAGTAAATCCCGTCGGTCTTGTGGAGACTGTCACCTACTGATTAGTTCTTGTGTCTCTGTCCATCCCCGGTGCCAGATAATAGCCTCCCTGCTGTGAATGATTAAGGTTTGCGGGCACTCTGCTCCCTCGCTCCCAGTGCAACATCACTAGACGTGCCTCTCTACATGTGCCCCGCCGCGTGATGTCTAGGTGGTGTCGTCTCCGCGGCACACAGGTCTGTGCTGTGTACGCGCTAAGATCGCTCCAGGATATCTGTGTAGCCCCTGGGAAAGTCTGTCCAGTGTGATGGGTCTGTAGCTGCATCAAAGCCTCTTTGTGAGATTTTTGCAATCTTATAAATTTAATGCCAGATCAAATTATCCTGGGCACCACCATCTGATACACTGTACAATCACAAACTTGCAGGATCGACAGATACACGGCATCATTGCACCGATGGTATTAAAGACGCAAATCTTTGCAAAAATAACTTTCACATGCAAGGAAGGAGCTACAAAAAAAGGAGGACAAACAGAAAAAGGTGGGCCTAAGTGATGTGATTTCATGCTGCATTTCTTTGGGTTAGAAAGGCCTGAAATAAACCAGGTCTGTTTGTAATTTGGGCGTAGCGGCGGTCTTGGCTGTCAATATTCAGTCGAATCACTTGCAACATCTACACTGATCACACATGTCGAATGACACATCTCTTCTTCTTCCCGTGACATTATTTCATCACATGTGAATAAAATCATCAATGCATTTAAAGTAAAAAAGCAGAATCTGGTCTGTTTGTGCGGCAGACCATGAACAACAAACAGAGCCGGCATGGCTAACAAACAAACAACAAATGGCTGCTTGAGGTCACTTCCATGCAGCTGATGTCACGCTCATCTCCAGTGTATTTCAGGCATCAACTGATGTTGCAGCAGTCACACTGTGAGATGATCATCCTGAATTTCTTGCTGACGTTTTTCCGGCTGTCTATGGTCGTCACCATGACAACTTCGTCTTACAACCTCTCACAGTGCGACGTAGGACCACGGTTTTAGAATAATGACTCATGTTATATTGCCACGTTGGGTCATATTTTATCTACGACAGCCCTAAAAATCCCACATACCAGCCTCAGACAAACGTAGAACACCCTTACTGTTCCACATGGATGGCTTGGTGAAACAAAAAGCATCCACAGAAACCTGTCACCTCGCTGATACAGAGCACACGCAGGTGATATGAATTAATTTAGCTACACCTAGGTCACACACACACACTCACACACACACAACTAGCTTTGGCAACACACGTGTGGCACAAAACCGCCCCTTGCTCTCTACACTAAACAATATATATATATATATTTGTTTCAAAAGATTTTAGTATTTTTTTTTAATGAATGCAGTGATTGATTTTTGCTCGAGGGCTGTTGTCCCAGTCCCCTGTAAGGGGGATGAGTGTGTTGATATTCCAGGGACAGGCCAAAAACTGACCACCAGCAGGTTCCATAGATGTTCAATAGGGGGACATGTCTATGCACAACTTATAGTGACAAGAGGCCAAATATTATCATGCTGAAAAATGACATCATGCTGACAGCTAAAGGGCACAACAGTGAGATGCAGGACTTCCTCATCCAGCAGCTGCGACATCCCACACCATAACAATCCTGGGCCACTCTGGAGAAAACACTCATGTCAGCAAAGCCCTCGAGCACAGAGTGCCATGCGTGTTTATACCTGCATCATTCATGCGTGACAAGATCACAACATGCAAGAGTTCACCGAACATGTGTGGTAGCCCACTGAAGTTTGTTCCTACACCAGCCAGCAGTTGGGTCAAGGCCTCTGTGGGGACGACAGACAAACCAGCTCTCTAAGGGGACGTCTAAGCTTCTGTGTATCCTGCAGCTGGGCCAACCTAGAGCTGTTCTGAAGAGATCTCACGGATGCGACAAATGAATGTTTTGTTGGAAAACCAGAAACACTCCTCGGCTGTGAGTGCAGTCACAGTCAATAATTTTTTTTTTTTTTTTTTATTGGAGCAAGGACACTGACCAGGTCCGTCGTGCAATGCCTGGCCATTAAAATGTGACACTTCGTTTTTGTGCCTTATGTCTTTTTCACATTGGGGGATGAAATGGTCCTCCAGACAGTTGAAATGACAGCATCACCATAGAAACACCTGCAGAGTGGCGAGAATATAGACACACACGTGTATATATGGCCAGAGCAAAATGAGCCAGTGTAGCTGGTCGCTGTCCTCTCCTTGGTGACTTTTTAAATGAATGCAAAAATTACAATTTGTTAAATGCAAACTTGCTTTCTTCATTAAATGCTCCTTCACAGTCGTTTGCATCGCTGGTCAAGAGCAAGATGTTTACATGTTACCATGACAACCACAGAGTCTGAGGCGCTCAGTTCTAAGACTGTAAAGCAGTGTTACATTTGCTTTCTGCATTTGAGACTCTTTGTTTGTTATATTAATTGTGACTGTTCTGTTATTTACTTAAACTGGAAGTTTAGCCAGGTTACCCAGAGATGAACCACAAATGGAGCGAGCGGGTGTGTTGTGCACGCCATTCCCCGCACGGAGAGAATAGTTTTCTCGGAATATACCAACAAAATACATTCTCTCATGAATGGGTGCATGAGGCGATGGAGTGTCACGCACTGGAGCGTCAGCAGCTCCTGTATTAACAAAAACAGCAACATTTTCGACCAACCTTTTGTGTCTAAAGTGCAAGAATTTGAAAAATATTCATAGATTCAGTGGCGTTTGTCTGAATTTGCATTAAATTATGCGATCCCAGTCTCGTGATATTCTGGAGGGACTCCCAGTCCAGAATGCATTGGTAATTATGGTGGTGGTTTCGGCTGATGTTGGGTGCAGGCCTGGGGTTTGCATGTGCATGGAAGGTGGGGGAGGTAAAATTACAGCACTCCCACTACTGCAAAACTGGACCAGACCACTGACATTGTCAGAGGTTGTATTTGTCAAGATCATAAATGTGGAGAGAGATCAAGAAAAATCAATCCCTTAGCCACCCCTCACTTTAGAGCCGCTGAACTTTCACTCAGCAGATTTGGCAGAGGTCTAAAGAATCATACCTCTCCATCAGAGCCAAAGCAGGAGCTCAAGCTGCTCCGAAAAGACAGCATGAAAAGATTGAGCAAAGCAAACAAAATCTAATTGAAGTAAAGAGAAAATATCCTTGCTGGAACACAGAGACCTTCAAAAACCTTGGATAAAAGTTGTGTGTTTAAAATTTGAACTCGATTGTAGGAGAATGATTTTTAATTAAATCAAATATACATATTTTAAATGTTTAATACTGATTTAGTCATAGTTATAGGGGTAGATTTACCACAGAAAAGCAGAATAATGCTGTTGGTAGAAGGAGGTCCATATCAGCGTTGACTGCCAATGAACATTTAGTGACTACATATGTCACTTTTTTATCCTTAAGAGAAAATCCTATAATCCCTAGTTAGAAAGGTGCAGCTCAGAGCAGAGCAGCGGCTTTAGACAAGTAGCCTTTTCCTGCTCTTGTGACGACGAAAGCTGTTGGGAAGTAAAAATGGCACAGTTCCTACCCCTCTTTTCAAAATAAATATACTCTGAGAGGTGCAAATGTGGAAGACCAAGAGAAAACAGGACGAAAAAAAAACATTTTGCCACCTAAACCAAACTACACTAATCTATACTAAACTAAACTGAACTAAACTAGGCTGAGGGAAGCTGCCATTCCATTCTGATAAAAAAGGGTGGTGATGGTAATGAGGGAATATATTGAATGCATTAAAAAAAACAATCAGATTAGATTAGATTAGATCTTTATTTTTCCAGGATGGAGAAATTTGTCTTTGGCTTCACAATGTCTCTGTTAAGGAACAGAGAGACTGAGAGACTTGGAGAGTGTTGGCAGAAAAAGAAGACATGGCCATGGTCAAGATGATAGAACCTCCCCAACAATGGCTGCACACCGGTATCTTTTCGAATGTGGCGTCTTGGTTACACTCTGGGAGGTTCTGATGGTCTTTTGTCTGTTTGGCAGATGATGAGCCTCTTAGCCACAAATCCTGAGCTGGAGCATCGGCTAGATGTGGACCACCAAAGGGACCACCAAAGGTCCTCAGTGGGGGTTCCTGTCGATCAGCTGATTGTGCTGCACCAGTCACATTGCTGGATGGTGTCTCACATAGACCAGGCAGGTCTTGGAGGCAGCAGTGTGTCAACCTCCACAGTTGGCGCACTTGGCTACCCGTTGTGTGCCCTTACGGTGGTGGTGGTTCCCCCACATCTGAGGCACACTTCTTTATTAGTGCAGCTGGCTGACATGTGGCCAAACTGTTGGCATCGGTAACATTGCTGGACCTTCAGCGTGGGCCGTGCCTCCTCCACTCTGTATCGGCAATGGCCCATGTAGATCCCCTCGTACGGGAGCTCGTCGGCATGAACTGCCTCAGTCGAGGTGATCTTGAGGAATGTGGTCGGCTGCTTAGTGTAGTGACTGATGATTCTCTCTACCTTTCTCTCTCTCTACTGAATTCTTGTTTCTCCAGTTGGTTTTGGACCTCTTCCTCTTTAACATGGATTCCCATGCCTTTGATGACCAGCGTATACACAGTAAGGGTTTCAGGGGGGTGGGCCGGCTCTTTTCTGTGCCAGCATTTGAATGGCGCCCCTTTGAATGTCCCCTTTGGCCATGGGGCAAGTAGGGATTGCTGGGAGGAGAACATTTTGTTTTTAACGTGAACAAGCTTTTCAATTTCAGCTTTTGGTTTGAATCTTTGAATCTCTTGATGGATGGCTCGGTTCATCGAGAAGGCACCATTGTTGGGGGTTTTGTAATTTTCGATCACAACAGGTGTGACGTCTTCCTGGACTTTTGCCTCGCGTCTTGCACTCTTAGTGCATTCATTAATGAAAGTTTTCTATTTTCACATGTTGTTTTTTAACAATCTCAGAGAAGCTGACAGAAGGTTGTGGGGGGATGGCGAGGTTGGCCTTTGTCGTAGATTCCAAAGTGGAATTGGCAGCAGGTCAAATAATTCTCGGGGCCTTTTAATTGTGTTTCTCACATCTGAGCTTGCGGATGAATACTTGGTTCATTTAGTTTTTTCCTAGTTGCATCAAAGGACACATCCTATAACATCAATCAGACAATACAGTGAGATCATTTTCAGAATCACGATTTCACTGACAGTCAAAGTCTCTGGGTGGCTGTGATGCTTTGCGACATCATCATAAAACCTGTGGCCCCGCCCCTCAGCCAGTGATGGCACACTATCCCAACGATCAATTCTTTCATTAGCCTGTGCATTACTGGTGCCCTCAGAAAGTGCCAGTCCAAGTTCACCGGTGGAGGGAGGGGTGAGAACAGGCGCGAAGGCCACATGTGATGCATCAACCTGAGAATCGACAGTCTCAGGAAGGAGTAAGGGAAAAGATGTGATCATATATAAACATCCAGCGTGAATCTGCATATAGAGAGAACCCATCAATCTACAATAAAGCCAAGACTTTGCAGATTTGGGGATCCTGGGTACACCTCAGGATAGATGGTTCATCTAAGTAATTCCAGAGATATCTCTCCTTTTTGCAAAGGAGAAACATGTTTCTGCCTCAGCTTTATGTAGATATTATTATATAATACTGGCCATGGCACTTTCACTCAATGACTGGAATGATTCCAGTAATTTTAGTCCCCATCAAGCATTCTGACCCAAACATGTAACAAAATGGACCCAGGTAGAAAAATACCATAATTATTCAGTGGCCACCCAATCATAGCTTCTCCCACTTCTATTTTGGACCTTCTTGTTTGATTGCCCTCACTGATTGACCGACTGCATGCTGCTGACCCAATCTGTTTCCTGCTTCTCATTCATGAATTCCCTCACAGTCATAACATCACCACCAGCATCGCAGTTCGGCCTCATATAACCGCAAGAACTGCCTTCCTCTATCTTTGAAAATGTGTCATGACTGTGTATGTCTCACCTCCTGTTTACTTGCCACAAACCACTTAGATTTCAGCTGAACAAGGCCTCTGCTAATGAGAAGAGCAAAACAGGTCAGCCTTGTCGGAGCGTTGCCCTCACTTGCAATTTCCTCCCCGATGTTACAGGTTTAATCTATTTCAAGGCAACAGAAATCTTTGTTTCCCTTACAAAAAAAAACAAAAAACAAAAAAACAACAACACAAAACCTCCAATGGTAGTATATCAACTATCTGCGATTGATTGGAGTGCTTTTTAAGATTCGGAAGCCTTGCAGGGGGCCGCTATCTTAGTTCTGTGCATGATTGTATCATAGAAATCCAAAACAATAAATGAATAAAAAAAAAAAAAAAATCAACACATCATCAGAGACCAAAGTGGTGAAATAAGTGTTTGCACTCCTCCAACAACTACTCCCTGGTGTTTTAGGGGTTTTGAAAAGCGGTAATGCATAAAATAGCAATGGAAAAGCTGGGTTCTGTAAAAGCTCTGCTGTGGTAAACACTTAGCTCACGTAACTGACCAGCTGTTTCCCAAACTTTGTCTTTCTCTCCCAGACGGCGTGCGGCATATCCAACACTGCCTGGTACTAATTAATCAAGTTTGGGGAATTAATACAATTAAAAACTTATCCAACTGAAGGTAATTCTTCAAATCGTTTCCCTGTTTTTGGACTTGTGGATGCTTTTCTTCTGAGTAGTGTGTTACAGCCACGCAGAACGTCGCCCGTACCGCTTTCTTCTGGCAGTAAAACCTAGACGATTGTATTTGCTCAAAACCAGTTGATGAAATACATCTCTTTTTTTTTTTTTTTTTTTGCAAAATACCTACAATTCAATTAAATTTCGCTTGATAATTTAATAGAAATAACAGCATTTGACAAATTTTAAAACATGCAATCATATCACAATAATGGTCACATGTCATGACACCCCCCCCCCCCCCACCTTTAGAGCAGATGAAAGTAGGACCTTGATAACCTGAGTGGGTTGTTTATCTGCTAGAAGGCCCGCAGCCCTCCAGTCAACACCCTCATCCATCCCTCCCTTTCCTTATAAAACTGAAGAACAACTGTTGTGAGCTTGTCACCTAATCATTTGCCTCTCGCACCACTGAGAATACTGATAAATGCCTGCTACCTTCAGGATTATGAACACGCAGATGCCGTGTGCTGTTGTCTAATGACCTGTGGATTCTCCGAGCGCAGTCCTCTGCATGACTGATGGCTGTCAGCAGTCAAACTCGTCTCTATCCACTGGCTACAGGTTGACAGGTTTTTGCTTTATTTAATCATATTTACCACGTAAATTGGGATTATTGTGTAATATCCTCTGATTATGTGACGAATGAATATATAATTCCTTGCTGGATTATGTTGACAGGCGCTTTTCAAAAGGGCGAAACACTTGACACGGAAGGTTTAGTGAGTTTGGTCTGGTGGGCGCACAAGATGAACGACTGGAACACCAGAGACTGGTTTGCAGCCTGGCTCCTGTGTACAGGTTTAAGTAATAAACGCTAATGCTGCATCTTGAGCTTCAGGCCAAAACAAGACAAGTTTTCCCGTATCAAAGCAAGACTGTGATCTTCCCTCTTTCCCTTCAACCTGGGTTAACCCACAAGAGAGCAGACTGACTGCTTTTCTACTGCGTGTAGATGCATTTCTTTAATTACTGTTTTATTTTTGCATTTTTTTTTCTCTCGCATGTTCCATTCATGTCACAAACGTGCCACAGGGTAAACAGAGTCGGACAAAGTAACACAGAGGGCAACGACAGCGTTGCGTGATTTCTATTCGTCATTATTATTACTTTGAACGACTGCAGCTCACTTCTCCCTGGTCTACTGGCTCGGACGATTAAAGAAAGACTACAGGATTTTCCAAAATGCAGCTGCCTCAAGCAGTTCTGGGAGCACATCAACACAAGACTTTCAAAGAAAAGGGAAAAATAAAAATAAATAGAATACTTTATTTTCTAAAAACTACAAACACGCTTTCCTTGCCTCCGTGGCAAATGGTGATAGCGGAACACCAGCAATGTTTAGCTGGGTTTTGTCTCAGGCTGACCAGAGCTGATAAATACTCGTGTCTACTCTCTGTAGTGTAGCTGCAGGTCCACCCGGTAGATGAGGAAGTCGATTTAGGGAAAACAAAGGTCACAATTTATTCACATCAGAGAAAAAAAATGCCTTGAATTTAGAGACGATCAGTTACAGGACAACCAGCTGTGAGGGGTAAACAGCGGTACAGGTCTCCAATAATGGATCTCTGCTCCGACGTCCTCCACTAGCATAATGGATTCAGTAACAGTGCATCGCATCATACAGCACTGATGCACAAATAAATGCACACGCTTTAAAACACGCATCAGTTTCCCTCGGATCCTGCGACCAGGCTTCACAAAGCAGGACCACCTTAACCCATTTACAAATGAATCAGACTGCAAACTTTACCTTCACCCCTCTGGGAACCTGTGTAACTCTCTCCCTCTCTCTCTCTCTCACACAACACTTACGTGCACACACACTCACACACACACACACACACACACACACACACACACACACACACACACACACACACTCTGTACAGCACCCTGCAAACACGACTCCCTAGGATTTTCTGCTGATTCCCATTGGATACAAAAGCCTGTTGTTAGCAGGTGGTAGAATTTTGTTTGTTTGTTTGTTTTGGGGGTTTTTGGCCCTTGAAAAATGTTCTCCACCTCTGGAAATCTGGAACATTCCCTAAGTAGCGTGAAGGTTTGTAGCAGCCACTCTTCTGTACGTCTCTCCACCGCAGTGCTGACTCAGCGTGTGATGTGTTCTTTAGCCACACTTAAGAGTGCGGTGTCAATTCCACACAAGCCATAACAGACCAGAAAACAAAACAACCAGTGATGCAGCGACCATCAGTTTCCCCCGTTGCTCCACTTAACCTTTGCACCACAGTTCGTTAAATTAAGATGTCAATTCAACTCTCGCGTGGACAGATCAACACTGAGCCCCGTCCAGAAGTTTCTCAGACTCAAACAGAAGTTCAAACCCCATTGGTGGTTTCTTATTTGAGGAACTTAAAGAGGGCCTAGAAGAATGAAATGGCTTGAGTTCCTGTGGCGGGCTAAACTGTGGACCTCCTTTAATTTTCTTGAGCAGTGTTTCAGTAATTCTTAGAACTTGCTCACTGTTAATACACCCGTGCAGCACACGGCTTCTCCAGGCGCCGCCGTACAGCCGGCCATCTTCCTTCTTGTGTTTCCCCCTCATATAGATTGAGGAGAACCATTATTCCCCACGGGAGCCTCCAGACAGCCTGGGATGGAGCTGTGACAAAGCTCTGAGGCAGGATCACATCATGATACACCGCTGATTGCAACAATGAAACACTCTTTTCACGAGAGGTTCTTTCGCTCTCAGATGGTCTCTTTTGTGGCTGCCCGAGCCTGTACTGCCATTTCCCCGGAGATGTGTTCATGATTCCTGAGAATAAGTGAAAGAGAACACAAATGGAGCAGACGGCTTCAACGCGTGGGGGGGGGGGGGCTGAGAGGATTCACAGCCTTATTTACTAGAGGGAACTTAGGTTGTTTGCAAGAAAACTCAGTAGGCGAGCAAAAAAAAAACGAGTTCTGAGTTGAAAAAAAAGAAATATATCCAGTATATATCTATATCTATATCTATATATATATACATCAATATGTGGGATTTAACATGTGTTTAAGTGTTCAGTTTGGAGCAGTGAGGTTTTTTTTAGTTGCACTGCAGCATTAACGCAATAATGATATTGGAGGTCAAAAATCTTCAGTGTTGCTACAGAGGTTTAGCTTTAATAAAATAGCACAGTTTTGTTTGAGTTGCTGTGGTGTAAATGCGTGGAATGACGACTCTTAGTAATTTGTGTGTTTTTACAGGTCAGGTCTTCATTCTAGAACCGCATGTGAATTTAAAACCTCAGTCGAAAAAGATCATCCATGGGTTCATTCCTTCTCATCTGGATTATTCCAACTCCCTTCACACGTCTCTCAACAAGACATCTGTTAATGGTTTGCAAATGGTTCAAAACGCTGCAGCCAGAGTCCCGACCGAGTCCAGTAAAAGATCTCACGTGACACAGATCACCATGTACTTGGTTGCTCATCAAAGTAAGAAAACAATTCAAAATCCTTGTGAGCCGCGAATGGTCTGACCCCACACCTGAACTTCTGCAGGTAAACAACACAACTGGACTCTGAGCAGGGCCCCGATTGGTCCCTGGCACAGCTCCTGCTCTCTGGATTGGTCTCCCTTGAGACTGACAGTTGAGGAACTCCGGTGACGCATTTAGGGTCACGAGTGTTTGCTTCATATCGTCTGGTTTGCCTTTTGTTTCTGGCTGGCTTCGCTTGCATTTTGATCATTTGCTTCATGGCGTCTAAAGTTGTTGTTTTTTTAACCTAAGCTAATATCAGGATATTTCATTCATATTTAATTTGCTATGGTGATTGTTGAACCCCGAAAAAAACGAAATACGCCAGCTCCGTCCTGGATGGACGGTTGAAAGAGGAACACTGTGTCATGTTTCTATCTGCATGAAAACAGATCCATCAAATCTATGACTATAAATAATCAGTTCAGATCTATGTAGTCGCTATGGATCTATGGGGAACCAGGGCCACATTGAGGAACTTTTTTTGAGGGTCTTTGAGAGTGTATTCTCGTAATACTACAGTTACGTTTCTCAGAAAATGATGCCCATAAATTCCCATAAATTTACAACTTTATTTTCAAAATCTGCGATTTGTTTTGTTTCACCCCGATGCTCCGCCGCACACATCAGCTGTGAAAAAATACTGCTGGGGTCAACAGCAGCAGAACACTGAGGATTCTGTTTAATTCTCCACAGAACACACGGCTGCAACACACACCGGACGCGTGTGGCAGGTAAACAGGCGCTGATGTTACTCGTCACAAGGCCACTGTGTATTTAAAGGTCAAACAACAAGTGATCGTGCATTTTGCCCTGAAACGTGCCTCCAAAATGTTGTGTGCAGTTTCACGACCGTCTGCAGTCAGTCTTCACTTTTAGTCAACAATTCTTTTCCAAATCTTAGAATTCAAATTTCATTTTGAATTCTGAACCTTTGGTAAATCTCATCGAGATCAACAGATGGTCTTTATTTTTACCCTCGCCAGCAGTTAGCAAGACGCTCGATAGCGATCAAATAGTCAGAGCTTCATTGTAGTAGCAGATTGTCAATGTTCCATTATGAAAAAGATTTGTGTTTTGTTCAGTTTGGCTGTTTTACAGCAGAGCAGTGAAGGGTATTTGACGTTGCTGTCAGCAAGGCTGCAGCAAGACATGTTGGAATTTTAAGAACATATTTTATCGAGCTCCATCAACCTCTCCATTTATATTCTGTGGCTCCTCTCCAGTTCACACATTCATTAATGCGACTAGAAGCAGACATGTTTTTCTTCCTCTATCTTCAGTTTTCTTTTTTGACTGGGGCATCCGTGATAGGAAGCAGGAAGAGAGAGTGTCAGTATCGATTGTGGCCCAAAATTACACTTTCATCAATCAAGAGTCAAAATGTTAATCATTTCTTGCTGTACTGAAGCTCCCCCGCAGGCAGCGTTTGGCTGCAGAATAAACACTTGCAATTCAAACTAAACTGCCCATAGTGACAATATTTCAACGTAATTATATACAAATAAAATCACTGAAATTTGATGCAGTTCGTTTTACTTTGAACATTTTGTACTTTTGGCTATTTTGTGCAGGCTAATGGGCTACTCTTTATCAGGGTTTACATGTGCAGCATGTCAAGGCGAGGAACATCAAATGGTTCAACAAAGTATTTGCTATTTTCCACTTTTTCTTCACCATTTCCATCCAACGCATTATTGGATATTTCAGGGTATCAAAACACCCTAGGGACATACTTAACAAGTGAATTCAATGAAGACCACCCCCCCCCCCCCCCCATACCACACCACAGAGATATGCCAGAAATGGGTTTGCATCTCGCAACCAATTAAAACGCAGATCGCTGGACAAGTTTGATAAAATTCTTTCGCCAAAAGGGAAATCAACATTTACAGCCTGAGAACACATTTCTCTTATTTTCTGTAACAATTTAAACACAGTCATGGGAGCGCTTAACCTCACATTATGTTTAAGGTTTACAGAATGGCAGCAGCACGTACGTTCGGTGAAATATTCTCTTCATTAAGCTTCTAACCAGGTAACGTCCGCATGTTGACTGTGTGTCTCTATCCACACATGAATAAGCAGCGGGGGCTGAGGAGAGGTCAGACCCCTGTGTCCGTCAGAGCTGTGCTTCTATTAGACAGGGGGGTTTAAGCAAAGCTCCTGAGGGGATTAAACACAAATTGAAAAGGAGAAAAGGAAACTTTTCCTAAAATAAATCACGGATGTTGCTGGCTGGCGAGAGCATTTGACGTCATCTGTGGCCATGAGAGACGGCAAAACGACACGTAAGCATGACTGAAGTAGAAGTGCTTGTAAAGAAGTAGGCTCTTAAATGTACTTCAAAGTATAAATAAAAAAAACAACAACAACAACCAAAATGATCTGCGTTCTCTTTTTTAAAGAATGAATATTCGAATACCAATACAGCAGACATGATCTTTCTTATCGGGTTTTGGTAAGTGGAACCATGTGTTGTGCCCCCCCCACATAGGAGAGCGAAGAAGTTCTTGAACAAAAATCCCTGTCTCCTAATCTTCTAATGTCAATCATGCAAAAAAAACAACCCTAAGTAACAAGCTTTTTTCTTTTTATTAATCAAAGTACTGTGGTAGTAAGTAGATACTGTATTTATGTTCAAATGAATCTGTGGAGGAAAAGTAAAAAGTTGCAAACCTGACAGCTGCTACTTATGAGACGCTTGCTTGCCATCATAATACTCAGAATTAGCATCAGTTAAGAAAAGCTGCTCACTAAGCTGCTCCTGGTGCTGCCGTCTAATCTAGGGTCACACAAGCTCCCTCACCAAGACACGGTGACGACCCCCAGGGAGCAGAGAGATGGAAAGATGAACACGCTCAAAACTGGAAAAATGTGCTTTGACTTGAAAAGTTGACTCCCACTTTGGGATTGTTAGGATTTATCAAGCTAACTTACGTGTACGCTGGCTTTAAAATACAAGCCTGGAGTGTTGCTGATATGAACAGACACACACACGCGCGCACACACACACACACACACACACACACGCACACAGGAAGTTTGACCAGCATTCAAACCTGCCTATCTACTGAAGGTCAACTGAACAGAACAAACTGTATGACACTGATTAATTCCACACGTGTCCCGAGGTCAAAACACATCCTGGTGAGATTCATGGGGGAAAGAATCTCTTTTTTCTGCTGCTAAGGAGGGTCTGAGGAGGGTCTGAAGGGAGTATTGAATCTCCTCTGTGAGAAAACAGAGTCTATTTTATATTCACTAATGGCCGAAACATTAGTGAATACAAAGTGATGATCTTTTTGCCTTAAGGCGTAGCTTCAGTGGAAGCTCCTCGTTGGGGAGACTAAAGCATGTGTGGCCTTATCATCTTCCTCGCTCTCTATTCCTTTCGGTATTATCCCTTCAGAGCTCCAGAGACCTGTGCTTAATGGTGTCTCTTTAGAACAACTTTTTCCCATAAATCTTATTACATGATGCTGTTTATTCAGAAAAAATAAAAGTCGATACATCAAGCTTTTCTTGTTTCTCAAGAGTTAAGCTGCTAATATCGGTGCAGACAAAGTGCACTGCTCCAAATTAAGCTCTCATCACGGATAGATAATAAAGGACACGGGAATCAACCTTGTCTTTCTGTATTCCTCAAGCTATTGCTGAAAGAGTCTGTCGTTACAACACAGAATGGATGCGAAGAAATACAACAACACTATCAGGTTTGTCAAAGAGGGAGAGAGCGAGAGGGAGAGAGACAAACAGACAGACAGACAGAGAGCTGGAGCTGACAGGTCAATCAAATAGCGGGTAATAGTTCATTTTATCTGTGTACGCTTCCCTAGGGGAGTATCATGACCAGACACCTGCAACCCATACAAAATTCAAGCACAGTGAGAGGGCACCCAACTTCAAACAGGGCCAGGATTTGAGTCAAAGATTTCAATCAGCACTGGCATTATCCCGGCCTGCAGGCATAGATGTGTGGAACTGTTCTGTCCATCTTAAGACTCGGGTCTGTGGAGCACAAGCTGGATGCTTCTTTGAATCACATCTACTGTCATAAATATATAAATATATATTTTACTTTAAAAAAGCTTATCTTTCTGCATGCAGAGGTGTTCATCATTTTTAATTAACCTCACTTCCCAGCAAAAATCGATGTTCCTTTCAAGAAGTCACAAATACTCAGTGAGATGCTGTTCCACTGCTGCGTTGCTTCTTTCGAACACGTTCCAAACAGAACCAGACGCGTACATTTAGCTTGAGGCCAATAACGACGGATGGCTAATCACAGCAGAAAGCCCAAACACATCCATTACAACCTCCTAAGTGCATCGTCTGTAATAACTCTCAATGCTGTATTTTCATTTGGTGACTTTAGCCATTGTTAGGCATCATCATCAAAGGAAACATACGTGGCTCACTCTTTCTGCATTCCGTCGCCACCTAGTGGCCGTAGTAGTTATGCCCACAGGAGAGTAGGAAGTCACATGAGGCGAACAGCAAAGTGCTCAAAGGCATCCATTCCAAACTCTGGAGGTGAATAGCGCTGTGTGATCCAGGTGTCTTTAACTAACACTTTGATTTGAGCTAAAAACACACTTGAACTCTTCCCTTCTACTGTGGCAGAGCTGCAAATAAGTCGGTTTGAGGCGTGAATGATAACTGAGGATGCACGTCTGTGTTTGCAAACAGGCGTAGGGGGTTTTTTTTGTACATTTTTCTGCTGTTAGCCGTCAGTCGCCAGCAGCTTCAAGCTAAATCAGAGTGGCTGGCACTTCCCGCATTGTGCAATCTGAAAAAAAAAAAAGTAATGCAGGAGGTGAAAAAAAGCTGTCTTTGTGAGCTCAAGGCATCTATTTGGAAGTACTTGAAAGGTATAATACACTTTTTGGTATGGTTTGTAAGCAAAAGTATTTTTTTTTGTTACCAACAAAGCCCCTCTCTCTGTTTAGGCTTCTGGGTTCATTCTGGTTGGAGAACACTTTGTAGCAGCAGAGTAACTGTGCCACTGAACTGCATGACTTTTAGTTTGTTGGTACTGAAACGCATAACCTTTGCTTTTTACTTCAATCAGTTCTGACTGCCAGGGGGAAGGAAAACTCAAATACAACCTGTCTGGCACTTTTCAGTGTTTTCTACTGAAAATAGGAGTCTGTAGCTACTGAAAATGGAGTTGTTCTGAAGACTGAGTGAGAACTTCCTCTGAGACCTCCACAGAGCCCGACAGTAAAGCTGGTATACCAGGTGGAACAATGTGCTTTTTTTTTTGTTTTTTTTGTGCTGATTATTATTAATACTGAAGAAGATCAATAACCAATATCTGAAACGATATACAAAATGAAAAACTTCAAACTCCGACATAAAAGTATTACCAGAGAACTGACCGTAAACAAACGCAAGAGGCTCCCAGGATGCACACCAAAAACATGCCAGGGAGGTAAACTGGAACTCTGAACAGTCGGTGGGTGTGAGTGGTCGTCCAGGGTGACCCCCGGCTCCCACCCGGTGACAGCTGGGACAGGCTCCACCCCCCCCCAGACGCAAACCTGGATAAGTTATTGATGGCAGATGGAAAAATAAAACCCTGATAATAATAATAATGATAATGATAATCATAATAATTAAGAAAAACAGCTGAATATTAGATGAAATAAATGAGCAGAAATAATGAGGTGAAAGAAGCTAAAACACTGGGTAGCTGTTTCCTTGAATGGAATATGAGAACGCAGCTTTGAATAAAAGATCATACAGTACATGCAGCATATCCCATGGTCACAGTGATTCATCAGATGATTATAATAATCAGCCCTAAGAATAACGAAGTGGGCATGTGAAACTAGTGAGGACATACCAGGAATGAAAATCTGTAATTTAAATAAAAGTGTGTCCAAGTGAGAGGTACGGTTGCTTACGGGGGATAAATCCAGTGGCTCTCTGAGCACTAAGCTTGTGCTCAAATTTAGAGTTATGATACCTGCCTAATGTAGAGATCTGTTACCTTTTTACCTTTTTAACTTCGATTTTTAATATTCATGCCAGGATTGAAGTCTCCAGGTAGTCAGGGTTCAACTAAAGGAAATAGTTAAGCTAACTGAGCGAAAGCGCTAATTGAGCTGAGGGACCCATGCGGTGACTGAGCGGAAATATAATTCAGGAGGAAATATTCTTAAATCTAAATGCAAATTGGAAAACTGCCACCGCACACATGCATGCGAGTGTTTTGGGTTGGTTCACACACGGTTGGTGCACATTCCAGTGTGTACAAATTCATTTGGGACTATTCCACGATCAGTGTTTAGCAAGCCTGCAAGGAATTGCTGGAGCATCCAGATAAGGACGCTTTGGTGCAGAACAGCTGTGTAGTACTGGGCTGTTGTATGTAGTATTTTTTTGTAGTCACTGGGTTGGTATTGGTGTGCTCTGCTGCACCACCTGTCACTGTGTTATCTGAAGGGAACCATGGGAGTCCTTATGGGTGGATCTTAGTAATGCCAATTACTTATCACAAAGCAGCAGCGTGATAAAAACCCTCTGTGTCGATAGGCTTCTTTTCCCCCCCCCACAGAGATGCTCGACAGTTCGCAGTCAATCATCGAGCAAACAATAAGATATTTTTAACTCATTTTGACATGGAAAAAAAAAAAAGTTTTGTATATTTATTCTAACACCGAGTGCTCGCCAAGTAATGGTTCCAAAATAAATCCCTCAGATCATACATTCGAAACTTGTGCACCACATCCACGTATTTTTCAAAAAAGCTCAGAGAAATGAAAAATATATTTGCGTTCATGCTCCAAAAACATAAATAAATAGAATGTTTCACTGCAAGAAAGATGGATACGGTAATGTGTGACAAACTTATCCAGAATAACCAAGTGGTTGGAGTGAACATTCTAAGTGAGCACACGCCAGAATCGACTGAACCGCAGAGAAGTGCTCACATAACAGCAACATGAAGTTCAACTGGAGTCAAACAGTGAACTTGACTGCAATAAAAAAGTAAATCTCAACATTTTTCGGGAGGAAAACATTAAATTCTACCATGGTCTTTCACATGCATATGAGTGGAGAATTTTACAGACAAATTTATAAATTTGTAGCGGTCCGTGCAGGCGTAGTCGCTGCAGAGGCCTTTTGTGCTACGACACAAAGAAACAGTCTTGTACTTGTAACTGAGTAGCTGCTGAAATGCTAACAGTATGCAAACAAATTAAACACCAGTTTTTGTATAATGAGAAGACAGACTTTCTTTTACCTCATTACTGCATGTAGCCTCTAACTCTTTGCCCAGCAAGGCGCTACACATAGCGACTTCAGCAGACGTCAAAAACGGTGTTGCTGTGTGGCTCAGTGAGGTCGGAGGACCACATGATTTCTCTCAGTTTTATTTATGTTGTGTTTATATGTGTTTTTCTTGTGTTTTTTTTTTTATACACTTAGCTTCTTATACTGTACACTTCCAGAAAATGTTTTTCCCCGGAGGGACAAGGAGCCATTTATGGTAACTTCATGGAGAGAGGATTTTTCACTGGATGGAAAACTATGCACACCCCTGAATGCAGGATAAGTCATCAAATATTTGAGTTGTTTTTACTGGAAGAGACAATACAAGCATTTAATATATCAAGAGATGAGATGAATCGCAAGGGAAGCGGATTAAACCTGGAATATGTATGTTTCATCTCATGGACCTTTAAATTCCTATTCAAAATCGTGTTTACTGAGTTCTGATCGGCTCAACTGATAAGACTGAATTTGTTAAATACTCTTATCTCTTACTCACTATGCCCACGTACTCCTAGCAAGATGTTGGTGGGAAGTAAAATTACCATGGTAACAGCTCTCAAAGGAACCGTGATGCTGATGCAGCCATGAAGAACCCTCCACTTGCCCACTCCCACTTGTTGAGCTCCATAAGAGCTTTGCTGGCCGGCGCCCATGTTGATCCAGCTGCATCCAATCGTCCCTGCGGGCTCGGCGTTAGGTTAGAGGGTTTAACGTGTCATCGGCGGGTCACATTTAGATGATGCGAGCAGGAGTTCTCGATAAATTTGAGTGCATAATGTAAAATGAACGTACGGAAAAATTTGCCCACCAGAGACCCGCTTCATTCAAGTGCGGGTCTCTGGTGCCTCCACCCTGCTAGTTGTCTGATGATAATCTGTTTTTTTATGCTTTGTGTAGTTTGCTTTAATGCATCGCAAGTTGACCTTCAGTGTTGTGAAAGGTGCCCACAAATAAAATGTGTTATTTTAATTCTCACATACATAATATTGGCTTCTTTCCTGGAATGTAAACGCGGTCCTTGGATGGGGGCGTCATTCTGATCACACAAGGGCCCTTCACATGGGCGTTTGCTATCAGACAAATTGGTTAAAGTGGTGAAAGGAAATATTAATTTGTACTTACTGAGGGGAGAGAGAAAGAAATGGTGTGGTTGTGGAGGGAAAAAAAAAAGCGTGAAGAAAATGTCAGCCTGACGCTGCTCTCAGAGACCTTGTACTTTCACTTCTTCTTTTACACGCTTCTGGGAGGATCGCTCGGAGAAGTGTGATTGTGAGATGAAAGGAAACTTTAAATAAAGACACTTTAGTAATTCAGCGGAATGTTTGAGTTTTAACCGCTTTTGAGGTGTGAAGAGAGGGTGCTTTCACAAAGACTGCATAGTAGTTGTTTGTCGTTTAACTTCATACAGCACAAAGAGCAGTAAAAGAAAGTAATCTTGATTTAACATCTGACATCTGATACTGACCCCATGATCTAACAGTTAACACCACTGTGTCTACTTGCTTGTTATTGCCATTTATGTTCAACCATTCACAAAAGGGGCTCACAAAGAGGTTTTGTCCTGCAGGACTGGCTGGTGAGCCCAGAATGCAGGAAGAGCCAGCCACGTGTAGTGAAACCAAAGCTAACCGTCAACAACTGTTCATTTACAAACTTTCAAGGACGTCATTTGTCATAATCCACGCTTGAACTATACGTGTTGGGATTTATTTTGTGTTTGTGGATTCCTGAGCGCACAGCTGGATAAAGGGTGTGTGGATTTACTGGATGACGCACTTGAGAGTTTGTAAACTGACATTTTTGGACTGTCTCCCTGTCCTGTTTTGTTGCTGTAGCTGTTGTCAGTCGTCGGTTGCAATCATCATTGAGCTGAATATACGTGGCTGGATCTTTCTGCGTTCTGGATTCACAAAGAAGCGGTGCAGGAGGGAAGAATGTCTTCATCCGTAGGTGTCCGCGACACCTATTGGTACTTGAAAGGCAAACGGGTGGCAACAAATATGGATGGGGAAACTTGGGAAGGGCAGGCTTTGAGTTGAGCTGAGTATCACGACTAAGAGACACATGTTCCAAATTGATCATGAGGCTCATAAAGAGCAGAAGTCAGGGGTTGTAATTAGATAGGAAGTTATATAAGTGAGTGTCCATTCATGTATCTATGCATCCATTATCCAGCCAAGCTTTAAGTGCCTGAACAACAACAACAGTTCTCACCAGCCACCACAGCTTCAACTCTCTGCGTGTGGTTGCCCCCCACCTCTCTGATACACCCTTCAGTTTAGCACATCAGAAAGATCCCTACATTTCAGCCTACGTAATGGAAATGGCCGCAGGTTGATCGAGGACGCAGCGGGGCCCTCTAGGTTAAATTGCCATGATCGATCTCGTCACAAGATTACACATCAAAGAGCCTGGTTGATTCTTCACTTTGAAATAGAGTTCATTTCTGCCAGAGTAAACAACACACACACACACACACACACGCACACGCACACACACACGCACACGCACACACACACACACACACACACACACACACACACACACACACACACATATATATATATATCACCAATTGAATGAATGAATAAATAAATGAGTCCACATGCAAGGGTCACATTTAGACTGCAAACCCTAGAATAACACATTAACTGTGTTACAAATGTCATGTTTTCTGTTCACTACACATGTGGCTACCTGCCCGATCAGTGAGGCGTTCATTCCGTGACCTGGCTGGGTCTTTGGCTGAGATGAGAAGCGTGCGTGAACTCAGTTGTAGTACCTTACCTATCCACAGAGGGCAGCGGTGTTTACAGAAGCTGAAGTACGGAAAGCGATTCTCATACAGATTATACTTCTATCACATATTAGTCAGCTACATTATTCAGAAAATGTCAGTTTACAAAAGCTGAATGCTAATTTGACTGAAGTGGTTGCCCGGTCAATGTTAATATAATATCAGTGCATCAATTAGTAATCAACAGCACCAAATAGAACCCTAGTGTAGCCTTAGTGACATACAGGTTGATTTTTTCATTGAACCTGCTTTTAATAAAACTGTCTGGAGAACTTGCAAGTTAATAGATGACGAGGTTTTTGTTAAAACAATCACAATATTAGCAGTCGTTGTCACGTCAGGCCTGAGAATCGGCAGTGTCTTCTTAATGAAGTGAAGATGTGTTCAATTTGCTCTTGAGCTCATTCACTCTGCAACCTTATTTTAGTCATTTTAGGACATTTACACTGCTTCAGATTTAACAGAAAAATCCTATAAATATATCCAGCGTATAAACGTCAGTTAAAGTAAACAAAACAGCTTATGCAAGCAAAGGGATTTCGTTTCATCCCCTCACCACTCCATTACTGTTTAGAATGGTTCCGTTTACAGCTAATAATCCTCTCCCGTCTCCTGGGTGGTGGTATGACCGTCTTGTCAGCTCTTGAGCCCACTGTACGCCGCCGTGAACTCCTTCTAAGCTGCTGATACTCCCAGAATGAAAGGTTTATGGAGTCATTAGTAAGGTTTTCCTGTGTCTGTGCCACTTTTAATTACTTCACAGCTAATAGTCATGTCCACTGTGGAGGAATGAGATGTCCTTTAATTAAATATTTGGCGGCGGGGGGGGTGTCTCTCCACCTTATCCAGGCAGCACAGGACAATTGGAGGCTTCAGATTTGTATGATGGGTTGTGCGCTAATCTGATAACAAAATAACTGTATTTCTCAGTCCGCTGAGGCCTGCTGTTATTGTTATGATTGTGTGTTTTTATTTTCAGCTAAATGAGCTGAAGTGGTATCATCCACCGTGTGGCTAATATAGATGAGGGAACACCCCCCCCCCCCCAAAAAAAAAAAAACAAACAGACACAAAAGGGGTGTAAATTATGATGAGCTTATCTTTGCAGCCTAATGGACTGCACACATACGCACGAGCCATTTTCAGCCAATTAACAGGGAATCAGCTCAGAGCCGCAAACAACATGAGGAGAAAGATAGCTGCAAAACCGGAACAGATTATTTACCACCTTGTTCACAATTAAGCATTAGAAAGACTTATATTAGATTATTAATATCAGATGTCTAAAAGGCAGTGTATGTAAATAGTCCTGCAGCGTATATCAGCACGATCTATCTGCGGGGATCAGTGCTGAGCCGCCTGAATCCAATTCATAGCGTAATTTCACGAACATATCATTCTGTATCTTATATTGACACAGATGTGCACCCAAGAGGGAAATATCAACCCAAGTTAGCACCAACATGAATATGGTATTCAATTTAGTAAATGTTATCATCAATACACATTGGCACAGACCACAGTTTTCCACCTCAAAACAAGTGGGTAAAGGGGGGGGGGGGTCTCTTTCATTCACTGAAATGACTGTAGAGTGGATCAGCGAAATAATTATGTCGTTGCTAAGGCTTTTGTGATATTCCTGGACGCTAACCAGCTGCAAAATTGCTCTGTCACACAGTATGGATGGAACTGTTTTTTTCCCCTCATTTTAAGGAAAGTTATTTGTATCAAGGCGTGTCAGGTGTTAGGCATTGTGCTCGCCAGGGTTTATTAAAACAAGAATGTCTTACGCATGCACAACTAAATGCCTAGAGATAACACTTCTTAATTCTGAACTTGTTGAAAATGAATGTATTGTTGTGTGGCGCATGCCCAGTTGCATATACAGGAAGAATATGTGGACTGATGTAAAAAGAGAAACGAGGACAGAAAGATTAAGATGAAGACGTTGACTGACAGGCCGATGCTGCTGCAGCAAAAGGGAATTCAGTTATTCAGCTAAGCTTGTTGTCGTAGGGCAGGTCTTGACTGCTCGTTGGAAGTAGGAGTCCAAGCAATTCCCTCACGAACAAACACGGCAAAGAAAACCTGCCATTAACAGAACTGATATCAGACAGGAACAGGACTCAGGTTGAGCGGCCTTCTGCCTTGACCGGTGGAGTTGTTGTCATTAACTGGCGGCCCAGAGAAACTCGCTTGCTTCAGGGGAGAAGCTTCCTCAGAGTTACCGCAGTAATTGATGTGGAGACAATGTACACGCAAAACAGAGAAAAAGCACTTTACCTGAGAAAAGCACACGTAGAAAGAAAGCGGGTTTATCAGTTACGTTGCAGCGACAACGTACGATGTGTTCAAATACATTGCTGAGTGTAGGTCAACTGCACTCTGAGCCCCACAAGCTTGAGTAACAGGCTTTAAACAGAGCACATGAGATGAGCTTGATTTAGACTGCATGTAGACGTATTCACTCTGAGATCTGGTGATTGTTTTTTTCTTACATTCTTTACATTTTACTGTTCTTGTATTTTCGGCGCGCGCATTCAGTGTCACATTTTGTCTTTTTTTTCATGACAAAGTGAGCCTTTGTGCAAACAGAAGGTGGATATCAATAAATAAAACAGCCCAGTGGTAGCTGACAGAAATGTTGACGGCTGACTTCCACAGTGCCTGCTTAAAAAATTCTGGCCCTTGGACAAATACTGGCAGATGCTTTAGAAAAAATAAATCTGTCTGCGGACAAAAGGTTGGCTCAAATTACAGTAAAACAGCCCTGTCCCAAAATGCTATGTTGAAAACTTCATCTCCCTACCTACCCATTGGTCTAACAAGGCTGATGTGTTTTGGAGGGAAAATGTACAGTATTTTCATATTCAGTCGCATTTTCGTCTTCCCTCAAAAGTACAACTGGCCAATTGGTCTCCTGCTAGCATGCTAATGCCACACTGACGAGATGACAAGTATAATGTAAGAGCCACCTGTTTTTCACCATACTTGGCATTCAGGGTTGTTCGTTTTGTTTTTGTTTTTTTCGCGGCTATGCATTCCCCGTTGTGTATTCCTCTAAGAACCATTTGGCAAACTGCAGGTAAACTGTCATCTGCCATTTATCCAGCAGCTGCGTCCGTCCAGCGGCCAGGGTGTGATGGATGGACCACTGCCGACTGACCTCGCCGATCCCTGCAGAGAAACAGAAAAGACAGTTCTCCCCTTAGACCAGGGGTCCTCAAATACAAATCTTCAAGGTCCACAATTGTTTTTTTCAAACAAGCATGGGTCCATTTATTAATGTCGGTCAAGTACAAGGCAGGTCGAAGCACTGTCCACTTTTCCTCTCTTGGTCAACTTTGAGCATGCCATTTTGTTAGATTCGGTCTTCTACTGGTGGCATGTAAACAAACAGATTGCAAAGTGCCGGGTACGTCCTGTTTCACACTGCTGTGGTCCGTCCAGTTTAGCTAGCAGCATGCACGCTCTCTTAGCCAATCAGCGCATCGTTGTCATAGAGATGACAGCCCATAATACCCTGTCACCCAGGCAACAGCCAATCAGCGCTGTCTCCCGAAGCACACACTTTCTCACACACACACACACACACATGCATGCACGCACACACACATGCACACACACACAGCACGCAGAGCGCATGCAGTGATTGAATACAACAGAAGTGGAATGAAACAGAATTTAGTGAAACTGCGTTTTTTTCCGTTTTTTTTTTTTTAAGTGCCATTTGCCCTGGGTCTGCAGAGAGGTGTGTCCAGTGGTGGACCGCTAATAGAGGACCCCAGCCTTAGACTTTCACTTGGGTGAAACTCAGCTGTCTGAGTGTGTTTTTAGTAGCGAATGGTTTTGGGTTTGGTTTGGTTTTGTTACTTTTTCTTAAATCTGTCATTTGGCTCAGCATCAAGGCTAGAAATTTACATAAGTGTCCATAATCGAATAAAGATGCCACAAATGTACTCAAGTTCATTGCTGATTGAATCACACAGGACGCATCCAAGCACATCGCCAAGGTAAAAAGCTAAGCTCGTTAATACCGAGCATTTATGAATATTTTAAAGATCAAGTGATTTGTCTTGTTTGGCATTTGTTTCAGAATCAATCAGTGTAGCCACCTGATTCAGATGTTTCCAGCCCATTAGATGACCCTTGTCAGCTTCCATTTGTACCATGTTCTAGTAATGACCCTGCTTTACTTCCAAAAATAAACTTTTGATGTCTTCTAGATGTCCTTACAACCACAAGTTTCACTTTTCTTGCAAAACAAGTCACAAAATCCCTGCTGTCCCCTAACCTGAACCTCATGGTTATCTTTTACACGATGACAACAAAAGGCCCCGATCATAATGAAGTTAAAAGTAACCGAAGCCATGATGTTTTCCTTCCTGAGCGTTGTTTTGTTTTTCAGCCCAAAGGTACGAAGAACTTCACCGTCGTGCTGACATCATCGACTCTGAAGTCAGAAAAGCAGATGTTGCTCATGTGTTTGATGGAACTTAGGTGCTCTGGAGGAAAAGGGGTTCAGAATCGATGAGGAGGCAGGTAACGGTCTTCAGTTCTAACAGGTTGGACAGAAATATGCATGCACGCTGTTTTAATCTTCGTTTTTTTTTTTGTTTTTTTTAATCATGTTGAGGTGAATTCACGAACTGCAAAAAAAACTAAAAATCACAAACTGCAAAGATTATTTGCATGTATTTCAGTCGGGTAATATCCACCCATTTGGAACAGAAGGAGAGAGCTGATGCACGTTTTACATTTTGTTCATTGATTATGTTAAGCAGGAATCCGGAGCACTGAATTTTCATGTTCTGACATGGCGAGAATGACAGCAATCCTCGAATTTTCCGTTTTATTTTGATATTTTCAGCCATTTTTTGAGCCATCAGAAGGTTGTAGTCAATGTTTGCACACGTGCCTCGACGTCAGTCCACAGTTCTGTCACGATCGTGTTCAATCGCAGTAAAAAATAAACACGTGTGGAAAAACCGTTATGTAAAATCCCTCACTCAATCCAATCCTCCTTTCATGTGACGCTCCTCCATCAGCCTGCAGCCACATGCATTATGTGAATGACCCGCATTCTCACTGCACAGTTTTTTTTAATAAATATCTATTTTTTACTTCTCTAGAAAATGATGCATTCATCTTTTTTTTTTGTGTACACTCAGCATTTCTGTATCCAGCCCCCTGGATGGTTTCTGAGCAGAGGAGGATTGTTAGTCATTGTAACTTTCCACCATCCTGATCTCCGGCTGAGTTAGTTTACGATGAAGTGCCGTGAAAGTTTTTGCCTTTCAGCAGCGTGCAGTGCTGAATAGGCCCACTGATGCTTGGCTTGGTAAAGGGCAACTTTTAAGGATCACCAGGCTTCGCATTTGCCACCACCACACACACACACACACACACACACACACACACACACACACACACACACACACACACACACATTCTCGCTGTGCATTACAATGGCTCTCACACACCTCAGGGCTCTACATGCAGCCTCATGTTGTGTTGAGTAATCAGTTTTGCTTATTGTGGCTTGGAATAATTGGTGGAAAAGAAATAAGAGGCCCCTTTACCACTTCCATATTTTGCAGACTTTTTCAGTTTAAAGTTTACACATAATGGAAAGTTAATTGGGTGTTAAAGGCCCCATTTATCAACTCATTTATGCCGACTGTTGAAGTCTTAAAAGATCTGCGTGTGAGGTCAGATCATTTCAGTCTCTTTCCAAATCTAATTATCTCACAAATGTCAATTTTTCTTCAACCCTACATCCTTGAAATCCCATTTACAGGATTCTAATTTAGAAAAAAAGAAACATTTTGGATCAACTTCATTTATTTTAATATCAACAAGAAACGTTAATCAATGTATCTGACGATCATATAATGTTGATACGCCGGAGCGCTTTATGTTGAAAATATTTTGAATTAGTCCTCAGGTCTTGTTGTTCATATTGAAGCCATTGAGAAGATGATGCTGGACTGACATGTTCACTTGTTAACTGAAACCATTTCCTGGGTGCTTTTGTTTCCATGTCAACTTCAGAGATTGATTATGTTTATCATTTTACGGTAATTGGGCAGAACTGTTTTCTATATATGATTTATGATAGAGAGGGAGCTCTTTGACTCGTTTTCCTTCCATGATACAAACAACAAATTCATTTTTATTCAGATAAAAATGAAATTGTGCAGCTTTGCTCGTCATTTCATGAAGTGGAAAATGAAATGGCTGTTATCAGCTGTATCAGAACCATTGCAATGAATCAGATTGGCATCTACCAGGAGGTCAAGCAGCATTCTGTTGATTGTTATCAATAAGGGACAGTGTTATTTAAAGCAGACCCACTGTCACCACTGGATTAATGACCTTCTGGGGAAAGATGATGATTTAGGTTTTCTTTTGCGAAACCTGTCTGCCGGAGCAGGAAGAGAACACACACCTCCTCCTCAAAACCCGCCACTTTGTTGGTCCACGCTTCGTCCTGGGCCCAGCCAGTACTCTTACCTCAACAGATTCTGATAAGAGCTGAGAAACAGATTTGAGCTGTTATTTTTAATGTATAATGGGACTTTGTCCCGTTGCCTAACCTGCTCCAATATGTATAAATGGCTGAGACAACCTTGCACCAAACCCGTATGAGAAGTGCAAAATATTGCTTGATGCTGTACAGCAGCTGAAAAATGGCTTCCGATACAGCACCTCAGGGCGCTAGCATTAGCAGCGTTAGCCTAGCCTGCTAGCATCTTCTCCTACAGTGAAGAAAAGTCTCTCGTGCTGTGCTTGAACTGATGTGCCTCGTGTTGGTTGCTTTTGATGGAATATGAAATGCTTGTGAGACTGAATACAGAGCAAAAACTGTTAATATCACTGTCACGTCTTCATAAACCGTATGAGTCCCGCTTGAGGTTTTTTTTTTGCGTGTACTTTTTTTTCATCAGGCTTATAAATATGGTAAACATCTGATGAAAGTTGCCCGTCTGTGGAGGTAGACGGCTACACAGCACTAAGTTGAATGTTTCAGGAGGTGCAGGACTTCAACAAAGTTCAGGAGCCGCGACTCTACATTATAGACTGGCGTACTTCCAACGTTTTTTTACTACTACAGCAGGCAGATGACATCTCCTTTTGCATTTACGGCCTTTCTAGTCATTTTTCATGGGATGATACTCTCCTCTGTGCATAGGCAAAGTTTTAGTCATGAATCTGCACACACACACACACACACACACACACACCAGTTTTTATGCATCTGGCCCCAGGTGTCCTTGAGCAAAATTGCGACTCCTTAGCAGCTGCAGAAATGAGGAAGAAGCAGAAAGACAATTACCCAACAGGGATCAATAAAGTATAATGTTAATTCTTTTTTTTTTTTGGAGTCAAGGGCTATTTCTTTTTTGCTGAAGCATTCTTAAAGTCTAGGAGAATTGCTCTGTCTAGATAATGAAAAATGAGCCATTGTTGCATTTGAATTTCAAAACCCCATTCGCTTAAACAGCTGCTGTTTGAAGGATAATAGCAGTGGATCCACGCTTCTCTTCAGCATGCGCCATCTTCCATCTATCTGAGAAATTATGGGCAAAGGGCACGGACAGCCAAAGTGATGAATTTCCCTCATTGATGTCTTCCTCTTTAATGCACATCCCGCAAGTCTAAACACAAGCACATGAAAAGCCCTTGATGTAAGAGTGTGTGCTGTTCTCTTTGATTAGTGCTCTGGCCTGAGGAGCTTGTGACATGAGAAAGGAAGTGGATACAGATGTCTATCACATTTTGTTAAGCTTCCTTGCATTTATAAGTTAGTGTTGGATTTCAAAGGCACTGCTTGTTGTGCGCGGGCCTCAATTTGTTACGCTGTCTTCAAAAACCAACCGAGGGCTTATATCTGGCTCCTTGATTTTGTTTTCGAGTACCCTTGTTTGCCAGGACTATTATTCTTCAAAGTCCTCTGAAGCAGCCATGAGAAGCTTCTGTCAGGATTATTTTCTTTGCCAAGGTGTGATGGAGTGGACCGGATGCCTCCTGTGTCCTCGACGTTGTGTCATTCACTGATGGCTTCACATCGAGTCACTAAGTTATTCCACCGCAGGGAGTGTGCAGTCTCACATATACGTCCTCGTAAAATGTGTCACTCATGCGTGCAGCTGTCCTGAGGGCTCGCATCTTTCCATGTTTTTTAGCTTTCTTCATTCCATGAGAGTCACATGTTGTGGAAGAACACGTACAAAACCCCTTTTTGACATGCATCCTATTACATAAAGGTTTTTTTTGTCTGTTACAAGGCAAAGAAATACAATTATAACATGTATGTCATATTTTTGCCTCATAACACACACAGATATGAGAAGTCATATCACGTGTGAAAGACCGCAGCAACAATGACAATTATTCGGTGAGAGGCATCAAACACGTGTCTTCACCTGCGCGGTTAAATACAAGTCAGGTGAATAAGGGCAACGCAAAGAAAACTATTTTACTGAATAATGCAACAATTTGATGAGCAAAACTGGGACCAACAATAATTCATCTTCAGATTGTGAAGAGCGACACGTTCACACTTTGCCATTGTTAGTTTGATTATCTAGAGAAACTCTTCACTCGTGTTTCCACCTGATTTGCCTTGCAGCGTCCACTCATCACACTTTCGTTATTGATGTCAGTTTTTTTTAAAATTCTCGTTGATTTTGCTAAAGTACAGCTTCAACATGTGGCTTTTTTGTTTTGTTTTGCTTTGCTACTTTAAACCCCTCAGGAGGACGAAATCACAAGGAACGGTGATACATACATCGAACTGAAATTGAACAAAAATAATGACGGATGAAGTAAAATGTTTGAAACTTTTAAAATAAAGACAAAATCAAAAGAATTAAAAAAAATACGCTTAATGGACTCTCAAGAGTAAAAACCCATCAATTTTGCCACAAAATTTTATATATATACTATAAAAAATATATATATATATACATATATATATATGTATATATATATATTATAACTTGGACTCACGTTATGAAAAGAAAGACAGATGGAGAACAAACAAGAGCAAACCAGAGCAAAAATGTTGCCAGGCAATGAGCGCAACCATGTAAAAGGTTAAAATCAAGTAAAGTGACCAAAAGCAGCCACAGTCATGGGAGAAAATGTGGAATTCGAAGGTGGAGAAGAAAGTGTGAATTTGGGGGGTTAGAGGTAGCACTTCTTTGAGTGAATGAAGCAAATTGGACACCTATGTACAGGTCTGAGAAAAACACCTGATGCCCTTCTCTCTCTCTTTACACCGCAAACACACCATCAGGCATTCCAGGATGAAATGAGTCATTCTGGCAAACGGGAGCATGTGTGGAAACACTGAGAAAGGTGTGAGACGCTTTTGTCTGGTTACGTACAAGTAGAGAATAGAGGAAATACCAGAGGGCTCCTTCCTCTGACGGAGCAGGAAGGGAGGGATTTGCTAGCTGTAGCCAAGCTTGCTGGAGTTATCCTCCAAATAATATCGCCTGAAAATTGGCAGATTCAAACAATATATTTACTGAACGGAAATAAAACATAAATAGAAATTGAACTAAGTTTGTTTCCTTGTTGTATTTTCTAATCAACCTTTCAATTAATAAATAAAACTCTAGGGATAACGGAGAATTACACTGGTCGCAAACATGCATCACAGGACATTTGCTGCGTCAGACTGCCTGTAACCACCAGGTGGCACTGCGACTTAAATGAAGCTTGTTGATGTCATCAGGTCGGGACCGACGGGACTGAAAGATCCGGCCATTTCCAGTTCCATTTCCTGTTCTATGCCAAACTCTTCACAGTAACCCATCATCAGGTGCTTCAGTTTCGAAGAGGAATACATCAAAGTGAAAAATAGAAGCCTGTTTCCAGCAGGTGGCGCTAAGACTAATCCCAAGTCCTTCCTTCCCTCGCCCATCCTGTACTGCTCACAGTCAAAATCATAACATCGGTGTAACTCCACCAAAAACATTCTCCCCTGAGGGAGCATAAATCCATACCACTATCTGTTCCTGCTGAGCGAGACGATGCCATCGACCCGGGGTCAGGATCTAGAAACATTCCATGATGCAGCTGCGCCAAACAAGCCGGAGGCTACAAAACACCAGAGTCAAGATCATCAGCAGGCCGATGCGTCGTCACCTTAATAGTTGCCGCTTCATCATCGACACGTCTTGGTGTAAACGCTCCTCTTACCTGCCTGAACACTGTGTTCTGTTTCTGCCATTATTCCCAACGAGACCGTTAACAGTTGCACCACTTTTATTCAGACTGGATTTAAACTTCTTCATTGAGATCAAACTGATCCCTATGACTTAACCATTCTACGGGTTGGATGAAACAGTGTTGTTTTTATCTGCTCGGATTGGAGACGTCAAAAGACAAGTCGTCCTTTTAATCGTTCTCGCTGCCGTTCCCCGTCCCCTCCGCTTCCGATATTCGGCTTCTTCTGTCTGTCGTGATCAAATTTGGATGTAGACACCATGAAACATTCACACACCGAGACGTTTGTTCCAAAAGCCCAAGAGACTTTTCGTTATTAAGACAAGATGGAATCAGAAATGCTGCTGGTTCAGTGTCTGACAAGGACTCATCCGTGTCGCCAGTTGCAACTGCTGGTACTTTCTCTAGCCATTGGCAGTCTCACTGAAAATATATCATGTCATTGTTTGACGGGATTATCAGTAAAGATCGTGAAAAGCAGACGCTCACGACAGGAGATCTTTGTCTATCAATAATAGTCCTTAGTGGCAAAGACAAGAACATACAGCAGGAAGGGCTTGAAGGGAGGGTTCAGATGGAGGCTGCTGGAATAAAAATATTGATTTAATCACATACCCTTCTTCACCTGAGTTAATGAATCATTATTTCCACGTCTACCCCTGAGGATAGATAAAGTATTGTCTGGCTGGTCCAATGCATTGGATGATTAGCACTCTCATTAAGAGTGGAGCTGGAGTGTGTGAATCCCAAGAGAGACGGAACATGAAGAGCAGTTGTACAAGCAAGTGTGCGGCGTGACACACACCTCTGCACCGTCCCTCATCACCGGTGTTTAAGTCTCTTTTTTTTTTTTTTTCAGGAAACACATAAATCTCCTTGACGCCGGCGTTGAGAGGAAAAAACACACCTGTGTTTTCTATAGATATCTTTGAATCTGTGAATCTCTGTTTTGCCTTGAAACACTGACATGATATCACATCCTAATGAGATGTTCGTATTGAACTCCTACCTACAGTACAGCGATCTGCACAAGCACACAAGGGGTTTTTGGCTCGTCATTTTGACAGCGCTGCAGTTGTCTGGTTGGGTTTCCAGAAGCAAAGCACTTGGTTAGGGGGAGATCTTGGTTTGAGTTCCAACAGAAACGAATGACAACGTCTCGACATCTCCTCGCCCGCAGGTTTGGTCATCAGAAACGCACCGGCTAATCTCCTGACGTCTTGCTCCTCCTGACTCAGTTATGCGAGTTAATGTGTTACTTTCTCAGAGTATAAGGAATGAATGAGAACCACATGAGGTTCCAGGTTCTACCCCCCAGCTCCCCAGACTGTGTTGAAGTATCTTTGAGCAAGACATTGAAGTTGGCGCCTTGCACTCAGCCACCGGTGTGTGAGTGTGAATGAGTAATCCGTGACCTGTTTCCTGTAGGCCTTAGAGAACGCACAAAGACAGGCCACCTCTCACACGAGGATGATATTTCTACAAAATGAACGCGCATTTGCCTCAAGTAACACTTTCTCCATCTCTCTCAGGCTGCTGTGTTGCTGTAAAAATAAACACAAGTTAACTAGTTGTGATGGTTTCAAAACAAAGGGCATAGAAAGTAGTCCAGCTTCAAAATAACGCAGTTTAAGCAAAATCAAGCGATTGGAGATCAATTTCAACGCCGTTAATGTCTTGATTAAGCAGTAACACCTTACATTAGGGCGGCGTTGATAAAAGTTACTTAATGCTTCGTAATGGTAAGTTAACAGTTAACAAATGTGTCAAGTAATCAGGCGATTATCATTGTAATCAAGGTCACAAAGACCATAAATGAATAATTAGTTATGCTTTATTAATGCTTGTTAGCGCTCACATTTGACAAAGCGTGAACGAACCCTCATGAATGAGGTCATATTTTTAAGTGATACCCGTTTGAGTGATGCCAATGCGACAGCTCAACTTGGTGCATTTTGCTATATGGTGGTCACAGTGACTCGTGGTGCAGGCTCACCAGCGGCCAGCCGTCACCGCGCAGGCGCTTCTGTTGTGCTGGTGAGAAGAGAAACAAAGCATTGAACGCTATTGATCGCTGATGCTTTACGGCCAGGCAGTCGCTGCTCATCAACAACGACTCAGTCAAAGGAAGTTTGCGTGTTGAGAAATGAAATGACGGAGGACGCAATGTGAACTCTACCACTGTTACGGCTTCGTGAACAGAGGAACAGGTGAGGGGTGAAGAGAGACATCTGTCCTCGGCCGTCCTCGTGCTTCACTGTCCCGTGTTACCCGTGTGGGTCACGAGACCAATTTCGATCTTCTTATGTGACCTGCTTCTGCACTGACCTTTGCCCTTTCTGTTAAAACGTCCATCCTTCATGGTAGCGGGTCAAGGATGGGCCAACCTGATTTTCCCTCACATGCACGTTGTTACTCAAGAGGGATGGGGGGGGGGGGGGGGGGGGTCACACTTTCAGCTGCCTCTTTTTACAAAATCAGTCTTTAAAAATGGAATTTGCTTAAGTCCCCTCGTTAAGGTTTGTGTAATATTCTTCTGTTGTATATTATATGGCAATCATGCACAGCAAAATAGGAAAGATACATTTGGAAAAACAGCAGTGTTGTCATGGAGACTAGATAAACCAAGATGAGACCAAGACAGAGGAGGGGCAGGACTGGGTCAATGAGGGAGGTCCAGACCAACACCGCACCAATTTTAAAACTAATTGATCATAACTGTAAGCGTGTTGGTGTGACATCATAATGAGGGGAGTTGTAACACATTAAGTCCTGTGATAAAATGCAGTTGGTCTTGATCAGGGTCAACCAGAAAGGCCCTTTGGACCAAGACCAAATTAAGTAGGTCAGAGATACCAATCACAGTTAGCTCACTTAGGAGAGAATATTTTATGAATACATGTAAAAGAGCTTTTTTTTTATATAACTCAGGGTTTCTAGGTGGAGATCTAGCAGCTAAACAGCTAGGGTTTATAAATAAGTTTCACATATATTTTACTGTGCTGTGTGATTTACTGTGAAAGGTCTGAGCTTAGTTCCATTAAATAATCAGACATGTCAAAAAATGAGACCTGCAAACACTCAGCAAAGCTAAAAAAAAAAAAAAAAAGCCATGTGTAACAAGTTGTAAGGTGACATCCAGGTCGAACCCATGAAATGAGAAACAGCTTAACCTAATGTATCCAATTTTAAGGAACAAATGGTTTGTTTCATCAAAAAGATGCAAAGAAAGTATCGATCACATGAATAAATTAGTTAAAAAAAAAGTTGAGAGGGTTGTGAATGTTTTAAAGGTAGCATTGTCATCCTACATGGTTTGTACAAGTAGTATGGACAAGTTCAAAAGGCTTGATTACAGTGGAAAAAGATGAAAAAAGTCAAGATTTCTGGTATTCCCATTCACTTTGGATGGAGAAAAATCCCCCAAAAACCTGGAATATCTCAGAAAGTTTGAACGGTACGAGTGAGAAAAGGCAGATATAAGAGAGAACTGTTTATTATCGAGCTGCTGCCATTGATCGTCTCTGCCCCTCGCGGCTGGGATGAGCGTCGAAGTTACTAAAATACAGATGACATCAAAAAAATTACAAATGAGATCTTGAAATAACTGCGCATGTCGGGGCTAATGCACTAAAATCTTAAGCCCACAAAGCCTAATCTGAGAACGACACAAGACAAAACAACCTGTTCTGTCAGAATATCAGGTTAGCTTCACCGGAGCTAATCCACACATACTGTATCAAACGCCAGCGCTCGTTAGAAGCTCGGGCCTTGTCTTCTGCTGCGGATGGAAAAAATGTTCGGCGACGACAAGTGTTCGATGAGGAGTGAGTAAAGCCTCCCAAGAAAAGTGAACATTGTGATGTGAGACATCTCAGACGTACGTACCTGGAGTCTTTTTATTCACATTCATTCAGAGAGATCGCCCTGTTCTACTCAAATATAATTAAATCTCTCTCTTACACACACACACACACACACATATATATATTTATATATATTTGTACTTCTGTTCTATGCACAGATGTAGCTCTCTCTGTAGCTCATCAGGGGTCACTGGGTGCGGGGGGGGGGGGGTTCTATCAGGAGCTGACCTTCTCCCTGCTCAGTGGCCCCACGTGTTCACACCTTTATTTCTGTCTCTGAGTGTTTGAAGTGGGAATTAATTAGGTTTTGCGTGGGAGGCTCCAGCTATTTCACATCTTTTCTCCACCGATTCCCAACTTTTTGTTCCTCGTTAGGTTCAAAATGGTTCATTATCATTCTGAAAGTGGGAAGAGATTTATTTTTATTCATTTTTAGAAGCCAAAACTTTGTCTCTGCGGTTCTTCTTTAGTTTCCCTACTCGCAAAACCTGTTTTCTACATTTCTAATAAAAATAATTGCATTCTACGAAGTAAAACTGGCTTGTGAACATCGCTAATTGTCACCCAACTTGAAAGGTCGTGCTCGGTTTCGACACCTCACACACTGTGTGGCTCAGTGCACTGAGGCTGGCCAGCAGCTGGTTAAGCAAGCCGAACATCTGGCACATAAAAAAAGCGAGGCACTTCTCTAATCTCGTTCATGGGGTGAACAATTGGCTTGATGATGATGATGACGACGACGATGATGATGATGATGGTGTTGCTCTTTGTGGGAGTCAAAGCTGTTTGTCTGTTGGCTAAACATTTGTAGTCGAAGCTTACAAGAATCTATTAATACAGCTGTTTAACCTGGGCGCCTGATGTTGACGAGAACACGGCGACATCGTGTCACATTTAATTGGGCCAAAATATCATCTGTTTTAAAATACACATAATACATTACTTACAATGAATCTGTCTGAAACTGGCCAGTACCAGCACAATGCTAGTGTTATGAGATGGACAGATACTGGAGTGCTAAGTAGAATAATGTACAATTGGGTGATAAATCTATGGGCACTATTGTTACTATTCATTTCGAGTTTCTGGTCACTAATAATCACTCACCCCCTAAAGTACTTCAGCGTTCAACCTCTGCAGAAAATGCCTCTTTTTTTTGAGTCGCTAAATGATTTAAAACTGCCGTTGCTCCATTTGTCTGCTTTGCTCTGAAAATGCGGACTTTTTATCTGTATTGTTCATCGTTGTAGTTCCGATTTTATTTGAAATTGCCCAGCTGTTGCACGTCTTTGTGTTACTTCCTGTTTTTCCCGCCTTTCTGGATGAATTCACCTGTTAGCTAATCAGTCCTTGTCATCCACAGCTCTGTTCTTAGTCGTTCTTCTCCACTCTGATCCTTCCTGCCCTCGTGTTCTCCCAGATGTTTCTCATGTTGCGTTCCACGTACCCGGAACTCAGGTGAGAAAAATGACCTCCAAGTGTGAATAGAGTCCAGCTTTCGCGATTCTTGCGACCGCAGTTTCTTAGTGTGAGATCCACGCAAGTAGTGACACAAGAGGCCCCAGATCTCTCTTTTCTGCACGTTTGATTTATTCATGTTTGGACATCAAATATTGATTTGACCACAGTGAATTTGGACCAGCTTGCATGTGCTCACGTCTCTAAACACATGCCCCCCCCCCCCCCCACACACACACACACACACACAGGGGTGGATGAAGTGAGAGCTGCATCCTGATCAAAGTCTTCACCTGCGTTGCTGTTGTATTTTCGATATGTGAAGTGATGCACACGGAGCCAGGACGCCAGCACCTGACACGCTGGCACCTGTCTCCGTCATGTGCAATCATTTCACTTCCTGCCTCTCGGTCTGATGGTTATGAATTTTTATTCATTCCAATGTCACTCTTGACCAACACAAACACTGTTCATGTCAAACCGGAGAGGAATGTCCTCCATGTCTCTTACATTATTTCTACAGTCTCTTCCCGTCAAAGTCTACATGAAATCCAAAGTACCGGCAGGTTTTGTGACTAGAGGTGCAACAAATTAGCATTTTGAATTTGGTCTGATTTACTTTCATGCTAACGTTTGTCGGTGTCTATTGTTGTCCTTTTTAAAAGGACCTGAGGTGTCATGTAAAACTAAAGCACAGTGTTTAATCACCATATTGCTCTTGCTCATGCGCTGTGTGGTCTGATTCGCTGTCAGCCACCATTGTACAGAAACGTGGTTGGACGAGAGGAGCTACTCTGATCCCACCACGCTCGTCTTTAAGCGGTTGTGCGCACAACGCTATCTTGTTTCATCCTCTGTGTGCTTCCAAAGCCTTCTGCTTTTGTTGCCGTATTTCTTATTAAATATGTTCTTAACCTACTCACCTTCCTCTCCTCAAACTCCTGCAGATGCATCCCAAGCTGTTCCCCTCCAGTGTTGTCATTATGAAAAGGATCCCCGCTGACATATGACACTGTTTAACTACAACGGGTTTTTTACACCAGTTTACGCGTGTTTTATTGCACATGTTAATCCGAGAAAAATCACTGGTCCATATATTTAGTCTGTCTCCTGTAACACCACCAATGAGCCACACCAGGGTCTGAAAGGAAACAGACAAACCTGTTAGGATGCAGACCAGACCCCTGTTATGATGTGGACCGGTCCAGATGGACTGGACCAGCCTGGGTTTGGGAACAAACAGAAATCAATCCCAAAAGAAAAAAAAAAAAGACCCCAATAAACCATCTGATATTTAACCTCATCAAGAATTTGATATGATCTAATGTTTCTGTGTGACTTTGCTTTACTTTTTGATCAGAATTGATGTTGGGTTCTGCTAAAAGACAAAAAAAAACCAAACCATGTTGTTACCCAACTGGCAACAAGCTCCATCGTGCACTTCTTTGTTTATTGGTGACCAAATATGAACTGAGTCAGGACAAAGGCAAAGTTTAAAACTCTAGTTTATCTGTAATATTCACCCTAAAGGTGCTCTGAAGCACTTTTACCCAGACAGAATGGATTCTCAAGATTTGTGGTTTGACTCACCTGAGTATTTTTTCCCCCCTCTAAATCTCCCTGCTTCGTCAACCTCACTCAAACTGCAGATAAATCAGTGTGTGTCAGTCTTTAATGAGGGAACTAATGCCAAAGTCTCCCTTTGAACACCATTAACCTGTCTGTGTAGAAAGGACACAGGAAGGGGACCATTGATTGTGGCTTAATCTCTCACACCAAGAAGCTGGTCTAATTGAACTGATGGCCTCGCCTTGGGTTTGAAATTAATCCACTAGTTAAAACTCCAAGTTTTCTCCATAACTCGCCTCAAATCAAAGATGTGCTTGACATCTAAGATTGATTGCATGGACTTAAATGCCAGGGGGCCACGAAAATTGCACAGCATCCCGGACTATGTACTAAAGTTAGGTCCTTGTAAACTTGGTTTACTATAAATCAGATGGGTAAACACCGGTCAAGGTCAACAGAGCTAAACTTTCTTTGCATGATCTCACTAAAAAAACCTAAAGCCCGGATCAGAGATGATGAGGGTCACCAGTCCATGCAAAGACTCAAATAGACACAGATGTCAGATGTCCCGGTCAGGCAGCAGGGGACGTGAATAATGCAGCACAAACGACAGGAATACATGAATTTTGCAGGATGTATCATGGGTTTTTTCGTATTTGCATATTCGCACGAGTTGAAAATATATAATTTAGGTTCTCTCAAAGTCACTGATGTCCTCTTGAGTCACTTAGGAGTCCACTGCTTGTCCCAGCTAGCATGGCCACGGGACGCCGGCTAGTGTGTCTGGTCACCTGGCTGTCTTCAACCAGGCGTTTGTAGGCTTTGGCTGAGGCGTTACCTGCACGGTCAACGGCCATTGGTTAAAGTCGGCAAATTGTAGACAACCATAATGTCAAGTTTTATGCACATTTTCCTCGAATATATGCTTAAAATGGACATAACCAGCAGGAGTTCAATCAGGAGAGACTTTTGAAGAAGTAGAATATTTATTAAAAGGATGGGCAGGACAGCAGCAGCCAGACTGAGCTGAGAGAGAGAGAGAGAGAGAGAGAGAGATGTATTTTAAAAAGAGAGCAGCAATATGATTGGCCAGCTATGGGAACATGTCACTGAGCTATTAGATAGAAGAGATCAGCTGAGACTCAACCACACCTCATCAATTTGACAACGAGAACGAGACGGAGCCATGAGACTTTGCATCTTACAGCAACGACTGAGCTTTCGCTTGGCTTCATTATGACAGCAGCAGTAACCCCTCCCCATTCCGGAGGAGAATGCTAACAGGTTACCATATTTGAGGGAGCCAATTGCGACCGAACTCCAGCGAGACAAAAGTGAGGTGAAAATTCAATTTGGAGTGAACACAATTTTACAGTTATGGATGAGACTCAGTGTTGTGAACAGTGTGCGCCACGACAATAGTAAGAGAAATAGAAGCCAGCAAGGCACGGAAAACTGTCCTTTTCTCCAACACAGCGCTTGAAGATGTATGATGAAAAAAGACAGAGAGGGCGGGAGGAAGAATGAAAATGAACTCCTGGCTCGCTAATGCCTTCACTCTCTCCACACTGCTGTTGCCTGGTTAAATGAAGTCTCTAACAATCACGACCCAGCATGTATCAAACAAACTGCTTAAATTACCTCGACGGGAGAGCCAATATATTTAATTTTTGTTTATTTCTCTTTAAGACTGTCTTAAGTAATGCGGGACTGAAATTGTAGCCCCCCAAAAAAATCTTCATTTTATTTGATGTTGAAGGGCCATTTTTTCAATTGACTGCAAATGTATCGGTAAACTGAAGAGGGCATTGAGCTCTTGCTCTGCTCATTGACTAGGTGGGGAGAGAGGTTAACTGTATTACAGTAATATTCTGAAAAATATGTTGTACTTTCACTTTTTTCTCTCTTTTTCTTTTTGAAGGCGTAGAGCAGAACTGCCAGTGGCACAGTAGTAGTGAAATATAAATGAGAGAAGCTCACTGCTTCAGTGCAACCTGCAGGTACGCAACACTTATTTCTAATTCATATTACTGTTCACATTATTTTACATTGTTCTGGACCTGAAAACACAAGTCGTCTTGGCTTGTGTGTATTATTTATGAGCTTGCCGCTTACAACTAGATTTGATATGAATTGATAAAAATGTTCAAAAACATCATTTGTTTGCTTTTGAGTTCATCAAATTTGTGTGCATTTCATCATTGTTTCATATCGACCGCAGACCCCATCAAACTGAAGCCCTTTGTGTGCGAGGAAGACATGAGGGATTACATTAAAATGAAACTTTGGATTTACATCCCAATTTTGAAATATGCACCAAAAGGTTTTGAGAGCAAAATGCAAAGTACTCTGTAAATTTTGGACCTGAATTCAAGGAAGAATATTGATAGAGCGATTCAAGAACAGGGAGATGGTGTGTTTTTTTCTCCTGAAAAGCAAAGACAGATCAATATTGAAAATGCAGAAATGGATACATTTTAAAGTAAAGTATGAGTTTTTATATAACCATACTGAAAGGCTGGCTTTTCAGTCCTGCTCCTTGTACAACTTTAGCTCATTCACCAAACTGACATTGCCTGTTGGAATAAACCTGCTGAATATTCCTCTGCAACAGCCTCTGTTGTGTTCACTTATACATGATGATACATACAGTTCTAGTTTGACAACCTGTTTTATGTTGCCTTTTTGACATTGATAGGCCACCAAAGATGTGTGCTGTTTTGAGTTGTTGAGAGTTTGGAGAATAAACGTGGGCGTTTGTGCATTTAAACGGTGAGACGAGTCATTATTTTTAGCTACATAACAGCCTCTACTTACGCGTGGGGGTCCCTCAAGGGCTTATTTTGGGGCCCGCCCTTTTTGTTATATATACAGTATGTCCCTAAAAACTAAAAACACTGAAATACAGGCAGAGGGCAGCAGCTTTTCAGGTACAGTACACCATCACACATGTCTAAAGGCCCAAAAGTGATGATTGATCCAGATAATTTTGATATAATTCTTGCCAAGGTAAAACTCTATCTCTCTCCTCAAGATGTAAAATAAGGCGATTCACGCGTTTATTGCTGATTAAGGTTATTTTTTTGTATGAAGGGTTGGACTGGTCATCTATTCAAAACATGGAACTGATGAAAAATGTTGCATCCCCACGTTTGCATGGGAAGAAACAGAGGCAGCTGCAGTGGTTACAGGAGTGTACAATTTTGTTTTTTGCTGTCAACATTCTTAATGGATTGTTGCTGCTTTACCGAACTGAACCTCCCCACTCCTGTTAGAGCACCGATGTCAAACAATCAGTTACTCCTCGAAAACTAGGCTCAAAACCGGGGCGATCGAGCCTCTGCAGTTGCTGCCCCTTCGCCTGTGGAACGGCTTCACGTAAGAGGACATATTATGTACTGTTGGCTATCCAGAATTGATCTGGAATGCACTTTCTTTCTCTCCCCTCGTCAAACTTGACTGTGCAACAGAACTGAAGCGGACTTGATTACTACGACTCCGTTAGTGAAAGTGGGCTGCAGGAAAATATGGTGATTAAATGTCAAACAGGGAAAATGTGCTTATCTGTCTTTTATTTGGTATCACTATGGTTTCTCACATGGGTAGCATTGCTTTCATTTCCTTAAGTATATTATATAGTTTTGTCATCGGATGTCCTATCACTCAGTGACAAGACAGGCAGCTTCTGTCCTGGGGGTCTGGGACTTACTTCGAATAATGATGGGATAGCAGATGGTCTTTGTCAGGCAGGCTTTCTCCTGTGGGTCTGGAGACTGCCCTGGACAATATCATCAGCCTGTCACTGGAGAACTGACAAGGAAAGAAGACGGAAGGGCAGGAAATAATAAATCATACTGAGTGTTGTCCTATTGCTTCCTACTGTGCCTCTCTGCTCTGGGGTTGGAGCTCAGCGATGCCTCATACTTGGGGGGGGGGGCCAGCGGCCATCAGACTCAATCAACTCAACTGAGGTTTGAACTCATTTTTTTTTTTTTTTACAACTACATTTTCAAGCATTAAGTATCACATATAAAGAGTAAGACCAGTCCAGAAGTTGATTTGTTTTAAATTACTTTAATTGGTTACTATGGTTTCTTTCTTTCTACAGTATAAACTGTACAGCCCTGCAGATTTCACCTGACTTTTTTTCTGTAAAGATTTATTTTGTGTCTGCTTTCCTTAAAAGTTGGGAGAGAAATTGCAGAAGTTTTTGTGATTTTTTTTTTTTCCCCGCTGAAATTATAGAAACTTGCAAAGTGTGTGATTTGCTGCAGAAAAAAAAAAAACCAACCCCTATAGAATAGATGTTCTGTTAGAAAACTGATGAAATTAACCATAATAAGAAAATACCAACAAACTAAAATTATTTATTATTGAAAATAAGACATCAGGAAACTGGCTTACACAACCCTTTGCCAATCTTCATAGGTAAATGAATATTATCGCATACGAATTTCTGCACGAGGTGATGAGGCGTCTCGTAGCATGGCAGAACGGTTGGAAAATGCAACGTTGTCATTTTTTTGCAGCACAACCGCCAACCTTTTGGAACAAGAGTTTGGCTAGTTTTCCTTGTTTTATAGCAGTCTTTTCTGGAGGGACTGCATGTAGTGTGAGGTGCCCCCGCGGTCTGCAGGTCTCTGTGGGTCTCAGCTGCACACACAGAGGTGAGAAGGACACCCTTCTCACCTCCGGGGAGGATGGATAATAAGCATATTTTCCCCCCAAAAATGACGAGTTTCTTTAAGAAGGCAAAACATAAACTAGTTGGTTTGTTTTTGTTTTTTTTAGTTTAAGTCAATAAAATCTGTTCATCCTCTGTAGCAAAGCAGTAGTTTGTGGTTCACTGGTGTACTCTAATGCAGACCCTTGCCTTTCTCCTCATTCATGAACATTCCTTTATTAAAAAAAATGTCAAGTCAAATCAAAGTCAAAAGGTAAACCAGATGTACTGATAAAAAACAGGAGTATTATCTAATCCTGTTGAATAATGTAATCACCGAGGGTGACGTGTTTCATCACAGCGGACCAAGTCTGACATTCTCTCTCGTTTATACGCTCCCCTCGGACAAAACACTCATGTCACGTCTGAGTGAAAGACAACGAGCTGTCAGGGTACTGGCGCTGTCGAGAGTGAGATTTTTTAGGGTAGCTGCTTGCAGGATTTTAACATTTAAAATTTGACATTAATAATGAAGAAATCCCTTTGCTGTGACATCACACCAGCTGGATCTGAGATATCATCCTCAATTCAAGGTGACAGCGTTGCAACGAAAACACGCCCCGGCAGATCGTCTCTGAGAGGCTGGCTGTGTTGTTTATACCACAGTTAACGCGAGTATTTCACTTTTATTCTGCTGTTAATGGGTGTACTTCTCAAAGACTGACACTCTTTCTAATCTAAGCCAAGCCTCCACATACTCTAACATTGGTGAGCCGGGAAAATGTTATAATAAATACATTTAATGTGTAAGAACAGTAAATAGGTATTTAGCAGGAGGGGGTTTGTGACACAAGGGTTTTAGTTTGCTTAACAGATGGTTCAGTGATGTAAGAGCAGCCGCATCACATCTTATTAATTCAGCGATTAGTTCCTCAATTCAGACTGTCATGGGTTTAATGTCTCAGCAGTAAGCTGGAAAATTATTGTCTAGACATTGTCAGTAAGTTAAAGTCTCACTTGAGCAGTTGTTTTGACAAATACTACAGAAATAAAATGATGTTTTCCCCCGTTTGGAGCTGCTGCCGGCTCCCACTCACGACTCCAGTGCATTATCACTCTGTCACCTGAGCTCAGCTGACGCTCCTTCTTCAGCTGACAACATGAGAAGATGATGAGGTCCAGTAGGTTCCCCTGGGCTGGAGCTGGAGTAGCGGCGACACATCACATCTTCTGATCCACGTGTTGGCTGGAATACCTGTTGGGGGAGGGGGAAGGGGGTGGGGGGGTCGCAGGATCCTGCATCATCCTAAAACTGAACCTCCTCCACGTCAGGAGAGAAGAAGTGGCCGGTGACTGATGAGAGTGCTCACTAACTCCAGATTAACTCAGTTTGTGCCGTGATTCGCTGTGAGTAACCTGCTAATCAGTCAGCTGTTGCTGTTCATTCGTCATTCCTGCGCCACTTCGTGTTGACCGTTTATGGTCGAATGTGGGCGTGTCCAGGACAGGATGTGGAGCAGTTTCATGTGCACAGATTTCCAAGTGGACTGTGATCGATGAGGGATGATGCTGTTATAAATGGGAATATTTGCACCTTTCTTTTTGGCCTGTTCTAAGTTATATCTGTTAAATAAATGAAGCCCCTGGAAAGCTTGGACGCTGGTTGTGAAGGTGGTGTGGGAATGAGCCTGAAATTACTGCTGAATTGCAAAGATCAGCCAGCAGGTGGCACTTGAAAAAAAAAAAAAAACGTCCTGGCCAATTTTGAACTGTATTTAATAAAACTAATTTTCCATGGAGGGACCCATGTATGAATATGTATGAATTGATAATAAACAGTACTAATATTCAGCTACTGTACTTATATTCAGTGTCTGTGTATCTGATGGTCTTGTGTCTGGCAACAGTAACTAACTCATGCACAGCTGTCAGCCTTGCTCATCATCTGAATGTAAAAAAAAAAGGTATTAAAAAAGCCCATCCGCAATAATGAAAGTGTAGATCAACAGTAATTAAATTAGATTTGAAAGTATTACATTAAAAAACCTGTACATGTGAGGCGTAAGGCACCAGAGTCCTCAGGGCCACCACCATTATAGCAACCAGTTTAATTGAAAAGATAATGAGACAATTAGCTCTCTGTTAATAAGTGAGTGATGGAGAACCACACACAGGGCTGTGGCTCGCTCATCACTGGAAATAGCTTAATAACACAAAAATGTCAAATTCCAATACTAAACCGTGTTGACCAGCAACGCACAAGGACAGACAGAGGCTATACTTTCTATACTTTCATTCAAATAAATAAATAAAAAAACCCTGCAAAACTGTTTTTCTTGTGAATGACCCCGAGGGGAAGGTGTTGAATCTCTGTCTGTCACGAGGTCATTTGAAATAATTCTTGAGCAATGAGTTCATTTATGTTTGAATATTTCATTTGAATTTTTTTTTTAATTTACAATTTCTTTCTTTTTTGCCCAAAAAAAGAAACAAGAGCCAACGCGATGAATTCGCCCTCTAACAGGAAATAAAAGACAAACGAATGGAGCTCAAAGTGGCACACCTATGGGATATATAGTGAGGTCATCAGAAATGAGGACTCTGCTACTGTTTGCATTCATCAGATCCATCCCCCCCCCCCCATCCCTAGTTGATGGTGGAAGGTTCCTCACAGACTCCTCCCATGTTACGGCCGTTTTATTTGCTCCACAAAGATATTCAAGAGTACATTTAGTATGTGGACATTTGTCATTATGTGAGTGTTGATTATGTATATTGTTTTTTTTGGTGCTGTCAGTAACACATGGCAGCACACAACCATGAACAAAACTTCCAAAAAAATACAACAGAAAAAGTCCGCTTGTACCGAGGCAGATTGCATTCACTTCCAAATCTGCTCTGTGTTTTTCTAAATTAATAACTTCGTTATTTCATTCATTCAGAAAAAAAAAATGTAATTTTTTTTTCTCAAGTGAATGCAATTTCCATTCAAAAACTTTAGTTAATATACATAAAATACTACTTCACAAGTATGACCTCGGTGTGATAAAGAGGTGCATTTCTTAAGTCAATATATTGTTATTAAGGGGGAAGATGGGAGCTCAATTACAAACAATTTCGCCAAAAGCGAACTCTTCTCAACTATTTAAAAGGATACATAATAATTAATCACGAGAACCTGAGGTCTTAGGAATATTTTGAATTTGAACAACAATGAATTTGTTTTGCTTTTTTTGTTTTGCCCCACAGCCCACTATTATTATTCAGTTCCGAGCCTGAGTGATGAAGTGCCTCTGATTTCAGCGACGGCGGTTCATCTTTGACTCACGACTTTGACACATCTGCACCCACTTCACCGATTCAAAGAACTATTTATGCTTCTTTCACCTCATCAGCTATTCCCCAACAGTCCGCAGTCGAAATATTCAACCTGCAGCAGCAGTTTTTCAACTTCAGCACTCACAAACGGGCAGACACACGGGCACACACGCTGATTTCTTCAGACGGCGCCCACTCCAGTTACAAGCTGTGCTCAACACTTCATTGTATTCTGTGTCTCCCTGCTGTCTGAGAAGCACAGAGCCCATCTCGTATTTTCCTCTTTAGAGACTTACGTGGAATGGATTCTGTCAAAGCGAGTGAAGACTTCATTTTTCAGCGAGAGAGAGAGAACTCAACCTGCTGCTAACTGCTGTCAGCGCACTTGTTTATCAGTGCTAGCCGTGTACGGCTACATCATCAGCACACAGTTGCTGTTAGCGCAACAATGGCACTATAGGAGTAGTTAACTTTCCACAGTGAGCTTGAAGATTTGCAGCGCTCATACTTCAGGGTCGGAGCGCTGGAAAAATGTTGCTGTGCTGTGGCTGCCAGGTTACTGTCTCACACACTAATTGTGCCTCTTTTTTACTGGACACGTTCTCATTTCTCTCCTCGCATCGAGCTGTTTCTTTGGTCTAAAACAGATTCTCAACTGAAACAAAACAGGGGGAGAAGGGAAAGAGACTACATCCACAGTAAGATGAGGATCTCTGGCAAATTTGTGTTTAAAGTCTTTAAAAACCTGCGTCTCTCGACTGACGGCAAGTTACACAAAGCTCGTCTGCTCTATGTGTCCAAGCACTGCAGCTGCAGAATCTCAGTTGTTGTATTTGTATTTTTTATATTCACTTTTTTTGCCTTGAAAGAAAAAAAAAAGCCTCTCAAGTTTTACATCAAAAAAGTAGGATAAAAGGTAGGTCTAAATCTGCCAAATAGACCATAGCAACCCAAGGGCCAATGAGCAATCAACAATTTTTTTACAGAATTGTGACTCAAACTGAAACTACTCCTATTGTGCATCTGCTTTAGCAAGATAAATTCCAAGTCATTTTTTATTCGTATTCATTTGGACATATTTAGCAATTTTAGTACTTAGAATTGATATGCTAAATCTACAGGCTCAAAGTTTCCCAAAATTTAGCAGAATCTCTCTCTCTCAAAAAAAAAACTTTAAAAGCATTATTTTGGCACACGTGTCAGAATCAAATCACACACAGCAAAGGGACCGTGTACAGTTTTCTCAATCCATGTCACCGACTTTTCACACCTCTTTTTCCTCAATATAAATTCTCTGTTATAACATGAAAAATACATTTTAAAAAAATACATGTCCACATTTATATTTGACTAAAGTTAGCAACATGATTTGACAGAACGTTAGCAAAAGTTGACGCAAAAGGGATTTTTCTCAGTTGATATTTACTCCAACATTCAGGCATATTAGGAGCCAGTTTCTATTGCTTTTCCTAAAGTTTTTGGTTTTTAATTTTCAAAAACTTTTCCTGGCTTGACAAGTATTCTTTTAAAATCGCAGACTCTACCAGGTCTTTCATGACTGCGTGAGGCCTGATAACTTGTGATTTATTTATCACAATTTTGAATTCATGAGCATTATCCACTTACATGAGAGCAAATCTGGCCTCTTCAAACTCAGAAAAGGTGTAGGATGGAGTTGTTTGTGTGTGTGTGTGTGTGTGTGTGTGTGTGTGTGTGTAAGACCAAATTTTATATTCATTTCATCCGACAGTGTTGTGAGAACCATGAGGCGTGTGGGAAGGCTGTGATGTCAGAGGGATGCTGCCGGTGAAGAGCAGAGCAGCATTGAAATTTGCGATGCTTTTCTACATTTCTGACAATCTTTTCTTATGTGATTCTTTTAAAAATGTACATCAAAGTACACTAATGGGACCTCTGAAGTTGTGTCTCAGTCCGACCCCCCCCCCCCCCCCCCCTCCGTTGCTCCAGCATCGCCTCTCAGTATGGGTAACCTGCAGTTTCTGATGACAAGCAAACAACACCGGAGAAGACGGGAGGACGGAGGGATGAAAGAGTTTCCTCAGCTGAACTTTTCATGTGACACTGGGATGGGGAAAGCAATGGCTGCATGACTCTGAGCCCGCACAAAGCAGCTTACCACATTTCAAGCTCAGCACGTGTATTCCTACGCCCTCACCTGTCATCCACTAACCCAATAGATCTCCTGGATCCATCTATTGTGTTAAAAATGTTCCTGCAGGAGTGTCCAACAATGAAACCAGTTCAACCACATAAACGAAAAATTATTCAAGGAGGAACCAATAAAATGAGAAATCCGAAGGCAGCGTATCACTTTTGTGTGGTCCGAGTTCCTTGTTGCACAGAAAGTCGAGCAGGTTACATGTGGTGGATGCGCGCGGTGAGTCTGATCGGGTATCTAAAATGGTCAAGTGCCGATTCAATGATCTGTGGCTGGACAGAAAAGAATTTAAATGCCGGCTGAAAAGAGTAACTGGAAATCCGCGAAGGTTCAACTGGGAACATTTGGGATAAAGGCTTTGGAGTCGCACGTGAAGTCCGGTAAACATGAGATGTGCGTAAGAGGCTGCATCGAGCCTGATATCTGACATCGTCTCCAGCAGACCCAGCACCTGCTCCTCCAGCTACCCAGGTCTCCGCTCCCACTGCCCAGGTTCCCGGAACCGCAATGCAACAGATGTCACTGATATTTTAAAGGCCCCTAGATTATTTGCACTTTTGTTGGGTTTTTGTGTTGAGTTGTGGTTTGCTGTGCGTGTACTGGATACTTTTAGATTGTGATGTTATATTGCAATAGGAGCTCAGTTAAAGCAAGTATTCTCTACAGATACAGACTCAACTTCAACTTTTAAGTGACTGATGTTCAATAATTCATGCTTTGAGAACAGAGAAAGTGAAAGTATGTGTTCTGATTCTACTGATTGTAGGTCAGGTTTTTTTGAGAGACCCTTGGACTTGGACTGGACCTGCCTGGATGTCGGAGCCAGAGTGACGTTGATGGCGAGCCGGACCCTGGAGGATCATCAGACCAACGACCGCGGAATTTAATCCTTTTTTCACTTTTACATATATTCACACACAGTAGGGTGGCACGACATCTCTCTACCTGAAAGGTGCACTTCCAGTAAAGTGGACTGCACAAGCAATAAAAATAGACTGAAGCAGCTGAAAGAAAAACATTTTTTTTAATTTTAATTTGGTTTGATATTCACCATACTTACACGGGTAAGGTTGTTTTGTTTATTTCCTGTGTTCATACTGTCTTTCCACTGTAATAAATAAGGAAACATACTGTTTCTTAAAAGCCATACAGTTTCTGTGTCTTTCCTGGTGTCGTTGTTAAATCCCGGGCTCCGTAGTCACAGGAATTGCGTAGTTTCACTATGGATTTGGTTCCATACATGGTCCAGGAACGGGATTCTTCCTGGTTAACCTTGTATTGACCCCAACTGTGTGTTTGGGTTTTGGAGAATTTTTCATGTCTAAGAAATCAGTCTGGCGGGTTTTTCAGTGGGAGAAATTCTGCTCACATAATTAGGTGGCATGTTTGTTGAAGCGGTAATTAACGGACAAATTAAGGACGGTGCCCCCAGTCTGTGCTCTCAGGTCATACGCTGTAGTTCGATAGTCCTGAATAAACCTGGAGTTCCATGATTTCCTTGTGGCTCATGTTTCTTTTGGCAATGCAGTCTGGAACAACAGCAAGATGAACCTCCAAATAGCAACAGTTTGTATTGCAGGCGATGTCAAGTGGTATTTTGAGGAAGGACACCCTTGTGTTTGGTTCCATGGTGTAATGGTGAGCACTCTGGACTCTGAATCCAGCGATCCGAGTTCAAATCTCGGTGGGACCTTTCTGTTGAATGTGTCACATGTAACACACACTGAGAAAGAAATACTGTGGTGTTATGGTCCATTTCTTGTCCTTTAGAAAAACGAAATTCACAGACTGTGTGTTTAACGTGAGCAATAAATGCAACAACTCAGGAGCCAGTAGCTCCTATGGAAGCCATTCTACTTTGCCAATGAATCAATTCATTCATTTCATATTGCAGTTTGCATTTTCCAATTTCTGTCAGGATGGCCAAGCAGTCTAAGGTGCTACGTTCAGGTCGCAGTCTTTCCTGGAGGTGTGGGTTTGATTCCAGCTTCTGACAAAACACATTTTGTCCACATTCCTCTGCATCCACAATGGGATATTCAAAACTAAGTTGAAACTGGGGTGACTGAGTGGGTCATCTGCCAAAGTGGGTTGAACTGGCGGCACAAGAGGCAAATGAGTTTTCCTGTCACCTTCAAATGTTGGATCAAAGTCTACTGAAGACATGTGTTTTGTTCAAATACACATTTGTTATCCTTTCAATTCGCATTTTGTCCGTTAAGAGCAGCCATCTCATCACATGACTAAAGTGTGGATTCTGTGTTGGTGGCAAAATATCCTGACAACACCCACGCCCCTCACTAGTTTGCGCACAGAAATGCATACTTTACTAGTTTAACAAGTTCCCACATACTTTTCAAAACTTACAAAGCTGAAAAATAAAGTTGATGGAAACAAAATACACACATTCTGATTGAGGCCAGAAAATTATACTCCTCATAAAATATATTTTGACATGTAGGTATGATGAACTTGAATATGTTGAAATAGCCAGATTAATTCATCCACGATCACAACAACAAGATAAAGCTACTTCATCATACATCATATTCAGTTTCAAAATCAGTGTTTAAGGTTTGATGAAATATAACCTTGAAGATGTTGTTGCATTTAAAAACTGAACCATACTGGAAAATTTTGTGAGGACTGTGTTGAGCTATGTGCTTCAATAAAATGTGTTAACTGACTTCTAGTTCTAACAGCTAAAACTTTTTCTCTTAAAAGTCTAAAGGTGGTTTCAAACAGAATAGCTTGATGTGCATATAAAATAACTTAAAATTTACCAGCTGATTAAGAAAAAAAAAGTCCATATCCTTAAAACAAGCTTGATAATCTTTGACAATTTTTCCTGCATAGTATCTTACTCTGAAAACAAGATGAATAGGAATATTAGGACCAGATTTAAGACATAAAGTCTTTCTTAGATCATCGGTTTTTGCAGTGTAAAAGACCCCCTTAATACCCTTTGTATTGGTATCCAGCCAAAACTTTCAGCCATTTATTGAAAATACTCTAGTACAGTCTCTCGAAGGAAAAGTGGTATAATCGCTATAGGATGGCGAGCCATGATTCAGACTTTTCTTTTCTCTTTTATTTTCCAAACAGTAAATGAAATAGGATAGAAACTTAATGCTGGCAGCGTGGGAAGCGCTGCGGAGGGGCCAGGTCCAGAGTTTGAGCTCTGAAAGTTAACCGACAAATGCGTCTTCGTGCTAGAACTTTCTTTGTGAGACTGCTTTTTTAAACGCTCTCCAACGGAGGGAAAGACGCAGAAAAATGGAACCTAGCTTGGGCCCAGCGCATCACTTTGGCTGCACGTTTAGTTTTATAACTTGAAGTCTGCTGAGTTTTTCTGCTCTGGTATTCTGCCAGCTTTATTTTCACTCAAATGACTGAATTTATAAAACGTATTGATCAGCACGAGCCAGTTTGTACTGGTCCTACAAATATGTCGCAGCAATCTCTGTCAGTAGTGAGAAGCCAAATGGAACGCTCCCCCTCCCTGATAGCTGCTGATGGAACGTAGAGAGAACGTCTTTCTTCCCCTCTACGTTAATACTCTGTCATCAGCCTCATATTTAGCTTCTTTGCATTTGTAAAGTAAAAACAGAATATTTGTTTCTTTGGAAAACAGTCGGCTCTCTGATGCAAATGCTCCAGCGGATATTTATCTTTTTCTAATGTGGTAAATTAAATGATTTTTTTTTTGTGTCACAAAAAGTTTTATAAAGGAGAAAAGAAATTTATGAGAGCAGATTGGGAACATGGCTCCTTGTTAAGGGGGTTGGAACGAACTTCCCCGCGCACAACAGCACAACACACGACAGAAAATGAATATTACAAGCAATTAAATTGAACACGTAAGACAATGCAAAGATGCAAATGGGCAAAAATTCATCTTTAATCCCATCGGGCAACAACAATGTGCAACATCTACAAGGCAAATGATGTAATTGTGCAGGTTGAGGATACAACCTGAGTTTTCCCAGACAGACATGGCTTGAGACAGACTGAGGAGTTAATCGGCAATGGCCTACGATGACAGGCCCCTCTGTCGTCGTCCATTAATTCTTGCCCACTGAAACGTTGTGGGGCCTTAGTCCTTTGCACCTTAACACTGTCCTTACAGTATGGGGTAATACTTTCACATGTGAGCAGAGATGATTTAACACATTCAATTTTCATTATTTGTCATCACAGACGTGTGTGTGTGTGTTCTTGTACTTATTACACGTTGAGGACCAGAACACATTCCCACAGAGTGAGGACAACTTTGGAAAACAGGGGCATCTTGGCCAGTCCTCACATCTTCAGAGGTCAGGGGGTTAGAGCTAGGCTTGAGTTAGGCTCAGGTTTAAAGTCAGGCATTGAGTTGGGTAAGGGTTAATGTTCCATTCAGGGCCAAGAAAAAAAAAAAGCCTTAATTTTTTAAAGAGATTTTGGCTTCTAAATTACAGTAATGCTTAACTACACTCTTGCGTTTTCTATCAAACCTAAATCCATTTAAATACATTTTCTTCTTCAAATTTGGACATCACTTTAGCCCTGCGACATCATCACATTGTCGGGTGTCAGAAACCATTGTCAGGAAGGTTTTATTTTTCCCCTCACACAGCCACACGGCCCCGCTCCTCAAAGAACAGCCACAAACACAAATCTTGTAAAATGTCCACCTGACTTGTAGGTTTGGTTTAGCAAAGTTTCCTGTACTACAGAATTAAAAAACAAACGCTCAGATAGATGCGGTAACTTCAAGCAGTTCAGACTTCAAAAACACGGCTCATCCTTTTATTAAGACAATCACAGCTTTCACTTCGCCTTTAAAACAGGTAGATCAAAAGGCAGTGACGAGTTGGAAATCTGGACACATCAAGTGGTGAGAGAATGTTTGATTGTTATTCTACACTTGATGAGTTGATACATTTGTCTGAGAGAGAGAGAGCGAGAGAGAGAGAGAGAGAGAGAGAGAGAGAGAGAGACAAAGAAGTCCATTACGTTCTTTGTCATGAAGTTCCCCAGAGTTGTCCCGGAGCAATATTAATACCATGAATTAGAAATGAGAGGATGGCAGCAGGTATCATCCAGCCGTTTTATTTAATACGAGTGGATGAACACTTAGTGACAGAAGTTGGCTATAGCTCCCCTGGTTGCAGCAATTATACTGTTCAACGGGCACACAGTATATAATGAGGGGGGGAAACTTCACCACGTCTCTCTGAATGTGTCATCCTGATATATCCTTGCCGCACAATGCCTGGGCGGATTAACATGACACCCATATTAATGAAAATCCTTCCCTTGTAAGTCCATTTTGAGATTTCAGACGGGTGAGGTCTTGAACACATGGTTAAGTTCAGTTTCTATTTAGAGAGCAAAACTTACGAGGGTAGAATAATTGTGTTTATTTCTGTGACCCACATACATTCCACTTGTCACATCTATGCGTTATTTCATCGTGAAGAGGTTGTGTCGTACGCCTCTGCAGCAGCGTCATTGGTGACAACTGCTTCCAACACGGCAGCCAAGTACAAACAAACAAACAAACGATCTCATACTGGATGTGTTGCTGTCGACCCCAACTACCTGTGGTCTCGCTGTCAGAAAGTCCAGCAGCCAGTTGCACATGGAGGTGTTGAGCCCCAGCTGGTCCAGTTTGTGGATGAGCTGCTGGGGGATTATGGTGTTGAATGCTGAGCTGAAGTCGATGAACAGCATTCTGACGTATGAGTCGTTTTTCTCCAGGTGGGTGAGGGCTGAGTGGAGGGCAGTGGAGATGGCGTCATCTGTCGAGCTGATATGCAAACTGGAAATGGTGCAGGGCAGGGGGGAGGGCAGACTTGATGTGCTGCATGACTTGAAGCACTTCATGAGGATGAGGGTGAGTGCGGTAGTCATTGTAGCAGGAGGGAGACGGCTTCTTCAGGACCGGGATGATGGAGGTGGCTTTGAGGCACATGGGGCCAACAGCCCGGCTCAGTGAGGTGTTGAAGATGTTGGTGAAGACATCTGTGAGGTCGTTGGCACGGCCTCTCAGGACATGGCCCGGAATGTTGTCAGGCCCCGAGGCTTTACGTGCGTTGGTCCTTCTGAGAGATCTCCTCACGCTGTCTGGGAATAGTGTTAGCACCTGGTCACCAGGGGGAGGAGGGGTCTTCTGTGCCGGGGTGCTGTTGTCGGCCTCAAAGCAAGTGAAGAAGTTGTAAGATTGGAGTCGGATTGATTAAAATGTATAAGTGATGGTAGACACACTGGCTAAATGAAATAAATAAGGCCTGGTCAGATTCAGGCACCCCCCCCCCCCCCCCCCCACACACACACACACACACACTCACATTTTTCTTTTTTAGGTCAATAAACGATCAGGGTTTGATCCTCATTAGAAATGAATCATTATGCTGTCAGGGCTTGGTTATGTTTAAGGACCATGGCGGCTGTACTCTGGACATATGGGAGCCTGTCCTGGGAATGACTGGACATGGAAAAGGACGGCATTGCAGCAGGAGGTGATCAAGGCATGGATGAGGATCCAAGCAATGGATTCGGACAGAGTGATGGCCACAGTCAGTCAATGTTTTTCAGGTGGAAATAGAATGTAGTGACGGGCTTGATGTGTGATATATGAATACCTTGTTTCTCTGGTTCAAATATGATACAATTGCTGTTCAGCAATTTTTTAATTGAAGTTGAAGTTTTTATAGTCTTTTGGGTTGTGGACCTGAAAGGACTGTAGCACTTCTGAGTGGCTGTTAAAACACTCAAATTAGCCAAACGAGTGTGACTATTGGATTTCTCAAGTTTCAGTGCATCTATGAAAATGCTCCTTTTATGTGTGTTTCATTGATACTGATCTGTTACAATTGTCTGTGCTGAGAAATCGATTATGATTTGGCATTTACACTGTTTTAGATGGGCATTTTCACATTAGGATAATGGCTTCTTACCATGCTCGAGTACAACCCCCCCACCCACTCCCTCTCCTGCTCCACAGCTTTCACATCATGCTGGCTCCATACTATAGCAGATCTGTGAACACAAAGAGGACCAGAGTTCAAACCCAAGTAACTGCAACAGGCAGATCTTATCAAATGAACCGTAGCACAATTTGCATGTCCAAGTACATTACCAACAAACTGGACTCTGGGGTCAAGAGTGTTCTGATACAGGCCTGGGGGGCCTGATGTGAAAACCCTGGTCAGGTTCACTTACACGTATATTCTTTGTTGGTTTCTGACATGCATGCATTAATTCATTTTTTTCTCAGTTTTAACCACAAATACCAAATTTGGGTTGTAAGCCTCCTCAATCTGTGACCTTTTTACCACCAAAAACTTTCACTTCATCCTTGAGTCCCAGTGGACTTCCATCCATCCATTTTCTTCTGCTTTTCCTGTTCACGGGGGGTGGAGCCTATTCCAGCCGCCTTCAGATGTGAGGTGGGGTTCACCCTGGACAGGTCACCAGTCCATCACAGGACCAACACATAGAGACAGACAACCATTCACACTCACAGTCACACCTACGGTCAATTTAGAGTATCAATCAGCCTCGTCCTCTCTTGATGTCTTTGGACTGTGGGAGGAAGCTGGAGTACCAGAGAGAACCCACACAGGAACAGGGAGAACATGGAGACTCCACACAGAAAGATCCTGTGATGGAGCCGGGACTCAAACCCGGAACCTTCTTGCTGTGAGGCCACAGTGCTGACCACTGCACCACCGTGCCGCCCCCCAGTGGACTTTTGTACCAAATTGGAAAAAATTAAGAAATAATTTTAAAAAACGACAACGGTTTCAAACATACGTGGTTCATGTGAGGTAAGCGTGACGTTGACCCTTGACTTCTCACATCTTTTCATTTCATTCTTGTGTTCCAGAGGAAGTTTGTGCCAAGAGTTCCTGAGATTTCTCCTTAACAAGAATATTTGTTTACATGTGAATTGACAGTGACCTTTGACCTCCAAACTCTTTTCAGTTCATCTTTGAGTTCAATTGGAAGTTTGTGCCAAACTCGAGGAAAATCCCTACAGGTCTTCTTGGGGAAAAAAACGATGGATGGACAATCAGAAAACACAAGGCTTCTGGCCCACAGCTGCACCACCGGCTCAGGCATAAAAAACTGCTGATTCATCAACTTACTTGCAAAAGTATTTGCACAATAAACAGGTCAGAATGGTGTATGATGTTTTAGGTCTCTGTAAAATAAAAAGTTTTCAAAGTTAAAATGCAGACAAGGAAACACAGATTTGTAGTCAATGTGAAACCTGCTGTCAAACAGAAACCCAAGCTTTTTTCACGAAAGAAAAAGTGAAACTTTGACGAGATCAAAGTTTGCTCTTAAAGTTGTGACTCCAGTGTGGACGACTTAAAGCACAGCTGGAGTTAAGTCTGTATCGTTGCCGGAAAGATTTATATTTGTGAGGCGGGGGGGGGGGGGGGAGTATTGTCCTGCATGGCCTTTAATTTTTTCTTTAATTTCCTGACTATAGTTTGGATTGTAACAGTGTGTCGTGTTTGTGTACGGCGTTTGCTTCTCAGTACACTGCAACGTTTGAGTAAAGTCATAGCATGTAACAACTGAATCACGTGACGATGCAGGTGTGCGCTGCTGTTGGGAGAGTCTGAGTATGTAATGATGATGAATACTGAACCAGTGAACAAGGGAGTGATTTTAGCAGTCGGCTCTATGATCAGCACAATATTTACATTACAGCTTCTTTGGACCCTGGAAAGGCCACCATCTGGCCAATGTGGGTGGCTACCATCTGGCTAGCAATACAGCCGGTACCATCGCTCTTAAGTCAGGTAAAGCCCCCTTGCATGGGTCATTCCTGTTCGGATATAGCTGGCTCTGGATATGTGTGTGTGTGTGTGTGTGTGTGTATTGTCCAGTCATTGCCAAAGAGCAATGATCAAGACAATTCAGGCCATGTGCCAGCGTGCTCACGGTGTGAACAATTATACAGTTGTGTTTCATAACTCAATAGTAGAGGGCGGCCGGGAGGAGGCTTCTCCTCCTGTTGCCTTCCTCCAGGCTGTTGCTCTGCAGTATCGCCCAGTTTTACCGCAGTAGCACACTTAAGTTTTCTTGTTGACGTTATTGAATGAAATTGCAAAACAAAACAAAACAACTGCTTGTGTATAAAAAGCGCAGTGCTACGGGATATCTGCCCTCTGAGCTCATCAAACAGTATCCAACACTGTCATCACTCGGATTTCTGGCACCTGCCACAATTTCTGTTCAGAACTTTGCTGATGTGATAATTTTCTAGGAATTATATCCACTTGTAATTTCATTTGTTTCTCAAGGATCCATTATGTCAGTAAGTACTTTTGTGATTCTTGTAAATAAGAAAAAAAAATATCTTGATATCTCAAGGTTTGCAATGTTATAGCACTGTTCGAGTTCATAATAGGCTGTGGTGGTGGGGGGGTTTACATGAAGAACATCTGATATAATACCTTTAAGTCCTGGTCTTGTTGCTTATGGATCATCTATAGTGAAAGAAGTAAATGTTTAGCAAAAATGTAATATACTTAATTTAAGAAAAGACCTAGAACCGGTCCAACTCCCGTTATGTGTGTGTATGTATGTATGTGTGTGTGTGTGTTCTGACCTCTTATCTCTCCTGTAGGATAGAGCGATAGATTAATTATAAACAGGCTTAAGCCTCAAGGAGCAGAAGCTCTGCTAGACAGATGCTGTTTGAACAGGCAACTGGTCTTAGGATATAAAAGGAAGATGAGAAAAATGGACTAATTGGAATTGGAGGACATTTGGGTCATTGAAGACGCGCTATGAAACAAGAACAATCAAATTTTTATTGGGTGTACAAATTAGTAACCATAATTGTTCACAGCGGTGTTTTTCACTTTTACTTTTTATCGCAAGAAAAGTGTTGACCTGCTCCCTCCGACATAATTTGCAATCAATAATTGTTTCAGTATTTAGAAGCAGTTTAAATCATGCTTTAAGATGCATGTAGTCGCCACTGTGTGCCCAAGGAGCAACCCTAACAGGTAGCCACCTAAAAGTTCCAAAGTCGACAGCCAGCCGATTGTCTGCCGACATCCAGCCGGTTTCCAGCCACTGGGGATCATCCCTGTTGACAAATCTTGAGGACACCACAATTTTCTTACAAATGCCAACGCTTAAATGGTTATCGCCATTTTCATGAACAAAAAAAAAAAAACAGACATCAAATTGTTTTGTCTTGGGGTCTGATACAATTGAAAGGCTCCGCGGCACCGCAGTAATGAATCAAAAATGCTATTTTCACACACAACTAAGCTTTGACAAATCATGTGCCTACATGTCATTTGAAAAGTACAGTTGGCCATCGTGTGATTGTGAGTAATTGTGCACCCCTACTCATCATTGGAATTTGTCAAATGTGGGGAGAGACAGATTTTAAAAAATATACTTATATTTTTTTATCGACAAAAATGTGAAAACATGAGACAGAAAACACTCCAACTTCAACAAACCTCTTCCGAGCTTCTTTCTGGTGGCTAATGAATGTTGCCGGGTGGCTAACGCCTGGTGTGGCGTAGTTCCTCTCACTGCAGTCATTACACTGTCTTGGCTAGTCGCTGGTCCACAGGGAGCAGTATAGCAGTAGTGCCGTCATACGTAATTAAAACAATAGATAATCCCAAGGCACAAACAACTCTTTGGTAGCACATTTGCTGGTGCAAAGAGTAATTAATTGTGTCATTAGTATCCCTTTGGTGTTTCAAATGAGAGTCTCATTTACAGCTCTCCTCGGGGACGGTGTCCATACTGTGTGAGACCACACCAAGAATGTTTTTGTTATTCTCTGGCTATACAGTTATGAGCCCTGAGAGGGCACACTAGTAGCATTCCTAATTAGATGTAATGCTGCTTTGGGAGCTTATCAAAGCTTGTTCTGTGCCACAGATCTCTGCGCTCAGGAAGGAGTGACATCAGGACATTAAAGAGCTTTGCGTGCCTGCACTGCTGGATGTTGCACTGACTGTTTTGCCTTTTGTGTAAAGGTATCCTGATCTTACGAGGGTGGCCTGCCTCAGATAATTGTTCCCTGAGACAAACCGTTACCTCCCCTGCTTGTATTTTATCTGACTATTTAATGAGTTCCGGCTATCTGGCCTGAACAGAGTGAGAGTGATTTAAAAAAAATCACAGGGCACATGCGACTCGGGGTGAAATTGATCAGAAAAGTGTGTTGTATAATTAGAACTAAAACGTTGCCTGAGACTTAACACACACACACTACAATTTCTGTCTCTGTTGGTAATTGTGAAGACCATTATTTGGTGGCTACAAATTAAGAAATTACAAACAGGACAACAGTATTACTATCAACTAAATGAGAGCCTAATTGCATACAATCAGACCCATTAAATTGATAAGGATTTTGTATTTAATGAAACAACTAACAAACACTGGTAATCATAGGGTCAGCATTTCTTCCACCATTTTGTACCATTATTCTTTCAAATTAAGCCTTGAGTCACCGGTTCTCTTCATGATTTATTGAGATCAGGTGGGAAGACTGACCCCAGCTGCCGATACGCTCTGCAGTTACTGCCGCCGAGGCTTCTCGTTGGCGACTGCTCCACTGTGTGCTTAATTCCTATGATGAAAGGCTCAGTCTGTGACTGACAGCGTTCATTGTCACACTTGGAGAATATGATAAAACAAATCCTTGAAAAACTGATGTAAATGACTGTATATTAAATTGATCTCTCTTTACACAAATGTAGCGCAAGGTAGCTTTAATTCCAGAAACTCAGTGTTTACATATCCAAATTACATTTTTAAAAGTTGAAACATAAAGTGGAGTGGATGTGCCTGAAGTCAGGAAACAAAAAGGATAGAATATGTCATGTCGCTGTGACTCTGAGCCACTGTGCCTCATGCAATCCAGTTAAGATGTCATCTGTGAAGGTTTTGCTTGAATTGCCAGACAACATTGCTCGAGGGGTGGCAGAATCACTTTGGCCTTCGTTGAAATGCAACGTTAAAAAGCAGGAATTTAGAAGAGGTATTCAAGGTACCCTCGGGAGTAGGAGAACTTGGTTTAGTGATGATTTTCCTTGTAGCTCCACAAGCAACTCACACTGAAATGACAATGCCTCTTTGATAGATTTGGATCTACAAACTGATCACAGCATGAGTTTCGGTTCAGTCTCAGCTGCTTCTGGATGGCCATTACATTTGGATATGTAGACGGTGGTTGGGAGCCAAAGGCAGTGCACCCCTTCTAGATGGGACATGGCCTCCCCTTGAGGCCTACTTTTACACATCTAGGGGGAAGCTGCAGTCATGGTCTTCACCCAGATGCCATCCTATCTTGACCAGGATCAATAACTAATATATTATTGAGAATTATTATAATTTCTCAGTGTTTTTTGTTGCAGGACCAACAAAGTGCTTTGCAAACCATCCCAGGTGAAACTACTCAACTAGTCAAACTTGTACATTCTTGCTTCATATTGATCATAATTTACTTTCCTGTCATAATGACTATGGCCACTAGATGGCATTGTTCACTTACTCGTAGTCACTTTCATCACTATTTGTGACCTTCCTGCTAGTTGCGCCGCCGTGTGGACAACAAGGGAACAAAACATAGCCTTTAGTTACGTATGAAGCAACGTTCCAATCCTGGATGCATGAATATGTAGCAATACTATTATACAGTGCAGAGGGGGGTTGCTTTATTCTTGTATTTGGATATCATTGTGCCTGCCAGATGGAAACTACAAAAAAAGAAAGAAAAAATGAACAGCATTTGTTTATAGCAAAAGTTTTAAAGAAATTATTACATTTTTAACTCTAAACACAGGGATTTGTCATGTGATGCATAACACCCCCCCCCCATCTCTCCAGTGTTCCTGTTTTTGGCAAGATATTTTTTCACTAACCGCAAGGTCAGCTCTGGACAAAAACATTAAAGAACAACCTTGCTTGGGGCCAATCGATATGTTGTATCGTTTAGGTGAGAGGGTGTGCTTAATCTTCTAACTTCTCAGTGGACATTGGTGGAACACAGAAAAGGACAAGTGACCCTTCTCACCAGGTAAATCAATGTTCATACTTACCTTGTTAGAGTCTTCAGGGAATGTCACAGTTTAATTTGGTCTCTCACCCACAGTTCATTCAGCCTGCTCACCTGCTCTTCATTATCTTGTCACGTAACATTTTTTTCAGTTACTTAACTGTCAAAAACCAGCGTCGCAGCCACAAAAACACGATCCTTGATTAAACAAGTACCACTCTTCTGCTGTGTGATGCATGTTGAAAACTTCACTTTCAGGCCGCACAAACAATTCTCACGTCAAAACAGTGGAACGAGACGTGAAAAGACAAATAGTCAGAGCCAGACGGCCCCACACATCCGTCTGTCTTGTCTTGCTAACCTGGCTGCCTTTTGCTAGTTTGCCAGCCACTTTCCAGGATACGTCTGGTGGCTTTGTGCCTGACAAAAGTGAGAATGAATGAGGGAGGTTATAAACTGCAGCTCAGCTCAAACAGATTAGTGAGCATAATCCCCATGAGAGCCTTCATTGTAGGGCTGTTGTGTTGTAGGATATGCCTACTGTAGGTGTAGCCAGACCTGACAACACATTGGGTGAGACACACACGCACACACACAATTGTGCGACACTCACAATTTCTCACATCCACCAGCAGCAGCATGGTTCGAACATCCTTCTGAATAAAAACAAAAGGTCTGATCTCGTCCTCACAACTCCCTGCTTGATGCTGCGTCAATAATTTGAAAGTTAATCACAAAACCAGATGTCATGTGCGTCCTCACTATGTGCCAGAGAATTTCATTTTGATTCCACTTGCGCTCATCTCAGGGGAAAGATAGGAGGGTTCTTGCACTGATCCCCAAGCCAAAAACCTGTTCACACTAAGTTAACAACAAAGCAAAATTTACTGAAGAACACACACAATGGAGGGTGACAACAGAAGCTATTAACATCGGCGTGAACACAGGCCAAAAGAACAAGAATAAACAAAACAAAAGGTACTATCTTTCCTACCTGTGCACAGACTAATCCCTATGGAGAATAGATAATAAAAAGAGAAGTGCTATACCTACCTCCCTGAAAAGAAATTAAACTGGAGAAAATCAATTGAAACAAAAAGGTGCTTCACCACGACTGATTCAGCGAGAGACTGTATACACAATGTTTCCAACAATGACCACAACAACAGCACAACTGCAAATTATCGACTGCCATGCTGGGAGTCAAGGATAAGACCTGGGGGCTGCTGTCAGAGCTGTCATCTGACACTTCAAGACGCTGTCATTTCAACGCCAACTGCTTAAATGTAGCCAATAAGCTGCTGCCACCTCTGCAGTCAGGCCCACTCATCCGGCCAATCAGCAGGTGACCTGTTAACACGCACTCAGAGATCCACGCCAAAGATAGAGACTCTGCAAAAGATACACAGACATCAGAAACAGCTTGAGCTGATACCACATTTAACGATTTATTCTACTGTAGAATAAAAAAGTCTAATGGAGGCTACATCAAAGTATGGTTCGCCAAACGGTCCAAATCATAATTCGAAAGTGCTACGTGTGTATATGCATGCGTGTGTACAAGTACCACAACAATTTTGTCATTGTAAACTGTTTTGAAAAGGTGGCAGTAGTGTGTAGCTAATATGCTAAACAGACAAAGTAGTGAATCAGAATCAGAATCACAATCTTTTATTGTCGCTGAGGGGGGGTACAGTGAAAATAGTTAGTAAGAGCGCTCTACCAGAGCAACCTTGCACCACAGAATGCAATACAAGAAGAGATACAATAAATAAAACAATAAACAATGTGAGAAACAGTAAAAAAATATATATATAGAGAGAAAAAAGAGATTAAAAAATGTGCAAGATGCAAGTGAAAAAAAGTGAGAGGTGCAAAAGGAGATTTTAAAGTTTAAAGAATCCAGAGAGTTGTGTGTGTGCATTGGCTGTGTTTGTGGGTGTTTGGGTGTTGGCAGTCCTGATGGCCCAGGGGGGAAAAACTGTTCGTGAGTCTGCTGGTGCGGGACTTAATTGTGTATTTGGCTAATCATCGTGTGTAGACCACCTTGCTATGTCTCTAGCTTCTGCTACGTGCTAATTAGCCCTAGCCATTTGTAGCTGAACACTGTTGGCTGGCATGCGTGCTTGTTTTGCTGGATGCTACTTGTAGAATATCACTAGATTGTGAAACATCTCATCATTTCCGCAATGCAAAATAAAAGCAAGTGCAAGGACAGAAAAGTCCAGGTAAACCATAGACAGCCTTCACTGCTGGATTCATAAAGCAGGCTTCAAAATCATGTCAAACTATAAATAAAACAAATAAAAAGTAAAATCAGGGTTGAGTGAGGATAAACTGCTCAGAGTTGCATAGTTTGGAATTAATTCCAAGGTTGGGAAGGGATTGTGGTTTGAGGGAGTTAAACTGTCAAATGGTGACTAGATAAAAAGAGATGTGTGCACTGATAACTACAGAACCACCTTTTGAAAATGATGAAAAACTTCTGCTCTTACACCATCTTAAATTTGGGTCAAGTCACTCCACTTTGAACCTGAACTGTGGGATCAGCCGTTAATGAAACACAGCTCATCATCCCTAATGGCAGAGACTGTCTTCTTGAGTTTTGCTATATGCTAATTTTATGCAGTTAACCATGCATGAGGACTGCTCCTGATAGAGTACAAGGCAGTGATGCCAAAAATAACAGGAAACCCAATTTCACTATTTTTTTTAGGTTCTTGTTGACCTCGAATGAGGGCATGATTTGATATAACTGGAAGGCAGCAGCTCTTGACATTCTTTTATTTCGTGTGAAAGTTGTGACTATACACTCAGCCAATTAGCGTCACTATTCTCACAAACGTAATGTGGTATTGTAAACAATTTCCATCTTTCAATGAGCACGACACACATGAAGAGCAGTGTTGGTCAGCGTTAGCACAAAAAGGATGCTAGCTCTTCAGGTGGCAAACTACATTTTCCCGAACATTTTTCCTCTCCTCTGAAAGTGAGGAGCAAGTGCTGCTCTACTGTTTCCTAACTTAGTTATAACAGGTTAAGGGCTGATCAAACTTTGAATGTATTTTGTAAAGTTAGACGAGAACTACATCCCTTGTTAGCATTCAACACAGTAGCATTGGGCTAACCCATTCCATTGTACATCACATTCTCATTGCGGTAAATAGCAACACATTGATCACATTGTTACTTTAACGTTTAAAGCTGACAAGATGTCTTACTTAATTTAATGTGATTTAATTTGTTAACAGAATGACGAATCCATCCATCCATTTTCTACTGCGCATCCTGTTAAGGGTTGCTGGGGGGTGGAGCCTATCCCAGAGGCTATGGGTGAGAGGCGGGGTTCACCAGTCCATCACAGGACCAACACATAGAGACAGACAACCATTCACACTCACAGTCACACCTACGGTCAATTTGGAGTATCAATCAGCCTCGTCCCCTCTTGATGTCTTTGGACTGTGGGAGGAAGCTGGAGTACCAGAGAGAACCCACACAGGAACAGGGAGAACATGGAGACTCACACAGAAAGATCCTATGATGGAGCCAGGACTGGAACCTGGAACCTTCTTGCTGTGAGGCCACAGTGCTGACCACTGCACCACCGTGATTAATCCAATGCAGGCATTTTTGATGTGTTGTTCCCGAACCACATCCGTATGCAACTTATATCCCTTGCTGATCACAATCATTTGTAAATAACTTTAAATAGTCTGTTGGTTAGTTTTCAACTTAAACCTGTATTTATTCCAAACTGTAGAAGAAGTTTCATACTCTCACCAACATTAGAAAAATATGAATGTCTGAATGTCTTGTGGACCTTCAACAGTGGCCCTGTGACGGACTGGTCACCCGTCCAGGGTGAACCCCGCCTCTCGCCCAGTGTCAGCCCCCCCCCCCCCCCCGCGACCCTTAATGGATAAGCAGTATAGAAAGGATAGATGGATAGATGGATGATGGACATTCAACAGGGTTGTTCTGAGGGGTCTGTAAGGCTAAGGTGCTCTGCTGTTAAAATCCTGGAATCTGCAGAAGCGTGGAACTGAACCTGCAGCCTTTTCTCTACTAATCTTTTCTTAAATATTGCAACCTCTCTTCCCTTGATTATAAATAGTCCTTCACCCCGACATAAAAAAGAATGATAGCGATGTGAGAGGGGAAGATTGAAATCTCTCACTTAATTGAACAATGCGAAATTGATTAAAGTTTACATCGTAGATCCCTGGTTGACTCTTGGAGTGAAAGCAATTATACGGGGAGCAATCTAATCAATTTTCTCTTTGAAAAAGGTGAAAAATTGAGGGCAGGGGGCCATTTTCCAATATGAAGAATGATTCACTCAGGGTTAGTTTTAGCTAGCAAAGTGGCCTTGACAATAAGTGCAGTTTTAAGCTGCCAAATCTATCAAAACATAGCAAGTAGGCACAAAAAATGTGCATAACATTTCAAATATTAATAATGAGGGGATATGGCATTTTGTCATTCATGCTAGGGCGATACGCCTGATTAAAATATCCACCTGAAATTGATTCAATAATTATCCTTCTCATGAAAAAGCAACTACTGTGTTACTCTCAACCCTGCAGCCAAAATCCAGTTAATTGGATTTTGCCCTCATTTGAAGTTAACTGAGGGTCAGAAGCAAGACCTTATCGGCAAAGACACATCTGAATATCACACACAAAATGACGTGCTCCTCTACAGTTTCCTCTCTGTTTTAACAGCAAATGAGCCGGACATAGCAAACCACTAGAGATGAGAATTAAAGCTGACACTGCACATTTTACTGCAAAACTCACTACCGTTGAAGAACGTGCATCAAACGTTCCACGCACCTTTAATGAACCCCCCCCCCCCATGGGCGGCGCGGCATGTTGTGAGAGTCGGCACTGTCCTATTTTCCAGGTTTGACACCCATCTCCCACTGCTTCCATAGAGCGCATCACCTTTGTCGGTGGAATAGTACACTCTGCACACGCGGGACATCGTTGCCTCTCTTGGGACAGCCTCAGCAGCACTGTCCTGTCAAATGTCGAGCAACGAGGACGCGTCCTGTGAGTTGCTACGGGCGTCATCAGCTGTCCTTCTCCTCCCTCTTGCTTTGATTCTATAGGTTTTGTATTTTTTCGGAACTCTGTCAGACCTCATCATTTTCTAGAAGACAAAGTTCTAATTTGATCAAAAGCCTTAAGTGCCCATTTTGATTTCGTTCAACTCAACTGATTATAGTTTTATGATTCCCGTGAGATTGGACCACATCCCTTTTGAAGTCAGAGTACAGTTAAGACCTTTTGATATGGTTAAGACAGTTCCTTCTTTTCCTTAAACTGCTCTGAACAGAATATTATCCTGTTGGAATCCTCATCATCTGGAGGGCATTCTTAAAATCTCAGCTGCAAACTTACATTCGGAATGTTGACTTTCATGTTGATGTTGGTTCCTGTTAATTTGATTATGCAGCCTAACCATACTTTCATCTCAAGCGTACATGGATAGCAGATTGGCGTCTAAAAAAGGCAAAGACGCAGTGTGTTGCAAGGCATAAAACACAACTCCTCCAGGTTTATCTGTTCTTTCTGCAGCTGTGCTGATAAGTGCTTATTAAAAGTAATGGAATAAAATGGGGTCAAGTGTTCAATAGTTGTCAAGATACTGTATGTGCTTTAGTATCTGCCAGATGGAATTTAATTGCATCAAATCTTGGGGCAAGTGTAATGTGTTAAAATTACAGGCTATTACCCAGCTGTAGTTTTGCTCAACCCACACAAGGTTGACGGATTTCTGTGGAAGATATTGTTCCTGTTTTGATGAACATGAAGGAAAGAAACTAAATAATTGACAACAAAAACATAACACTTGAAAATGTGCTGTTAGTGGCGATGCACTGTCCATCCATCCATCCATCCGTTTTCTTCCACTTATCCTGTTAAGGGAAATGGGGGGTGGAGCCTATCCCAGCAGCCTTCAGGTGAGAGGCGAGGTTCACCCTGGACAGGTCACCAGTCCATCACAGGACCAACACATAGAGACAGACAACCATTCACACTCACAGTCACACCTACGGTCAATTTAGAGTATCAATCAGCCTCGTCCTCTCTTGATGTCTTTGGACTGTGGGAGGAAGCTGGAGTACCAGAGAGAACCCACACAGGAACAGGGAGAACATGGAGACTCACACAGAAAGATCCTGTGATGGAGCCGGGGCTCAAACCTGGAACCTTCTTGCTGTGAGGAGACAGTGCTGACCACTGCACCACCATGCTGCCTAAAAAAATGTAATTATTTATAGTAATTGTTCACGTCTGTATCCTGGCGTCACCTGCAGTCTCCCTATTGACCAGGGCCTGTGTGAGTCACTTCTGGTTAACATTTTTTAATTTGTCTATATACATCACAAAACAATGTCTGCTTGTCTCTTTTATAACACTTTGTATCATTTGCTTTCCTAAAATGCGTTTCTACTTTACAGTACATTACATTGCATCAATTAGAAGATGCTTTCTTAAATAGCTTGTTTGTTCATCATGGTATTTGTCAGTGACAACCCTAGAGGGGAAGAAGATGCAATGTAGAGAGGAGGAGGATGTTGAATGGTAGTTGCTGGTTGCTCTTCAGCGCTGTGTTGTAGTCACCTGGAACGTTGCGAGCTTTATAGCTCTGCATGGGTGTGGCCTTGTACAGAGTCGTTGTCACATGTGGGCTCTGGGTTTAAGAATCGTTGTCGATGATCCAACCAATGTGGTATCTATGTGGGTTCTTAGGGCTATTCTTAGGGTTGCACGGGTTTTGAGTTTCCCAGGGAGGGTGCTCAGGAGGTAGGAAACAGGTAAGGACAAAGGGAACCACGCACCAGAAGCATATGCTGCCCATCTTTGACAACATGACACATGCTAGCAGCTCGCTAGCACAAGCTAAACACCAACTACTGTAGGACAATCTAAATAACAGCTAGCACAATGTAAACACCATTTTTTGTCATCCTCCTTTCCAGCAGAAAGCAGGTCGACTTCAGATTCCTCTTCATCCTCAGCCTCTCCTTCAGTTTTCGATAGCCGGTGAAAGCCAGACTGAGATTTCCTCTCTTTCTGGAACAAGCTTTGTTGCACTTAATTGGTTGTGTTTCATGACATTTATGTGCAGCACTGTAATATTCTGAAGGCCATTAACCATACACAGTTCTATTCTTTGTGTTTTCTTTGTATGCTAATTGTCATTCCAACCAGAAAGCCTCTCCTGCACCACCACTGATTCCCTGCAGAAAATTAAACTGTCAGTGCTATCTGATGGACAGATGGACAGCCACTGTGGGGGAATCTACCGTGTCCTCTGACTCAGTGGGGTGGGACTGGATGTGCGCCAGGCACATTTTTCCAAGATAGACACTCACTGGCCAAGTCGCTTACAATTTGACAGTTTTTGTTGGCAGTGTCAGAAAGGTAATAAGTCTACCTCAGTGATAATCCTGAAGCTACCTTGCCACAGCTCATCAAAACTGAACATTGTCTTTTTAAAGGAATAAGAAAATGTCACAATGGATCACATCAGCTTTATAAAAATACACAAATGGAGAGGTAGAGTTTTACTTTCATTCCCATGTTTTGGATCAGATGATTGTTTTAGTCCACTGGAACAAAGTTGTTGTTTGTCACCAAAGAACTGACCACACAAATTGAATGTGAAATATTAAAAGAAAACTTTCAAAATATCACAATTCACATCCATTTCAGAACGGCAGCCTCTGTGGTGCTTACCAGAGTGTCACCACGATTGTGTCAAGTCTGGTGGCTTGAAAGAGAATTTTTGTTTATACTTGAGCTTATAGACTCTTTTAGTCCTTAGTTTTTATATTAAAATGAAGAAAGAAATGTGATGACTGTGTTTTCTGTCAGTAGCGAGACTGTGGTTTACCCCAGAGACTGCAAAATCATTCATGATGCCGCGTCCTCTCCTCGTCACAACTGTGAATGATTGAACAATGGTGGGCCGCGTCCTCCTGTTTCGCCGTTTCCTGTCCTGTTTTTGTCAAAGCTTCAAACTGCTGCAGTTTATGAGATCATAATCAGGGATTATTTTGATGAGAAATGGGCAGTGAAAGTGTTTTATTTTGGTTTTACTAAAGTGACACCTGGTCAGAGTAATAAAATGGCGCTAGTTAGCCCACGTTTGCTTCGTTAGCAACGATGCTAAGTGTAATACATCAATAGAGGCTGCCCGTCGCCGTCATGTTAATGAGATAAAGATACTGGTTGGCTCCATGAATTGCTTGTAATGTTTAAGGTAAATATTATGTTAAAAAATTGTGTTCACAAACAGTTTACAGGTTCCGATGCATAAAAGATGCTGACACTGCTCTGTCCACATGACAGCATCTTTATTTCAGTTCATATATTATGGAAATAGTATAAGAAATGAATGTAGAGTGATGGGGATGATACAGAGACGATGTGTTTGGTTTCAGATCTGGAATTTTTACTCAGAATATTTTATGAAGATGGTAAAATGTGTGTTGATATACAATAAATATCCAGAAATACTCTGTTTTTATTGCTAATTAAAAAGACAGACATTTCAACCAGCCGAGCATCTTGGATGAGACAAGAATAAACAAAAATGTGGACTTGCCTCAGCAAGCAGCATCTCCCTGTTTCAGTGTTTTGGGATATTTAAAACTATTATGGGCGACTCAGCCTTATACCGTAACACCTTTTCCAAAGTAAAGAGTGGTCTACCTACCTGGTTAGGGCCTGCAGGAGTGCATTCAGGGGACAGAAAAACACTTAAACTCTTTACGTCAAGGCTTAGTGGCAAATGAATTTGTGCAGAAGCTCAGGTTCCATCTCCTCCACGACCATCTTAGCTGTCGCACTGAGCTTAATGAGCATCAGGAGACCTCGTATGGTGAGGAATTAAATGTGAGGGATGCTAATTTATATATATAAAAAAACATATGATGCATTATAGCTTTAATGTGCTCACAAGCAAAGGTTGTGGAAATGAGCTGTTTCACCAGGCTGTCTTTACCGTGGCAGTCGGTTCTGGAGGCGGATAGTGCTGACAGTACAATGGCAGCATCATCTGTCACTTCTCCTTTTTCACTTGTGTCCTGGGATTTACACAGTCGGAGTCCATCCTTAATGAGAGCTGTAATCATCCTATGCACTGGACCAGACAATCCAGCTAACGAAGAGAAGTGTAAGATGAAGAATCCAAACACACTCCTCATCCACTCCTCCAGGGTTTGTGTTGCAGTCTTAATCACAGAACTCGACATGTCCCATGCTTGTCATTTCCGGGCTTTGAACTTGATCCAATTTTGCATTTCTGGGGGAGTCTATTCAGACCAATTATTTTACTGACACAAGCTATTCCAAAGTAATTCAACCTATGAAAGTAATTACAATGTAATAAACTGTGTTTTTTTTTTTAACTGACGTGCAATGCTCATTGCAGTTCTCTTGGGTGCATTACTGATGACTCTGTGGGTTATTAAGAGAAAAACCAAGCCTGAACCCACCAAATGGCACAGACTTCTTAAACTTATGCTTCAGTGTGAAGAGTAAATTAACATGTGCCATAGGTGATCAAGTAAAAATAGATCCTTTTCAAGAAATATGTTGTTGTTTTTTTTCTCTTTAAGCAGATGGGACTGCTGTGGTGGAGGTTTGTTTGAGAAAAAAAACAACATTAAAAATGCATGATTTTCTCAATATAGAACTAAAGAACTAAACTTAAGTACCATTTTAAGGCCAAAAGGCTAAAAATATGACTGTGCTTGTTTTTGTCAGCCAAACAGTACTGGATATAACAATTGGAGAACGATAAAAACACGTGGAATGATGGCATCAAATGAAGGCGCAACACAAGGTCAGCTTGCCGCACGTCGTGTACAGACACGGTAAAGTTTCCACCAGTGCTTCATTTTTGAACATTAACTTAGATTCCACTGACGAAATTGAAAAGTACAGTGTTTTCATAGACAATGGAAATGCACAAAACAGGAGATGGAAACTCCTCATCTGAATCAACTGGGATGTAGCAAATCCTTAAATCACGTGGGAAACCAGCTCTCTGAGCGCCATCATCGTCTTCCTGGGTAGTCCCAAACTTTGCCCTTGTCTCCAGGAAACATGCATCTTTGGTACCAAAGAACAAGTGCAAGTTGTCCAACCAAAGGTAAAGTGAAGGTAATTCCTCAAGCCCTCTCAGTTTATTGCAGGTTCCACCTGTTGTGTTGCTTGGTTCTAAGCGTTCTGTGACAGCAGTGTATGAAGTTCCTTACGCCGCCAACTTCTAATGGAACGGCACACTACTTGGCTTGGTTCATTTGCTCCAATCCAGTTCTGTATGTCTCATTTCCTCTTCCTTCTAAAATTCTCACGGAATTTGTTTGACCGGAATGGAAACGCAGCTATTGTGTGCATGACGTGAGCAGTTCAAAAAGTTAACTGTCCGATTCAAATGCAGTGCAATTGTTTCGTTCAGCAGCTTTTCAGTTGCAAATCTCGCTCACAGCACCTCGGCTGTGGTTCCTGCGATGCATCTGTGGACTGAACAAAACCCTTAAAAATAAGCAATGCCGTTGCCATCAAAGGCTGTTAACGTGAGGGCTTTTGCCAAGAAATAAAATCCTCAAAATGCTGGCTGAATCAGTGAATCAAGTTAGCCCCGAAGCTAACAGGCTAATTTTATGTAAACTGACCTTTAAAGGTGGACCTGCTTCTGTCATTTCCTGCTGGTTAAGAGTTTGTTATGACTTCTGTGTGCCGAATACACAACATTAGAAAATAGCACAATAAACCCAATCTGATGGTAATTTTGTAATCCAGTCACACACAAAAATGGCCTTCAGTGTGTAAATGTGAGTAATTAACAGTCAGTTCACAGCCTAATTAATCCAGTTTTTGACTGTAAACTGGTCAATCACGTGTGACTGAAAGTTAGCTCAAATATTTCCTGTAACAGTGTAATGATATTTGTTGGCTAAAACTTTGAAGGGTTGATCATTTAATCACAAGATTAGGACTAAATCTTCAGTAGCTCTCATTCTAATTGGAGGGCAGAGGAGTGATAGGCGTGCTACTTGACTGCTTACATTTCAGCTTGAGGGTTTGTTTTTGTGTATTATTCTGATGTTAAAGTGTTCAGTTTCTGGTTTCTGAAATCTAGCGATTTCTCGAAAAAGGTCCAGCCACCTTCAATCTGAACTAACTGAGTCAATTGAAAGACGATCAATTTATAAGAATTCAGGATTTATGTCACAATGTTGCATGAGTTTCCTTTATTCTAGCCAAGTTGTTTGGAAATCTTTTTTCTTTTTCTTTTCCCTCAAAGCCTCTGTCACACGAAGAGTCCAAGAGCAAATCAAGAGGGGAGGGGGAGGGACAAGATAGCGCCCAGTCAGCACGAAGATGCTTTGTTATTTTTTAATTTAAATATTTGAGTAACGTTATGGCACAAGGTAGGCAAGAGGTGACGCGCTTAGACACCAGTAATGAGATGTTACTTGAGACAAAATCACGGCTCTGTTGCGGTGAAAAAGGAAGTTGAGGAAGAAGAAGCTCTCCATTACCAGTCGATATACATCCCGTGGTCTCGACCTTTGGTTTGTGACCCAGAGAGTGAGATTGTGGATACAAGTCCCTCCTCAGGCTGGCTGAGCTTAGTCATCGAGATAGGGGTGAGGAGCTCAGGCATCTGGAGGGGAGCTGGGAGTAGAAACGCTGCTCCTTCATGTTGAAAGCGGTCAGCTGAGGTGGTTAGGGCGCCTGATATAGGATGCCTCCCTCCTGTTGGCGGTATTTTGGGCATGTCCAGCTGGTAAGAGGCCTCATGGTAGACCCAGAACATGCAGGGTTATACATCACATCTAACCTGGGAGGGCTGGGGAGTCCCTTAGGAGGAGCAGGAGTGCATTGCTAGGATGCAGGATGTCTGGGTTACCGTACACCTGTGGTTCTGGAAGTCCTGAAACTTTCAACCTCTTGCTGTTTTCTCCCTATACACAGAAGGCCAACTCCCCTGAGATGTTAGATTAACAACAACAACAAAAAATAGTGGACCTATAATAAGAAACCCTGGAGCAGAGGCTTTCAAGGAGGAGGTACTGGATACACTCGAGTGTGTAAGACCTGCCTGCAGCTGCTCAGAGGAAGACCCGATCTTGCCTAAACCGCAGAAGTTGGATGGATGAATAATGGCCTTGTATGTTCTATGTAAATGCCAAACTTTATGACACTTTTGTTGTCATGGTGACAATCTTGGTTCTCTGTGCAAACCCAAGCTCCCCATTTATAACGCATCCTCCCGCCACCGTGTGCTGAAACAATTTATCTGTGATCACATGGCCTCTAGACGGCGTCTGACACGTGAACTCTAGACTTGTGTTGTAGATGAGGACTGATAACGGCCATTTAAGGGGCTGTGATGCTTGATAGTCGGACAGAGGAGAAGATCGGAGCTGTCACAAAGACAAACTGTTGCAACAGTGACTCCAGCCATCTCAGTGTGAAGCTGTTTTTATCGACAATGAAAAAAGAAATAAAGCTGCAGATATAATAAGGGTTATAAATAATACACCTTATCTTTCTCGCTGTTCGTTGTTGTGTTGTGTTTTCCTGTCACGCCAGCAGGTGGTGAAGACTTGCAGCCGGACTATGTCAGTCACAGCTTCTTGTTCAATTAACTGGAAAAGTGTGTGTGTGAGGCTTTGAGCCTCCATAGTGGTTGGAAAAATTTAATTTATTCAAATCGCCAGAGCAACCAGATTTTTTTAAAAAAAATAGTGTTTTCTGCTGAACTTAGGGGTGACATCATAGGCTCTATGTTGAAATGGAGATTTTTGTCAAGCAATAAAACATTTGAAATGAACACATAATAGTTGTGGATTTCATGAAGCTGCTAGTGTCATGTTCCATTGCAAATGATGGAGGCTGAGTGCCCTCACATCCGTGGTATGGACTTTCAGCACTGCACATCTGGTGTTGTACAGTGAATTTTTCGACTGACAATTTCTCTTTGCGCTGTCGGGTTCGCTCTTATTTTTATCTGCTGTTTCAGTGGATGGCATCACAGGACAGCGACCCTTTCTTTTACTTAAAGGAAGACACCAAATACGCTCACCTCCGCAGAGCCAGACAACTGACCTTCTTCCAAAGACCTGAGACCTGACCCAGGTCTGATTGAAACATTTTGAAACATTTTGTTTAATATCCAGGTGGACCGAAAAAGACCTTGCTTTGATCAAAGCAAGCACTTATCATGACTTAGTACTGTGCTTCTGTGAGTATGTGTGTGTCGTGCCATTGTGTGGGCATGTCTATGTGTGTCAGACGCAGGGAGGATTAAAAAGCAGAGGGCAGGCCGCGTGCTGACAGCATGTTAGCAATGCTAACGTAAACAGTCGGGCTGGGAATGGTATTTGTATTTTAAAAGGGAAAACATTCTAAGTGACAGTGGGTTCTATGTTAGAAACACAGCTGATTCTAAAAGGTTTCGTTTGTCACCCGTTACCATAGCAGAAAGCCATGCTTTTTCTATCTGTGTATTTGATGTTTTTCCAGAGGTTTGCTAACCATTCCCATCCACTACCATTCATTGTGCTGAGCTCCCTGGCAGTCAGCTGGTCTCTGTGGGTTCTTTGCTCCCTCATACACAAGAAAAAAAGGGTAACTATCTCCCTATCTGGCTCTGGGGATGATGGACAGTAAGTGAATTTCCCACAAAGGCGTGTTGCTTCAACACCATGTATCATTTTATTTTTTTTTATCCTTTTCTTTCCTTTTAATGCAGAACATTCTTCATGAGTCTGTCGGAAATTTGCTCTCCCCTCCTCAACAATGGTTTGCCGAACAAATTATTTCGGCTTGAAGGATACAGTAGTTGCTTTATCTAAATTACTCTTGTCAGCTATTGGGGATACAGTACAAAGTAAAAAAAAAAAAAAGGTATCGGTCAAGAGGAAGCAACACATGTCTATTTTTGTGCACAAGGCGGCTTTCCGTCGTTATCTGCCTGAGTGCCTCCCAAAATGTAATAAGTGTATGAGGAGTTTGGGGTTGCTATCTCCTACTGGCTTTGAGCCGGTTGTCTGGCTGTTTTTTTTTTTATTTTATTTTTTATTCTTTCATTGTGAAGCTTCCATTTGGCAGCTCAGCTCACTGGACCTTGACAGCATTTCATTAGACGGGAGTTCCTCTGGGTTCTCATGAAGAAAGCTTTCTTCTTCCACCAGCACTCTGGTGCCACTCTGTTCTGGCCTGCTCTGACATCTGCTGAAGTAACTGTTAATGAGATAAGAAAATATGGCTGCCCCCCATCGCCATCTCCAGAAAGACCTTGTGCTCAGCAGTGAATCAAGACTGCAGAAGTAATTTTGAATAATTCTTTGAAATCACCCATGTCAGATGGCAGTGTACAGTAAATAAAAACAAAAAAAACAAATGCAACTCTGCATTAATTGATCTTGAAGCCTCCGTCTCCACGAGGGAGACTAATGCAGGAAACCAGTTTGTAAACCTGCGAACACATGAATAAATTACTGTTTCTCAAAGGGGTGAAGGCCAAGTTCAGCAGAAAAGTTAAGGCTTTTTTTACCTGCAGAGAGCCACGTACTTATACTGAACACGTTTAAATGCAGGAGTGGACGGATGCTGTGTGTTTTCTATAAACTGCACCTATTGCTCTGTTGTTGCTGTTCGGCACGGCCGTCTGACCTTTTGAGGTCTCTCTTCAAAATCTAGTCAAATGCTGCATTGACTGTGTGTGAACGTGTGGAATGTTTTCAGCATCTTGACCCAGAGCTGAGTATCTTCAGTTCTACTGCAAATATACATATTTATAAGAAGAGTGGAACAGTGGAGGTGATGCATGAGAGCACATTATCGTTGCAGCGAAAAATCCCTTTCAGGTGTAACACAAAGATGCCCTTTTCTGCATCCTCTTAACGAAGCACAGTTGCTGCCTCGCTGACTCGGATGGATCTAGAGACTATAAAGATGCTCTACTCGCAAAAGACAACGTCGTATATTTACTACAGACACATGAGCCGAGTGGAAAGGGATTCCACAAGGCCGATGAACGTCTAAACCACCAGGGTCTGTCAGGGAACCAAACAACCCAGCAACCAGTTAGTACTTTGATCCGGTTTCCCAGGGTTCCGCTAACATAGCCCCTAATCTGATGAAGCTAATATTCCTCATCAAGTGTTTAAATGCACCGCAGCTGTGGGAATATTACTATTAAAATGTCGGAATACTCTGAAACAACTGTTCTCCCAGTGTGGGGAAACAGCTCACGCACTAAACCAGCTCTGCCTCTGGTTCATTGCTAGGCAGCCTAGCTAAACTTCAGTTCCGTCGCTAGGCAACCCCACTTAAAAAAAGGGGTCACAGTAAACATAACCATCAAATAGTCTCAAATGCAGTGAGAAAATGGAACATAATGTCATAAACGCTACTTCACGGATGTGTCACAATTGCGTTCCTCCTCATCACGGCAACATGTGAACACAGCACTCCTAACAGCAGCAATTACACAAGTTACATCTCCCCAGTAAGTTTGAAAATGTTTGCTTGTGAATTGAACAGATAAGTAGTGAGACATTTTCTGATTTGGTTTCTTGTTGTTGTTTCTCAATGTTCTGTGTCTTCTCGAGGAGTGGAGGGAGGAACACAGGCGGGATCCAGGTGGGTTTGGGTCCTTTCTATACACCAGGCTTGTTTACACAGTTGGCCGGTGTTGCTGTGTCACTCACGGGTGGTAGTGTAGTCCTGCTGACACGCTCAGCTGTGCCTCCAGCATCTGTCTTGGAGAATCCAATTCCCTCAACAAACTGGAAATCATTGACTTTGCTTACTCTGAGGAGGAGAGCATTGGAATAGTTCCTACTTGGACTAATGGATGATTCTGTTTCCTGTTTTCAGTGCTGGAAAGTAAATTATTTTAACTCAGGTACTGAACTTAAGCACAGTGTTAATTTGACTGTGTAGTTTACTATAATATTTAAATTTTAGGAGACTTTGCTTTTTTTTCTTTCTTTTTTTTTTTACTAAATTCAATAACCAAATACTTTTTCATCTCTATTTGAGTAAAGGAAATATTTGCTTTTTACATCACAACATGTTTTATTTTGAAAGTCTTACTTTTTGTGTTACTGGCTACATTTGATCACTGATTGTTTTTTTCCCCTTTATCCCCATTGTTCGGAAAATAAAAATGTCATGAATTATAAAAGGGCACGGAGTATTGTGAATTATTTGGACGTCCGTATACAAACATATGTATGAACACATATAGAGGAAAACAAATAATTTCTGAACTGATGTATGTAACTATTGTGGTAAATGAATATAATTATCAGCAGGATAGAGTCCAGAAGGTGAGGTTTAAGAAGAGCAGTACAAATATCTCCAGTTGTCTGAGCGCCACACTGTTCCAAACAAATACCTCAGAGGCTGCAATTAAATGAGGCAACGGGGAATGAAGCCTGCCAAGAGCACTGCTGGAGTCACAGCTGTTCAAATGGGAACGAGACTCAGACTCTTATTATGATTCTGGGGCATTCACTCTGATTACACTTTGGTGGATCTGTAATTGCTGTCCTCAACAAAGATTCAATAGTTCCTCGCTGCACAAAACCCAATAAAAAAGTTGAGCTGGCCAAAAAAAGGCGACACCACCCGAGATCAGCCGGGGAACTTGAGGGTGTGATTATTTATTTATTTATTTATCTTGTGTGAAGGGCTGGTTCTTGAAGCTTCTAAGTGGTTTTGATAGTCTGGTACCAGAAGGACCGTTTAACCCTGGAGTGCTTGTGATTGATCAGGCCACTCTAGCTGGGAGGTTCCTGCTGTGTCCATAGCAGGCCTGCAAGCATCTTTATCACTTCCTCTTAAGCCTGAGAATCACTCTGCTGTGATGAATGAGGGAGAGGCGGGATGTGTGTGTGTGTGTGTGTGTGTGTGTGGGGGGGGGGGTACGAGAACATGGGTGACAAAGCCCCGTGTCACAGCAGCACACAGCTGGACAGGGCAAGAGAAGAAGGAGGAAGTTGGGCTGGCCAGAGGGAGGGAAGGAGGGAGGGGTGGTCTTATAAATGACTCCTGCTTTGGGCCAAATACTCAATTAGCTGATCTGACAAAGTGCTCCGTCTCCCCCTGCCTTTGTTTTTCCTGCTCGGACAACATTTGTCCTCAAACTCTGAGGTGGAGGAAGAGGACCTCAAGGTCAAATAGGAACTTTGTAAGCTCATTCTTCATCCGTCACCACCAGTGACATTTAATGAGATGACTCTTCCTTAAGGGAAATTCTAACATTAAGGATGATTTTTTTTAAATTTTATTTTATTTTTTAACAACCCTGGCCTTTTTTTATCAGCTTTTTTTTTTTTTTCTTTTTGGCTATATTGGCATTTTACTTATAATTACTTGGATATGTGACTTCAGGGAGTCAAGCTTGTTAAATAGTCCACTATCTGAAATTAATCCCTTGAGTTAAATTCTAAAATTCAGTTTAGGCATCATTTTTTTGGAGTCGAGACAACTACACGATGGACTGCAGGGCACCACTGACATTATTGATGGTAATCTCACTGCCAGTTCTGATGATTTAACCCTGTATGTACAAAAACATTAAGCCAGTCATATTTTAGACAAATTTCCGAGCTCAACTGACGATTTAAAAAAAAAAAAAAAAAAAAAACAGATTTCAGGGCATTTTTAGACAGCAATTATGTTTCCTCCAGAATGTTTATAGCAAATCCTATAAATAGTATAGAAATGTATTTTGTAGGAGCTTGCTGCTCTCATTATCATGCACTTAACAGTGTGTGCGTGTGTATTGTATGATGTGGGAGGGGAGCGGGGGCTTCATTAGACCCTTCTATCATCCTGCTGTTCCATTTGCAAAAGTGTGATCAGTAATTATCCCCTCTCATTACCGAGACCCGGAGAGCTCAGCCCGAGGAGCTCGCTGGAACCCCTCAGATAACGCAGTGACACAGGCAGGGAGCTGCGGCGAACACCAACACTTAACCACGAACTGCACAACACATAACAGCCCTTATCTGGAGGCCCCAGCCAGCTGACGAAGTTCCTCCAAAACATATTGAGGAATGCTCCCGTGTGAGCCGTGAAAATATAAAGCATAAACAAGAACATATGGTGTATATACAGACACCCACGCCAGCCGAACGGTAACGCTAACGATATTTACCTCCGCCGCCAAGGAGGTAAGGTCTTTGTTGCTGTTCGTTAGCAGGATTTTGCAAAAACTAGGAGGATAATTGGAGATGAGGAATGGAGCCGATCTTGGGGGGTAGAATTATTTTCTGTGCAAACAAATAAAATGATCTGCACTGTGGATGGACATCAGCACTCGGGCGGCTGGGGCCTATCCCAGCTGTCACTGGGCGAGAGGCGGGGTACAGCTTGTACGGTCACCACTCCATCACACCTCAGAGAAATTCAGAGTCTCCAATTAACTTAACTTGGTGTGTGGGAGGAAGCCGGAGCACCCGCAGAGAACCCACACAAGTGAACTCCATACCGAGAAGCCCCGGCAGGATTTGAACCTGGAACCTTTTGGCTGTGAGGCTAATTACTGCACCAGCGCTACACTGTGGACTAAATAAATGAAATAGAATGAACATTTTCAAAAACATCCATTCCTTTTACACCTTCCATGAAGAGGCAAAGCTGTTGTTCAGTGGTTGACGTGGGACAACAATCAACAATAACAACGCGCTGATATAGTGCGGAGCACATGGTTTCAGGATGTCTGTCCGTACGTACGCACGTCCCAATCTGGTTAACGTGTCATCTTTGGAACGCCTTGAAGGAATTCCTTCAAGAAACCTCAACTGGGACTCAAGAAGGTGATGAAATTCCAGCGGGTCAAAGGGGTCTCTGTCCCCTTCCATGAATACCGTATCTGAGGAGTGCCTGGTTGTTGTTTTTTTTATTTATTTATTTATTTTTTAACACATTTGACTTTTATTATTCAACCAAATTCCAGATCTTTTTTTACACTGTGGTTTGTGTGCACAAGAATCACTTCAGGTACAATAATGACATTTACCTCTGTGACGCAGCGTTGTTTACACCTTCCGTAAAACCCACCCACACGTCGCGCACAGCGCTCCGTCCCTGTTTCTGGCTGTGGTTTATATCTGGTCTGTGTGGATGAGGCAGAGAGTGCTGTGGATACAGAGGCCCCTCCATTTTCCCGATCGGCTACACAGCCACAACAACCAGAGCCAGCCAGATGTTCGGACAGGAGTTACATTACGAGTAACTGTCCATCCATTCATTTTCTACCACTTATTCTTTAAAGGATCGGGGGGGGGGGGGGGGCTATCCCTATCCATATCCCTATCCCAGCAGCCTTAGACCCTAGACAGGTCACCAGTCCATCACAGGACCAACACATAGAGACAGACAACCATTCACACTCACAGTCACACCTACGGTCAGTTTAGAGTATCAATCAGCCTCGTCCCCTCTTGATGTCTTTGGACTGTGGGAGGAAGCTGGAGTACCAGAGAGAACCCACACAGGAACAGGGAGAACATGGAGACTCACACAGAAAGATCCTGTGATGGAGCCGGGGCTCAAACCTGGAACCTTCTTGATGAGAGGCGACAGTGCTGACCACTGCACCACCGTGCCGCCCTTTATGAGTAACTATTCTGATGAAAAGATGTTTTTGCTGTATGATAAACTAAACAAAAACATTTCAAGTCAAAAGTGAAGCAAACTGAGCTGCATTCTTGTTATTCTTGTACTAAACTCTGGACTCCTCAGCAAGATGGAAAGCCTGTACTGGATTTTGAGCCTGGGTTTAAAGCTTCAACGCAGCTTTTGGGGTTGGATAGACTTTTCAAACGTAACTTTAAAAATGTATTGCTTGAAAATTTGCATTTCTTTTGTGTGTCTGTGTCATCATTGTGGGTTAATATTCCATGTGGAGGCTGTAAATGTCCAAAATGTTTGTGCTTTGTGTGTTTTGACCCAAACATACGAACAAAGATAGACTGACATCTTAATGCCAGGAGAGAGACGCGGCTGGCACCCCGATCAACCTCTTAGCTAGAAGTCAAATGGACACAAAGTGGCTTCCACACCTATAATCCAGTGGATCGGTGCGGCTCAGGGAGGGAGGTGCAACAAATGAGCATTTTTAAAAAAATTTGGTCTGGTTTGCTGTCACACTGTCACTTTGTTAAGTGCACAAAACATTGGAAGCAAGCGTCGAGCAGTCAGAACAGAGAGGCGGCGTATTTCAGCACACATAGAGGGAGCTCGCATGTGTAAATCGGTCTTAATTTCGCCTCAACGCGGCTTCAACTTCATGGGAGATCGTTTCAGGTGGAGATTTTTGACTTCTTTGTCGCATTCACCTTCAACTCCAACAACATCTGCTTTGATGTCCACGCCTTCAAGATCAACTGTTCAAATGCAGCGCAGCGTTTTATCGCCTTTTTACTCCAGTTGATATGTTTATGGCGCAGGTAAACGCATAGACAATCCTTGCAGTCTCACACCCTCATCACCTGCGTGTGTGAGCCAATTACATGACTATCTTTTGGTTTACTTCCTATATTTGGTCCATATTTGGTCATAGTCCTTTCAAATGTACTGCGCTTCTTCTTTTTTTTTTTAGGAGCTCTATGGTCCAGTTGTTTGGTCCGGGGGAACTTTCACACTAAAATGAAAAGTCTGAAGGTTGGGAACAAAGGATGCAGGTGTGAACGGACCCTCAGATTGTTCTGTGGAATTAAATCAAACGTTATCTGCCATGAGCAGGACAAACCCTATCATCAGCTGGTGTCTGCATTTTCTGGTTTTACTGGTAAAGCATGACTGAGTGGTATTGTATTGGGAGAGAGAGAGAGTCAGCATGCGGGTGCTCCAGTCACCGGCCTCGTGCTGGAGCCAGCCAGTTCCGCTCTTTGGGACAAAGAGCCGTTTGGCAGCTGCTGCACAGTTTACAGCTGAAAATCTCTGCAAAATGTTTGCTTCTGTTTTGGATCTCCACCATCTCCATTATTTATCCAGAGAGCTTGCCCACACTAACTGCCTAATTAAGCATTCAGCGATGCTCTCAATCTGACTTTGAGGTCATTTTCACTCTAGCTTACAATGAAATGATTTAATTTTGCAGATAGTACATCACCAAGCTCATTGTTATGGATAGTAGCTTTTGGAAAGTGTTTTACTGAAGTTGTTTTTAATCACAGAAATTAAACAATTATCTGGATTTGGCTTGTATCTAAATCTAATATTAGACTTTAACCATGCAGCTTTTGGTCTTCCCACAGTGCACCGTGTTTGCAGTAAATGTTCCAGCTGATGTCAAGATTTTAACTGATCACCTACAGGGCTTCTTCTCAACTATCCTGGTTATGTATCTGTGGCCATTTCATCCTCTGAATCTCAGCAGGGCTCTGTGGTGTGGGTTGTTAGTCCTTCCTGAATCCAGGCTGAAAACTTCGGTAATTGGGCCTTTTCGCTATGGGTAATAAAACAAGCTTCCTGGATATCAGCCACACTTTTTCTTTTTTTTTGGGGGGGGGGGGGAGGGCACAAAACATTGCTTATACAGCATTGTGGCTGCTTTCCTCTTTGAAAAATTTGTTGATACTTTTTTTTTTTTTCTTTCCTGACAGGTACAAGCGTACAAAAGTGTCCTGTGACTGTCAAGTTCTCCTCTTAATAAAAGAATGTGGAGGGAGAGCCACCGGTTCCTGGGGTGTATTTCCTCTCTTACCCATGATTGTGTTGTATTAACATTCCTTGTAATAAAAACCTGTCCTCAAGCTTGTGGAACATCAGTGTTTGGGCAGTGGTTCTTTGTGTCGAACTGTAGGAACTCCTGGTTGAGTCACGTTTGTAACCGCAAAATTCCGCAGTTTTCAATGCTGCACGCAAAAATCTTTCAGAAACCCCGATTGTGACTGAGTTTCTTTAACTGTTTGGTTTATTTTTTGGATTTTTTGCAGGCTTTATCAAACAGACAGGGACCAAAGATGGTTGGCGTTGCATCAGAATTGTAATGATAATAATCAAAGTAATACTATATTTTTGTGTGTGTGTGTGTGTGTGTGTAGCTCATTTTATACAAAGATTGCAGCTTTACCACACAGAGAAAAGAACATTAACATCATGGTAAAAAAGAATATAGAGAAGAGATTCATAAATGCAACTCATTAGATGGGAAAAAAATACATACATATATATATATATATATATATATATGTATGTATATATACATAATGGAGTGATTAAAAAAAAGATGATTTTCTGTCTGACAGGATATTTCTCATCATAGTTTCTCTTGGTGCTTACTGGTTATATATTTTCTCTGTGTGTTATACATTCTCTGTAATGCCCAGTATTTTATTGTAGCTACTGCAATATATTAGTTGGGATGGCAGAAGCTGTAGATGAAATGTATCGGTGTAGCAGTGTCATGTAATTCCTTGTGGGATGGACAGTCTGCTGCATGACACTTAAATAATATCATTCATTTATTCATTCATGAAGCTAAACTATGCTAAGCTACGCTAAACTTCAATCAGGAAGATGATGGGTCCTATTTAGGTGATCCGTGCGCCAGGCGGTTGGTGCTTTGCATGCACCGTACGTTCAAAGAGTGTTCAGCCTGATTTTAGAATTGGGAAGCATGTAATCAGAGCGCATCCGTGGCATAAAGAGGCAGACGAGACACATAATTATTCATAGGTGTGTTTGGGCCATGACGTCAGTCCCTCATGTCCTTCTCTTCAAAGTTCAGGGTGCGCCAGGACTTGGCGTGTTGCTATTTCAGAGTTGCAGGGATTTCTACTCAGGAAAGGTGAGCACATCTCATCTGGAGAAACTGGCGTCGGCGTGCACAAAGTGAAAGTGCATACACCCATGTTTAAAGAGGAGCAGGTATCAACTGAAGCAACAAAGGAAAAAATATATATTTCTGAGTGCTCACAAGTAAAGACGTGGTAGACGCCAGTTGGATGTCAGGTGCTCTTGAAGTAGAGAGATTTCATAGAGATAAATGAAAAAGCATTAAGCTGTCTTCAGGCACTCCGACCGAGCCGAGGAGTATTGTTAAAAAGCCTTTATTGAGTTAGGGCATGTCGATGTAAAATATTCTGAACGCCGACCGGTTTCAACCACAGGGCGTAAAGACAAGTGAGAGCGAGTCAGGTGCATTGATTGCTTATATCGCCTTCGTCACGAGCGATCAGACAGTCAGTCCTCACATAACACTAGCATAAAATACTTCTACAGCCAATCACCAGGCAGGACAGGAGGTACAATTACAGAAATAAATGACATTTTTTTCAAAAAACATATATAACTTTTCAAATAGCCGCAAAACTGTGCAGCATTGAGAGATTTTAACATTATTATAGAAATGATATGAAATCTATCTCTTCATTAAGACCGGGATATATACAGGCATCAAATTTGAAAATCCAAAATGTTGAGACGGTCTCCTCCTCCGATTGATTGTTCCACTTTTTCAATACCTTCCACTTCCAGTAGGTGATCATAATTGTTGTGAGCTTTATGGAAGTGACGTGCCACAGGGTAATCGTGGTTGTGAGTTCTTGTCGCATGTTTATGCTCCGCCACTCTGTCTTTCACTCGCCTTTTTGTGCGTCCTGTATAGAAAACGCCACATGGGCAACTGAGACGGTAGACTACATAAGTTGAAATTGATAAAGTGTATATTTTTGTACGTTTTCTTAGTTTTCAAATCGATGAATTCTTTTTGTTGTATAATACTGGAATAGTGTTTACAGTTGGATTGCATACATTTGCAGGTACCTTTAGGCCTCTTTAGCCAGCTGTCTCCTCTCTTGACTGGGAGACAGCTGTGCATAAGGCTGTCTTTTATAGTGGGAGCTCTCTTATAGCAAAAGATAGGAGGAGATAAAAAAAAAAAAAACTTTTGAGAGAGAAGGTGTCCATAAAGCGTTTTGTCATGTATTGAGACTGTGTCTTGAAATCTGAATCTAGATCACATGTTCTTCTTAGTCATCAACAGAAGCCACTGGAGGCGGAGCAGGCCTGGGAGGAGGTGGCAGCTGGTGTTTCGGGCATCAATAGAACCACAATGTAATGCTGCACATCTGCTTGTCTGATGGATGCATCCCTTTAAACAGCCCTTTACACATAACGCCAAAGACCAGCCTCCTCTTGGTCTTCAGCACAAACATATTCGGGTGATAACACAATGCACCATGGTTGCACCAGACCAGCCTCATTAACATAATTCAGCACCTGTCGGTGCAGGTTCATTTGCTCGTCAAAGGGAGAGGGCGCTTGGCGTGAAAACATCTTTAGCGCTGGCTTGAAACTAGCAAAGCTGCTTGAGCGAGCACAAGCTCGCGCCATGCTGAGACAGGGCTCCGTACATTGCCGTCAGGTGGATTCATTTTACGTCTCACCTGTTCTGTCTTTCCCACTCTCACAAAAACTCAGTCACCTCCTTGCTGCCAAATACTGGTCTGAGGTCAGTCCCAGCTGTCTCCAGCTCTCATCGGTAGTCATCCACCGCCATCACCGCCACCGCCGTCTCAACTCAATGGAAGGATCTACTCACAGCTGCCCTGGGATGATGTGAGGTCCAAAGACTTGGACCATATCGTAGTTTCTGTCTATTAATAAACATCAATTTTTTTTTCATGAATCAAATGATATCCCTCAGGCCTCATCCTTTACTGGAGAGCTGTGCTGCGGAGCGGCGGACGGTCACCTGACACACTTGACTTTTGTTATAAAGTGAAGCTTTTGTTAATTGTAGGATATTATTGTTGTTGTCGTTTGATCATTCACTGTGCCTGTGTGATCTGCGAAACACTTTGTAACCTTACAATCATTACTTCACTTTAACGCTTTATTGCCGGCACGAGCCAAACTAATCAAACTGAGGTGTTTTAGTATCTAAACCTCAAGATCTCACTCGTAGCCTCCAGACATAATAAAAAAGATTATTTTAGGTTGGTTTTTTTTTTTGGCAACAGCACCAACACTTACTTAAAAGAAACACTAAATAAAAACTCAATAAAAACTAGGTGGAATTATTTTAAATTGGTGTTTTTTTTTGTTTTGTTTTTTCAATACGTTAGCCAAAGCAACATGGTAATCTGCTAAACTGTGGAGAATTCCCAATAAATACAAACCGCTCATTTGCCTAATTATCATATGTTTTAGAGGCAATGCATTTACATGTTGAAATGTCACAGACAAACATCCCCCCCACCACCAAAGAAAAAAAAAAGAGAAAGAATGGCGACATTTACAACGGGACTGGAAGGCAACACCTCAAGCTGCGGCGTTGCTCGGATGAAACGAGGAGGGAGTCGTGTCAGGAATATTAAACCCAGGTTAATTGATGCAGAGGGAACGATGTGATGATTAGGGTGTTGTTATTGCTGTTTTGATTATTTTTTCCTCCTGGAAATTCCTGGGTATGATTTAATTTAGCTTTTTAGTCGAGTTATTGATGACAGAATTAATCCGTTTTACGCGTTAAGAGAATAAATAATTCAGGTGTTGCGATTCTTTTTGTCTCAGATTTTATTTGTGGGGAGTGTCGTCCCCACAGTGGCAGCTAAAACTTGAACAGAGATCAGCGGGGTGTTATAAATATTTCTATTATCATAACCTCTCCAAACAATGCTGCGCCCAGAGCTATTCTACATGATGAAAGGCCCCTGGAGTAGCCATGTCTCTCTCTCTCTCTCTCTCTCTCTCTCTCTCTCTCTCTCTCTCTCCACGTTTGGTCACACCACTGGTCTGAATTTTAATCACACTCTCTTTCCAAGCCATTAAAAACTAGGAGGTGATGTTAATTAGACAGCAGAGGAAAATAAACAAGCGCTAATTGGCTCATAGCAAAGAGTGTTCAAGTCCCACCTTGGCCTTTTGTCAGAGAGGAAAGCTGCCGGGGAGCGAGTTAGCGAGCTGAGGAGCGCCGTGACCTTTGGAGCTTCACCTCTCCCTTTAAGTGGGTCTGCTGATGGCCTCACCAAGGAAGAGACACACTTTTATTTATGAATATGCTGACAATATTGATGTCTAAGATCCATGATGGCTGTGAAATGGGCCATGTTACATAAGAAATGAAAACGAGATGGAGCACCTTAACGGCTTCCTTTAATTGCCCGACTGACCTTGCAGCCCCTTGTCTTGCAACTGCATCAAAACAGAATGTCTGACACTCTGATTTTTACAGAACACGCTGTGTAAAACAGCATTTGTTGATGGAGAACCCTCATAGGAATCCAATTTGAGAACCCTCTGCCCCTGAGTGTGTTACAATCATTTCCACAGTTGTCTTTCATCCTTCATTTTCACACTATTAAACACCCGCGTTGTTAAAAATCCAAATGTGTGTGAGGGGGTGGTACACAACATGCCTGCAGGGAACAATACACCGCCACCAGGTATTGGTACATTAGAGCAATGTTTGCAAACACATCAGACAGTAATGTGTGACACTTTGATTGCAGTGGAGGAATGTGCTACTATCACACGTCAAATATGTTCGTACCTGCTCGCGGAGAGGAGTGTTGGATTATTATCCTCTGTGTTCAAAAAGAAATATATAATAAAACCATAAAGTGCCTCCATGCTGCTCGTCTGAATTCATCCAAGTGCACTGAAGCCTCAACATGCCAAAAGTTGTTTTGAAAAGCATCAGTGACGCCATGTTTTTAGCCTCTCTGTAGATTTAAAAGTGGGTCTCTATTTACTTCAGTTGTTTGGGAGATTACTGCTCCAACGCCATTTTCTGTAAAACTATGGCTGTTATTTGGACTAAAAAGCTTCATTCCATTGGTTTGACGGTGAGTAGATGATGGCTGTTTTTCATTTCTTTCATAATGGAAGCCTATGGGCTGTTAAAACACAACATGGAAAACAAAGAATTTGCAATTATGAGATTATTATGGGATTATGGTACATTTTGGCCATGCATGAGGGGACAACAAATTATACCTGCATCTTTGGAATTGATATTCCATCTGTAATTTATCATCCTTTCCCTGAAATACTAATTCTCATACATTTTAAAGTGATTTCTCCATGAGGTATCGGGTTTGAGCCCCGGCTCCAGCAGGGGATCTTTCTGTGTGGAGTCTCCATGTTCTCCCTGTTCCTGTGTGGGTTCTCTCTGGTACTCCAGCTTCCTTCCACAGTCCAAAGACATCAAGAGGGGACGAGGCTGATTGATACTCTAAATTGACTGTAGGTGTGACTGTGAGTGTGAATGGTTGTCTGTCTCTATGTGTTGGCCCTGTGATGGACTGGTGACCTGTCCAGGGTGAACCCTGCCTCTCACCTGAAGGCTGCTGGGATAGGCTCCACCCCCCCAACAGGATAAGCTGAAGAAAATGGATGGATAAATATTCCTAATTGATGCTGTAAAATACAGGGAGGGAAATGAGTACTTCTAGACTGATGTGTACTTTTTCTTTCTTCTTTTACTGTTTTTCTCCGCAGTTGTACTTTTCCTTGCAGTCCAGTCTTGACGAGTTCTCAGCAGTGATAATTTCATATGAACCTTTTCATCATGGGTTCCCTGCAATTTGTCTTAGGGCTGCTCATCCAGTAAAATACCAGTGTAGCACTACATCAGAACAACAGCTTAGATGAATAGCTCTACACCATCTTTATATCCTCTCCTCCATACTGGAGACCAGACATGATGCATTGTCTGGATTGTCACAGATGACATAAAAAACAGTATATCAAATAAGCTCCATGCTGCAGCGCAGCAGTGGGTCTCCAGGTAAGAGTACTTCAAACGGCTAGAGATGTATCTTACTGATCCTCTGTAAGACGTGAACAAAGATGAAAGAAAATGATTCCTGTTCAGGTAAGTAAGTAAATGTATCATAACTGCCAAAGAGTCCGACAAGGAATAAAGGGAGGTATCACTCCTCCCTCCTGCAGGACCTTCAAGCCTTGTTAGCTCCTTGTCTTTATTCCAGTCGGAGTGAGAGGGAGAGAGAGAGAGAGAGAGACACACACACAAAAATGTGTCTGTTTTATATTTCCGCTTTAAATTTTAACGCTGTTGTTGTATTGGAAAGAATCATGGCAATTGTTTGTTAAGCTTCCCGGCTGTCAGCTGGTGTGTGTTGCATCTCCCCTCGATATTCTACCCTGACAGCTTCTTACCACCTTAACAACTCCATGCAGGATGAAATAAACCCTGAATAGCTCATAATGGATGCAGGATGAAACATCCTCCTGTGATAGGATTAGTCAAATCCCATGAAGGCTCGGTGGTGTTTATTTAACTAATGTGAAGACATCCAAATGTGAAACGGAACGTACAAAGCTCACAGTGCAAGACCAAACAATATTATTTTGGATATGTATGATGGAAATATGTGGTTAAAGCATTGGGAACATGTATATAGATAATCGTGTTTGAAGCCAACAAGAGGGTTTTGGACTACAAATAACCCTTTTCACTGCCGCTGTGTGTAGAAACCATATCTATCTATACGCATGAAAGCAAACTAACATTAGCAGGGATATTACAGCCGGTGCTGCTTTAATACAACCATTTATTTCCGAAGAAATGCTATATTATAGCTAATTCAAACTCTGCTGCTTCACCGAAAGACAATTACTTTTATAATTGGTGACCCATTGTGCTATGAATGAATTTCTCTCTTTTTTTATCAACATTCATTTGAGCGTCATCATTGCTTTATGCCTCTAGTCTAAGGTGTCATCCCTCCACCCTACACATGTGAATAACTGACAAACAAATTGTTTTCCAATTTCATCTAAGTTTTGTGTGTTCACTATTGCTGAGCAGTTTATGCCTCAGCGGGGTCTTGACAAATTATGCTTTATATATAAATACACACATATATATATATACATGTATGTAAGCAAGAGATGCATGGAGAGACAAAGTGGAAACAATGTGGGGGTGGGAGAATTCACATAAATAATGGTAAGGTGGTTTGCTTCATGACAAAATTGGTATGTATGTGGAGTCACATGACCCACTAACATAAACCCATAAAGTCTCTTGCTGAGAATAATGCTACTCCGTCTAATAAAACAAATAACTAATGAGAGAGCTTATATCCGCCATGCTAAACCTTCAGCCCCCCCGGTGTGTCTGTGCACAGTGGGGCTGTTTGCTCGAGATGGAGAAACCTGATGTTTGGATTTTGCATGAAGGAGCAAATTAATGCTGCACTGTGGTACCAACATCACTTCCTGTATCTGCTAGGCGGGGCTAGAGAAAACACAGTTATACTGTACATCCAGTGAAAACAACACAATGGGATTTTGATTGAAACAAATAGTTTTTTATATCAGCTTTATTTCCTGTAAACTCTGGGTGGCGCTGTGACTGACTATAAACTCAATCTTCTACATGGCTTATCCATTAAGGGTCGCGGGGGGGGGGGGGGGGGTTCAGTATCTTGCTCAAGGGTACTTGGACATGGTCACCGGGGGAAGGACCAGCGACCCTCCGGTTGTTAGACGGCCATGCTACCTCTGAGCCGTGCTGCCCCTCTGACTATAAACTCAGCTTAGATATACTCGGGAATTACATCAAACACAGAACTTGGAAAAGACCAGAGTATGTGGATTTAAACACATTCCAGTTTCTGTTCTTTAATGAAATATCAGAAATGGCCATCTTGTCATGGTAACAGCCTTTCAGAACTCTCAAGCTGTGTCCCAAATCCCAAACTTCCATTAGTATGCTTAAACAGAGTACACCTCAGTGCAGAACACTTAATGTGTAGTGCACTAATCTTGACCAGACTAGTGTTGCTCCAAATGACATTTTGCACTTAGTGGAAGTGGCGACATGTTTTATTTTCACCTCCCCATCCCCATCATTTGTTTGTCTTCTTGTACTTCTTTAAAGGCTAATTGCAAATAGACATTAGGTGACTAATATCTAATTAATAATAACTGATTTAAAAGGGGGCTGCACGGTGGTGCAGTGGTCAGCACTGTGGCCTCACAGCAAGAAGGTTCAGGGTTCGAGTCCCGGCTCGGGCACGGGATCTTTCTGTGTGGAGTTTGCATGTTCTCCCCGTGCCTGCGTGAGTTCTCTCCAGGTCGCTCCGGCTTCTTCCCACCGTCCAAAGACATGCAATGGGGGACGAGGCTGATTGGACACTCTAAATTGACCGTAAGTGTGAATGGTTGTTCATCTCTGTATTTAGGCCCTGCAATGGACTGGCGACCTGTCCAGGGTGTACCCCGCCTCTCGTCCGTAGACACTGGGATAGGCTCCAGCCCCCCATCCTGCACGTTAGCTTGCAGGTTAACAGTATAAAATCATTGCAGACCCAACAGACGTTACTGATGGTGGCTGCCAGAGAACAGTATCTATACATAGTTTTGTTTAAAGCAGAAACACGTGTACCTTACAGTTGTCCAACACAGAAACACTGACTAGTCATCTCGCTCCAATCCTCCTTGAGAGGAACGTGGCGTATTTCCCGCCGCTTTACCAATGTGGCATCACCTGAGGGTGGATAGTGTCCATTGTTCCATACTTAATTTTTGGATTGTTTTGAGTACATCAGTCGTACACTATAGAGTTGTACACTCAAAATATCAAGTGTTGAGTGCATGAGTATGTGATTTGGGACACAGTCACAGTAACACATCACAATGTGAACAATTAAGGGTTTCTGACCATTTTTTAGATGGATCTGGTCGAACCACTGGGACAGGTTGCCAGGCCATCACATCGAAGAAGGAGAAAATCAAAGTGTTAAAAAATAACGTCATTCTTTGTTGCCACTGGGTGGTGCTCTGACTGACCTGCCCCAAAATTGCAAAGATAGGAAATCAGCCTCAGCATTTTCTCGTAATCCTGCTGATAGTCAAACAAACTCCACCAATATCATGAGCTCCTTGGTGGAGGTAATATTAATAAAAATAAACTGGACTTTCTCAATGACGTCCAACAACTTCATGTCTTTTTTTCCCCTCTTTCTCCCTGTGTACTTTATAAGGACAATGACTGCAGGGGACAACACTTGATAAATTCTCCTTGTTTCTTTTTTTAGTCCAGCAGCTGCAGGAGGAAAACAAGACTCGCTACTGAGAATCGCAGATAAACAGATGAACTGAGTCAAATCCCTCCATCCGGTGACAGAGACGAGTGGGTCACTTAACCTTAGGCATTGTGTTGTTAATGCCTGAATTTTAGACTCTCATCTGCAAAACAGTTCAGCTCCAACTGTAGCAGAGTGCTCAGAGTAATTAATAACATTATGTTCTGTAATTATGTGTTCCCCAATGGCCCAAGGGAACAGAGCTGTTGCTAATGGGAGGAAGACTTCAGGTGTACGCAGTAGCCACAGTGACTAAATATGACCTTAATATGTGCACGCAATGGCAAAGAAAACACAAAAATGACCTGCAAGACTGCATCATACCGGACTGTATAGAAATATAAATTCTAGATCAATAGAAAACAGCTGTGTGTGAATTTAAATTGCAGCTCCTGTGTGTGTGTGTGCGTGCGTGCGTGTGTGTGTGTGTGTGTGTGTGTGTGTGTGTGTGTGTGTGTGTGTGTGTGTGTGTGTGGTAATTAAAATTTAGTAGCTCAGCACTCAGCCCCAGATAAAGTTCCTCTGGAGGAAGATGCTTAACCCATCAGCTTCTTACTCTACTGGTTTTTCCAGCGCCTCCATCTTAATAAAAGGGACACAGATTGCTGTGGGAGATTGCTGTTCTCCAGCCTCATCATTAGAGCGCTGGTGGCTGCACAGTAAGGAGACCCAAGCTGATCAGATCTTCCTGCTTGTCCTTCCTGTCTTGGATGGCAACACAAGACAGAGCAGTTATTTAGAGGGAAGATGCTAATAACCAGGAAACCAAAATTACAAGACACTGCACAAAACCATCATCTGAACCTAATCACTATTTCAGCAGCTCAGTTTGCAGAAATGTACTCAATAAAATTAGGCATATTTCATGCAGTGTATGAAAACTGAGTTAAACTGAAGGAAATTACAATAGAAACCTTGAGGAAAACATTTCTATATTGTGTAGAAGACTATAAATCCATCTTCTTGACAGAATGCATGAGGCCATTTTTCTCCATCCACATTACAACATGACAAGATAAAACACCAAAAGCTGCTGTCACTTTTCAACTTTCATGGATTAAAAACTGTCTACTGCTTATCCTGTTAAGGGTCGCGGGGGGGGGGGGGTGGAGCCTATCCCAGCAGCCTTCAGGTGAGAGGCGGGGTTCACCCTGGACAGGTCACCAGTCCATCACAGCACCAACACATAGAGACAGACAACCATTCACACTCACAGTCACACCTACGGTCAATTTAGAGTATCAATCAGCCTCGTCCCCTCTTGATGTCTTTGGACTGTGGGAGGAAGCTGGAGTACCAGAGAGAACCCACACAGGAACAGGGAGAACATGGAGACTCCACACAGAAAGATCCTGTGATGGAGCCGGGACTCAAACCTGGAACCTTCTTGCTGTGAGGCCACAGTGCTGACCACTGCACCACCGTGCCGCCCAGTTTAAAACCATTATACTTAAATATACACCAAAGTCAACTTGGAGCAAATTTGCAGTACAAAATAAACTGTAGATGCATATTTCAGAAAAAAAATTAAAGTCTAAAAATGAAAACTTAGAGTGTGAGTTATTTGGACCTTAAAATTGTGCTCGTGCTGCATAATTAATCAACGTATACATAATCAACAGGTTTACTTGCAGTGGTTTATTTTCAAAGAGTGAATCAGTAATTGGAGAACATACTTTTCCGCTACTTTATAAACTTTTTAAAGAGATGAATAAAACTAGAGAACTAAAAGTACCTTTGAAGGTTTCATCTAAGTTTACTTTTATGAATGAAAAAGTGGGCATACACTTGCAAATTCTACTTAACTGTAACAGTTGCAGCATAAAATAAAACATAAAAGTACTGTAGTCGCAAACTCAAATTTGACTTCTTCTCCAAAGTATACTCTATAAACTTGTGGGTCAATGTCGTCCCAAAAAATATGGATGTAGTACATTTACAAGTATAGGCTACTACTAGTGCATAATGATAAAGTTTATTTATCAAGTTGAAGTTCCCTTCCCTTCTGTAAGAGTTGACATTCCTGCACACGTTCACCTGCAGTCACAGGTAAATGTCAAAAGCTTCTATTGTTGTTGTTTTTTTTATGGGAAATATTTCTAATCAGCATTAATCACGGCGCCGTTATCATGTGTCATCATCTCCGAGACACAGAAGCTCCTCCGAAAGGTCAAATTAATCTGCGTTTCCAACGTTAAATTAATTAGGCGGTTGAACTTTTCTTTAGAACAATTGCATAATGAGGAGACTGAGTCGTGGTGCAGAACCCAGAACATTTGTGAACTCAGAACAGAAGTAACTTGCCGACTGAAGGTAACCACCGACAGCAGCTACATTATGGATGTCACATACAATTAACCCAGAGAGAAGCGCCTGGCGACTTGGATCTTTATCTCATGTCAGCTGAGCCTCTGCAGGGATATGAACATTTAAACTGATAACTGCAAAAAGAAAAACAAAAACAAAAAAGTAAAGACCTCTGTACTTATTCAGACCCAAACTTCTATGCAAGTAAGTACTGCAAGGTTGGTTAATTATACATTGAACATAAACCCACATTGAACAGCACCCAGTCATTGCGTGTCATCGGCTAAGCTATAAATAGCACCCACAGTTGTGTTGGTCGGTGTGTTTCATTAGATTTACCGCTAATGGACTAGAAAAGCTTTATCGTTGGGGATGACAATGATAAATCCTCACTTCATCGTTCCATAGTCGGCGGGATGTTTACAGACTGGGCGATGGAGGCCAGATAATCAGAGGCAGGACAAAAAAAACACAAAAACTCCCAAAACCCCTGAAGCGACTGAGGTGAACCAAAGCAGAGACCCACAAAATTTCACAACAAACATGAGCGACATTAGGGACTTCAACTTCTGTCATTGCTTTCATGTGTTCAGTCTCTTTGTTCCCACATGCTGCCATCGGTGCAGGCTGATGTTGTGCGAGCTTGTGACCGACGTAATCACCTCCAAGAGCCTGGAACGTTTTCCAGCTTTTCAAATAATTCTGGGGAACATTCATCCCAGAGGACAGGAAAGCAGTCAGGAGTCAGACATGTAAAACCATAAGACGGGTCAGTTGGGAACAAGTCTGCGCACGCACGCACACACACACACACACACACACACACACACACACACACACACACGGACAACACTGTTTTACATCAGGCCTCAGACCTTTGTTCTGACCTCAACATGCTCAAGCTGGACCAGTGAAGGAAAACAATATTGGAATACATCAGTTCATACCTAATGATGATGATGATCATGATGAAGCACACAAGGTTCCTGAATCCCTCTGTCGTCACAATCATTTGGCAGGCGTACGTGAGTCCACTACTTCCTGGACCGCACCACCGTGCGACTGCAGACTGACATTATTCACCAGCCGTCAGTGATGCAGTAACAATGCAGCAGATGTTTGTGTGATTTCTGACACCGAGGCGACTCCTTCACACACGCTCAACGGAAAACACAATTTTTTGGGAATATTTTCCAGCAGGCAGAGAAAGTGTTTCAATGGGCTCGTAGTATTTGCATATTTGATCTGTGTGTGTGTGTGTGTGTGTGCAAACAGATCCAAGTCAGGTAGATTAAGGGGGAAACATTTTCAGTTGCTGGTACCCAGTAGAATAAATAGCACAGAGAAAATGAAATAGCATGTTTTTTTAATTTTTATCTTTTAAACACAAATGGAAGCGAAAGCATGCAGTGAGAACATTCATCCAGGGTTGGAATGGAGCTAAATTCAGCCCTGGCATTTTAAGTTGAGTGTTTTCAACAGCGCTGTCACTAAACGGCTCGCTCCCCTCGGCCCTTAACACCTTCTGGGAGGTGAATATGTCGACGGCCTCCTCCTTAACCCCTGCTCCCCACGGGATTTAGCCTGCCGCTGCTCATCGCTCAGACAGACTCCTCCTTCCTCCTCTTCATTTGGAGTGTTCATCACTTTCTTGCGTAGCACCTTTGTCCGCATACCGTAGTCCTGTTTGGTCTGTTGGAGTTTCGGACTCATTGTTTGTCTTCTTCTCGGCGTCTTAATGAGTTCATCAGTGCTCATCAGCTTCTCCTTTTGTTTTCTTTTTCGATCCTGATCCAATTAACTTCAAACATTTTGCAGCCATCAGCTTCCAGATGTATTTTTTTCCCTCTCAGACATTTGACTTTTTCATGTCATTTTTTCATTTTTCATTCAAAAGCACTCACAGTTAAGTATGTGAGTGTGTGTGTGTGTGTGTGTGTGTGTTTGTTTGTGGTATTGCCAGAACAATCTGGTGTGTTTTTGTCAAAAAAATTAAGAAAATAAAATATTAACAAATGAAAGTAGCTGTTAAGTCGCTAAACATAAAAAGGCTCCGGCGACACTTGCGGTACACCGAGGAAGTAAATCCTGTTGTGGTTCAGCAGCGGATGCGTATTCTGAGCAAGTTTTATTTGTTTTTGGTGTTTGTTTGTTTTTTGTTGTTGTTTGAAAGTTTGTCAGGGATATAAAAAATGAGGATTTACTGCCTGTGTTCAGAGTTGTCTCCTACCCAAGTTGCCCTTGTATTTTCTGGCTCTTACACTTCCTGACTGATAAATGACCACGGAAGAGCCATCAGACGTGGGAGACACAGGCTGAGCTGAGTTGTTGAGTCTTTTTTAAAGGCTGTGCTGGAGAAAAACGAAAAAACACACCTCACAAAAGTGATTCTCTTCTTGAAGAACCAGGACTCCACATAATGCTGCATCTAACATTACATTGAGAGGTCACAGGCATTAGAGAAAGAGATCCTGGAATTTCCAGGCGTAAGCAGCACCTATCACATCAGAGAAATACAAATTCTCTGATCCTGAACCGCTGCTCTGGTTGCTGCCAGCATCCATTGTGTGTGTGTTTTTTTTTTCCTTGTGCCAAGTCTCAGTTTTTCATGACCTTGTTGCCCATCTCCCATCAGACCTTTCGTTGTTCAGCACCATAGAACCATCAACACCCCTTTTGTTGTCTTTAATTAGCAAAAGTCTGATGGGATCACTTAGAGTTTGAAAAGCTACAGTCGAGCTTTAACCTTTGATGGAGCACACAGATACAATTATGATGGACAATGACGGAGCTCCGGCTGTTTGAAAACTCGCAGCGAAGGCGCTGAGGACCAGGCGATATCGCAAACATGAGCCAGATCTAAATGGACGCTTCTAATCTAACAGTCCAGCATCACTGAGGAGATGAAAGTTCTCCATTTCTAACCCTTTTACTGTATCCCTACCCCCCCACCCCCTAAAGCGATATCATGACCAAACACCTGCCCCGAGAGAGGAAAAAAAAAGGAGTGAAAATGAGACGGGGTCTGCAACTTCAAAGGGTTGGAGGATGTGTCAAGGATTCTAATCCAAAACAACGCTATCCTTCCTCCAGGCGTGTATCTGTGAACCCGCTTATCAGGAAGCCGAGCCACAGCTGAGAAAACTGGCATCAATGAAAATCATGTACGCAGTTGAAGAATTCCATCGACACTTGATTGTCCTTCACCACTGTTGTGATTTTGGTGTTACATCTTCATTTTTTAATCCTTAGATCCTTCTTTTTTTTTACCCCTAGGATTGGTTTTCTTGCTGTATCTGGGTAGTGAAAGACTTTTACTTTTTCATAGTGCGAGTATTCAAAAGAAAAGAAAAGAAAAGAAAATGGTTTTGACATCAGACCTTTAACTATTTTAAGTTAAATTTCCTGCATTTTAGATTCCGTGTCACTACCCCCAGTTATCTGAATAGGGTCATTTTTGACCCCAATGAAGAAACCTTGGATCCTTATCAACTGCATCTGTCAGGCATCTGTGTGTGTGTGTGTGTGTGTGTGTGTGTGTGTGTGAGAGCACGCGCACGTGTATATATCCAGCTACATACTGATTTACAGCTTTGTGTGCCATTCACAACATTCTTGTTTTTATGCTTCCTCATCTAGGATGTCATTGGCTGCATACAGGGAGAGGGGAGGAAAGGGGAAATGAGCACACACACACACACACACAGTTAATGATCAGGCTTTTGAAAAATCTATAGAATTTGATCTCATGACATGGTTGTTCTAGAATCTAGAATCCTTCTGATAAGATTTTGTATCACCTGTTTGTGTCTAAAGTAGTTTAGAATTAATAAAGTGGTTTATAATTTTTTTTTTTCCTATCATGAGATTGTATTTTTGTTAAGGAGTAACTACTTTTGACACAAACAGGTGGTGCAGTGGTCAGCACTGTCGCCTCACAACGAGAAGGGTAGGGTTGGAGCCCCGGCTCCATCACAGGATCTTTCTGTGTGAGTCTCCATGTTCTCCCTGTTCCTGTGTGGGTTCTCTCTGGTACTCCAGCTTCCTCCCACAGTCCAAAGACATCAAGAGGGGACGAGGCTGATTGATACTCTAAATTGACTGTAGGTGTGACTGTGAATGTGAATGGTTGTCTGTCTCTGTGTGTTGGTCCTGTGATGGACTGGTGACCTGTCCAGGGTGAACCCCGCCTCTCACCTGAGGGCTGCTGGGATAGGCTCCACCTGTGACCCTTAACAGGATAAGAGGTAGAAGATGGATGGATGGATGCATGCACATTTTTGTTGAATAATGAAATTGTTCAGTTACAAATTAAAAATATAAACATTTTAATCATGAAATCATCTTTGTGTGGTCAAAAAATAATATAAATCATTATTCTGAACAAAAACAATAAAGATTTCATATGTTTATTCAATAACACAACGGTGGTCAAAAACAAGCCCATGATGGAGGAATGTAGGGTCCTGTCACTCCTGCATCTAAGGGTCAACAACATGTGATTTATAGAATAAACTCAGACGATGATTTGGAGCATTTGGAGCCAAGCATTGGTCACTTAATGATTTAATGAAGTGCAAAACGTTAATGACTCATTCAGTGTTATGGGTTTGTGTGTGTGTGTGTGTGTGTGTGTGTGTGTGTGTGTGTGTGTGTGTGTGTGTGTGTGTGTGTGTGTGTGTGTGTGTGCGTGCATGTGTGCGCACGTGTGTCTTGACTATTCAGGCAGTCACAATTAAGCCCACACCTCAGGATCGTGTTTGCAGTCCTGCAAGACTTCACTTCTGCCGATAAATCCAAGATTGGATCAGAGGAATAGCTAGAATATGGCTTTATTTTTCTTAAAACACATTTTTGTATCATAGTTACATTTTGCTGAACAATTAATCACATTAGTTCTGCATAGGACTTCGAAATAAATGCCCTCATGTTTGCTAGGGGGTGTACAAGGTTCAGGTTTTTGCTACTTGACGTCAGCATGTTGTTGTACACGTCAGTTGTTGGTTCCTGCTTCTGCCTTTTGGCCTGTCCCACCTCCTCCGGTGCCAGTGTGGACAGCTACAGAGTCATCAGCTGGAGGCTCACTGATATTTCGCCCCCATACCAGTGCATCTCCTGGTGGGGGGGCAGTGGCGTATGGGGACGTCTCCCCGCCACCCCCTGCAGCTGCCCTTATTGGGGTTTTTGACCCCCTCCATTATCCTTCCTCCAGAGCCACAGCCAGTCGCTCACCCTGTCAGCCTCCTCTACTAGCTCCTTCATAGCTTACCGCAGGCTTGTCCCTGTCATCCCAGCTATACAGAGCAGCTGAATTGCTGTCTTGCCAACAAAGCCCCTACCTCCGACCTCCACTGGATATATCCTGGCTTTCCAGCCAGCCTCTTGGCATTCCGCTGCCAGCTCAGAGTACTTGAGATGTTTCCTCTCATGGGCTGCTGTCATGCCCTCTTCCCAGGGGATAGTAAGCTCTATCATAAGGATGGATCTCTCCATCAGGATGGAGCCACCTGTAGTGTCCTTGGGTCAACGCCACCCTGCATCCTGACAGAACATCCTGGAGGTTAGCCTTGTTGGTGTTGCACAGCAGACAGCCAACCTTGCTCCCAAACCACTGAGTGAGGTTCTGGGGGCATGAGAGGGTGTTGTAGACTGCTCTTATCAGGAAGCTTAGTCTTCTCTGTGGCATTCTCCAGATGTCTGCCCAGCTCATGCACCTCTGCATGGTAACCTCCCATTGTGTCCAAGCTCCTTGGCTGCCCTGGGATATGGCCCCAGAATATTATATTTATGTTAAAGCGCTCCTGCTCCACCCTGGTGACTTTGTCCATCACCATGACCTTCTGTTGGCTCTTAGTGGAACCTAGAACTGTCGACTGGGTTGACGCCATTACCTCTATGTCCTGCCTCTAAACTGGCTGATGGTACAGGAGTTTTCCTCTTTTGGTATGAAAACACCAACAGCTTGCTGCTAATCCTCCCAGCTGTTTTCATGAGTTTCCACAGTATTCTCACCAACTGGGGGCAGTTTTTGTACAGCTTGAAGGGGAGCTGGCCCGGGGGCTGATGCTGACCTTGTCTTCTTGATGACATCTTGCACTTCCTGTAACTTCAGTGAGGAGACGTCGAAAGGCACCATTGGTGGGATAGGGCGTGGGACACGCCATGGGTAGCCAAGCGGAATATCTCATCTGCTTTCACTGAATTGGGTCTTAATGTCACTCTCCAGCTCTTCCTTGGAGATACTGAGCTTCCCTCTCTGCTTCTCCTCTAGCAACTGCCGCGCATGTTTGAATGGGTCTTTAAAGAAACTGGTTCCCTCTTTCTCTCCTCCCTTCTTCCTCCTCCTGATCCTTTCTACTCTGCGCAGTCTGGCAAGCTTTTGCCTGAGATCGTACCACAGCTCCTTGAGGCCAGCCTTCTCTTCAGGCGTAGCTTTCCACCAGTTCCAGCAGAGCTGCCTCCTCTCTCTGACAAGCTGCTCGATGTCCTTCTCCCTCCCTCCTTTTCTTGGGGCTGTTGGCTGCTTCCTCCTGGCTTCCCAGAATCTCTTCTTGCACTCCTATATATATATTAGGGGTGCAATGCAATAGTCAACTCACAAAATGATACAAAACAGGGCTCACAATACCAAATAGTTTTATTTCGCGAAATTTCGTAAAATCCCTAATAAGTAACAATGACAGATGGAGTGATATTCGCGCAACAACAAGCAAGCAAAATAACTACATTAGTTTCATAAATAGACTCTCACAGCCAGCTCTGAAAATGTCATCATCACCATCATGCATTACTTCTTTTATTTAAAAGTAAGATGCTGCGTTGGAAGTGATTTTGTACGCAACCGATGAAGGATCACATCTGAACAGGAATGATTAAAAAAACAACAAAGAAACACTGCGCTGTGGTGACTTTTGACCACCGAAATGTTTTCAGGTCAGTCTTGAGTTCCAGTGGATGTTTGAGCCAAAGGCTTGAAGGAATCCCTTCTTTCCTGAGATATTTTATTAACAAGAATGGGATGGACAAAAGGACAATCTAGAATATCGCCTGACTACAGCGATCTAACTAGTTTTGTAGCACTTTTTCTCTATCAAATTTTTTTGTTTTTTTTAATAGTACCTGTTAAATTCTGTTTTTGTTTTGGGTATTGCAGTGAAATTAACTAGGTGGAGAATGTTGGTGGTGGTAGCACTGAAGCCACAGCAACAGGCATCATTAGAGTGACATTTTCAGGTAAGTGTCATGGCCCCAGCTTTGACTCCAGTTTTCCCCTTGTGTTTTCTGTCTCCTTATCTGTGTGTGTGTGTGTGTGTGTGTGTGTGTGTGTATCCACCGCGTGTGCTCAGCTCCTGGTTCATCAGCCCATGTGCCCTGAATTCCCTTGTCAGCTCACCCAACTGCCATCAGCTCATCAGACTGTGAGAACTCTGTCTGCACTCCCAGACCTCCCTAGTTTGCTCCTCTGATGACACCAGTGGTAGACATCTATGATCTGCTCCACCCAGTGGAGTTTATGCAGCAGCTGTTTTTACCACTGCATCCCTGTTGCCTGTGATTGACAGAGCTGGCCCTCGTCTCCCTGGCCAGCCCTCTTCCCATCACTATCTTACCTATGCACTCTTTTTCTTTCTTTGGAATAAAACCATCTGTTCATGACACCTTGCCATACTTGTGTGTGTGTGGCTGCGTTCGGGCCTGAAGTGTAACAGTAACGCGTGTGTCACAGCTGACCAGCTAATGAGCTACGATCCAGCCAAATGCCAAGCCACTCTTCACCTAGATGGGTCGCTCATTTAATCAGGACAAGATGTGCTGAATTTCTCGTATGTTAGACGAGGAGTGTGACTGCAAGTCTGTGGCATTAACATTCAGCCGCAAGCTTTCTCAGTCATCGTGGAGAATTTGTAACAGCTGTGTATATCAACTAGAAATACTGAAGCACATCAGTTCATCCCTGAGTTCCAGTGGATGTTTGTATCCAATTCTGAGAAATTCAATCATGGCATTTCATGAGCCTGTCATGACGACAAATTTTGCAGGACAATTCATTGTCCCATAAATTACTGCACGAAATGATCACATTGTCATTCTGAAATCATTTTCGTTTAATATAATGATAATGGCATAATAATGCAGGCACACCCTTTAAGAGAGCAATACATGCTTATTTCTAAATAATATTTAACACGGAAATGGAAGACATGTAATAAAATAAATAATATGGATTCAGTCTCTGTTAACAAAATACACTTGAACCAAAACCAAACACAATAAATAAAATGGAAATTAAAAACCACACACAACCAAAAGAATAAATAAAATGGATGTCAACAAAATTGCACATCATAAAATATGAAACATTAGGCTTAGACATAAAGACTGATACATTGCTTAACAGGCAAAACTACCAGTTAGGACCTTTGCAAACTAAAAGTGCAGAAGAGATGAAGCAGATGCCTGAACAGGCCATACGCAAAAAGCTTAGAGAGATCTTATGGCAGGTTCCGAGCAAGAAATATTAACATGCTGACTTTGTGTGGCTTAAGGCAGGATCTCTCAGGAGTAGCAATGTTGGCAGCTGTGCTAAACTTTCTCTCTGAGCTGGTGCTCGTTGCACAAATGCACCTGTATTTTTGGGCCAACTTGGCCATCAAAGGATATCTTCTTTGACTGTACTGCCACCACATCAAGTGCATCTTCTTGAAGGAACTTGGTCAGGTCTGCATCGGTCTGCAGTCCTTTTGGATATGTAGCCTGGGCCTGACTTGTGAGATGAGCTCTTCTGTTTTGAAGAAGGTCGCTCAGCCTCTTCCTCTTGGTGGGTGCGGCAGCAGTAGTTTCATTCTCGTTTACTCCAACGGCATTGCTGCAGCTCTCACCACTGGTACCTTCTCCACATCCTTCTGGTCCCAAGTCCAGTAGCTCTTGCACAACCTGATCTTTGATGTCATCCGGCGCACCTGCCTCCTCCATGCTGTCTCGATACCCGAGTTCCAATATGGTGGCCTTTCTCAGGAGGACATGGATTGCAGGTGAGCTGTATTTTTCAGTCAGTACCCTGCGCATCTTTTGTTTGATACTGCCTGTCAGTGCAGTGTCATCAGTGCCTAGAGATAGAAGGCTGTCTTTAATCAGTTCCAGCACAGGCTTAACTGAGGACATTGTAACGTATTTTTCCCTTGAGAGGATGTCTGGAAAGTCGGCCAGTGGTTTCATTGCTGCATTGATGGACTCCAACACAGTAACATTTTGCCAGGTTGGGTTGCAGTGGCTATGTTTTCTGTCTTCAACCAGGACACGTCTTATGGCTGGGAGTTACACCAGCACCCTTGCTTCATCTTCTGCTTAGTGCCCCATTGTGTGGTAACATCCTATTGGAAAGATAACATTGTTCTTGTTCATGAGTTAGTCTTTATCAACACTCTCAAACAAATACGACTTTTTACATTCCCATTATTTATCATTATGAATTTGTATCTTTTTATATTATATTAGGCCGTTGATGTGCCAGTGCATACTAAAAGACTGATTAGATACCTGGGCTACAGGTTATTCTACAGGCTTTTATAAAATAAAAATAACAACTCTATAAATATTTTGTGTTGCAAATTAAACTATCAGTGAATTAAACATCACTCACCAGTATTAGACTGTGTTGGGGGAGATTAGCCTCACTCTGTGCCTTCCTCTCCTCTTAAGCCACCTCACACTGAAGGTGTTGACCAAACTTTTACCGAGTCCCATGGCACACGCTGTGTGATTAGTGATGCTGTCCAGACCGTGGGGCACAGCGAGATGGAGGTTATGGCCAAACCAATTGAGTCATGGCCAGTCAAGATTCCTTATTGCAGCAGCAATGGAAGCACCATTGTCTGCAGTGATGCAGACTAGTTTGTGCTCTTCCAATCCCCAGTCTGAAGCAGACTTCAGGTATTCTCCAAGGGTGTCAGCAGTATGGTTATCTGGGACATATCTAGTCTCTAAACTCCTGCAGTGCAGTCAGCAGATATGTAGCGTGCAGTCAAGCTAATATAGGGGGTAATGATGAACTTGACCACGTCTGTTGTGGCAGAGTAAAATTGGATTTCTTTGATCTCCTTTGGTATCTCGTCTTTGACGCTGTTGTACAGTTGTGGAATTGCTGTTTGTGACACGTATGCTCTCCCAGGCAATTCCTACTGGCGATCAAATGTTTGTAGCATTCGCCAAAATGCTGTCGTTTTGACGATACTGAAGGGCAACATTTCTTCTGCTATGAAGTGGACAACACTGTCTGTAAATGTACACCATTTTGCAATGTTCTGTTTGTATTTTGATTGTCCACTAAACGCCCCAGTATTCGTGGACTGTTGCAGAGACGGAGACGGCCCATCTGTAGTATTTTTTTTTCCCAGCTGGGAAAACTGCAATGGATGATTGTGTTTAAGGTATGCAAGTTTGTTGTGTTGGCGCTCTTAGTTGCGACTGTTTTACCACAAATGCGACATAATGCCTTGCCCAGGTTAAGAGGTTCACCCCAGTCATTTGGTTTGAATTCTTTCTTTTTCTCCAGCTCTCAACTGGCGTTTTCTCTGGCTATACTCCTCACTGGGCGCTCTTGCTACACTAGGTCCTGCCTCCCCACACACAGACCATGTGGCTGACAAGTGAGACCAGTGTTCACGCCTCCTCGTTACGCTAAGAAACGGAGGAGTCACCGATACACCAGAGTGAACGCTCTCGTCATCCAGTCTCATTGGAAGAGAGAGAAAGACACGAGGAAAACAAAAAAGCATGCAAATGGAAATGATCACAGCTGGAAAAACGACTGAGCTCATTTTAATTCGTGGTGCGATTAAGTTTTATTGCACATCGTGACAGGCCTCATGTTCCAAAGGTTCCAACCTTTGACCACTGAAACCATTTCACTTCAACCCTTAGTCCTAGTTATGGAAGCTCTTTTGAGACATTTGATACAAAATACATACCCGACTGTAAACTCTGATCCATACACACAAACAGATGGAGACTGGAGGGGGATGCAGGCAGCAAGGGGCTGAATTAAAGTCTTTGTAATGTGTAATGGCTCCTCTGATGCATTTCATTTTATTTAGTATCATATATTAATTACAGAAACATTTTATCATTGACATATAACCTGGCTAGCAGTGTCACATGTACTCATCGTGAGCCCTAAATATTTGATGAAAACTATTTAAAAAGATAAAAGCCAAACCTTATCATAAAGCATTGAGTCCATTCCATATTTTCTACACAATCACATACCCCTAACACTGGAGGCGTGTGTGTGTGTGTGTGTGTGTGTGTGTGTGTGTGTGTGTGGCGGGGGGGGGGGTTACAGTATAACTGGCTTCCAGGTTAACTAACTGTAAAGATGCATCATAGGGTCATGACTTATGTGTAATTGGGTCGGTGACGAGTGAGACGGTAGTAATTCTGTCGGAGTGCAGCAGGATGGGAGCAGTGCACTATCCAAAATATACTGAAAGTTGTAAAGACTGAAACTATTTGAATGACAGTGTGTGTGTGTGTATATATATATGTGTATATATATACACATATGTGTGTGTGTGTGTGTGTGTATTCTTATATCCTCATCCCACTGCAATATTTCTTGTTGTTTATCTGGATAATTTTTCACACTCCATCTGCCAGAGTTTGCTTGCTCAACCCCTGTATGTTAGCTGTGCAGTGCAAGAACCCACCTATTCAAAACAAGCTAAGGCCAAGAACGCATTTGACAAGCATGAGCATTGTACTGATCGTCTTGTGTGTGTGTGTCTATGTGTGTGTGTGGGCACTTACACTCACACACTCTCCCTGCATTTATGTTCCCCATGATGTGTAGTATGATGCTTCTTTGTCAATATACAACCATTGAAAAACAAATGAACACACACACACACACACACACACTCACACACACACACACACACACTCACACACACACACACTCACATACACACACTTCTTGTTTAACTGGCCACCAGAGGACCACCCTTTCTAAATGAGATACAGACATGGTTCCAAGTCCTAAAAATCTTTTTCAATTTTAGATTTCCATGTATCACTTAAAAGTATTAAGATTTCTCATTTCTGATTTTTCACTCATTGCATGTGACATTTACCAACACGATGGGGACGGAATGGGGGTGCTGCGGGGGCTATAGGACCCCCCCCCCCCCCGCCCTTGTGGTGCAGCATCTTACACTCAAGTGTAAACCTTTCAATTTTAAATAAAAAGCAAATATAAATGATGTGGAATACATTTAAATGGTTTTGGGGATGTGTGGAACTATACAGTATATTTATTCACAATATTTAAATTGCTCCTTGAGGAGACTTTTTGTCACGTCCACAATTTCTGGTGAGTAACAAGCAGAAATGAATACCTACATTTTTTATATATTCTTCCTCAAGTAGCCTAATGTTGCTGTTTCCAAAAAACAAACAAAAACAAAAGTCATCAATTGTATTACCGAGAACAACAAGGATGAAAACAACACTGCAGCTGCTGAAACTGAACCCACTCCTGGTGCTACGGATGAGGTTCAAGCTAGCGTTAGCAGCTCGGCACAGCCAGTCACTCAAGGAGAGAGAACCAGCTGGGGCTCCAGAAATCAACAGTCCATTAGCCCCAACTTGTCTATTGACAACAGTTAAAGTGCAAAGTGCGAATATTTGAATGTACTTGGTCCCCTGCCTTTCAGCAAATTTGTGAAGAGACTACAAAGCTGCAGCAGATCCGTCAGAGCAGCTTCAAGTGGCAACTTTAAAGTTTCAATACATCTTTAGCACAGACAGATTTTTCAAGGAGATGAGCAAAGTCCTGGGATTCACCCGATCAGTTGAAACTATTGCAAACTTTACCATTATAAAGAGCTTATAAATGCTTATTAATTCAGCAACAAATCAGTAGTCATGTCTAATCTGGTTTCTTTGGTTACATTATTACTAGATACTGTATGTCTTATTGTATCTTGCTGTACCTACTTTACCTTCTTTATCTCCGATTTAATATCTCACTCTCACTAAAACCCTTCTGTGGACAAACAATGAAAATTAGCGTCTGGTAGAAACAATATGAAACATGCACCAAATTGTTGTTTTCAGTTGTCTATACTATGTCTGTCCCTAGAAAATAAACACATACACGACCGCAGTCACCCAGTCCTCCTCACGCACAATTAAATTATCTCGGATGAAAACAACATAGAGCTGAGTTATAGACCGAGTTATTGACTGAATTAGACAAACAAGCTACACACATTTCAAATGACGTCTGTCACATATTTTATTTTGAACAGCAGGCAACAGAGTGTGAAAGTCATTACTGATTTACAGAAACTTCCATCGTTCATCAAAAAAAAAAAATGATCAGCAACTGTCACAGTTACCTGGAAATGGAGAACATTTCTCCCAGGTGTATTTAACCAGTGCTATAATGGCTACACGTGACATTATTAATTCCATACCAAGAGGTTCAAAACTACTGTTTGTTGCCGCTTCACATAACCGCAGCAGTGCATTGCCGTGTATTTTTGCCTGAGTGGAACTTTTAATATAAGAAGAAAATTTGTGCAAATTAGTAATCTGAGCGGATCTCTGCTGTTAGAGGAACTTCAAAGACTGACCTGGGAGGTTGAGCTGCAACAGATCAAACAGTGGTCACTTTCTAAGAGCTGCATCTCTTTCAAACACAAAAGGAGAAAAACAATTAGCTTGCAGTTAGTATTTCCTTGTAGACCGCCGCTTCCAAGAGTCTATATGGGTTTTTCACATGGTACTTCACAGTATCCCAGGCCCCACCTTTAAATGCCTTTGGGAATGCATGGATACATTCAAGATGCTGTGCTTTACCAGGAACCTTGCCAGTCTTAATGCTGTGCATCAGCTTGTATTCCACAGCTTGGACATTTCCTTCTTGATGACTCTATAAAAATAAAATAAAATAAAATTAATAAAGGCTGAAACCCAGTACCGTACTGGTTTTATTCCCTTGGAACAACTATTGTCTTGGAGACAGAAGACTTTCTGTAAGGGAATGAATAGCTAGACCAGAGACTGGAAACTGAGGATGTAATCCGTGTTTATCATCACAACTACAGTATAGGGCCTGATCCTGCGTTTGTGGACAATGTAGTGGAGGAAATGCAGAATCTGTGAGAAGAAGTCGCTCAACTTGGGTAGCAGCTGGAGGAAATGTCCATCTTGCGTTTTGGGCTCGAGCGATATGCTGGTTCCGACGTGGACATAAGGATTTTCTCCAGGAATGTGTAGTTTTCGGTTATTTTATAGTTTGAAGCGAAAGTGAATGAAAGAGGCAGCCTAGCACTTGGTGCTAGCTCCTGATTTAAAAATGTCCATCGTCAAGGCTGCTATTAAGTACCAAACATGGGAGTTCTTAGTTGCAGTGTTTTTGCTGAATCCTTAAGTATGAACATTGTTTATTTAGTCTGGGCCTGTATTTCCTTTATGAAGACCTATTTAAGTACAGGGAAATTCCTTCCATAATCCTTATTGATGTTGATTGACTGTTCATTTGGAAATCATAAGAAAGTTCCTTGTTCTCAGGGCACAGGGAATTTGGATGTCCCCAGAGAAGAGGCGAGAGTACCTACCACTGGAGTTCAGAGGCTATGCTTACACCACTGCGGTCCTGACTGCACTGAGCTTAGGTGCCAAACCCCTTCTTGACCCTTCATACAGAACGAGGTCTACTCCAACTACAAGTCCCACTGTACCCTTAAAAGAATGATTGGTATAGCACCCCATGGTTCAGTGACCTTCATTTCCCCTCTCTATGCTGGTTCAATCAGTGACAAACAGCTGTTTGTGAAATCTGGGATTTGCAGGCTTCTCCGGGCAGACTCTGCAATTATGGTGGACAGAGATGATGACCGTGCGCCCTGCAAGGTGCATAGACCTGCATTTCTTTCCAGAAGACCTCAAATGCCTGAAAATGAGGTTAAGGTAACCCAGGCAATCGCAAACCCCAGGGTGCATGTGGAACGTGTAATTCGAAGATTCAGAGAACATAAGTCATTTGATTCAGTCATACCTTAGAATGTGTCTGGCAATATCAGTCAGCTGTACATGGTTGCTTGTCTCCTCCTGAATTATGAAAATCGCCCCATGGTTAAAGCTTGGGCAAAGTTGATGAAATGTAACAGCTAACAGTCATTGATGTGATCTTGTTTTTGCTGTTCAAAACAATACAGTAAAATAAAGGTGATGCTACAGCCTTTGTTAAGGACACATACGTAGTGGATTTTTAATAGTTTTTTGAGCAGTAAAACAAGTAGCATAACACTTTCATGCCAAAAGCATCGGTAAGTAAATGCAAAAGTAAAAGTGATCAGCCTTTTCTCTAAAAACTTGCAAAACTCCATCATCCCTATAATTTCTTCGAATGACCATATCATCTGAGACCCTAGGTAAGTGCAGTCAACGTAGCTTTTGACATTGGGACATTTCCCCTCTACCAGCTCATATACAGGCTGTGCTCTCAGGTCATAGGTCACGCCGTCTGGTGAAGCCCCAAGCCATGATGGATCGGGATGGACGACAAATCCACAGGGGTAGTGGTTGACGTCCCTCGCCAGGAAATACTCTACGATTGTCTTGGGCTCCAGCTCAAGGCCTGGCTTCATTTCAGCAGTTTGACATCCTGACCACCAAGGTCTCTACAGATAATTGTCCTCTCACAAGGCAAACTTCTCCGTAGCACATCACACATGGATAAAAAATAAAAACGGTAAGTATGTACACAATCACTTAAAACTCTGGTAACACTTTTATTGTTTTCAATACAAACAACATAGTTTATATAGAAAAATATTTAGTTTTATATGTACAGTATATATTTTAGGGATAAACCAATCTGAATTTTTTTATGGCCAATACCGTTTTTTTTTTTTCAATCACCCTCAGCTGATCGCTGATTTTCTTGAGCCAACAGCGCTTTTGCCCCCTCAATTTATATAAAACAAAAGACACAAAGATAACAAATATGACAGGTCAAGAAACATTTATTGAAGAGTGCAGTTTAAATAAACTAAATACAAATATTTAAACATATTTAAATACAAATAAAACAACTATCACAACGGAAGTGGGCTCGCTGAAATGTTGCCACACTGGGTTTCGTTCAGCAGCCGTCTGTATAAAGGATAAAGAAAAGCACAGATGAGTATCAATCTTTTAGCATCATCTTACATTCGTATCACCCAGTATCATCACCCTTTCATCAACATCTACAACACAGCCTTGATGATGCTTTGCTGACATATGGGACAGATATTATCTACACATCGCAAAATGTCCCTTTGTCACACACTTAGATAATTCAAGGGGAAACTATAAACTTGAAAAGTAGATTTTGACCCAAAGTGCTTGATTTGGAACTTAACGCTCCAATGGTTTCAGTTTTTCAGCACTGAGTAAAAGAACAGGCATGAGAAAGACTTGTAAAGATCAGAAGGAATAATTTTTCGACCATGTACAAAACTTTTTTTTTCTCTCAAATAATCTCTTATGGATGTGGTGGCTGCTTCTCCCCAATAAGTGAGACACCCCACACACACACTCCTACTCGCCATACGCACACACTAGTACGTCCAACTCACTTTGGTGTAGTCAGATTTTTTTTTTGCTTCGGTTGCCATAGTGACTCGTAGTATCGATGCCCCATTGATGATGGCTTTTTGTTGGCGTCGTGCACGTGCTCAACTCAAGGGAAACAACTGAAAACTCAGAGTTCAACCAACACAGAGCTCAGGGATGAACTCCGATTTTGCTGAACCTGCCCACACCAAGAGATGCTCATTTATTTTGGTAACCCAATTTATGTGTCACTAGTGTTGCGTTAAATTTTTGGGTTAATTTTATAAAAAATAACCCATTTTCTGGGTTACTTGGCTATTATTTTAACCCAATTTCTGGTTTTCAGAAGAAGAAGAAGAAGAAGTGCAGTGGGCAGAGTTTGGAGTTCTCAACTTCTCGTTTGATTTGGATCACCGCCTCACACTTCCAGTGTTTCTCCTGATTCCTGATGTGAACTCCATTAAAAGGATTTGCCTCGTGTATTCAAGGTATGTATATGTTGTTAGCGAAGATTGTGTAACATTACAGGCTTGGACAGTATTGATGTCACGTAAACTTTTTTCTGTGTCCATGTGTCCCCGTTGCTAACTTAGTTTAGCACAATTTGTTAAACAACATTTGGGGTTTCGTGTTGTTCGCACTTCACTGTTATCTTTTGGTCTCAACTTTTGTTATGGCCCGCATTAGTTTTGGCTTGTTGAAAATGACCAACCGTACCACGGTTAAAAGCGAAGTTGTAACTAGGCCGCGTTAGCTGCGGCCACTGGCAACTAGCTGGTCACTATGTAGCCGCGGCTACGCAGCCCTCCAACAGGTAAACACTACATAGAACTGTCGTGCCGTGCCCGGTGTAGCAGGTAAAAGACTCCGTCCCCAGTGTGCTTACCCTGCTAGTCAAGTTGTGCCTTTTTTCAGCTGTGCGGTATGGCTCCCACTCACTAAAGTAGTGAGATGCAAACAGTGGATTCGATGGTTAGATCTTCATTGCTCTGTTTTTCCCCCCAGGTCATTTTAATGGACAACTTCATCGCTGCTAAGCTAGCAGAGTGGCAGTTGCCTGATCCCATTGAGAATTTTACAGGTGAGAATATTCCCCCTTTTGACCGTGACAAAAGTAATGTGCCCATTTGTTGGTTCATCAAAGTTTCTGTGCATACCTGTAGGAATTAAATCAATAGATAGATAGATCAGATGTACTAATCTTAGGAAGCATTTTGTGAATCACATAAGTTTCTGTGGCCATCTTCCACCAAGGAACAAAAGGACAAACAGTGACGGAGACAGGATGAAGGGGGGGGGGGGGGGGGGTTGAGAAGCAAATGCTAAACAGGTGCTACAGTCATTGCTTTGATGGGGAAACCATTTGCCTTTTCTTTGTTGTTGAATGGTACAAAGGTTGGGACATTGTAAAGATCGGCAGAGAACATTCAGCAAGAGTCTTCTGTCCATGCTGCATGTATTAAAGAGACTTGATTCATCACGCCGAGTGTGTAATTCTACAGAGAATTAGCAACTCTCAACTGATCTACAAGGAGAATTTCCCTTACCTACCATACTTACGTTTTAAGAGAGAGTGTCCTGTGTTTGTTTTTGTTTTCAGGTCGCGCAGGACTTCCTCGCGATGCATTATAGAAAGGGTGAGGAACAGAGGAGGGATCCCTCAGTCTGGAGGGGCAGACATGCAAAGAAGTTGTTGGCAGACAAGAACACACATAAATAGTTTGCAACATGGAAAATGGAAATGAATTATTTTTCAGTTAAAGAAGATTTGATTGAGGCAGCTTCTGATTGGCGGGCTGGGCCATATACAGGGAAGGGGTGGAGAGCAGGTCAGCTTGATGGGAGTACTGGTGGACAGACTTGTTGGTTTAGGGGTAGAGGGATAGAGCTCTGGAGAAAACTGTGGAGAATACAGAGTTCATTATGGGATGAGTCTTTATTCTAATCACATTAAATGCCACCCACACCACATTGATACCCTGAATATTGTTGCCCTACAGATGCCAAAGGGGAACTATCCCTCAGACTGTTACCTGATATGGTGTCACAGATGGTGTCCAGAGCTGGCAAGAAGACGCTACGGCACACCAATGAAGAGTCCCAGGCTGCCTTTGTACACCTTATGCTTGTAAGTACAATTTTGCATACTGAAAGTAAAAATGAAATGGGGAAATGTTGCCATACCACTTTTTTTTTTTTTTTAACGGTCTGTAGAATGTTACTTTTCTAGCTTAGTGGTTCTCAACTGGTCTGTCCTTAGGATCTTTTTTTTTTATGGCCATGTACACATCCCGCCCCACTCAAAATGTACCCGCCAGTCAAGAACTGCTCAAACTAGACTTAATTTGGCTTTGCTGTATAGTTTACCACCATTGAACCACAAACTGAACATCAGTTATCTTGCTGAGGATTCACTTTAAATGCAACATTCACTTCCTTGTATCTATCTTTCTTTGTGTTTGTCTTAGGTTGGAACAAATATGGTGGAGTCTCTCCAGCAGGCCAAGCCCTACCTGTCAGTCCTGGCCCTGGGAGAGCCCCAGGAATGTGCATCTCAGGTTTTTGTCATCTTGGCAGGCCAGGCACTCCCTCAGCCAACACTCCTTTGAGCAGTTGATGTATGTTTTAAGGCGTTCTACGATTTTGACATCAACTACCCCAAGGAGTGTTCTCCTGCCTGGGAGTTTCTACAACAAGTGGTTTGTCAGGTAGAGGGACCAGAGTCCAAATTTCCAAATTTTTCAAAACTGCATTGCTGAATTGGAGACTTAAGTATCTGTGTAAACCACCACTGTTGTTATGATACTGTTTTCCCTGTCACTCCCTCTCCCTGCAGACCGAGTGCCAAGGGGCGGGGCATTCTCCAAGAGCACTGGGCTCCCGGCACACCTGCAGCTCGCTCTGCCTAATTAGCTGGCTTCTTAAACCACCCTGTCTGTGTCTCCTGTGCCAGATGATTCCCATTGATTGCTCCAGTGGTGGCCAACGTTTATATCGGCAGCTTCTGCTCCTCGCCTAGTGATTGTTCTTCAGTTTGTATTTTTCTCCAGTGTAGTGAGTTTGGTGCTTGACACTATTTTCAGTTGTTTTTGGGTTTTTTTGTCTGTTCTCCCAGCCTCCTGGTGATTTTCTGTCGTTACTTTTAAGAATAAAACCCTCTTGTTGTGAACTCTGCATTTGGGACCAGACTTCCTCGCCTGACTCGTCACAACTGTTCAGAAAATGTTCGACATAAGTCAGATCCACTTATGGAATTTTGTCTAACGTTTGAGAATGCTTTGTGTTTTTCTTTCCTTTAAAGTTCTGTCAAATGTTTGACAGCTGTGTTTTGTAAAATAAATACATGTTCTTGTCAAAATTTTCATTCTCATTTTTTGTTTTTATTGATTTTAAGTATATTTTTAATGGAATAAAAATAATTCTGATAAGTAGTAAAATTGATTTATTTTTATTTTTTAACCCAACTTCTGGGTCAAGGAGCGCTAAATTGCGCAACTCAATAGTTGGGTTAGGAATAACCCAATATTGTAGTTAGCATAACAACCAACATTTTCTTAAAATGTTGGATTCTTTACCTGAGTACAAGGGTTGTGCCACCGCTCTTCAGAATCTGTGCAGCTTTGTGTCAGGGGTGCAGCTGTCAGTCCCTTCTGGCTGTAATCAGCAGACTGATAGAGCAGAGCTACAAATGTGATTGCACAGGGCAAGCCCGGCTACACACGAGCATTGATACAAGAGCAGCTCAACCGGTTTACTGTCTTTGAGAACAACCTGTTAAATAAATTGATACATACAGTGTTGTGTTAAGCCTGGCGTAATAACTTACAAACCCAACAACTCCATGTTGCTAATGTCTGAGCCAAGGAGACTTTATAAACTGTGAACCTCATCTGAATTTAGACACCTAATTTTAGATCACTTAGACTACACTGCTATATCTATCTGCTTCTCATGCTCATTCAAAATATTATATTATTTGACTCCTGACAATAGATGTGGAGTGCTAGTACGTAGATGTCATCACTGTCATAAAACAATAACTGCCTCAGAATGATACTAGAGATACGAACACAGAGAAAAAAACAGCAGGGCGGCGGGGTTCACCCTGGACAGGTCACCAGTCCATCACAGGACCAACACATAGAGACAGACAACCATTCACACTCACAGTCACACCTACGGTCAATTTAGAGTATCAATCAGCCTCGTCCCCTCTTGATGTCTTTGGACTGTGGGAGGAAGCTGGAGTACCAGAGAGAACCCACACAGGAACAGGGAGAACATGGAGACTCCACACAGAAAGATCCTGTGCCGGAGCCGGGACTCGAACCCGGAACCTTCTTGCTGTGAGGCGACAGTGCTGACCACTGCACCACCGTGCCCCCTAAATAAAATGAAGGTTTTTTTTTTTTAATTATTTGTTTGTTTGTTTATAGTGGAAATAGTGACCAAAATGAGTCACCTTCGGACAACACTGCTGACAACCTAGGGCATAGGCTTGGAGGAAGGCCTTAAGAGAGTGGGCTTGCTGAGGCATGTAGGAGGCCCGAGGAACTAGCTGAGGCACATAGGAGGCCTGAAGAGCTGGCTGAGGCAGATAAGGTGCCTGAGAAGCTGGCTACGCCACATAGGAGGCATGGGAAGCTTGCTGAGGCACAAATGAGGCCTGAGGAACTAGCAGAGGCATGTAGGAGGCCTGAAGAGTGGACTGATAGGGTAAGGAGGTAAGGTTAACCCTGATGGGTAAGGAGCCCAAGAAGTTGGCTGAAGCAGGTAGGGAACCTGAGGAGCTGACTGAGGCACATAAGAGGCCTGAGAAGCAGAAGGGACTCAATAGTGTGGCACCCACACTGGCTGATCCCTAGCTGGAGAGGTTTAAAAAATTATACCAGTAAGTAAACAAGACAACTGTTCAATTCTATTGAGTCAAGAGGTCAAATATGTAAAAATCAGGTAACAAAAATGGTATAAGAGGATAACACATTCTAATGGTAAAAATGACATTTGGCCACATAAAAAATTCACACACTGAAAAACCAGTGCTGGTGGGGACTTAGCTCATGTACTGTAATACTAGGTTTGGCCTCCAGGATTGCTCTAGAGCATACACACAATTTCCAAAAACAGCCTGCAGGGGACTGATCAGGAAACTTCACCACCCATATTGAAAAGTCATTTCCTATTCATTGGAGTGGGTCGCCCGTGAGGACCATGCTTTTGTCCCCACGGTGTTCTTGGTCCCCATGGTGTTGGTGTGTATTCATGTCAATGTCCCCAACTGGATTGATAAATGAACACACAAAGAAAACACACACACACGCACACGCCACAAAGCAAGTGCTTACCAGGCTTCATCTTACCAATGACCTTCAATAATAGCTCCACTTAAATCTCTATGTTATGAATGTATGAGGATTGGCAGCCGAGCCAAGAGAAATAAAATATTCAATCACTTGAAACGCTCAAATCCAGATATATGCTGCTTACATTAAGAAACTGACTTATAAAACTTTAATGACATCAGAGTGGAATCTCTAGAACCCATAAGATTAAACATTCTAATATATTTATCATCACAACCCTAGATTAACAACTTCAATCAGCTTCATACCATTTAAGAAACATTCACATTTTCTTTACATCAGCATTTTACTTATCATTATCTGGGGTGATTATTATAATACTGTTTTGTCAAAAATAACGGACAGGAACAGCACTGAGAGAATGTCAGTCCATCAACAGTAAACCAGTTCGTGGAGGATTTAGGACTGGATGACAGTTCGCGACTAAATAATCCCACCATGAAACATTTTTCTACTCCTCACGTAGCATCAGTCTATTACACCAAGTAACATTTACCTCAGTCCTTTCCGTTCTAATAAATGGCTGTAATGTGTCTTGGGAGGAAATCTCAAGGAGATAAAAAATGACAAATGTCTAGTAGTTAGCAACCACAATATGAATACTTCTAATAGTAATAAACTAATCACGGGTGAGGAAGCACTGCTGTGGAGTGATACAACGTGCAAAATGTGTAGGAATATGAAGGCAGTTCTTCGGTTGTAGAGCCAAAGGCAGGAGCCGTCTAGTGGCGAACTGAAATTGATGGAAATGTTAAAAACATAATATACAAGTGAATGGATATTGATTGTCTTCAGGACAACCCCGAACCTGGTCAATCCTGAACCAGGTAAGCTCTGAACCAAGTCAGCCCCGAACCTGGTCAATACTGAAACAGGTAAGCTCCAAACCAAGTCAGCCCCGAACCTGGTCAATGCTGAAACAGGTAAGCTACGAACCAAGTCAGCCCCCAACCTGGTCAACGCTGAACCTGGTTATCAATGATCTCATTCCTCCACAAAAAAGTTGGTCATAACATTCATAATTCTGTTCTCAATGATTGAAACATAAGAACTAATTGATGCTTTTTTTCAACAAAATTGGCACCATTGGCGCTTGCGTTATTCTTGTCTTCGTCCACGATTTGCATGAAGGAGGTCCAGACAGAACAGATGCCGCCAGGTTTGACTTCTTCACGCTGCTTTTCTTTGAGCTTATTTTTCACCTCAGTGAAGTCACATTTTTCCACATAAAGAAAAACGTCCAAACACCTAAAATAATAGAACCAACACAGTCCTAATTGGCCATAACACGTGGTGCTGAACCCAGGCGAGTCTTTAGTCACATCCCCGGGGCTCAGGTGAACAAGTTAAAACCTCATACAACCCCACGTCAAGAACTGGAACTATCCTGTTGGTATAGTACTTATGTCAAGAGAAGAGCGGGTTAGCCAAAGCCACGGGACACCAGCCAGACAGCAGCAGAAGTATTTAATGACAAAGATGAGTCCAGGCCCATGTCTACGGCTTAGTCAAAAACTAATTTCCTGCAGACCAAGGACACGAAGCACACTCAAGGGACGAACTGAAAATCACCTCATCGCAACACTTTCTTGTCACAGTGTGTTGGAATGCAGACTTCTGTTTTATTGAATTTTAATGTGCTTACAAGTTAAGTAGATGTTGAAATCTAATTGAAGGCACAGATATGTCACAGAACTGTGCACCACTTGACAGGAACACTTACTGCCTGGACAGAGTCCCTGACAAATACACTCCCCAGAGGAAGAGGAACTCATTAATCCCAGCAGTCAATGACATGTCTTTTTGTGCCACATGGGGAAGTAAAGCCTTTTGTGACCATCTTTATGGACTTGTTAAAGACGTCATGCTTGACAGTGTACAGCTTGGCTCATTACTGGTGATGAAATCCTGTCCAACCACCAAAGATGGCTCCAGCCCAGAGGTGAGGGTGCTGATGAGTAAAAACAAAGAGCCTTGCCCTGCTGACACCAGACATCAGATGGAAGCTGGTGTTGTGCCTGGGGGGCCTGCCAGTTGAACAGCTGTCAGTCGAGCCCAGGACAGATCTGGGGATGGTGGAGGTCTACCAACAATCAGCTGTTCTGCTACTGAGGCTCATGGAAATTTGCCAAGAAAAGCAGAACTATGTGTTTACTGTATATCATCCAGAGAATACATATTAGAACTATTAGAAATCAAGCTTGTGAATTAATTACTTATGAGGAATTACGGATGTAAAGATTAACTGATAAATCCATATGTAGCATGTGGTGTATTGATGCATTTCAACATGATGCTGTACATTTAATGTGGTCGTCAGAGAACTACCATTGTACTTCATCCTGTTTTCTCTCCTCCTGTAGTGCTCTCTCTCTCTGTCTCTCTCTGTCTATTTGGAACATGGTGCTGCAGAACAGGTTGATGAAATACAGGGTTACTAATCTCCCAACTGACATCCAGAGATGCTGTGACGTCACTGTGGAAGTGTGGAACACACCTGCAGGTTCAGTTATAAAAGGAAGCACTGACATTTTCCTCTAAACGTTCAAATCCTATCACCAAAGCCGAAGAAGTTGGTTTTGTCATATGCACATTGTAAAATTGGTCCTTTGCATGTGGTAGGGAACAGTGTGGCACTCAGGCGCCACTCCAGCTCTTCTGACAGCTTTCAGGTCATCCATGTCTTTGGTGGTGGAGGAAACCCACACAGACACAAGGAGAACATGAAAACTCCACACAGAGACGGACCTGAGACAGCAAACCCAGAACCATCTTGGACAAGACACCTTGTTCAATACAATTTGTTAACAGTTAATGTTTGGCCCAAATATGGCCCACATGGGAGCCAGAAGTCCCAAATGTGGTCCAGATGAGGCCCAAATGTGTTTGTGATCGGGAACAAGTACTGTCAACATCCACTGAATGAAAACACAAGAGGTGGTTATCTCTTACACCGTATGGCGTTAGTCTATATAACCCAGCCTTGAGCATATATACGCTGCTAGCTCGCTCACCGCCATGTTAGTTTCCTTGGCGAACTCCACTTTTGAGTGTTTTCATAAGAGAAGAATGAAGTCATGAGTGTGATCCCCAGTTGTTAAAGCCAATGGGTTTGTTTATAATCCAGCTACAATCAATATGTACAGGCTCTTGGGTGAGGGAACCCAAAAGATGGAACATTAGGAAAAAAATTGGGCAGTAAGCCGATCGATCTTCGTTGCTGGGCAGGCATCCTCATGTGACCGGTCATTAAATATTGTGAAGTTTTTCGGCTCAACACAACTGAGCCACCACCACCGATTCAGAGCAGCAAAGAAGAAGCAGTTTCATGAAATCGTCAAGGCAACACGGGAGTTGGGAGAGTTTCGGCTCGCCTGGGAGCTTCACTGACGCGGCCACGTCTGTCCAAGGCTGAACACTGTCAGGATAACTGGTATCTCCAACACCGTTGTTGGCTTCTACAATTCCCTACTGCCATATTGACTGCTATCAGATGCGCCTGTGTGATGTCACAGAGCGCTGCATCAAGGTAAATACTTTTTAAGTCGAATTCACAATGCACTTTAATGTGAGTCCTGTGAGTTAAGGCCTTGATACTTAGCAACTTCAACCAACAGGAAATGCATTTGATTTAGTCGGACCAGAATCATGGTTACATTGACTGTTCAGAAGGGGATAACGGGAGGTCTGTACCCCCCCCCCCCCGGAATAACAAAGGAATGACCACAGGGGGATATCATAAGCAGCCAGTCAACTATAATAAGAATTTAGCACCAAGTGATTCAGAGTCTTGCTGTGGATGAATTAGTTGGACTACTGTGTTGTTTCAGTTTAAGTCCTCTGTTACTGTGCTCAGTACAGCGTAAGTGAAGCACATGACTATTCCCTTCCATTGACACCGGCTGTGAGAGGATCATTTGAGAACTGGATGAGCAGAAAGGTCTATAAATCCATTTGTAATGGGTATTCACACAATCATGACACAGCTTTAAGGCATTGAATGAATACGTTTTTTTTCTTCATCCCTCTCCCTATCATCCTCTCTTCTCATATCACTTCAATTGGTTTCCAATTTCAGGGTTATGCAGAGGATGAAATATGGGATTGGGTTTTTCTATCCATCCTCTGACAGGCGCTAAGCACTGACTCCGACAGCAGATCAATTAATTTTTCATTCCATTGATGAAGCAAGTACATGGCAGTCCACCTTTCTGATCACAGGATTGAATCAAAATGTTGTATTTACTGTAATATATTTCAATCATGCTAATTGCTCATGAGTCTCAAAGTAACACAGCTGTTTTCCAGATGGAGCATATGTGCTGCCCCCCAGCAATCCAGCAAGATGCGACTTACAACACATGTTTTCTCCTTATTAGTTTGCTTTTTTAAAATGATTTCTCCCAAAAATCCTCATGCAGTCATGAAACGCTCGGTGTCTGAGCCTTTAGCGTTTTCTCCAGCCTGCAAGTTTATTCCAATGACAGACAGTTTAATAACAGCATAGATATGATTCACACTGCATATAGATGATGATTTAGCTGAAGCTGCTCACCGCACCGGTGCATTCATGCGGCCGCCATATTGGAACTGCGCCGCCATCTTAATGCGTGTTCGTCTGAGAGGAATTTTCATGCTGCGTGTAAAATGGATGTCAGGACGTAATCTGTGCTTATAAGTGCTGAAATAAATTATATATATTGTAAAATTATATATATTGTAAATATATAAAATGTATTGTGCACAAAAGAACGCAGTTTATCAACAGGGTTGTACAGAGTTGCAGTACAATAGTTACATAATCAAATAAAGAAATGTGTCATGTGGAAACAGGAACAAATATTCTTTCTCCCATGATTGTTCTTTTATTCCATGATTCGCTCTTTAATAAGTACCACCTCCATTATTTATCCTCTTGGTCTTATGAGTGGGCTCGTGCATTTTTATGCTCTTTTAATTCTTTTATCCTAATGGCTTTTTGCGCTTTTTAAATGCACCTTTGATGCACTTAACATGATTGTTAGTTAACTAGCAGGCGTATTTATTTGGGCGAGTGCTGACGCCCGCCGTTATGTGTTGTCCTGTGTGCTGTCCTCCTGTCTGTGTGTGCGGATGCAGCTGTGTGCCTAATGCACAAGACACGTTTTCCTTTGGGACGATAACGTTCATCTCGTCTCTCTTCAAAATAAAAGACTAATGGCTGCATGTCAATACAAACCCAGTAACACACAAAGTGACATGGATGAGACGTAAACATAATTTCACCATTCGAAGGTTCTTCTTTTTGTTTACTATACCTGACATAAGATAGCATCGACATTTGCTTAATTTGAGTTACTGTAGGCTTGTAGTTCAAAGGGATCATGGCGATAAAATATGTCACCTGATGAATGTTATTCCCCTTTATTTTATTGCATTTCATTTGTTGGAACCTCCAAAAGCAGCAACAACATGACATTTGACATTTTGCATCTTTATATCAGTCAGAATCTACAACAAATACTGATGTGCCGGGCAACTTAAAATGACAACAACAACAAAAAGGCCATTATCAGTTTGGTTCTACAACCTTTAAAATGTTAGAATCCTAAATATCAGACACCGGCTGACCAGGGACACGCTTGTTTTCATTTTTAGGCCCCTCACATCTGAGCAGTCATAAAAATCTGATTCCCCCTGTTGTAAAAAGGGCTCGATGTCAATAAGTCTAACATAAAAGAAGAATCCAAACGGAACTCTCCGTGCAGTGAGAGGCCAGCTTCAGCGAAACTGACAAGAGTGTTTGCTTTGTACCGTTGCAAACCAAACACGAAGTGAGAGGAAAACTGCTTCCGCCGTGATTTCCCTGTTGAAATGGTGTTCTGTTGAATGTCAGGCTGCCTGCTTTGATTGATGATGTTGCCTTTTACCAGACTGTCCCAGTTCCCCATCGCTACCCGTAGGAGGGCCTGCATCGAAACACGACGAGCTGGGTGGTCTGTGACATCCAGGAGGAGGCGCGGGGGGGATTTGTTGCCCCTCTTAGCATAATGAAGGTTTGAATTTGCTCTCTCTCTCTCCTCCCTCCTGCCCACCCTGCAGACATACACATGTTCATACGAGATCTACCTGCTGAGATCAAGCAAGCTGAACGTAACATGGAGAATCCTCCCCCCCCCCAAGACCGCCATCCGCCACCCTCAGGAACACAGCGAGGATACCTCTGAACTGTGGGATGCGTGATGATCTGCTCCGGCCTGCTCACCTCTCCACTGGAGCCGTCCTCAGGAGGTTAAGCTGCACTAATAGTCACTCAGCAGGCAGCGCACTTCTGTTTTTACTATTTCTGTTCCTGATGTTTGGAACTCATGAAATGCCTCAAGGTGATCTCGACGGGACCAAGGGGGGTTTCTCCACTCATTTGAATATTTTTACTCGTCAAGGTCAACGGCCGCATTATGTTTAATTACATACATGACGAACGGCTAATTTCACTACTTCTTCACGACTGCATCAATCGCTCCCAATGATTGCGCTGCAGGCCGTGAATAATCTACATGTTTTGCCAGGAGTGTTGTTGTTGGCTCAGTAATTTAAAGAGGACGCCACAGACAGCGTATGAGAAACGGCATAATGGTAAAGTATACCGCGGGTGGCTAATTACAGGCCCAAGGTAGACAGTTAAAGGTACTTACAGTCACAATAACACAGTGGAGAAAATCATTATGTTCTGACTAAGCTAGTTACCCTAGCAAGGGCAACAATATGATTAGAAACAGAAACCTTATTTTATCTCCCGCCGCCTGCCGTTAGCTATACCCGAGGCTTATTATTTTAGTGAATTATTAGAACATTAGTGATACATTAAGGGGAGTCTAAACAAATGTGCTTATGCTACATTCAAATTCACAGAGATAACAGCCCGAGAGCTAAATCATATTCAACGTATAACTTAATTATCGTTACTGAATTCATAATCTGCTAATGTTCATGGAGGCATATGGTTACACACACTCCTCAATCTGCGGTGTTTTTGTGGAGACGAGAGGTTCATACACAATTATGTTTTGAGAAATCGACTTGGAATGGTAGCGTTAGACCTCCGCCCAACAGGAGGCAAACAACTGAATGGAGGAAGAGAGGAGGTTTATCAGACAGTCGTCATAATTAACGCTGAGGATCAATCAAGACAAAATATTCAGTTGATCACAAGAATTCCCTCTGTTCTCTTCAGAGCACCTGCATTAAAGACTGGAGATGAGCAGTTGTGTTATTATAAAAAGCAGCACTACAACCATATAAAAGTATTTATTACTATGTGCAAATGGAACATGGGCAGACAACTGCATCTGCTGCTGAAGGATGAACCTGAACCCCCGAGTGCCTCTATAACCCGCGGCATCAACACCCTGATCTCCCGCGGAGGGAAAGATTGAGTGACAACTTATCAGGCCGTGAAGTCAAAAGGCTGCTGTGCATCTCCTCTCATGTATACATGGATTAACAATATAAGAGCCAGTTCAAATCGACAAAGCTGATTAAAGAGTTAACCGTTTAATGCTGACATCCTTACCACAGGCAGCAGAGAAGAGAAGCTCGAAACCTGACAGTTGCATCTGGTAGTAATGGTCGTAATAGAAGTGGGGTTTTGTACAGTAGGCCTCAATGAATGAATTTCTTGTGAGTACTTAAACCTTCTTTGAGATTATTCATTCGTATTTATTGAAGTTTTAATCTTTTAAACGCACAGTATACACTACAGTATAATGAAGCGCTGCCGTGTTTCATGTTAGGTCAGTTTGATGAAGGAAGTTCTCGCAAACACCGTCTGTTCAAGTTCCATTTGCTTTAGTTGTCATGAAGTCCGGAAATGCCTTCAGGAATACTACTTACATTTTTATACTTTTTGCAAAATGATAAAATCTGTTCTCCATTTTGTCTTTCATACATGTTTTATACTGTGATAAAGCACGGAGGCTCTGTAGACTCATTCTGCACACCCACTTACCCAGATGCTATCTGGCTTGTCCCGACCATATGAAAAGGGCAGTTCTGACGTCAGTCTCCATACACCCCTCCTCAGGTTCCTACCAAACAAAAATGAATTAATTCTCTCATGAATGAAGTCATCTTGTCCTACATTAGTTCTGAAATGTATTTAACAGTTAAGCTTATGCCTTATGCATGATCAGACAACAGATCCAGCATGCAGATGGTGGATCTGCAACAGACATGACGTTTTGTTTTTGCAAGGCGGCAACTGATGCACATAAAAACACACACGGGGACACCAAGATAGATAAACATTGTACTGTCAATGCAAAACTGCTGCGCTTTGAGAAAAAAAATCAGCTCATCAGCATAGATTCTGTCGCAAATAACTCAACCTCGCAAACACATCTGATGCTGCTGACAGTTGTTGAGACAGTTGTCATGCAGATTTCGAGATTGTTGCTCTCCATCATTCAAACGCAAACAAATAATGAATGTACAGAAAAAGAGTGAAAAATACTGGCGCACATGATGCACTTTAGGACTTTATAGCATCATGTGACATTCCAAAAATGATGTCATGTCATCAGTTCTAGGATTACGTACAAAGTAGACTATAATTATTGTGTTGCAGACAGCTAATAATCTTAGTTTGTTAAACAGCTAGAGCCACTAGTAATACCACTTTGTACTGCACAAGGCCAAAGTGAGCCCACTACAGTCCGACTTAAGAGGATGAAGAAGTAGCGACACCTGGAGGCAGTTTGATGTAGAACACAACTGGCAGTCTGACTTTGTTTGGACACTTAAAGAAAAATAAATCTGTCATGCAGCCATTGACAAACTCAAAATGACAAAAAACATAGTTGAATTCATGAATCCATAGTTGTGCTGTGGCAGTTTGTTTGGTGCTGTTGTCTGAGCTAAGCTAAGCTAGCAAAGTTACCTTGAACATCTCCCTGAGTCTCAGCAGTTTGGCTCAGTTCTGTGTCTCCCTGCTCTGCTGTGAGTTACAAAGAAATATGAAATAGTGAATTTACGAATAGAGGGTGAACCGCTTCCCCTGAGTTTGGACTACGAAAGAATGAACAGTCTCAAGAGCACTTAGCAAATGTTACACAAGGCACCTTTAATGCAAAGTAGCAAACCACTGAGAATTCAAAGCTCCGTGTGTGAATTTCATCATTGTTTAGACATCTATGGAGTTTATAGTTCTAGACGTTGCTATATGCTGGTTCTAGTGGCAGCAGTGTTCAAAAGAAAGCACCGTAAAATCCTCTCCTTCACAAATGAAGCAGATGCGTGTTTGTGAGTTGATGCTCGAATAAAGTTGATCTTGCCAGCACTCGTTGAGGTTCCAAGTTTGCCCCTGTTCTAAAATGCAGGACTTCTCTTTTACATTGACTCTCTCTTTGTGTACCCCCATCAGGTCACAGAAAATGCAAATTAAAACCTTTGATTGCCACGGAACTTACAATATTTAATACTTTATCAACAGACTG